>NC_063061.1:5646231-6389242 GCF_018812025.1 Megalobrama amblycephala
AGGCCTAACACCAGAAACTGATAATTCACAGCTAGTTATGGCTAATACCAATAACTGACAATTTTACTTTACTTTGACACTTAACCCTTCAAAATGGAGGTACTATTTAATAATGCAAAAACTTCTCAGTTGAGCAAGTGTGACTGTATTACAAGTGGTTAAATAAATATGAATAAGTAATAAATAATTAATATTAAAATAATTTATTTATATTGTCAATTTATGAGTAAAAAAAGCCTGTGATGAACATAACTTGACAATTCTTTGACGTTCTACGATGTAAACTGCACACACTCTCACCCTAAACTGTCATATAGTTACATTTTATAAACATACATTTTCAAAAAGAAATATAACTGCCTCAGAATTCTTTTTTGGGATGATTTTTATGGGTGTGTGCAGTTTGTTGTAGAACAAAACGTCAAAGTATTGTTTACCACAGGCTTTTTTTTACTCATAAATTGGGGGGAAAAAAACATTATAAAACCCCATAGGAAAACCACAGGCAAATTAGTCTTCTGGGTTCTGATGTCATACTTGCACCACTCTATTGTATCGTGTCCTTTTATTTGAGTATTTACTTTAATTATTCAACCCTGTGTGGACACACTGAAGCTCGAGTGGCCATTGGCTTTGTTTTACTCACCAGACTTTTTACATGGAATATCTCTCAAATTCAAATTTTATATATATATATATAATGAGAGAATTTTTTCCATTTGCATTGTTCTTGCATGTGTGTGTGTGTTTGTGTGTGTGTATGTGTATATATATATATATATGGATTGCATGGAGTGTTTGTTTACTCACCCTCATGTCGTTCCCAACTCATAAGACTTTCTTTCATCTGTGAAACACAAATGAAGATATATTTGATGAAATCTGAGATTTTATGTCCCTCCATTGACAGCTGTGCAACTGAAACTTTGATGCTTCAAGAATTTCATAAAGAAATCGTAAAACTGATCCATATGAATTGAGCGGTTTAGTCCAAATTTTCTGAAGAATATGATTTATGAATTCAGGCTTTTATTCACATATAAAAATTGATCAAACATACTTGCTTGACACATGAGAATGAACCTCATTGGTTCTTGCACGTCAAGCAATCATGCTTGAGCTTCCGTTTACCATAACTGATGTGTGAGTTTATGAATGTTTATATGTGAAAAAAAGCCTAAATTAAATCAGTTCATCATATAAAGCGATCGAGTCTCTTCACAAAATTTGGACTAAACTGCTCAATTCATATTGGATTGGTTTTATGATCTCTCTATGATCTTTTTGAAGCGTCAATGTGGTTGTTGTGTAGTCTGTCTATGGAGGCACAGAGATCTCTCAAATTTCATTGAAAATATCTTCATTTGTGTTCTGAAGATGAAAAGTCTTATGGTTTTGGAACAACATGAGGGTGAGTAAATGATGACAGAATTTTCCTTTTTGGCTGAATTAACCCTTTAAGACATAACCAACTATTTTTACTAGGATTTAATAGGAGTGAAATCATATAATTTACTAGCCTTTGGCTGATTAAAGACATTTTTTAGTTGCCTGGCATGAAATTTGGTTGCATATGCAAGTGATTTACACTCATTGTAGAAGCTTCTCTCCCCTATTCTTAAATCATACTCTGGCACTTCACGTAAGCTACTAGGTAACTCTACAGTGTGTGCATTCACTGCCACACACACACACACACACACACACACTAGTTGTTTTTCTTGAATGGAATGCTGTTCTCTGCTGTTCACCAAATCATTTACAATTCATCGCTACATTCCAAAGCATAACGTCATACTTTTCACTCCATTACATTTCATAAAAACATGTCATTCCTCGTTCACAAATCAAACACATTTCTGATTATTTTCAATTAACCTGTTAAATCGGTTCACAAATTGCACTGAACGATGTGAATTGGACTTGATCTGATTGCATCTGTTCTTGAATCAACAACTCACTGATTCAGATGAATCGGTCAGAGTCTCCAGTTAACAATTCACTAGTCTGACTCAAAATGAGACAAGAACAGGAGATCCTTGGAGCTTGAGTGTGTGGACGACTAATGCCGCGAATAGTGTTAATAATGCTGAATTTTAGGATTTATTATTGTAAATTAAAATCATATTTAAGTCATGACTGTCAGTGACGGTGTAAATTAGCCCCACTGTATGAAATGCTTGGTAAATTAAACAAAATGTGAAAATAACGTAAAATATTCCAGCACATCTTTCCCGCTGTCGTACCGGTTTCAAATGATATAAAACTAGTATGTTTGCATATCGTTCTTCTTAAAATGTGAACGCATTTGCCCCATTTTTCATTTGTCTGTTTTTATACTGAATGTTTATGTTTGTCAACACATATTTACACACATCTTGGTATATTAAGTGTCTGAAAAATTTTCTAACTGACAAGTTCCATCAATTTTCCCAAGCATCTTTCACACTGGCCCCTGGCCATCGGGCAGTCCTTATTGTCGAGTCCTGCTTCTGTACTTTTGTTTAGGTAAAATTGAAAAGGAGTACTTAATACTTTTATTGGAGTATTATTTTATTAGGTTAACTATACTTTTACTGAAGATCTTGATTTGTGTACTTCGTCCACCACTGCTAAACAGCAGGGAAATAAAGACACCGAGTGCGGCAGAACTAACAGAAGGAGGGCAGCAAATAGGAAGGCAAATACGCTTCAGCAGTTCAACACAGTTCTTTACGTGGGAGTCTGCCCTCCGTGATAATTAGCCAAAGATGCCTTTCCATTGCAGTCATACCTGCCATAGGATGACTGATTGTGCGAGCTTTATGCTTCATCGCTCTAAGTGACAGATCATTTGCTTATCTAAGCTCCTTGAATGCCCCAGGAGTCAAGCAATTTCTTTAGTCCAAGTCCTTATGGATGTCAGCCTGGATTCAATAACTCATTATGAAAGAAATGTTTTCTCTAATACACATTGGCCACAATTAATTTCACCCTTTTATTCAATACTTTTTTGCAACCTCCTTTTGCACAGATAAAATTCTTCACATATAATTCCTGATGAGTTTGGAGGCAAGAGACCATTCCTTCATACAGAAGTTGATACACTCTATTCAGTTTTCTATAGGGTTCAGGACTGGAATGGTCATGGCAGAAGCTTCATTTTGTGCTTAGTGACACATTTTTGTGTTGGTTTTGATGTTTGTTTTGGATCATTGTCCTGATGGAAGATCCAACCACAGCCCATTATTGGATTTCTAGCAGAAGTGGTCAGGTTTTTGTTTATTTTTTTAATTATTTTTTTCCATGATGAACATTTAAAGACACAGCAGTATGTTTAATCGTACACATGGGGCAGTCAAACTCTCCTCCTCACCATACATTAGGACGATATATATATAGACACGTCCTCTTCCAAGCAGATTTATAACATCCTTAGTTGTTTGGATCTAATTAATTATTGCCCTGATAGTGGAAATGGGGATTTTCAATGCTTTAGCTATTTTCTTATAGTCACTTTCTATTTTGTGAAGCTCAACAATCTTTTGCTGTACATCAGAACTACAGGTGCTGGTCATATAATTAGAATATCATCAAAAAGTTGATTTATTTCACTAATTTCATTCAAAAAGTGAAAGTTGTATATTATATTCATTCATTACACACAGACTGTATATTTCAAATGTTTATTTCTTTTAATTTTGATGATTACAACTGACAACTAAGGAAAATCCCAAATTCAGTATCTCAGAAAATTAGAATATTGTGAAAAGGTTCAATATTGAAGACACCTGGTGCCACACTCTAATCAGCTAATTAACTCAAAACACCTGCAAAGGCCTTTAAATGGTCTCTCAGTCTAGTTCTGTAGGATACACAATCATGGGGAAGACTGCTGACTTGACAGTTGTCCAAAAGACGACCATTGACACCTTGCACAAGGAGGGCAAGACACAAAAGGTCATTGCAAAAGAGGCTGGCCGTTCACAGAGCTCTGTGTCCAAGCACATTAATAGAGAGGTGAAGGGAAGGAAAAGATGTGGTAGAAAAAAGTGTACAAGCAATAGGGATAAGCGCACCCTGGAGAGGATTGTGAAACAAAACCCATTCAAAAATGTGGGAGAGATTCACAAAGAGTGGACTGCAGCTGGAGTCAGTGCTTCAAGAACCACTACGCACAGACGTATGCAAGACATGGGTTTCAGCTGTCGCATTCCTTGTGTCAAGCCACTCTTGAACAACAGACAGCGTCAGAAGCGTCTCGCCTGGGCTAAAGACAAAAAGGACTGGACTGCTGCTGCGTGGTCCAAAGTTATGTTCTCTGATGAAAGTAAATTTAGCATTTCCTTTGGAAATCAGGGTCCCAGAGTCTGGAGGAAGAGAGGAGAGGCACACAATCCACATTGCTTGAGGTCCAGTGTAAAGTTTCCACAGTCAGTGATGGTTTGGGGTGCCATGTCATCTGCTGGTGTTGGTCCACTGTGTTTTCTGAGGTCAACGCAGCCGTATACCAGAAAGTTTTAGAGCACTTCATGCTTCCTGCTGCTGACCAACTTTATGGAGATGCAGATTTCATTTTCCAACAGGACTTGGCACCTGCACACAGTGCCAAAGCTACCAGTACCTGGTTTAAGGACCATGGTATCCCTGTTCTTAATTGGCCAGCAAACTCGCCTGACCTTAACCCCATAGAAAATCTATGGGGTATTATGAAGAGGAAGATGCGATATGCCAGACCCAACAATGCAGAAGAGCTGAAGGCCACTATCAGAGCAACCTGGGCTCTCATAACACCTGAGCAGTGCCACAGACTGATCGACTCCATGCCACGCCGCATTGCTGCAGTAATTCATGCAAAAGGAGCCCCAACTAAGTATTGAGTGCTGTACATGCTCATACTTTTCATGTTCATACTTTTCAGTTGGCCAAGATTTCTAAAAATCCTTTCTTTGTATTGGTCTTAAGTAATATTCTAATTTTCTGAGATACTGAATTTGGGATTTTCCTTAGTTGTCAGTTATAATCATCAAAATTAAAAGAAATAAACATTTGAAATATATCAGTCTGTGTGTAATGAATGAATATAATATACAAGTTTCACTTTTTGAATGGAATTAGTGAAGTCAACTTTTTGATGAAATTCTAATTATATGACCAGCACCTGTAGTTCTGTGGTTTTACTCATTGTGATGGATGATTAAGGGAATTTGGCCTTTGTGTTTCCTCATATTTATATATAAATATGTATATGTATACTACTGTGAAACTGGAAGCCATAGCTGGACAATTTTATGATACTTGTCACCCTGGTGTACTAAAAATAGTAAACATAAAGTGGAATATATTTCAGATATATTTTATCGTACTAATTTCTAGGGGTACCAATAATTGTGGCCAACATGTATTAGAGAAAAACTTTTTTTTAAATAAATAAATACAGATTTATTCCATTTTTACAATACAGGTTTATTTTAATAACCTTCTTTGATCATATTTACCAAGGCTGCCAATGATTCTGACCACTACTGAATGTATGGCAGAAGGCCATGTGACTGATAAAAGATGCTTTGGTTCAGGGTTTTCATCTTGAAGTTTGGACCATTTTTATATTTTAGCTTAAAAGAAGTTTTTTTTTATTTTATTTTTTACTAAAAACAATGCTAACATTATGAGCAGAAAATAAAGTTAGCTAGCAATTTCAAAGTTTTAATAGTATTTCCTTGTCATCTACAAATTAACGTATAAGTTTATTATGAAATGCTTTTAACATGGTGATTAATAGGCCTTAATGTTAAATGTAGATAAAAAAAACAAAACAGTCGTCATATCTGGTTTGAAGGGTCTGAGTCATATACTGTATATATGACCGATAAAAATCTTTATTAACAAGAACTATATTTGCTGCATTCTTGTTTTCTGAAGCGTTTTAGAAAAAGTATTCATTTCTTTTGCTGCTCACTGTGTTTCTGCTACTGTTTTTAATGTTAAAATAACCGCGTAATCTGCTGCTCTTATAGCGCTGCACGTCTTTAGTGGGGGAGAGAAACAACACGCATGGAGCAGAAAAGGCTTGAATTAAGCGTGCTTGGCTCTAGATAAAAATATTAGAGGAAATAACGCTGAGTGATCATTACCATAAACGCCCCTGAGCGCCTGTGGTGTGAACAGCTCCATTGTTTTGACGCGTTTCTGACTTTAAATTTTGGAAACGATAAAACGGTGTAACAGTTGTCATTTTGTCTCGCGGTCCAGAACTAGACTGTGGTCCTGAATTTGAGGACATCAAATGACCTGGAGCTTGAAAATTACTCATTACACTGTTTTTTGTTTTGTTTTTTTGGGTCCAGAAATCTTATATCAGTCTATTATGATACAATTTTATCTTTAAATTTATGCAGTTTTTTTATTTATTTTTTTTTTTTAAATTTTACTATTTTAATTGAACAAGCATTTACAAGTCCAGTTTTAGTCAAAACATCAATAATAAAACATGCATTTAGTCATTCAGTGTCTCTGCTGACCTCTTGTGGAAAACAATGACATTAAAATGCATTGTATGATTATTGCCACCAGAGGGGCCTATATTTTCTCTATAGAGTTTCTATATAGAGAAAAGAAACTGGAATATGGGAACAAAACTCCAATTTGAAACTTGAATGTGCTTTTTATGCATTCATATACATATACATATATACATATATATAATGTATTTCTGTGAGTGGTGTATGTGTGTAGATTATGCCAGAATTTTTTTGTTTACAAATAAAAAATGTAAAAAATTCCCCTTCAGGTCAAAAAAAAAAAAAAAAAAAACCCAAGGAGAGGAGCATTAAAGGCTGACTTTTGCCTTCAACAGTGTAACAGTACACTCTAAAAAATGCTGGGTTAAAAACAACCCAAGTTGGGTTGAAAATGGACAAACCCAGCAATTGGGTTGTTTTAACCCAGCGGTTGGGTTAAATGTTTGCCCAACCTGCTGGGTAGTTTTATTTAAACCAACTATTGTTTAAAAATTGTTATATGGCTAGCTTAAAATGAACCCACAATATTTGGGAAATTAAAAACCAGATGTAATTAGAGGCAACAATAATAGACAAAAGGTGAATGTTTATTAATAAGCTTTAATATTTTATTAATATAAATTTAATAGTTTAATAGTTTATTAATATAAATTTATTAATAAGCAATTTAATAAATGTTTATTGTTTAATAATTATTCATTGAACATTAATAAATGTTCATTTCCAACCTACTTTGGGTTTACTTTAATTTTAATTAAGCAATACAGTAATTTTTAAACAATAGTTGAGTTAAATAAAACTACCCAGCAGGTTGGGCAAACATTTAACCCTACTGCTGGGTTAAAACAACCCAATTGCTGGGTTTTTCCATTTTCAACCCAACTTGGGTTGTTTTTAACCCAGCATTTTTTAGAGTGTAGTCAACCATCTACAGAAATATATAAATATTAACAAATTTCATCATGCTGCCATGTTTAGCCTTCCAGTCTTCTCAAAATAAGGTCATGCATGAGAATGTCTAAATAGTGACTTGTCTTTGTTTGGTACTATTCATTCTGTACTGTATTAATAAAATAAGCATTACGTTTACTGGACTGGTATAAAGTCCACCTTTGGTTAGTCTTTTCGAGCTAGTATTCCCCTCAGAGTGCACTGCAGCTCAGTGCGAAACTCACAACACCTTCAGAAATCTGCAAGATCTGCTTACATACGCACAAAAAGCGTTCGGCACTCAGCCTCCAGTTTTGACAAATGGTCTGGCCACTGCAGCTCAGTGGCATGCACCCCACCCCACACTGTCAGTTTATGGAAAAAACTGTTGCTTTCGCAGTGTTTTTCCTCACTCTCATCTGACTGCGACGACTCTAAACTTGGCTTGCAGGCATTTAACAGCTGCATCCAGACAATAGACAATCCCACCTCAGTGATAAATACTGAGATCCAAAATCCTATTCCAAATCAGTACATGAAAAATGTTTATAATTGTCATTCAGACGTTTAGAACACTAATCTTGTCCGAATAGTAACAACTCCGAACATGTATGAAAAATATTCAAGTAAAATAAACCTATAATAATGTATTTTTGTTTCCCTGCTCACACTGCCTCCACCTAACAACTAAAATAGCATGACAGTTTGCTAGAATGTCACTAATCCTCTTGCCACATCGTTTACTCGGTGTTCAGATTGTGCAAATTAAAAAAGTCTTTATGTAGTTCTGCTGCCATTCCATGTGTGCATTTGTACCTTTTGTCAAGGGTGAGCCAGTTCAGAGCTGGACTGTTTACACATCAAACCCAGAGGCAAAGTAGTCCACTAGAAGTAAATTGTAGCAGCTACTTTAGGAATCTCTCATTAGTGGTGTTTGGTAATGCAAACATCACTTTTGCTCATAAGGTTAGGAATTTGAGCAGACCCTTAAGCTGTGCTATTTTTTTCTAAGTGATGAAACAGACGAAACTGGCTGAAAAGCACTGGCCTGCATTTACATGCACAAGAATATCCTGTAGTTATTCTAAAATGTTCATATTGCGATGTAAGTATTATATAAGTGCCACATACAAGCATTAACCTGATTGGCCTAACCATAGTTTCTATATATCTGAATAAGACAGCAGGTATATTATTCTTCAAATGTTGGGCCATGTAAATGCCTAATTTGGTATATCCACCATTACTGAACATTCATTTGACAGCTTTAAAGTCCAGCCATTGAAGAAACACATTTTTGAAGTAAGGAAGCATTTGTCTCATGACCTTTTTTGTAAAGGACATGAATGACAATTGTTGATCACTCTCCAAAATGACTAAAATGTGTACTAAATGCTTAATAAATGTGTATTAAATGCCAATAAATGTCAAGATTAAGAATCTTCAGTATATCTTGTAAAAATGGCATTAAAAAAATGCAAGTCTTATTTTCTTCAGATCTAAAGTCGTAAGCAGATTTTGGGCATTGACCAAACCAGAACTGTATATGTAAATAAGAGATGCAAAAGCATACGCTTTGTGAAGTAGAATTAACTTTCACACATTTAGAATTGGTATATTACTGTAAAATTGCCGGTTTGTGGCAGTATCTGCTTTTAACCCAAGTAACAGCTTTCCGTCTATTTACTTTAAAGATGCTATTCACACTCAAAAAAGACCGCCACCGCTCCTGCGTTCTTTGTCTGAGCGGATGAGTAGAAAAGCTAAAATCCAACTTGACCACATTTTTTTGACGAGAGAGAGGCTTAAGAGGCATTCACACAGAAACGTAAGATTGTGCGGTTGCACTTTATTTTACAGTATGTGCACTTATGTGTACTTACAGTGTACTTACCTATGAAAGTACTGGGTAATATAAGGTAACTACATGGATTAAGATTACGTTCAGGGTTAGTACTTAGTTATTACGCAGTTATTGAAATTACTACAAGTACATAGTATGTTCATGGGGAACAGGACTGTAAAATAAAGTGCTATCAATGGTGCACAGTAGTTTCAAAATGCAGAGCTGCATCACTAATGAATGATAAAGAAGGCATGGTCTCAAAATGCGATTTTAAAAATGAGGCCTGAACAGGCCCTTACTGTAAACGGCATCAACTGAATAAGTATATGTCATGTTAAATCATAATCACGATCATTTTGGTCAATATTGTAATGTAATTGATTTATTTAAATGGTTGTAAGTGGCCGATATGACCAAAACCTTACGAGTTATGTACTTACTTAATGCTATAAAACTTAAATCTAATTACAAAAATAGGACAAATACAATAGAAAAAAACAGTGTGTTGAGATTTTCATTCGTCTATCTAACAGAAAAGTATTTAGCTAATAGCCTACTACAGAAATCGAGTAATCAAATGTAGAATAAAACACAGCATAATATTCAAAGTATGAATTGCACTTGTTTTGATTTTTATTAAAGCTTCAAAAGTTATTCAGTTAGTCATTTTCTTTTGTTGTTGGATTAACATGAATGGGTCATGAAACACTAAACCACATTTTCTGAGATTTTGACAGAGTCATGTGTGTTGCACATCATAGAAGACAATGTTAACACAAAATGTTATCTAGAAACTAGTTAATTTTAATATTTCTTGTGCTGTTTTCATCTTCTGGGGCCAGTTGTTCCAAAGTAATCTGATCGGTTTTCAGCTATCGGATTGGATCAAATCTTGAAAACTGGGATATTCAAAAGGAAAAAAGGATTCTGAAATCAGATTAGATCACAAAATCCAATCTTGGTTTTGATCTGGATAAAATCAACACTTTTTAGTAAGATTGCGATTCCTTTTGATCCCAAAAAAAAAATCTGGATTATACTGATCCGATCAGAAAGGTGGATTTCAGAAACAATTCAATTGTCAATGGTTAATTTTTAAAAAAAAATTTATTTTGCTCTTGATTAGTTTAACTGTTAAAGTAATAAAATAGAAGTAGACATTAGCCTACATATTTAGCTTTTTGGTAGCCTACTATAAAGTAAAAAAAGAGATTTTGGTGCTCTTTGGTTGCTTTGAAAAACCAGCACAACGGTAAAATGGATTATCTGATCCTGGATAGCAAAACATGGGATTTCCAAATCCAAATCATTCTGATCCAGATGAAACTTTCTGAACAACTGGCCCCTGGGTTTAAAATGGTCTTTGTGTCAACGTTTTCTTACACCATTGATGACTCATCGTTGTCTTGTGACTCATGAAACTGCGTAACCCTATAGATTAAATTTTTCCCCTCTCAACAAGCTATCTTTCCATTTTTATGTCATTGTCAGAACCAAAGTAACAGTATTTATCAGTTACATGGAGATCAAACCGAAAAGAAAGATTTTTTTTCAAAATGTCTTTATTTCTCAGGTGGGTGTTCACGGCATTAGGATAGAATTTTTTAATGAAAAAGGATCAAAGCGCACCGCCACCTACCTGCCAGAGGTTGCGAAGGAGCAAGGTGAGAAAAAAAGTACACTTGCCTGAGTTTTATCTGTCTTCAGTTATAATATAACAGCAGAAACAAGCTGAAGAATAGGCCACAAGGTAACACTCAATCAGTATGAAAAAACAGGATTGAATTTGTTCTCTCTCCATAGGATGGGACCACATTCAGACCATAGATTCCTTACTTCGAAAGGGAGGTTACAAAGCTCCCATCACAAATGACTTCAGGAAGACTATTAAATTGACCAGGTGAGAGAATTACCTTTTCTAAACAATTTTTGATCACTCTATATAAGTGAATCTTTTAGGACTTGTGTCCAACGGTACAAGTCTCCCTTTACACAGGATGTCAGATTTAGAAGGTTTTTATCTTTCATTTGTATTTTCTCGTTTAGTAATTCTGAACGGATCTGTATGATAGTTATATGCCATCTCTAGCCTTGGAGGTCCACTTTGAGTTTTGCTCCAACATTGATCAAACTCACCTGCCTATAACTTTCCAGTAACCCTGAAGATCTTGATTTGTTCAGGTGTATTTGATTAGGGTCGGAGCTAAACTCTGCAGGAAAGTGGATCTCGAGGGCCAGAGTTGAGAACCCTTACTTTTGAACCATCTTTTTGCATCTCCATGTGGTCTGCAATGCTCTGCAATCTTTTCCATCTGCTCTTTGGTGTGCACAAGAGTTTTGAATTAAATGGACTATCAGATGTCCTTTTGGAAAAACACCTAAATTTTACCCTGAAAAAAGCTTTCAGAAAATAGTTTTGTCAGAATCGCCCTCAAACTTGGTCAAACATTTATCTTTATTTCAAACCTCTCAAATCTTTTCTTCTTTAAAGTATATTATAGTTTTCATTCAATTTGAGCTGCTCTTAAACTGTTCCTGTACTACTATGAGTCTGACTCTTTGACAAGAAATTGTCAAGCTTTTAAATGAGACCGGTGTTATGCCTTGTAGACTAAAGGGTTCATGAACTGCAGCCATTTCATTTTAGGTATGTCATTTTCAGTTTGAAAGAAGTGTGTTAAGAAGTGTGTCACCTTGAAGACTTCAATGTAAACGCCCACTGCTATAATTGGGCAATGATAATAACATCTTTGGTTATAAATATTATACTTTTGAAAGCTTTTATTACAGTTTTACTATTACAGCTGCCAAGATCAGCTGTTCGTGACAAATGTTGGTTATAGCAGTATATCTAGATCTATTTCCAATGCATAAAATGCTGAGCATTTTATCCAAATCGACTTCTGCACTCTTACAAATACTTTCATAATAACTAACACAGTGCAAACACTATTTAAATAAGAGATTCATTGTGCAGTTGGGACAGTGTTGATTATAACAGGAGTTTTGGTGATGGTGTGGAATCATTCAATAATAAACTTGACCGCTCCAGCGAATACAAAGGGAGCTTTCTTTGCTTGCTTTCTGGATAAAATGTAATCACAATTTAAACAACAACTTCGTGCTACTGTGAGGAACAATGTAAAGTTGACAGTTCAACTTGATTTACTGAAGCATAAGAGCAATTCCAATAGATGGTGCTATTACTGTTATGAAGGTGAAAAATGCTATATTTCTATGGTAAATTCCCTGAATTGATATTATAACCACTAGAAAGTGGAAGAACCACTCATTGTCTCATTATACTCACTAATAGCTTTTGTTTTTTGATTTATATGTAGACAATATAAAATCATTATTATATTACAAATCACATTTTGTCCACTACATTTGTACTGTGGGATTTTTGCAATTATGCCACATTATGATTCCAATGTGTTACATCCTACAGGAATCTAGGGGTTGTTTTACTAGAGCGTAACAAAAATTAGTGTTTGAAGAGCATTTGTCTGGGCCCTGCCACAGCACCACAACAACAAGATTTCTTTTAACAGCTTTATTAGAGGCTAGCAAAGCATAGGTTTCTTTGGAACAAAAAAAAAAGTACAACTTATTACCTATCATTTATTTCAAATATTTATACTTACAACAAAATTTGTGTGAAACCTGAAAATGGTGTTACAAACAGGAGACTTGGAGTAAGCATTTTGTTACTTATTTCATTTATCTATATCTACCACAAAAAAATGTGTGCAAAAGCATGCTTAATGGAGTTAACGTGGAAAATGTGCCTTTAGTGGAGATTTCTGGTGGAAAACAAACACTTTGGAAAATGAAAGTGACCATTAAAACCCATAGATGGCAGCAGAGGATCACTCATTGGCTTAATCCACTTATTTACTTCTTTTCACAGGTTTTGCTTTTAGAATTATATTTAGACATTTTAAAATCACCGTTATATCTTTTTAAATCACATTTAGTCAGTTTACCACTTCATTTATACTGATTTTTCCTGAAACCTGAAAATGGTGTTATAAAGACAAGATGAATTACCTATCTACCTATTTATTTCAATTATCTAAATCTACAAAAAGTGTGTAAACATCAGTGTGCATTAAGTTATTCTAGTTTAACCCTTTAATTTCTGTTACAATTCAGTTAAAATTCATAATGTAATCATATTCAACTTAATGTACATCATGATTATAACATCAAATCTTTGTTTAATATTGGCCAAACAACATTTAATTCAAATGTCACTTATATTTTTTTATGATCGAGATTCTACACCCACTGTAATTTCTTGAACAAGAACATGTGGACAAAAAAACAGACAAACTTAGAGCAAGGGTTTAAAAATGTATTTTGAAATTGCAATGAACATTTCACATATTTAGAAACGTATCGATGAATTCTCCTGTGTTGGCGTAGGTTTATTGACAAAAGCTGAGACTTTGTTTCATATCACAAAGTAACCTGCTCCTGTCTGTTGCTTATTTTCTGATTTGGACCTCGCCATTCTTAGCACTAAAGCTAAACATTTTTGGACAAAGAAGTTACACTGGAGGAAATAAATGAAGTAATATCAAAGTTACCTAATAACAAATCTCTGAGTCCTGATGACTTTAGTGCCAAATTCTATAAAAAAACAAACAAACAAAAAAAAACAGGAACAATCTTGTACTAATTATTCAGCTTTTGATTAAAAGTGCAACAGCACATAATACATTTCCACCAACAATGTACCGAGCGAGTAGTATTAATTCCAAAACTTGGACGGGATAAGCTGCAAATGTCTTCCTATCGTCTGATTTCTCTTATTCCAATTGAATCTAAGATTATAAGTAAAATTCTCGCAAAAGTACTTTTGTTCAGTTATTCATCAAGACCAGACTGGTTTTATGCTCAATAGGCATTTATATTTTAATCTGAGATGGCTGTTTAACATAATTTATAACAAGAAAAACTTAAAGGCATGTGTAATTTCACTAGATGCTCAACGAGCCTTTGACCAATTAGAATGGAGAAATATGATTAATGTTCCTATGAAATTTGAATTCGGTTGAGAATTGATCGAATGGATTGAAATAATTTCTGCACATCCAGTAGCCTCTGTTATTACTAATCAAGACATTTCAAATCAATTTCAACAATCTTGTGGCATGCGACAGGGATGCCCACTATCTCCTTTCTTGTTAGCAATATCGATGGAACCACTGGCAGTCAGTATAGACGGCAGATCCCAACATGTTCTGCTGTATGCAGATGATATTCTGTCTATTCTACCATTACTTGATGATCTTGAAAAAAATGTTAGTTTTTCTGGATTTATGATCATTTGGAGGATTAATGGCAGTCTCTGATGATCTAGATCAAGAATTTTTAGACAGCTACACATTTAAAAATTGCAAAACATTTAGGTATAGTTACCTGAAACTTGATATACATATTGTCAACAGGGCATTCTGAGTAGAGTTTTATGAATTTATGATGCTTGGGGAAAGACACTTTTCTTGTGTGGGAAGGGGAGTACTGATAATTCTCTTAGCAGTTTGAACTGTTCGTTGTAGTCTTCTGAGATCTGATTTGGTAGCTGAACCAAACCAGACATTTATTGAAGTGCATGACTGCCAAGTAGAACTGGATCAGCAGCTCTTGTGGCAGGTTGAACTTCCTCAGTTGGTGAAGGAAGCACAACCTCTGCTGGGCCTTTTTCACAATGAAGTCTATGTGAGTGTCCCACTTAAAGTCCTGGAACTTGAATGACTCCCCGGCAGCCATAGTGCTGTTCAGAATGGTAAGGGCAATTTCCAGGAGTGCTGGAGTGTTCCTCCTGAAGTCCAACACCTGTCTCTCAAATGACCACAGATGTTAAAGCAACAGGTCTGTAGTCATTCAGTCCTGTGACCTTGGGTTTCTTTGGGAAAAAGAGACATGGCCATTGTATAACTGCATCATTGACACAAGCCATTTGTGCTTGGATCATGACAATCGCCACTTGTGGCTATATTTAATATAGGTTTGTAAATAAGTTCTCTTAAAGGGTGTCATCCAAGATGTTTGTCTGTCTTTCTTCAATCAAAAAGAATTGAAGGTTTTTGAGGAAAACATTCCAGGATTTTTCTCCATATAGTGGACTTCACTGGGGTTCAATGGGTTGAAGGTCCAAATGTCAGTTTCAGTGCAGCTTCAAAGAGCTCTACATGATCCCAGACAAGGAATAAGAGTCTTATCTAGAGAAACCATCGGTCATTTTCTAAAAAAAATGACAAATTTATATACTTTTTAACCACAAATGCTCGTCTTGCACTGCTCTGAGATGCGCCACGCATTACATAATCACATTGGAAAGGTCACGTGTGATGTAGTCACGTATGTAGGAAGTACCGATCCAGTGTCTACAAAGCGAAAGTGAAAAGACTAAAGGCCCTTTCACACAGGACACGACAACGGCACCACTGAGCTATGAAACCCATTGATTTCAATAGCGCGCTCTGCGTGAGGACGGTTTGTTGGTGCGTCGACCAAAGCGCACGGGCAGCACAGCGCACCATTGGCGAGCTCGTGTGCACGCACGCCGCGGTCAAAGTTCAAAATAGTTCAACTTTCGCCCGCTGGGTTCTGTGACGATTACCTGCACGGCCAATAGAAATGGGGCATCAAAGGACTAGACGTATAGAAATCCTGCTAAAAGTTTTGAAAACTCCTCCTACTTTGCTTGGCCAGCGTATAGCGCAAACCGCTTCGTATCTGAAAGGATATGCTAAACCCAGTGGCCAGCGCAGCACATTCCGCGTCCTGTCTGAAAAGGCAAAAAATCAAATGGCCTTTACAACAAAAGGTAAAACAACGATGTCGGATGATTTCGAAGTTGGAGGAGAAAATGAGATGGAGTTTTTCACCCTAATGTGGTACTTAGGCCTACGTCACACGTGACCTTTCCAACATGATTACGTAATGCGTGGCGCATCGCAGAGCAGTGCAAGACGAGCATTTGTGGTTAAAAAGTATATAATTTACTTTTTTTTTTTTTTTTTTTTTTTAAGAAAATGTCTGATGGTTTCTCTAGATTAGACTCTTATTCCTCGTCTGGGATCATGTAGAGCTCTTTGAAGCTGCACTGAAACTGACATTTGGACCTTCAACCCGTTGAACCCCAGTGAAGTCCACTATATGGAGAAAAATCCTGGAATGTTTTCCGCAAAAACCTTCATTTCCTTTCGGCTGAAGAAAGACATGGACATATTGGATGACATGGGGGTGATCTCATGAATTATCATGAAATTCTAATTCTGAAGTGAACTAATCCTTTGTTAAAAGTAAATTTTAATGTTCTGTAATTATTAATAAATGATCAATTAAAAATAAATATTTTCTTTTTAAGAAATATTCTCATATTTTGCAGTTTAGGACTGGCTTTCAATTATACTGTAATGTTGAAAGGCTATAATTACACCCACAAATTGAAAAATAAAATCCATTTAATAGATGCATGAGTGATTGGTATCTGTGATGATGGCATTCAGAGTGCGTCGTAAAAAGATGCCACTAAACAAAACTTTTAAAATACGAAAAATTCTGTTCCCACTTTAATTTGGCGATTTAATGTGTTTACATACTGTAATGTTTGGTGTGATTAATCATGATTAATTGCTGAAATCTCTAAGATTAATTGTTTTTTAATAATGTCATTTAATAAAAGAAATGTTTTTTTCTTAATAAGAAAAGTCTTTTTTTGGTACCTTTATGTTGTTTTGGTGCTTGACAGACCAGATGTTCTCATTTAGTTTTATTGCATGGAAAAGAGAACCTTGGAGAAAAATGTTAAATTTCTCCTTTTGTGTTCCACAGAGGAAAGTTAATGTTTGAAACATGAAGGTGATTGATTATGTCATTTCCAAGATTTTTACAGTCATCACAGGCCTGTGTTGTGAACAGTATTTTGACGCTGTTCTGACGCTTGCCTTCTTTCTTCACCATTGTTTTAGGTACCGTAGTGAAAAGATGACAATGAGCTACGCAGAATACATCGCCCACCGCCAGCATCATCACTACCAGAATGGCATCGGGCACCCTCTCCCTCCATACAACCATTATTCCTGACAGCGAGCCGCATGACCAGTCACTGGACCTCTCTGCGGACATCTTCCCAGGAGAGCCCGCCTCCTCGTGGTCTAGCTATCTGTACTACTGTACCATTTTATGATGATAGTTTCCGTTGCCATGTCGACAGTCAGATGGAGGCATGGCAGCGGGTGCAAATAAGCATTAGGTGATTATAAAGCGAAAAAATTCATTTTGTCATTTTTATTATTTGTATTAATTTAGTTTTTGCAGCATATATATATATATATCGACCCCTTCCTTTTTTTTTTTAAGCAAATAAACAAGTACTACGTTTTTTTGTCATTTCAACAAATTTCCTAATCAGGTTTCTAAGTCTGTGGATGGAAATAAGTCATATTAAATGATGGGCTAGTTTTGAAGATAGTAAACTTTTATCTATGCTTTGTGACTTGCGTAATTTTTTTCCCCCTTTTATTGTTTCTTATTAGTTTGACTTTTTATCATGTAGGCAACCACAGGGTTTAAGGGATGTTCTTTCCTCTCTGTGTAATTCCTCTGATTATTTTCCTTTTATGAGGGGTGATTTTTCTGTTTTCCTTTCTTTTTTTGTAAATGTTGTGGGTTGTAGGGTGAGGCGGAGTTAGGCAATGAAGAACTAGTTAAGTCTTGTTTGTTTTTTAATGTTGACTCAAACTCGTCAGATAATTGAAACCACTATAATAAATTTGCTGTTGGGGATACCAGAATATTTGCCATAATGCAAAGGCCCGTTGCTCTTAGCATTATTGGTGTTGATTTGAATTGAATTTACTTAAACAGTCAGTTAACCCTTTTTTGTGTAGATTTGCTACACTTTGTGTTTAAAAAAAAGAAAGAAAAAAAAAAAGCATATTAATCTGCTAGTAATTAACATGATTTCTCATGTTGACGTGTTGTATTAGTGTTTGTTAGTGTTGTTCGTGAGATCGCAAGTAGAAGTCTGTGTTCAGAATAAGGGAGTAAACGAATGAAGAGTTTTATAGTAGGAGATTAAAGTTAGTTAAAGGGACAGTTCACCGCAAAATGAACATTCTGTCATCATTTATTCACCCTCGAGTTGATCCAAACCTGTATGGATTTCTTTAAGAAGATATTTTTAGGAATATGGGTAACCAAACAGGCCTAGGGCCCCATTGACTTCAATAGTATGGGGAAAAAAAGAAATACTATGGAAGTAAATGGAGCCCATCAACTGGATGGAGCCAATCTTTTGTGTTCGACAGAAGAAAGAAACTCATACAGGTTTGGAACAACTTGAGGGTGAATAAATGATGACAGAATGTTCATTTTGAGGTGAACTGTCCCTTTAAGGTCATTTCGGTTCATAACTGACCTCATGGCCAGAAAGCTGTCTGAATTTGTCTGTTTTGTTTTGCTCCTATTTTGTCACACAGAGAGGAAAACCTTTTGAGAGACCAAGGTCAAATGACAGGGACAAGCTAAAAAAAGCCATACTTTTTTCTTCTTCTTCTTTTTTTTTTTTTATGCAGTCTGTGGCAGGGTGGTTGCTCTAAATGGCTATTTTTTTAATTCATTTTTCTCCTGGCACGGCTAATTTTTTTTTTTTAATGATCTGGTCTTGTGTATAAATGTTAATTTCTGTCTGGCATGGCAGCAATGTTTACATCTCCGTACAAATGCCACTATATTTCCAGTTGCTGTATTTGAGAAGATCATTGACAGATGCTAGTGT
The DNA here is from genome assembly GCF_018812025.1 of Megalobrama amblycephala. NCBI lineage: Eukaryota > Metazoa > Chordata > Actinopteri > Cypriniformes > Xenocyprididae > Megalobrama > Megalobrama amblycephala. Next base: position 5,665,307 of record NC_063061.1, read on the forward strand.
GGCTTTTTAACCCCCTCGACATCATGCGGTGAAGTTTGTTTGAATAGTGTTGTCAGGAAGTTAATTTTAAAAACAATGGTTATATCTGTCTCCATTTTCTCTGACGATTTGTACTATGTCAGGTCCATTCTGAAAAGACCACGTCTCGGTGTCTCATTTTTTTTTTTTTTTTTAAACCGCGTGTCGTCTTATCTGTAGATGCAGTGAATTAGCTTTGGAGTTTCAGTTTTTTGACTGACTCTGAAAGGAAAAATGGGAGAGGTTCTTTTGAAAACCAGAAAACTATTTCCTGTCATTTGTTTTCATATGCAAAATGTTAAGGGCTTTTGGGGTTCCATCCACAGTCATTATCAAGTTCACTAGAACCTAAAAAAACAAACAAAAAAACAACCTGATTTCAGTTGTGTTGCCTTAAAAATGGTTATAACATGGACCAGCAAATGTTGCCCAGAGTGCTCAACTAACAGATTATTTTGGCCGGCATCACGACGTGACGGTTTTGACCAGCAACTTCAGCCATTGTGCGCGAAGTTTTTGAGCAAAGATGTCTGTTTGCCAAACGTCAAGTGTTAATCATGTTGTTTTTTTAATATTGAGGCCCTCCACTGCCCAGTTGTGACCCTTTTTGTTTTTTAAATAATAATTTGCTTCTCTAAATCCAACCAATAGTGTGACACGTTTGTGGTGTCGCAGTCTTTTAATAACCCTTTAAATATCTGCCTCAGTTTTGAACCCAGTTATTGTTTCATAGTTGGACAATCAGGGCCTCATTTTTGGTCCATTAAAACAGCACAAACTGAACCTTTTTTCATTTATTTATTTTTTTTGCTGCAAAACCAAGTCTTTGCATTTAAGAAAATTTGATGTATACAAATTTGCAATACATTCGTTGCATGAATAGGAGGCCTCCTGTTAAACATGGCATGCTTGTTTCACTGCTATATAGATATGAGAAAACAGACTATATAAAATGGTGCTATTGGACCTCATGTTGGGGGTGGTCGCAGTAAATGTGACTGGTCATGCGGACTCATTGATCATATCAGACTTTTTATTATCCTCAATATATGCAGATCTGTTTTACAGGTGTTTTTTTCCTATCAGTGTAACAAAATCTCCTGCAGGTTTGAAAGGACAAGTAGTGACGAGTCTAACCCCATCTTTCCCTCATGGCCTGGGGGACACGGGCATATGCTTATATCATCTGTTATAGATGTGCACATTTACGCAATACACAATTACCCTGGAGTTTCACTCTTTGTATCCGTTGTTGAATGCTGTCTGTCCGCATTCATTTACATTGCCATTTTGAACTACGGCTGGCTTAACCAGCCGAACGCTGTTGCCGAAATATGGCCAAAGCGATAATGATGTTCAATGTGCTGAGTTTACTTTACTAACAATGTTTGTTCAAATATCCTTGGTTTTTTTTTTTTTTGCAATTGATGCTGTGATGAAAGACATTTGTTGGTTTCTTTCATAGTGCTACATGTATGTGTCTATACATTAAGTTGCAAGGTTTTTCAAAAATTAGCTTTTGTGATTCCTAGTGTAGTTTGAACATGCACTTTGGGGACATTAACTTCAGCAATCCCCGGCACATTTGAACACTGTAGAAACTCTCAGCACCTGTCCTACAGTTACATTGCTCAAAGATGAGTCAAAAGTTGTGGCCCTTTTTTTATTTTCTCATTACACTGTCCTTCATTTTCTGTAACTTTTAACACAACTGGGACTAGTGCTTGGTAAGTATAGCTAATGCTCATTTTAGGCATAAATGTTGGGTTGTCACACCTACATACGAGCTTCACATTTACTGTTAAAACCATAGTCATTTGGAAGTTAGGCTCATGTTACCTTTGTGTGTTCAACCGAACCAAAGATGCCTCCAGCCATGTCCAAATGCTGCTCTACAGACCTGCCTTCCTGTCCTTCCAAAAACCTTCCCTGCAAGAGAAATGTCTTTTTGTTTTTGTGTATTTACTTTTTTTTTTTTTTTTCTTTTGTACAATTTCTAATATTGTTTTAGGTTTTTAGCTACCTAAGTTCAATGAATTTTCATTGTAGCTGTTTCTGAAACCTTGCACGGTGTCTATGACCGTAATACTAGGTTGCACTTTTTTTTTTATTTTGTTTTCATCATTGTTATTATTATCTATTTTTGTAAAGAAAGAAAACCCCATAGCGTGCCTCTTAGATTTATGGGTTTCTTAATGTTTTTTGTTTTTTTTTCCTAAGACCAGCAGTTATACTTTATACAAAAGATGAGCTAATCCTTATTTTTAAATGCCATTTAAGGAGAAAAAAAAAAAAGCCTTTTTTCCTTTACTCTGGACCCAGTAGCTGCACTGGCATACAATCGCACTGATAGATATAGGGGGGAAAAAACTATAAATAATAATAATAATAATGATGATGATGATAAAAAATAAATGTAAGAACTATAATAAACTTGTTTAAAAACTTTTTTGTAAAAAAAAAAGTTAAAAAAGTAAACATAATGACTGTTTTTGTACATCAAGTTAATTCTTTTCAAAAAAAAAAATATTTTGGACCTAGTTTCTAATTATTATTTTAGTGGTTTTCTATGTTCTGGAACTTTGAGAAGATGAGTTTTGAATGTGCCCTTCGATGATTGACATCTTGCAGTGTTGTCATTGCGGGCACTGGGGTTGCCTGGTGTAGCCCCCTATGCCCACCACTTTGTTTTATTTCTGTTTTGAGTTTGGATTCTCTCTTGCTTTAGGAACTTAAAATTGCTGAAGTAACGACTTGGTGAAAAAAAAGAAAAAAGAAAAAAAAAAGAAACAAAGAAAAACAACTCCCCTGTAGAACTAGATCCTTTACCCCATTGAATTGCTGTTAGAGTGATGAGACTTGAAATGGGCATTTATTATGAATATGATAGTATGGCTCCAAAAAAAAGACAAAAATTACAAAATCTACAAAAAAAAAACAACAAAACAAAATGTGTTGGGTTGGGGGGTGGGGGTTGGGGGGTGGCAAATAGATGGGTTAGATGTGGGTATGTGAGCTATGGCTGTGGCAATGATAATGTAGTTTTAAAACATTATTGTTATTACCTTTTAAATCATTTATCCAATAAAAAATCTGAAAGAACAAGCATTACGTGTCTTTATTCCATTTTTTGCTAACATTCTGGAGCGTGTTGTTGGGTACTCGGTTAAATAATCACCTAGCATAGTACTGAGACAGCTTTAGTAAGGGTTGTAAACAATCTTATTGTGGCCGATTCTGGTGCATGCAGTATCTAAAGACGGGTGCACACTGTGCGATTTATAATAGTCCTTTACGATTGTTGCTTGTCAGACTGTACGAACATGAGCCTCATGTCACACTGTGGGATCTCATCTGTCCCTAGGAATACAGGGAGTTCCTCAGGGTTCAGTGTTGGGCCCAATTTTATTTAACATATACACCCATCAGGCATAGCATTATGACCGCTGACAGGTGAAGTGAATATCACTGATGATCTCTTCATCACAGCTCCTGTTAGTGGGTGGATATATTAGGCAGCAAGTGAACATTTTGTCCTCAAAGTTGATGTTAGAAGGAGGAAAAATGGGCAAGCGTAAGAATTTGAGTGAGTTTGACAAGGGCCAAATTGTGATGGCTAGACGACCGGGTCAGAGCATCTCCAAAACTGCAGCTCTTGTGGGGTGTTCCCGGTCTGCAGTGGTCAGTATCTATCAAAAGTGCTCCAAGGAAGCAATCAGCGACAGGGTCATGGGCGGCCGAGGCTCATTGATGCATGTAGGGAGTGAAGGCTGACCCGTATGGTCCGATCAAACAGACGAGCTCCTGTAGCTCAAATTGCTCAAGAAGTTAATGCTGGTGCACAGTGCATCACAGTTTGTTGCGTATGGAGCTGCATAGCTGCAGACCAGTCAGGGTGCCCATGCTGACCCCTGTCCACCACTGAAAGAGCCAACAGTGGACACGTGAGCATCAGAACTGGACCACGGAGCAATGGAAGATGGTGGCCTGGTCTGATGAATCACGTTTTCTTTTACATCACGTGTATGGCCGGGTACGTGTGTGTCGCTTACCTGGGGAACACATGACACCAGGATGCACTATGGCAGGGGTAGGCAAGTTCGGTCCTAGAGAGCCTCTGTCCTGCTGAGTTTAGCTCCGACCTTAATCAAACACACCTGAACAAGATAATCAAGCTCTTCAGGATTACTAAGGCTATAGGCAGCTGAAGGTTTTTTTTTTTTTTCAGGGTTGGAGCTAAACTCTGCAGGACAGCGGCTCTCTAGGACTGAATTTGCCTACCCCTGCACTATGGGAAGAAGAGCCGGCAGAGGCAGTGTGATGCTCTGATCAGTGTTCTGCTGGAAAACTTTGGGTCCTGCCATCCATGTGGATGTTACTTTGATACGAACCACCTACCTAAGCATTGTTGAGACCATGTTCATCTTTTCATGGAAACGGAATTCCCTGGAGGCTGTGGCCTCTTTCAGCAGGATAATGCTCCTGACACAAAGCAAAAATGGTTCAGGAACGAGTTTGAGGTGTTGACTTGGCCTCCAAATTCCCCAGATCTCAATCCAATTGAGCATCTGTTGGATGTGCTGAACAAACAAGTCCGATCCATGGAGGCTCCACCTCACAACTTACAGGACTTAAAGGATCTGCTGCTAACATCTTGGTGTCAGATACCACAGCACACCTTCAGGGGTCTAGAGGAGTCCATGCCTCGATGGGTCAGGGCTGTTTTGGCATCAAAAAGGGGACCAACACAATATTAGGAAGGTGCTCATAATGTTATGCCTGATCTGTGTACATTTTTCCACTTGGGCAGTGTATCAGGAAATACGGTCTTGGAAATCACTGTTACGCAGATGATACTCAGATTTACATCACCACTAGCCCTGATGTACATTGCTCATAAATAACTTTGTGTAGTTGTCTAGAAGAGATCATTATTTGGATGCAAAATAACGTCCTGAAGCTGAGCGGCTCTAAAACTGAACTGATGTAGATGATGGTACAGTGGCGGCTACTCGTAAGGCCTAGCAGATCAGTTTGGTTGTTGATTCCAGCATGGTAATTCCTACTTCATGGGTGCAAAATCTTTTTTTGATCCACAGTTAACATTTGAGGCACACATAAAACACATCTCTAAAACTGCTTTTCAGTGCTCGACTCAAGACTTTCTCACTTTTGCTGACACAGAAAGGCTTATACATTATACTGGGAACATTACACAGTGCTTTTACAGTTGCACTGGCTTCCTATTAATGCTAGAATTGGCTTTAAAATTCTAATTTTAACATATAAGGCGCTACATGGAACTGCACCAGCATATCTTTGTGATCTTGTTACTAACTCTTACTTCATCAGGCTTCAGGTAAACTCGAGACCATGTGGGAAAGAAACAATGGAATGTGCTTCCTCTTACCATCAGAAACACACCAACGTTGGGGCACTTTAAAAAGTTGATCAAGACGCATTTATTTAAGGCTGTTTTAATTTGTTGTTGTATTGTCTTTGTTTTTTACTGTAGCACTTTGGGTTTAAGAAAAGCACATTATAAATAAAATGCATTATTATTTATGCTTCACAGAAGAACTTTTGATGCACAGATGAGAAACCAAGACAATCCTCATGGATGCTACACATTGGAGAAGACCTTTAATATAGACCATATTTCATAAAAACATATGTACAAAATTGAGATCAGAACTAAAGTTTCCCTTTCAGTCAAATTACATACATTGAAATGAGAGTGATCCCATAAATCATTAGACTGCAACCAGTATTCCTTACAATTATCTCAACAACCACAAACTGCTTCCCAAACTTAGATTTTATGCTTGGATCTTTGATGTGGAAATGATGGAATATGCTTCAAGTGCTGAGCAGTTTTTCTGGGACCAATAGAACCTCCAAATGCTCATCTTCAATTTCATTTGGCTACATATTGGGCTTGTTTCAAAACCGTTTTTTTGTACATTGTTTTCATGGATAAGGTAAACACAGTCATTGATGTACAGAATAAGGTAAACACTTTAATGCAAGTCTGAAACAGCCATGCCCAAGTTTAATCGATTTAGTTGTTTGTAAAATTTTCCACTGAACTGAAATTTTTTATAGATAACTGTTTAGCTAAACAAAAAAAAAAACAAGTTTAATCTTTTTAACTGGCCCAGTGAGAAACATCTAAAGAACTATCAGTTAAAATGGTCATTCTGTCTATCTACAAACAACAGTCAATTCGCTATGATACAATGCTGTCATTTCCCTTGAATAACATCACCAGTGGAGTGGCTAATGGAATCAAATGGACACCTTCAGCTAATGGCTTCAGCTTAGAATGTAGAGTTCTGACTATTTACATGACCGTATCAAAGAAAGATACTGCAAGGGGATTGGAAATGCCCTGGAAAATCTCCTAGACATACAGTACCACCACATTTATGCTTTCTGTAACAGGTCAACAATAACAAAGTGTAATTTTGAGACAATCTTTTAAAACTGCATTGCCGGGACACAAGGCGCGAGGAACTGCAGTGTTTATAACCGCACAATAGCTATTCAGCAGAGTAAAGGGAACTGGGTTGGCCCCATTTCACTGTTCGATGAGCGTAACTAAAGAAGGCAACATGAGAAGAAAGGTTACGTCTGTTGCGAGTTCACTGAATCTTCATTTTGCTAAACGTTCGAACTAAAAAGAAAAAGGCAAGGTTAATGTTGCTTGAGTCCTGCAAAAACAGGACCGGTGTAAAAACAATCTTTCAATCCAGCTTTGAGAAACCAGGTTTGGACCAAACAACAACAAATAGGAAAATAAAGGTATGTACTAAAAGTTAGGCTTTTATCTAGGATGCTGGACAAGTTTCAGTTCAAGGGGCATGAGGTTTTGTCCATGTACGACTGCTGATAAAAACACTAGTCCACCTTCTTGTTGCGTAGACGTGCTATATCCAGTAAATAGCGGCACGTGGGAGCAGTGTGCTGCGAGAGGATGGTCAGAGCCTTGCCGTGGAGTAAAGTCAAGGCGGTCTGGTGGCCCGTTGCCCATACTCGGTACCATGGTCCATAAAAGGGGTCAGAGACAGCGGGACACAGCATGTTGTTCAAATTCACTTCTGTCAACTGGTGGGAGGCAAAATGCAAGATTGAGTTAATATAATATGAACGATAACTAAAGCCACATTTCCACCGCAGGAACTTTCCCCAAGAACTAGGGACTTTGGGGTGTGTTTCGACCACAGGAACCAGGGTCTAAATGAAGTTCCGGGTAAAAATTTCCCCCTCAGAAAGTACCTTCTCGCGGGGTAGTACTTTTTCAAAGTTCAGGAACTTTCGGGGGTGGGACTTGTGCACTAAACATGCTGATTGGTTGAGTTCACGCAGCATTTTTAAAAGTCTGTTGCGGTGTGTGCAGCAAGAGTTGTTATTCGAATCAACAATGGAGATGGACCAACGATGAGGTTCAGGCTTTATTAAGCGTATATTCGGAGGACGAAATCCAGCTGGAACTGGAAAGTCTCAATCTTTACAGCACTTTAGACCATGATGGCAACAGGTCTGGGGGGAAAAATTTAATTGGAAAAAAGTTCCTGGGACAAATTGTTCCGGGTAATTTCGGTGGAAAAGCGGCTTAAGGCACAGAACATACATATTCAAAACATATGGAAGTACATGAACGCAGATTATTCTAGCAGAATTTGCCCAATTTCATGCTTTACTTTACAAAATGTACTAGGATGCAATTCATAATGCAGTGCAAACATGAACTGTACTTTCAACACTGCCTCAATGGGTGCTATAGGCCTTTATCACACTCCCATGTTTGAAAAGCAGAAGCTTGGGTAACACTTCATTTTAAGGTGTTTAAACTAGTTGCTTATTTGAATACATATTACTAGAATGCTGGCTGTTTATTAGTACTTATAAAGCACATATTAATGCCTTATTCTGCATGACCTTATTCTACATTCTTCATCCTACCCAATACCTAAACTTAACTACCTTACTATTAATAAGCAGTAAATTATGAATTTATTGAGGGAGAAGTCATAGTTAAAAGTTTGTGTTCCCTATACTAAAGTGTTAACGAAGCTTCAAATAGTAGCGTAAAATATCATCTTACGATCTAGCCTCTATCAGGGTATCAAATATTGTGAAATATTGACATAGTTTTGCCACAAAGGAAGGACATATCTTTACAGAAGATGGAACAAAATGGAGATCATCTCCATTTCCACTAACAGAACCAATGAGTGCTGTTTGTGACACAACAAGGTATGCAAACATACCTATTAAGGTATACATGAATGCACAGGTGAAAGTTCACCATTACACAATCCTGTGGTGTTCAGTACAATGCCTTGGTTTATCTGGAATTGGTTTGTAATGTGAATTGTGCATAAATTTCTCTGTTGAACTCTAAACTATTAAACTTTAAACTACAGTGATTCAACCTTAATGTTATGAAGCGACAAGAATACTTTTTATGTGCAAAAACAAAAAAATAATGACTTTATTCAACAATTTCTTCTCTTCTGTTTACATTCTCGTTGCTTCATAACATTAAGGTTGAACCACTAGTCAGGTGTTGTGGACTATTTTAACAAAGTCTTTACTACCTTTCTGGGCCTTGAAATTTATTATGACATCGCTGTTATATTTAAGGACATTTTCAGCTTACATACTGGAAGTCATTTCTTGATAAGAGCTTCCTAGCTGTGCTGTGCATGATACTTCAGTAGTGAAGGCTATATTCAGACCTATCCTATACTAACATACTGTACTAGTTACTATTGTTGTCACATATACAGTATTATGCACAGTATGCAAACTGTCATACATAAAATACCAAGATGATCTACATTTATTAAAATGAACAGTATACAACAGAGCATACTGCAGAGAATATTGTATCCCCTAATGCAATGCATCTGACTTGATATTGCACTTGAAGTGTGATGAATTGATATGTATTTCTTGACTCGTTATTTGATTAGACTGCCAGAAGTTGACACAATATTGGATTAAAAATGCAAAATAACCACTTACTGAATTAAACACATAATGTGATGAGGTCATGTGACAATGTTGTGGAATAATGTCAGCTGTTTCACTTAAGAACAGTGGGAAGCATGCAGTGTATCTATGGTGTATTCAGTAAGTAGTTAAGCTAGTATTCCATATTTAACAGTCATAAGCTTCTATACAACGTTTATAGCGTTTGATTGTCGTACCATGCCGAGGCCCTGGAGGAATAAAAAGTGGTAGAGGAAGAGGATTCCCGTGGACAGCAGCGCCCACCACATGTCACCAAGCGGCTCTGGCTTATACACACCTGGCAAACAAGATACATGACACAGTGGTTAAAGATGCATGTAAAGTCCAGATCTCTCCAAGTCAGAGTAGTATGTTTATTTGGTTGCTGGATCACTTGTTTTCATGACCTGAAGGAATATTCTGGGTTCAGTACAAGTTAAGCTGTGCGGACAACATCTGTTACCACACAGAATTTCAACTTGTCCTTCAAAAAAAAAAAAAAAAAAAAGGATTACAGGGTAAGATATAAATATATAAGAATAAATACTGTTTGTGAAAAGTGAAAAGTTAAAGTGAGGTTCAAGGGATAGTTCACCCAAAAATCAAAATAATCCCTTGATTTACACACTCTCAAGATATCCTAGATGTATATGACTATCTTCTCTCAGACAAACACAATTGGAGATATATTAAAAAATATCCTGGCTCTTCCAAGCTTTATAATGGTAGTGAATGGAGGGGGGGGGGGGGGGGGGGTTTCTTACAAAATCCGATCGCTTCACTTCGGAAGGCCTTTATTAACCCCCTGGAGTTGTATGGATTGCTTTTATGATGGATGGATGCACTTTTCTGGGCTTCAAAATCTCAGCCCCCATTCACTCCCATTATAAAGCTTGGAAGAGCCAGGATGCATTTTAATATAACTCCTATTGTGTTTGTCTAAAAGAAGATAGTCATATACACCTAGGATGGCTTGAGGGTGAGTAAATCATGGGGTAATTTTCATTTCTGGGTGAACTATCCCTTTAATTCCCCAACAGAATTGGGCCAGAAGGTCCCCAGTGCAAGTTTTCATCATTTAATTTATTATTTATTAAAATTCATGGAATTATTACATATTATTTCCATAAATTACGAGTGCATCTCAAACATATATATTATACATCATAACCTACAGGCCAATATAGGAGAATCACTGAATCAGAATAGTCTACTACTACTATTATGATATCCTATCAACTAATATAGGCCTGTATATAATTCAGATTCATTATTCAACTAAACATTTAGGCAGTTTCACAGACAGGGCTCAGACTAAGCCAGGATTAGGCATTAGTTCAATTAAGGTATTTAAGTAGCTTTTATAAACATACCCTAGATAAAAACATTACTGGTGTGCATCTTGACACAAAACAATGACATTAACATATTTTAAAACTTCTCAGTGCAAGTTGCTTTCAGTTAAAACAGCTCAAACATGCATTTTAGTCTAGGACTAGCTTAAGTCCTGTCTGTGAAGCCAGGAGATTTTAATCAATGATACCTTTTTCAAAAAACAACAGCAACACTGAAAATATTTAACAAAAATCAAATGACAGTTTACACTTTTTCATGGTTTTCATGAAAAAAAATGCTATAACTTAATTAGCAAATGTCTCCATTTACTTCCCTTGATAATATATTAAATGATGAATCATCCTAAACTCATCTCTAAATATGTTACAAATAAGCAGTAAATGCAAACATTATTTTTGCTTTGGTCACAGAAAGATCTCGGATCATCCTCATAATTACCCAACCAGAAATAAATAACTAAAATCTAGACACGCTGATCTTTGTTGTTCTTATTCTGTTCTTTTAGGCCGATGTGGAGCTGTAGTTGTGCTCTCTGAACATTAGGTGACACTATAGGTTTACTTATTTCTCTCTGAACGTCATTGCTTCACTCGTGTATCCTTTACTCTGGGCACATGAAGTGCCATTCTGACGTCAACGTAAGTGTCCTTTCAAAATTGACATATCAGTTACATTTATTCATTTAGCAGATGCTTTTATCCAAAGCAATCGATCTTAAAGAGGCAATACAACATGAGAAATGCTAGTAATACAGTTTCAGCCATCATTCAGGATAGTAAAATAAGGGAGGGACTAAGAAATAGTGAGAGCATGAAAGGAATATTGAAAGAGATAGAAATAGAATAGTTTTTTTGGTGTGTGTGCTCACGAAAGAGATTCAGCTGTTTCTTGAGAACTGGCTGAGATCTGCAGTTGGTAGAGCTCTATAAATAACGTGCTACTGATTTCAATAGTATATTTACATAACTCGTTTTTCAACTGAAACATACCAACAGGGAAGCTAAAATGACATTGTGGTGCACAAGCGGACAACGGAATATATAATCATGTGCGGTAAAAGCCCCAGAACTACTGTTTGCCCAAACTTCAGAAACTCACCTCCTTTTCTGAAGAGGTAGAATGGCACAAGATACAGCATGGAGTGTTGAATATAATAGATCTCCTTTTCAAATGGAAGCTATGATGGGGAAAAAAAGTATGATTAGACAACAAAACATACAGAGAGCCTTGCATTCTAGTCTTAATTGGTGTCAGCATGTTTCGCTATCACTACTGTATTATGCAATAAGCATCTGAACAAACAGCGAAACCATTAAAAATTTAGTATTGATGCAAGCAGTGATGACAGGATCAAGCACTATGGTGCCATCGCCACCTGGCGGCTCTAGGACAACAATAACAGTCACACTTCCTGCTACCATTTGGTGACCTTAGCCCACAATAGCTCCAAACATGTGATCAGCCCCCATTGCCAAACATAAAGCACCGATTTAACCTACAGTAGGTAGTCAACCAAAATACCTATCAACGCCAACACAAGGCAGTAAATACACAAGATTCCATCTCTGACTGCTGTGAAATATTACAGTGATGGAAGTGTGCTTACTTATTACCGAACAGTGCCCAAATCCTCTGAAGAACTTCATGTTAGCATATGACTATGAATAAAGTCTAGATAGTGTTGCACCCCTCTGTTTGAAGAAAGTCAAAGGGTTAGTTTTGTCATCATTAATCACCCTAATGTTGTTCCAAACCTGTATGAGTTCAATTCTTCTGTTGGACACAAAAGAAGATATTTTAAAGAATGTTGGTAACTGTAGCCATTGACTTTTATAGTATTTTTTGTCTTACCAACCTTTCTTAAAATCAAGTTTTTAATGTTGTTTATATGTCTGTGTGGTGTTTTTAATATGCTTTAAGACAAACCATGTGCAAATTCATATGTCAACACTGTTGCTGAGTATTTACTCTTTAAAGGTGCCCTAGAATCAAATATTGAATTTACCTCGGCATAGTTGAATAACAAGAGTTCAGTACATGGAAATGACATACAGTGAGTCTCAAACTCCATTGTTTCCTCCTTCTTATGTAAATCTCATTTGTTTAAAAGACCTCCGAAGAACAGGCGAATCTCAACATAACGACTGTTATGTAACAGTCGGGATCATTAATATGTACGCCCCCAATATTTGCATATGCCAGCCCATGTTCAATGCATTAGACAAGGGCAGCCAGTATTAACGTCTGGATCTGTGCACAGCCGAATCATCAGACTAGGTAAGCAAGCAAGAACAATAGCGAAAAATGGCAGATGGAGCGATAATAACTGACATGATCCATGATATTTTTAGTGATATTTGTAAATTGTCTTTCTAAATGTTTCGTTAGCATGTTGCTAATGTACTGTTAAATGTGGTTAAAGTTACCATCGTTTCTTACTGTATTCAAGACAAGTACTCTTCAGACAAGAGAGCCGTCATTATTTTCATTTTTAAGCACTTGCAGTCTGTATAATTCATAAACACAACTTCATTCTTTATAAATCTCTCCAACAGTGTGTAATGTTAGCTTTAGCCACAGAGCACTATCAAACTCATTCAGAATCAAATGTAAACATCCAAATAAATACTATACTCACATGATCCGACGCATGCATGCAGCATGCATGACGAACATCTTGTAAAGATCCATTTGAGGGTTATATTAGCTGTGTGAACTTTGTAAATGCACTGTATTATAGTCTAGAGCTCGGGGGTGAGAGCACGAGAATTAAAGGGGCCGCAGCCTGAATCGGTGCATAGTTAATGATGCCCCAAAATAGGCAGTTAAAAGAATTTATTAAAAAAAATCTATGGGGTATTTTGAGCTGAAACTTCACAGACACATTCAGGGGACACCTTAGACTTACATTACATCTTGTAAAAACTGGTTCTAGGGCACCTTTAAAAATGCAGTGCAAAAAAAGATAGTCTCAAATCCGCAGTTTAAAATCGCTGGTATTTCTGACGTCACAAACTACCTTGTAACCAATCACGGCAACTCGCCAGTGGGCTTTAGCATATCATTAACGGCGATCTAGCAGGGGAGTCTCGAGAGAAGCCAGGTTATCCCGGTATATTTTTCTGTTGACATAAAATCGAGTAGATTTAGCAATATGGTGGGTGTATGATGTATATTACGATGTTATGATGACTATATGCCTTTCTCCACTGACGTTCAGAGTTGTTAAAGCGTTTGTAAATATACCGATTTTCAGAAGGCAGCTGTCTGACTCTGAGATGAAGAACAGGAACATGGTTTGTGTAACATTAAACTCATTATTAGCCGTTTGATTACATAGTCAAGCAAAAGACTAATCATATTAATTACCGTAATGTGTCTGACGTTGTATAGAGTGATACCACTGTGCAGCATTTACCTCAGCAAGTTGACCGAGTGGATCTCTGAGCTGGCGTGAGCGAGTGGAGGCGGTGCTAATTTGTGTATTCATTGATCCGCATATATTAAATGAGGCAAGGGTGTAGAGTTACATTCAAGCTATTTTAAGGCATGAAGAAATTTTTTTTCACAGGAAAAAACATTTAAATATGTCATTTTGGTGATCAAAGATGAGTTTTGAGGGATAAAATGATTGACTACAGGGGGACTTTAAAATATCTTCTTTTGTGTTCAACAGAACAAAGACATTTATACAGGTGTGGAACAACTTGAGGGCGAGTAAATGATGACAAAATATTAATTTTTGGGTGAACTATCCCTGTAAGAATGCAGGTGGAAGATCACAAATTTGGAGACATTCAAGGGGCATGTTTCCAGCTACAGAAATGCCCTGAAAAGCTGCATATTTCAGCATGCTCACAGAAAATAACAAAAACCATCTTAGGAATTTAATACAGTGTCCAGATTGACAAGAAACAAAGCATAAAGAGAACAAGACACTTCCTCACAGCACAGAGTAATACCTTAATGGATTTCTTCAACAATAAAATGGAGAATTACAAAGAGTCTTAGCATCTCATTTTAGCAGATTTTGTCTCATAGCACCTCCAGGGAACAAACAAATTCAGCGATTTGATGCTATAGGACAGGAAGAGCGAACAAAACTTATTGCATGTATGCTGGATCCTAAATCCACTAAACAAAGCTACTGAAAGAAGTTTCACCTGTAATCTCAGAACTGCTTCTGAACATTATTAACTCTTCTCTTCCTTTAGGGCATGTCCCAAAAACATTCAAGCTGGCAATAATCACACCCTTATCAAGTTTGACCCAGGAGTACAGATTCATTACAGACCAGTCTCAAATCTCCTGCTTATGTCTAAAATGTTAGAAAAAGTAGTGTCCTCCCAACGCCTAAAACACAATAAACATCCAAAACATTTATTTACTGCTCTTCAGGATGGATCTCCCCTCCATCATTAAAAACGTTATAATCCTGAAAAGAATACTAGCCACAAAACAAATGTGACGTGGGATATAAATAACTGGGGAAAAAATTTAGAATTTCATGTAGAATATAAACAAATTATGATCAATGACTGTCTCTGTAGCAACCGTGTCCATCCGTGTTATCGAACATGACAACATTAAGCATGCCTACAGTAGGTAAACTAAATTAACTTGTGCATGTGCATTAAAACTAAATGCCAAAAAGCAAAAGCCAATATGGCAAATTACATTTTAAAGACACATACGTTACGTCACTAAACAATGTCATCACGCTACGGTCTACAATGAGGAATACTTGACAATAAAAATGCAGTATTTTGAAACCACTACTACAGTGTAATTTTAAGTTACTTGGTAACTTTAAGTACTTGGTTTGCATTATTATCATGAATATACTCACCAGTCTAGTGTTGACTACTGGGAAGAGAAGAGCTAGAAGGGCTCCATTCAACATGTGTACCTGAAGTCTTCAAAACAGAAAAGATTGTTTAAAAATGACAGTAGAAAGCGCTACACTATATCTAAAACAGCTACATAAAATGAATTGTCTTTCATGCTTCCTTTCACTTAAACTGACAAATTAACTCAAGTTCATCTCACAATGCCCACACTTGTGAGTATCCTAGTAAACAGTCATTTACAGTAAACATAAACAGCAGAGAAAGACAACACATGTGTATCATTATATTGGATCCGTGCAGCTCTTAAAGTGACAGCAGCCTAATATTCCTGCAGCTGTCTGTGTTTTTAATGCTAATCAAACTACAAAAGACAAAGAAATCACTTACTGCTCTTTGCTAAATAACTTTTTTGTTACTTTATTAATGATTAAGCTTTATTTAATATGTATAGTAAAGATTATATGCAGTGTTATTTTACATTTAATTACTTTATTTAATTTCTGTAGCTTAAATACTACTGTTAGACCTACATGAAAAACCTTAAAAGTACTGATTATTTCATTGGTATCTTTGTTCTGTTGTATTTATTTATTTGTTATTGCTCGTAGTTTTTATTATTATTATTTTTTTGACTGTTTACTTGTCTTTAATAATCTTTGAAAATTTTATTAGTTTGAAAGTAGTATTAGCTGTGGTATTGAAATATGAATTGATATTGTTACATTTCACTGATATCTAATATTTTGGATGTCATAACCTTATTTATTACAATACAATGATACATGGGTCAAAAACAAGAAAAACAATAACTATTCCATTTGTTATAATTTCTGTGGTGGGGCCAGTGAAAATTGAATAGATGAATTCACAGAATCGAAAATCGAGAATTGAATCGAGAATCAAAACAAACTGGTCTTGTTAATTGGAATCGAATCGATAGATAGAGCCTCTGCTTTGCCAGAGAAGGTTAACAGGTTTCACCTGCTTTGCCAGCGAAGGTTGAATACGTTATTATGGCAAGAGGGAGAGGTTTAGTGATCTTTGAGGACTACAGCTGAGCAATTATATTATCGCATATTGACGATATCAGATCCTTTAACAAACTCTGTGACACAGAATAAGTTATATGTAATTACAACTCTCAAAGGGGGGACTGTGGGAATACAAATGCTGTGGTTAAGTGGTCACTTCTGAGGGTCTATATAAGAGCAACACTTTTAAAGACTTCCAACTGAATACCTATAAAATACAATGTATGCTTCCTTTAGTTAGACTTGATGACTGCAGGTGAAACCTCACAATAAAGAATCAATAAAGAATCCTGCTGAAACAACACCCAAATCTCCTGGTCTTTGCTTTTGAGTTTGCTACAAAAGTCACTTCTTATTTACACTGCACGTGTCTGTGGAGCATTATGGCTGCGACGCGGCTACTGGAGTTGATCCGCGGCCACTCTAGACAATGCTTGTGTTTACACCAGCCACGCCACGGCACGTTTCAGAAGCGGCCCAGAAGCGGCTCGCCACGCCGCTTTGCTAACGATAGGCGCCAAGCCTATTTTTGACGGATGCCGAATCCAAGCCGCACAGCTCAAATACAAAATAAAGTCAAAATAATCACCCTGTGAAGACTCCTGCTTATATTTCACATCGCTAGGAGGCCAGAAATTGACGACGAGATTCGAAAATGAAAAACGTGTAAATTGTTTGTCCTTGTCGTCCATAACTGGACTTTTAAGTGTATTAACTTCATCTGTAGGCTACAGCAAAATAAAATATGGCATAGCAATAAACACAATTAAACTGGACAAAATATAACAATTTTACAGGCAAATCTAGTGGTCTCGCAAATCCAGCCGTTTCGCTTCTGAAATGCTTCTGGTGTGAGTTGACACCGTGTAGAGGACGGACCAAAACCTCGCCGGAGCCGTAACGTGCCGCAGATGCATGCAGTGTAAACAAGGCTTCAGTATGTAGGCACACGATTTGCTTTAAAAGTGTATAGAGAAATGAAATTCAGCAGAGATGCACCGATTGACTGGACATCGAAACTTTACTTAAGACAGTCTGTTCCTATCAGAGATACATTACAGATACATTAGGTCAGTTTAGCCTGTAATAGAGCTAATAAACAAATATATTTGCTTAAAAAAGGAATTGCCCCATTTCCTTGTAAAAAATGGCAATTGGAATCGGCCATGTAAAAAAAAAAAAAAAATCATGATCGTTGTATTCTTTACATTTTCAGTTGGGTTTTGGTTCAAACTCTTTCTTGAAACCACATTAGGGACATGAACAACATCTCTGGTGTTGAGTTCAAGTCAGTTCCATAGGCTGGTCCAAAACAAGTCACGCTATTACAAAAGGATCCCGAAGCAACAACGGCATTATTGTGCTCAAAGCCTCCTCATTAGCACTCATTGGAAATGCAAGCTAACAGGCATGTGATGTCACGACCACTCGTTTACATGCAAATACACACAATAATCTGTGACTTAGTAGAGTTTTTTGATGGTTGTTTTGGTGAATTAACGCTGAATTGCATTAACACTCACCCAAGAGTTGAAATGTTTAGCCACAGCAGTCACTAAAGAAGCAAATGTCTCCAATAGCTATTGGTTTCCAAATTAAAATGCAGAAAAGCACAGGGAAAGGGGGCTCGATTGAAGCTTGTGTGATCCATTTAGAAAGAAATCAATTTATAATGTGACTAATCCAAAATTCAGGTCATCTCTGAGCTTATTTATTATTTATTGCCATCTGCTGACATTACCAGTACGGCATGTCTCACATTCAGGACATTAGAAGCTCCTGTGGGGAATTTGGCACCAATGTGTGATTTATAATGAAAAGTCAAAATAGGAACATTAACATTGCTCTGTTAACAAAGGTTTTGCAATTGCTTATGTTTATGATGTGACATATACAAGCAATTACTCACTATTTGAGATGACTCAGTAAACATGAGGTGAAATTAAAGGAATCATGTCAAGTCATATTTATATATCACTTTATACAACATTATATTACGTTGTGTCCTATCCAAACACCGTGTAATACGATTCCAGCAACAAGCATTTTGTCTGTCCACATCAGACGTGACATGGCTGACAAATGGCCGACAAATGGCCACAAAATTAACAGCCAGTCATCTCTGCTGTCTCGCACTCACAACAAAATCGATAAAGTAAAGTAAATAATCAAATTAATAAACCGTTTTAACAGTGCTCAAAATAAATACTCTAGACTGATAATCCATTCATGGGATACACTTGTTTGCTTGCATAGAGTTCACAGTTTGAACGTTGTTTCTTTTGTTTCCTTTAATTTACTTGATTTTTAAGATCTGTCACTTTCATTATGGCTAATAAAGTCATGCACAATGATATACCAATTTAAAGGGTTAGTTCACCCAAAAATGAAAATTATGTCATTAATGACTCACCCTCATGTCGTTCCAAACCCGTAAGACCTCCGTTCATCTTCAGAACACAGTTTAAGATATTTTAGATTTAGTCCGAGAGTTTTCTGTCCCTCCATTGAAAATGTATATACGGTATACTGTCCATGTCCAGAAAGGTAATAAAAACATCATCAAAGTAGTCCATGTGACATCAGTGGGTCATCAGTGAAGCATCAAAAATACGTTTTGGTCCAAAAATAACAAAAACTATGACTTTATTCAGCATTGTCTTCTCTTCCGGGTCTGTTGTATATCCGCTTTCACGCCACAGTGACGCTGCTGCTTCTTTCCTGTTTTACGGCGGTTGGCATCCAGCTTATTGGTGCATTACCGCCCCCTTCTGCTCCGGACAGTGACGCTGCTGACGTGTTATCCGGTGCGCCCGAGCTTCATTTACAGTCTGAGGGAGACGCACGCTGTATTCATGCTATTCTACATTGTTTGTATTTTGGTATTGCTATATTTTTTAAAACGGTGCGTAAGTGTGCATGTTGCGGATGTCCTAATCGCGTCACTGTCCGGAGCAGAAGGGGGCGGTAATGCACCAATAAGCTGGATGCCAACCGCCGTAAAACAGGAAAGAAGAAGAAGCAGCGTCACTGTGGCGTGAAAGCGGATATACAACAGACCCGGAAGAGAAGACAATGCTGAATAAAGTCGTAGTTTTTGTTATTTTTGGACCAAAATGTATTTTAGATGCTTCAAAAACTTCTAACTAACCCACTGATGTCACATGGACTACTTTGATGATGTTTTTATTACCTTTCTGGACATGGACAGTATACTGTACATACATTTTCAATGGAGGGACAGAAAGCTCTCGGACTAAATATAAAATATCTTAAACTGTGTTCTGAAGATGAAAGGAGGTGTTACGGGAACGACATGAGGGTGAGTCATTAATGACATCATTTTCATTTTTGGGTGAACTAACCCTTTAATAACGCACAAACAAAATCAGTACCTGAGCTTTCAGCCACAATGTTGCAGAAATAGAAATAATTTCAAAAATAGAATCTCTCTATCGCTCGTTGCAAATCACTGTCGCAGCTGGTTAGGACAAAAACTCCAAGCTTGTTTCATTGAGTTTCTATGTGTTCTTTAAAGTTTGATTCATTGAACTGCTTCCTTTTTAAGCCAAGTTCACACTACAGGACTTTAAACGTCGTCAGATCGCTGTGCTGTTCAGACTACATGACTTGAAGTCATTGTGGCGTTCACACTACGTGACACTACATAAATGATCTGCAACAGGAGTTTACACACTACACAAGCTGACGACAACTGTCACCCAACGACTTTATTTGAAAATGGATGTTGGGAGGAAATAAGATTAAATTCTGAATTAAATTTAATTCAAATTAAACCCTTTCACACATAAGTTTAAATCATTCTGGCTGACATCCCAGAGTTCAGGCGACTGTTATTTTAGAACGTTTCCCTTAATTGTTTCCAAGACGACGCGTCATGATTGTCACGTGACATACCGCGGCCAGCCGGCCACACTGTATGACAGATGTATTGCTTTTCTCACCATGTCATCAACTATCTGATATTCCGATTCTCAAATATGTGCAAGTGAGTGTTTTGTCATTTAAAAACCTATATAATGACCTTGATCTTAATATGTAACGTGAATTCATCCATTTGTCCTCAAATACATGTGGCCGGTGTACTGGGAGAACAGTAGAGTGAGTGAGCTTTATAGTTACTTACACAATGTGTATCTGATATGAATAAACGTCGGCAAATTATATTTGAATGGATTTTTATTGCTGCTTCCATAGACATCAGTGTCACAGCCCGACCTGTCAGTGAACTTGTTAACTTGCAAATCAGGCTTAAATCGGACTTAAAATCCTGTAGTGTAAACTTGGCATTAGGAAACTACCTCTCAATAAGTGGTGTTGCACACCTGTTGGTGATTATCAGAGTGAACACAGCTGTGTGTGATTGTTACTCTTGTTATCTGATGGCTGAAATGTCATTTTTTAAGTAATAAAGTTTAGATCTTAAGAGTGAGTGTTGCACCTTTGTTCAGCTCAAGACAAAAAACTCTAACATGGAAAAGAAACCTTTTATCAGGCATCACATCTCATCTGGTTAGGATACAGTGATTCAAAAAAATAATCAATCCTTTTGACTCATCCCTCTTTTTTAAAAAAACCTGCAAATATATTGTATTGTATTGCAGGTGCAACACAGTTAAGCTCAATGGATAGCTCTTGTGCCATAATATTGTAAGAAACATCACACGTGGCCTTTCCAACGCCATTACGTAATGCGTGGCGCATTGCAGAGCAGTGCAAGATGAACATTTGTGGTTAAATTATTATTTTTTTTTTTTAATGAGCGATGGTTTCTCTAGATAAGACTCTTATTCCTCGTCTGGGATCATGTAGAGCTCTTTGAAGCTGCACTGAAACTGACATTTGGACCTTCAACCCGTTGAACCCCAGTGAAGTCCTCTATATGGAGAAAAATCCTGGAATATTTTCATCAAAAAACTATAATTTATTTTCGACTGAAGAAAGAAAGAAAAACATCTTGGATGACATGGGGGTGAGGAAATTATCAAGAAATTTGAATTCTGAAGTGAACTAATCCTTTAATGAACATTTTTGATTAAAGTCGGCATGAAACAGAAGTTGCGATTGTCTTTTCTTCACTACTGTGACATCTATCCGAGTGAAACGGCATCTGAAATGAGAGGGCAGGACTTGATTTTGTCCTTCTGGAATTGATTGGATTGTTGGAATTTGGGCGTTGCTAACAAAATGGAGGCAGATCTGAATGCCATCAGGTTAATTTATTCATGAAAAAGTTAGTTTGCCATGAGTAAGATTTATGTTTATGTAATATCTTTTCAATGTTTAGTACTATACACCTCAATGACTGGCATCAGCTGCGGTTAATGCATTGATCTCTATAAAGTGAAGCATCAGCTTCGGCATTTCCCCCTTACGTCACTAGATCTGCTGGCAGTTCCAGATAGCTCCGCCCTCGAGTCATAGCATGTGACAGGAAGAGACGATGAGTCATTTTGAGGGGGAGGGGAGATTAATGTTTTTGATTAAAGATTACGAGGGCACATGAATTAAAAAAAATAAAAAAAATAAACTGCACGGATAATTTCTTTAATTAATTAATTAATTAATTAATTAATACTACAATATTTAAGGCATTGTGCTACATAACACAGACATATATTACTACAGTGATATTTTAATAATATTGCTGTTGCATTCATTTTTTTATGGTTTTACACTTTTAAATGTCTTTTTAATGTTTGATGGTTGAAGTTATAATAATTTCATCTCAATGTACCCAGTTTGAATAAAACTTTCGCTGATTCAACTCCCATAATACACACAAAGCATCATGGGGCGTAGGAAAAAGTTGGATAGGTGTGTACGGTTTCCTTACAAAGTGAGATCAACTACTGGCCTGGCACACATAATACAATGTTTTTAGTCGTTTTTTGCGGATTCGTGTGAACGGGGATCATTTTGACAACATTGTCGTCTGTACGCGAAAAATGCGAAGGAAAAACGTCTCCTTTTTAGTTTATCGTTGCCGACGTTTAAAACGTACCCTAAAAATGTAGACTGCCGCCACCACAGTTATCAATAAATATGGTTTCATTCTGACATCGATAACTAATGAGTATCATAAGCATTCACAGAAAAAGGTGTTGAAAGTTTCAAAGGCTATTTTAAGAACAGCACAGGTTTGAATTACTCATAAGCTGGAGAGGCCAAACACTACAGAAGTTACTAGACTCAAATTGCACAAGACCAAGAGTGAATGTGACAAAGAAAGCTCCCAGCTCTCTGCAGTGCAGCCTCTTTCCGAGTACTTACCTAAAGATAACCATGGCAGTTTTACAGGGGGGACATGCAAGCAGGAAGATCTGCAAGAGAGGAAGTGATAAAGCTCAATAACTGACTCTTTCACACAAAGCAGATATAGATAAATAGATAAATGCAATATTTGAACCATGGGCCAAGTTGTGCTCATCTCATCAGAACAAGCTCTTATCGGCACATTTTCAGTGGCTGAGTGTCAATCAGAGAGACATTTTGCTACTGAAAAATGGATGCCTGAAGATAACACCACCATTTTGAACCAGTTCACTGTTGAATTCAGAACTACTGGATTATGTGGCACTTTGATTATGGCAGAAATGTACCTATAAATTCTCTTTATTTTACTTATTCTCTATGTAGCAATGCAAACACACCAGTTCAACTACACCATCAGCATAAACCGTTAAAATGACAGATCTAAAAATTAAATTTGCATTTGTAACTGAGCCGATTAAACAATCTTTTTAGGAATTATTTCAGATGTTTTATTTATACATTTCAGATAAATATTAAAATGAATGTCAATGTTTAAAACTATAGAGACATTTATTTGCTTTCGTATGATAAAACGGTCCATGCAGTCTTTTCTTTCAGGCGACTAAGGATGGCCGTGAGATCACAGATTGACATTGTTCAGTATGTTGGGAGGGTAGCCAGCCATTTCCCTCTTTGGATATGAAGAACAGTCTGGGAGGATGACATAGGAAGGAAGGAAGTTGAAGCCTGTCAGCAGATGTCATCATCCCAGGTGAGTCAAACTCGAGCACAATCTGAGGTCATGCAACAGGATGATGCCGCTTTGAGTTTCTTGTGTAATGTGCTCAGCCTGAGTTGGAGCGAACAATGTGTTTAAGGATTAAGATGATCATATAACAATGCTTTTTCCACTTCCTTTGAATTTTTTGAAGTGATTATTTAATGCAATGAGTCTAAACTCGATTTGGACATTTTCTGAAGAATATACTAATGGTGTTTTGCCCACTTAAAATTTGCTGACACAATGCAAGGGTGTTTTGGAGTGGTTTCTGTGTATGCCTCAGTCTCTTGACTGTCTTAAATCCCCAGTGAACAGCATTAAAGGAAAACAGGCCTTTATGATTAATTTAAATAATTAATTTGAACGTATCCTGATTATGTGTAAATAAAAATTGTTCACTACATCTCACCATGTACCAGTAGCCAGGTTTCCATTACAGATTTGCACAAAACTTTTGCAATATTTTCTAAATTTTGATAAAAACCATTGTTAAATGATGAACAGTTTCCATTAACTGATGTTATGCGACTAAAACTTTTTTTTTCCTCTTGCGATAAGTCATTCCAAAAATCATGGCGACGATGTTAGTAGGTTAGTTCACCCAAAAATGAAAATTCTGTCATTTATTACTCACCCTCATGTCGTTCCACACCCGTAAGACCTTCGTTCATCTTCAGAACACAAATTAAGATATTGTTGATGAAATCTGATGGCTCAGTGAGGCCTCTATTGACAGCAAAGCCATTCAAACTCTCAAGGTCCATAAAGGTACTAAAAACATTTGAAGCAGTCCATGTGAGTACAAAGCGACGAAAATACTATTTGTGCGCCAAAAAATACAAAATAATGACTTTTCAACAATATCTATATGGGCCGATTTCAAAACACTGCTTCATGAAGCTTCTGAGCTTTATGAATCTTTTGGTTTGAATCAGTGATTCGGATCTCCTATCAAATGGCTAAACTGCTGAAATCACGTGACTTTGGCGAATCGATTCGCTGATTCGATTCGTAAAGCTCTGAAGCAGTGTTTTGAAATCGGCCCATATAGATATCGTTGAAAAGTCATTATTTTGTTTTTTTGCCGCACAAAAAGTATTCTTGTCGCTTTGTAATATTAAGATTGAACCTCTGAACTCACATGAACTGTTTCAAATATGTTTTTAGTACCTTTATGGACCTTGAGAGTTTGAATGGCTTTGCTCTCAATAGAGTCCTCACTGAGCCATCAGATTTCATCAACAATATCTTAATTTGTGTTCTGAAGATGACCGAAGGCATTACGGGTGTGGAACGACATTAGGGTGAGTAATAAATGACATTATTTTCATTTTTGGGTGAAAAAAACTAACCTTTTAAGTAGCCTATATCGCAGCCACTGCACTAGCCATTATTTCTAATCGAAGGATATGTAGGCGTGTTATCCAAGCATTAATGGCAAGAAAAGCTTCTTGTACTTCGGAGCAGTATGAGGTGTTTCTCCCTCCTCTCTGCTTCGAGGTCTTGATAAATTGTGGCATTTCTTTGCTGTTTGGAATCCAGAATTCCCATAATTCTTTAATAAAGAACTCTGTCTCGTCTCCTGTCCAAACATACTGCGCCATCTTTAAAGAATTATGAACTTTTACATATGCCAGGAGACCTGTAATTGCAAAAAAAAAAAATTTCATTGCAGTTTTGCAAAATATTACGGTAACACTTTATTTTACAGTGCAATAGTTACACATTACTACATGTACTTAATATAGTAATAACAGTAAATTATGCATAATTACAAGTAACTAACCCTAAACCAAACCCTAACTGTAACTCTATAGTAAGTACATGTAGTTAAGTAATAGTACTCAGTACTTTTTTGATTAATTACAATGTAAGTACGGCACTGTAAAATAAAGTGTAACCAATATTACTTTTTCGAATTGCCTGAAAAACTACCTCATGCCAGCGTAAAAACAATTTTTTTGCAATATATGGGAGTTCTTTTGACCACTAATGCAACATAGCATAACTCTGAAGACATCTGTTAGTTATGAATTTAAAAAAGGAAGTATTATGTTATTCCTCTGGACATAAAAAGTAAAAGTGTAGAACCACTAAAAAAAGATCTGTACAAACAATCATACATAAGACATCAACAAACCTCATGCATCAGAAACATCATGATTTTCTCACCCTAGTGACATTTCAAACCATGTTTTGTTGTTGTTTCCCTTTTCTTCCCCAGAACACACACACAAAATGAATTTAGCAGAATGTGCATACAGTGAAAGTGAATGTAAACCAGGGCTATTGACAACATTCTCGCCACTATTCACTTCTAATCTTCTCCTTCATCCAAGCTCTGAAACATCAACATTGTTTGCACATATTCAAATTCATCTCGTATCTCTAAACTGATCATGACACTGACATTCAAATCACACAAATTTCAGGATATCTGGTCAACAAACCAGTTTTATAATCTTTTTAGTTTGTTTTGGGGTTTTTTACTGAATAGATGGACAAACTCTGTTGGCTGGCTAACACTGTACACCATACTGATCTCATCCCCCTAACAATAAATAAATAAATAAAAACAGAAAGCAATTATCTATAGTCCTTGTAGGCATCTACTGTACATCTGTGTCTTCTTAATGCTACTCCTGCTCCATTTTTATTTTATTTTTTTGGCATTTATTGAGGCTAACATAATTCTGCTGTACATCTGGTGCAATTACACAGTCAAAAAAAAAAAAAAAAATTAGATTACTTTTTCACAAAACATCATGACAATAAGGTTTGCAGGAAGGACGTACTTCAAATTAAAAAAAAAAAAAAAAAAGTTTGCTATTGCTACAGTCTGTAATGTTTGAGTTGCATTCAGCATGCACAGAAGGATTTATAAAGCATTTTATAAATAAATGTATACATTTATTTTACTTTCCCCATAACTCCTTGTACTGTATAAGGGTCACTGACGAAGAAGGTTTTTAAAAGTGTAAAAAAACATAATGGAGATATAATTAAATAAGTTTTATTTAGTGTTAACAGTGAGATTATGTGGTTTTTATAATCAATTAACACTGCTTTTGTCATTTTTTACAAGATGGACAAAATTTTTCACCCAAAAAAGTCATTCGGTTTAACCAAAATGTCAGTTTTACCGAATGACACTTTTGGTTATACAGAATGACGATATTTTCAAACAACGCTAACAGGCTGATATCTAGCTAGCTAGCAAAAGGACAATCAAACATTTTATATTTAGTACAAGTTTTTAAAATATTACAACATTTTCCATGTTTTATAGCTTTTGTACCAAATGACCTGATGTTTTGAGACATGCGTATGAACAAGTGAAAACATGACTTTTTCAAATAGTTAAAAGAGAGTTAGTTACTTTGCTTCATGACCATGTGGTCCTTTGCAGGTGTCTGAATGATGTCACATCCTATCACATGATACTGACTGCATGACTTGATCCAAAATGATCCCTTTATATTGGTTACTCCAAATGACATCAATGTAACTCATTTTTCCAGACATTCTTTCTCATAACAAAGCAACGACTTCTACACATAATTTTAATGCCATTTTGCACTATGTTGATATATGATGTTATAAAATCATGCCAGAATAAAAAAAAAAAAAAAATACATTTATTACATTTTAAGATATTTTAATCACAAATGAAATGTCTGTATTGGTCTTTGGACGGTTAAACCAAATGACCTTTTGACACTTCAAAATCTTTAAAATACCTTTATATGTAGCAAAATATAATTAAACCTTTTGGATTCAATAAAAGAGATCTAGTTGTACTACCTTACGTACTTTGGATGTCATCTTTGTTTTTTATTATCATTAAAGCCTTTGGAAAAAAAAAAAAAAGTGACCCGTCACATCATTAACCCATATATTATTGGTTCTGCACTCAAATAATTTATGTGTGTTTGCCATTGAGTCTGTTTACAATTCTCCACTTCATTATTTATCAGATGATAAGACTGTGACCTTGATCAAATACTGTTAGACTTGTACAAATAAGTTTATTGACATAAGTGGAACCATGGAGTTACTATGAGATGCTGTGTTTGAGAACATGTGCTGTGTTTAAATACTGGATGCCTGGTAGAGTGGCATCATAGGCTGCAGTGAGAGGGCAACAGCGGCCGGGCTGCGCAAATGCAACAAGGATTTCTTGATCTAGTTGCTCAATATACAAGAAAGCCTCATCTAGAAGACAGGTGCATTCTCATAAACCAGTCATTGACAATAAAAAATGCTTACTTCTAAGTAGGACTGGGTAATATATCATATTTACACCTGATATAGCTAATGATTTAAAATTAAGAAACACTTATAATTTAATGGTGCTTCTTATTAGTCCATTAAATTTCCTAAAAACTGTCATTAGACTAGCTTTGTGATCTGTGTGATTTGCTTCTCTTGCAAAAAACATCAAGACAGAAAGACGTTCCAAAAGATTGCTTGTGGCATTTTTCATATATTAAAATGCTTTATTTTAGCATAACTATTTGTTTGCATCATCACTGAAAACTGTTTACATATTTTTCCATGTGGCATGCGTTAAAAAGTTTAGGGATACACCGATAACCGATTTTGGCCGATAACCGATAATTCTTTATATTTGAAAGCTGATAACCGATATATTGGCCGATAAATCTAAATCCAAATCCAAATTTTTATATAATTTTTTAAAAGCCTGATTACAAAAAAAGTCTCACTATTAAAAGCCATGTTCCAAGCACACAATTATAATGTTCTCATTGTAGCTTATATGACAGACTTGCGCTGCACATTGTACTGTATTTTCTGTTTTGAAGTGATTCAAATCATATTTCAAGCAATTCAAAACCATCGTGATGAACAGAACACATCTGAATTGTCTCAGCTGAAGGAAATAATCCATAATTTGCCTTTAATATATCGGTGAAATGTTCTTATCTGGCCGATAATGATAACATTAAAAATGAACATATCGGCCGATACCGATATGGTGGCCGATATATCATGTATCCCTGAAAAACGTTTTAGTAACTATTTTAGTATAGAAAAGATTTCAGTAACAATTTGTTTGCATAACTACAGAATTGTTCACCCCATATAAAAATATATGTTTATTACCAATTTATTAATAGCATTACTGTATTTAGTTCACTTCATCTAAATGAGATGACTTTGTTATTTGGTGGACACTTGCTAATTTCTACACAAAAAAATAACTAAATAAAAAATAAAAAACAACCTAACATCCTTGGTGCATCTCAATCAGCTCCCTAGCTCATAAAGACAGGAAGAGTAGAACTGATATTTTTCTGATAATTTGATCAATTTTGCTGTAAAATGAAATAAATCTTGTTATTTAAAGTACATTATGATAAATACTTTGTTAGATATACCTGCAACATTTCAGCCACAAATTAATTATAAATGCAAGGAAGATTATGTTCAAAACTTGTCTAGTGATGTATGTTTATGCTTAAAAATAATGAAATTATATTTGTTTACATAACTTTTCAAACATCTGTCCTGCATGCGCGTTGGCTCACGTGATTTATGTTTCGTGGCTCCGTTAGCGCAACATAGTGAGCGTTGATACTCCCTTTTTTTAGGACACAACATTTCAGTGCACTGGAAGCGTTTTGCGATTGAGACCGCCCTTAAAACGGCCGACACCCTGATCAGTGCCCTGACTGCTGAACTATAGGGAGCTGATTGAGACACACTTAATATTCAACAAGATTACTGATCTTTCTGCATTGACACCACTGTATGAGAACTGAGCTGGACGATGGCATCACTATATAGATAAATGAACTAAATTAAAAGCAAACGATTTTTACAATGGAATAAATCAGTACTGAGTTCACTTAAAAGATGGACAATGACACTATTGTCTTCTAGAGCTGCAGTACAGCCAAAACAAACTTTGTTGCATAATTTTCCTGTTATCACTGTAAAGCTGCTTTGAAACAATCTGTATTGTAAACAGCACTATATAAATAAAGGTGACTTGACTTGACACACACCCCATGTTCAGGTTTGACTGTAATATTGTGAAATGATACTACAGTACAAAAAATGCTAAACTTTGACAAAACTATTTTATTGTTATAATAATGATTTTATAATGTCTAAACAAATCTAAATGAAAAACTTGGGAACGGTATATGAGCCAGTGAGTAATCTAGTCATTCTTTCTAGTAATCTAATCACTGAGTCAGTGTAGCTGCACTTGAAATTTCATATTATTTTTAATTTAAAAGTGTTATTTTTTCAGTAGATGGCAGCAATTATTTTTTACTGTTAAAAGCCACAATATGTAAGATTTTTGGATTAAAATATCCAAAAACCACTAGAACTGCGTTATATATTTTGTCGACTTGTACTTACATTATCCCAAATGTTTCCAAGAATGTTTAAATTTTAACCAGGATACGGACCATGTCTATGCGTCGCCTATCAATGACATCATACCCGCGTTACCCTCGATTTCCGGTTTTATTTTGTAGAAACACCAAAGACGCTTTAATATATTATGTGTTTTACTAGACAGGTGAGTAACTGTTTGGATTCATTCTTCGACAGAAAACTAATCATGTTATATAGCTCAACACAGTAAGTTTAAATCTCATTTTCTTGATTTACCGCGAGTGCCATGTTTTACCATGCCTAATATCGATCTAGCTTACTGCAGTGTGCAACAAGTGTCTCATAGCAGCCGCCGAGTGAATGCTGAGTAGCATTATAACAACTTTCAAGGTACTCAAATGTATTTAATATGATAATATTAAATACAGCGCTGTGTTACCCCACATACGCTTGACCAGAAGAAGCGGAAGCGCTTGTCTGCGGCATAATAAAAGTTCCGGCAAGTAATAAAAGTGTTGTGCTTGTCTCTCATTAGCAATCGCTCCAACAGCTTTCAGCCACACCCTGCTTCATACTATAGTAATGTTTAATAAATCTTTAATACATTAGCTCATCCATGAATATGATTTCTGCCCGAGTCCCATTGGATTCTTTTCCACCGGCTGTAGACGTGAAGACAAAACCTCCCAAGATTCCATGAAATCAAAGCATCATCAAGCTACGCATTTGTTTGATTAAGCGACCTCTAGTGGTGAAAAACTACACATTGTGCCTTTAATTATTATAAACTATGGCACATTTTTCATGTTATCACATGAATGAAATTAAGAAGTGTAGATCTTCTTTAAAGTGAATTTTACATAAAATGTTGCTATTTTACATAAATGTACATTTATTTTAAATTACAAATTGATTATATATATATATATATATATATATATATATATATATATATATATATATATATATATATATATATATATATATTTAAACTTTGCACATGAGGTCAGCTGCAGCCCAAAGATGTTAAATATTTACTTAAATTATGCGATTTTAAGTTAATATTTCAATAAATTTAACAACACATTCACATGTTCACCATTCTCTAATGCAAACAAATATTACCATTTCAGTTTTAGTTCAATTAATGTTCCATTTGTTTAATAGTAATTATTAGCTTCGTTATTAGGTAAACATACACTGTGTAAAATTAATTGTGCAACTTCATAGAATATCTGTTCTTTTTAAATTGCATTAGTCACACCGCAAGATCATGTAAATCAGGGTTGACCAATCTTCAGTTCCAACACTTCAACACACCTGTCTGTAATAATCAACCGTTTATGGAAATCTTAACTAGCTGATTCAGTTTTGTTTTATTAGTGTTGAAGCTGAACTTTGCAGGAAGGCTTTAGCCATCATAAAGGTTTATTTCAATTAATATTTTAACACTATATACAAATTTGGGCCAGTTACGTGGGTGTGTAACTACAGGGTATTCTGCCACACAATTTCTATTTCAAGTATTGTTTTCTATTTTAAGTATTTCTATTTCAAGGACTGTTGTAAAGCTCAGCTCAAAAAGGGCTACAGTCTGAATGTTTTGTGCTGGGAGCCTATAAATGTAGGCCTGAAGATTACATCACATTGGATCGTAAATCTCTGAGGCGAGGCTGATTTGGACTAATATGTGTCCACCTCCACACATCTGTGCCATCACTGCTGAGGTCTATCAATATATAGGCAAAAATCAATCACAAATAACACAAAAAAATCTAAGTGTAAGTTAAAGGCATAATATGTAAGATTTTTGGATTAAAATATCCAAAAACCACTAGAACAGTGTTATATATTTTGTTTTGTTGCACTTACATTATCCAAGATATTTCCAAGAATGTTTAAATCCAGAGAAATAAGCAATTTCAACCAGGACAGACCGTGTCCATGCTTCACCTACCAATGACATCATACTCGCAATTTCCCTTAATTTCCACTACTATTTAATATGCAATGAATAATTGACGACGGGCCATTGAATTATTAAAAAATAATGCACACTCGAGGTGGTAATGCGGCCACAAAGTGCCGTTACACTTAAGCTGTGCATTATCTTCTAATAATGCAATGGCCTGGAGTCAATTATTCCACTACGGTTACCACACCTCAAGACACCATTCAGATGTTGTATTTCAAGACATTTGTCAGGTTTTTGTCCCTAAAACACTCGTGTGTGGGACTAATTTCTTATGCATCTCATCTCAAGGCTTGAGCCTTGATAGCAGAATAATACAGTTGATAGTTATTAACGCAGTTGAGAGAGGGAATAAGCAGATGTGGATTAGCCTACTTGAGTCTGTGCATCTCTCACGGCAGCAGCGTCTCTACTAATAGTGAAACTATAAGTTTATCAACCTCAAGAACCGCAGTTATTACCTCGCTGGTGAGAAATGTCAAGTAGCTTTTAAGTTGCTAAACTATTTTACTGAGTAATTCGTAAGAGCAGCACTTCTGTGCGAGTGTGTGTTCGTACTATACAGTATATGTGTGCGCGAGAGAGTATGCGCTTTCAGGACACAATAAAATGTATTTTGTCAACTTAAAAATTATTCTGACATATTGATATTTTTTATATATTTTTACTAATGGGTGCAGGACACTATAGTTCATTTATGTAAGTGAGGATAGCAAAATAAATTAAACTGTGACATTATACCCAGAAATGCTTCACACAGTGGACTACCAGTAAAACTGATAAAAATTTGGAACCAAAAATTATTCAGACACTTTGACCTGACCATGTTTTGCTTAAGTATTATCTGACATAATTAAGATTATTTTTTTCTGACACAGTTTAACTCTGAGATCTTGTCATATTTTATTACCATTTTTATAAACTATAGTGAATAAACTGTATTAATGAATGAAATGTTCAAGGTGTCTGAATAAATTTTGGTTTGACTGATATATATACACAATATAATTCTCATTCTCAGTGAATAAAGATTACTTATTAAATGAAAAGATTGAAAAAATGATGACACAACCACCAAATAGGTGGCGATGTGCACTAAGTAGGTTATGTAAATCGCCATTAAACAAAAGAAGAATGAAGTAGAATGGCGCGGTTTTTCTTAGCGTCTGTTTCCATGGTGAATCATCGATTCGTCGCTCTGTTGAGAATGTCTTGTGTGTTAACCGGGAACATACTCTGGGTTGGCTGAACTTACTCCCGACGTGTTTTTGAAACCAGCATACCTCGAGTAAGCAAGGTTTGGGTTAATCAACCGAGAGTTCAGGGTATATCTGACGGTAGGTTAACCTTGCTTTCTGGAATACACCCTGCCTAGAACTACTTTTGCCGTGCATTTCCCTGAAAATAATTGCACACCTCAGAATGTTCGTCAACCAATCAGATTTGAGCATTCAGCAGCCCCGTAGTATAATAATAGCCTATTATGTTTTATTAGACAAGGGAAAAAACTGTTTGGATACATTTATAAACAGAAAACTAGTCATTGTTATATAGCTCAACACGTTTAGTCTTATTGTACATACATCACTAGAATCTCGTTTTCTTGATTATATTAATATGATTTTCTAATATCGATCTAGCTTACTGCAGTGTGCAACAAGTGTCTCACACTTGTTGAGTAACGTTACAACATCTTTTTCAACACACTCAAATGTATCTAATATGATAAACAGTGCTGTGTTACCTCATACTCATGACCGGAAGAAGCGGAAGCGGCGCCTGTGGCATAATAAAAGTTCTGCTGCTCTCAAGGTGTGTCGCACTCGTCTCTCATTAGCAATCGCTCCAGCGGCCTCGATCCGCTCCAACATCACTCAGTCCTGCTCTGCTTCATACTACAGTAATGTTAATAATCTCATCAATGATTTCTGACCAACTCTTTTCCACCGGCTGTGCGGTGAAGATGACATCTCCCATGGTCCCACGCTCAATCTCGGCGTCATCAAACTACGCCTTTGTTTTGAATAGGCGACCTCTAGTGGTGAAAAATTACATATTGTGCCTTTAAAGAGTGTTATTGTAACAATAAGGAACAAGAGGCAATGTTATAAAGTGAATGTAGTCAAAGTTAAAGGCTCTGGTTGAGCACAATGTGCAGCCGAGTGCCTATTATTCACTAATATAGTTAGGTCTTGAGTGCCTTATTGCTTTTGTACAGTAGTTATTGCATAGTAAAATATTTAAGGCTATTTTTCATTAAAGTGTTCTTTTAAGCAGACCCATTAGGTTTCATCCCTTTTAATATAAAAGCAAAAAGCAAAACAAACAAAATGCAAAACAGATTCCTCTTCATTCAGCTAGTAAATATAAAGTGAAAAATTTCTGATGAGAGAATTGTACACCAGTTTGAACAGCTCAATGATTCTCGAGATAAGGGACAAAACATGTCCTGAACACAAAAGCCCTCTTTATGTTCAAAATAAATAAATTCATAAATAAAAATACTAACTTATCTAAAAAATAAATACTTATCTAAAAGGAAACCTGGATATCAGGACATTCATTGCTTTTATTTTTAAATAATTTTGTTAGAATTATTTTAAATACATGCTCTATACTTGGAAACACTGTCACAATGGTCACAATGTAAAATTGCCAAACAAAGTGTTTAAAAATGCAACAAATTCAAAAATATACATTTAAATTGAAAGGCAAAGATCTGTAATAAATCAAACAATACAAAAAGTAAGTCTTGAATTATATTTTCCATAAAAAATGGCTATCAAAGATGTCCCTCACTTTGCCTCAACTCCATCAGGATTTTTTTATAATTCTGAATAAATCAGGCAATATCATGGTCATCTTTAACTCTGAGGAGCACTTACTATTTCCTGCTCATTGATGATTTTACAGTAGGACACATAGTCCTGGGAGTTTTATATTGTTTTATATCTTATACGAACAATGTTGAAGTCTCTGCGGTCACAGCTTTAACAGGTCAACTCCATCATCCCGGTGTAATAGTACAGCTACAACTGAGAGAGAAAACAAAATTGCTCTAATAATATAAAACACGTGGTTAAGGTGGAAAAATATTACATTTTGTCAACTCCATCAGACGTCAACTCCATCAGGTTTTATGTCTGATGGTTGACAAGTGCTCTCAAAAAGTCTATATAAAGTGATTTAATGTTTTGTTTTGTTTTTTTGCGCATAAATGTTGTTTCATGATTCTATTTACATATACTGTATATTTGGCCCCAGCTGGACCTTTGTCAACTCCGTCAGTGTATGTCAACTCCGTCTGTACATTTCAACTCCGTCTGTACATTTCAACTCCGTCAGTGTATGTCAACTCCGTCTGTACATTTCAACTCCGTCAGTGTATGTCAACTCCGTCAGTGTATGTCAACTCCATCTGTACATTTCAACTCCGTCAGTATATGTCAGCTCCGTCTGTACTTGTCAGCTACGGCAGTGTATGTCAACTCCGTCTGTATTTGTCAACTCCATCAGTGTATGTCAACTCCGTCTGTACATTTAAACTCCGTCAGTATATGTCAGCTCCGTCTGTACTTGTCAGCTACGTCAGTGTATGTCAACTCCGTCAGTGCATGTCAACTCCGTCTGTACATTTAAACTCCATCAGTATATGTCAGCTCCATCTGTACTTGTCAGCTACGTCAGTGTATGTCAACTCCGTCTGTATTTGTCAACTCCATCAGTGTATGTCAACTCCGTCAGTACTTGTCAACTCCGTCTGTACTCCGTCAGTGTATGTCAACTCCGTCTGTACTTGTTAATTTTGAAAGGAATGTCTTATTCTTTTTTCAATTTATTGTGTTAAAATATTAAAACATAAACTGAACTACACAATATCATGTCTGATTTACCCAAGAACATTGGTTATAGATGTTTAATGTTAAAAAGGAATTTAGGAACTGGATAGTTCATATTAACCCAAGAAAAAAAAAAAATGGAGAATTTTTTTTTTTTCTCTTAGCTCCTTTACTGAACACTATTATAATAATTGATGACTTTAGACTCTTGTTGGATGGATCAAATTAAAACAGCATGCTTTTTAATGAGTCTGGCGGAGTTGACACAAATTCAGTTCAGAAGTGAATAAATGTACATTTTTAGAAAAATAAAAATAAATAAAAAACATTTTCCCTTACATGGTTCATTGGCTGTCTACAAATATCAGTTTAAAAATAATATATTATTAAAAACTAACTTCTAAAACATGTTTTGTCCTTTATTTCAAGAATCAGTGAGCTGCAAATAAGCAGTGCAAAATGTTACATTACACTTCCTCCTTTTTACAACTGATCTCACTTTTAAAATTTCACAACACTCATTTCCTTCGTCTTTTTGGAGAGCCAGGAAGAGGCACTGCAAAGGTTATAACAAGTTCAGATATGCTCCAAGCTATGTGGTATGCAATAAAAACATTTTTCTTAAATTAGCAGTGCATGCAATGACATTCAAAGCTTGGAAACCAAAAGGAAATATATTGCTACTACTGCTACTACTACTACTACTACTACAAATCAGTTACTAGTTTACCCAAAGCATCTTATGACACAATAAATATGTCTTCAGATCATTCAATTAACCTGAAGTTGAGTGTTTTGTTCAAGGTCACAGTGGGGATGGATGAAGCAACAATCTTTCAGTGACCAGCCCAAATCATCTGCAATAAAAGCAGAAGCACATCTCCACAATAACTGATTATGATTTGATCATAAATATACTTACTTGCACCATTGTGACCACATGACATGGATTGAGGAGGTAGATCACAGTCTTGGTTGCAAACTTAAAGCCAACCTCAACACCAAATGTCATGCACAGAGCCACAAGCAACAGGTTCTTGCCCCAGCTGTCTTCCTTACTCCTCCTGCCATCCTTCCCAACATCCCTGACCTCTTTAGGGACATGGAGCTTCTTGATGGCCACCACCACTTCCAGAATAGAAAACACCACAATGATCAGAGTCTCAAATACTCTCTGCCGTGGAGAGAGGAAGGCTGCGCACTCAGGCCCTCCGTTGCCCTCAAACATGGGGTCCACCCCTCCATAGATCCAGTCCAGCAGACTGTAGATGTTATACCGAGACATGTTCCTCTGCTCGTATTGGAAAAGGTACGAACAAGACGGTATAAAGGACAGGACACCAACCTCCTGACGAAACATTAACTTCAAATCTGTCTTCGGTGTAGGAATAATGAAATGCTCAAGGAGGAGGGCAGCCTCAGCTGTTTCAACAGATTGGCATCCTTTATGTACAAGACACCTGTGTGAGAGACGCGGTGTGTTATTCACAGATGATCCTCAGGGCTGGGCTTTAGCTGCTTGTATGCATTTCCAAACGTGTCGTCTTGACTGGAAAACGTTTTCTTCGATAAAACGAGTCCAGAATATTCCTGGCCAGAGCGGACCATTACATAAAAGCTTCAAAGAGGCTCTTGTTCAGCGGCGAGAGGCCTTAAATACATCAACAAAACTCGACCTCGGCCGATTCGGAGTACGTTAGCTCGCTGCTGCAACGTATCATCCGATCAAATACGTCAAAACCAGAAACAGAAGATGCGATGTGCCCATATCCATGTGGCGGATTAAAGAGAAACCATAGAAACGCCGCCCTGTTCACTCGGGCCCCCAAATCCACCCACACCGCAACACGCCTGCGCGCTCAGCTTCCCCCGAAAATCATTAACATATTGATGAAGCCGCACGTTTCCTGGAAAGGGACTGGGCGAGCGCGGTGGCCCCGCCTTCTTTTCGCAAGTATGTACTTGTTAACTCTCTCACTGCCGGCTGTACATATTTTCTAATACAGTATCGTCATAAATCAAATATGTGGAGGGCAAACTACCTAACAAGTAAGTAATAAAAAGAAAGAAAATATTTAGTACAGAAAACAGACCATTGCACAGTCCAGAGAATTGATTTGGGAGAGTAAAACCTTACTTCCTGAAAAATTATGACAAAATATTTTATTAACAAATGCATAAGACACGTTGTTATTTTTTTAACCCCTTAAATGGTAGTTCACCTAAAAATGTTAAAGGATTAGTTCACTTTGAAATTAAAATTTCCTGATAATTTACTCACCCCCATGTCATCCAAGATGTTCATGTCTTTCTTTCTTCAGTCGAAAAGAAATGAAGGTTTTTGATGAACCATAAATGCTCATCTTGAACTAGCTCTCTTCTTCTTCTTCTTCTTCTCTATTAGAATTCCAGCACTGTAGACACTGCTAAGTGTATTACTGCCCTCCACAGGTCAAAGTTTGAACTAAATTGTCATATACAATGTGCTAGTGCAAGTATATAACAATTAGTTCAAACTTTAACCTGTGGAGGGCAGTAATACACTTAGCAGTGTCTACAGTGCTGGAATTCTAATAGAGAAGAAGAAGAAGAAGAAGAGAGCTAGTTCAAGATGAGCATTTATGGTTCATCAAAAACCTTCATTTCTTTTCGACTGAAGAAAGAAAGACATGAACATCTTGGATGACATGGGGGTGAGTAAATTATAAGGAAATTTTAATTTGAAAGTGAACTAATCCTTTAAGTTGGGTTGCCTTTTTCTTAAATTAGAAAGTGTTTCCAAATGTTTCGATACTGAGATTAAAGGGTTAGTTCACCCCAAAAATGAAAATTCTGTAATTTATTACTCACCCTCATGCCGTTCCACACCCGTAAGACCTTCGTTCATCTTCGGAACTCAAATTAAGATATTTTTGATGAAATCCGATGGCTCGGTGAGGCCTGCATAGCCAGCGATGACATTTCCTCTCTCAAGATCCATTAATGTACTAAAAACATATTTAAATCAGTTCATGTGAGTACAGTGGTTCAATATTAATATATAAAGCGACAAGAATATTTTGGGTGCGCCAAAAAAAACAAAATAACGACTTATTTAGTGATGGCCGATTTCAAAACACTGCTTCAGGAAGCTTTGGAGCGTTATGAATCAGTGTATCGAATCATGATTCGGATCGCATGTCAAATCGGCAAACTGCTTAAATCACGTGACTTTGGTGATCCGAACCGCTGATTCAACACACTGATTCATAACACTCTGAATCTTCCTGAAGCAGGAATGCACCGGATGCCGTGCGCGCGCTCAAGGCAGTTGGACATAGTGGTGTTTTAGAGGTAAAAAAATTATATAAATACTGTTCGGTTTCTCACACAAACCGATTGTTTGGTGTCTTAGGACATCAATGTGTCGTCACAAGATGCAGCGTTTAATTTGGATTTGTTTGTCATGTTTTTTTGACTCTTATTGATAGAGTTCCCAGTGACACGCATTATACGACTGACAGATGGCAATTATTATTTTGTCACATTATAAGAGTAACATTTAATTTAAAATAATTACCAAAACAAGTAAAATGTATTTAAAAGAGCAAATGGTTTTACTTAATTATATTAATTACATCAGATTTTTAAGTAATAATTACTCAGGTCAGGTTATATTCACTTTGTTAATTTTACTTAGCTTAGTTAAGTAGATTTACTTAATTTCCATGTGTGTGAAATTTACTTAAAAAATATTTGTGCAAAATAAAAATTCTACTTATTGTTTTTCTCAGTGTGTGCGTGTCTAATTACAGACACCGCATTTCTTATTCAAAC
The DNA here is from genome assembly GCF_018812025.1 of Megalobrama amblycephala. NCBI lineage: Eukaryota > Metazoa > Chordata > Actinopteri > Cypriniformes > Xenocyprididae > Megalobrama > Megalobrama amblycephala. Next base: position 5,704,642 of record NC_063061.1, read on the forward strand.
ATTTCCATTAGCTTTGTCTTTATTGCAATCAATAAAACTGGGTTATTGGCAAATTAGGCAAGTGTGATAACTGCATTTAAATATAAATACAACATTAAAAAGTCAACCATTGATGATTTTGTGTCGATGTACAGCAAGTAACAGTTCACCGGAAATGCCCAAGCTGGCTTAACGAAAACCAGGAGGTAACCGTGCATATGGTCAATTATAGGTGAAATATGTAAGATTTTTGCAGTAAAATATCCAAAAACCACTAGGCCAGTGTTATGTATTTTGTTCACTTGAGTACTGACAATATCCCAAATGTTTCCAACTATTTGTAAATCGTGAGAAAATTGCAATTTTAACCAAGGCTCCGGGACGTGTGAGGAGTCGCCTGTCAATTGCGTCATTCCCGCGTTATCCTCAGTTTCCGGTTTTATTTTGTAGAAACCATGGAAACACCAAAGACGCTTTAATATTTACGTGTTTTTAATAGGCAAGGGAACAGTTGTTTGGTTAAATTTATAGACAGAAAACTAATTGTTGTTACATAGCTCAACATGTTTAGTCTTTTTGTTTAAATTGAATTTTCTTTATTTTTTGCGAGTACCATGCTTTACCATGGTAAAACACTATTTTGTGAAGTAGCTAACATAGCATAATCAGATGCAGCTTTATTTTTAGTAACAGTAATACAGCATTTTCTCCATCATACAATACGTTTTAAAATTAATTGCATTTATCAACACAAGCCATCCAGTATTTAATATGATATTCTAAAATCGATCTATCTTACAGCAGTGTGTAACAGTGTCTCACAGCAGCCGCCGAGTGAACGCACAGAGTAACGTTATAACATCATTTTCAACACTCTCAAATGTATCTAATGTGATAAACATCGCTGTGTTACCTCATACTCATGACCGGAAAAACGGAAGCGCCAGCGACTGTGTCATAATAAAAGTCCCGCTGCTCGCGGTGTGTTGCGCAATCGCTCCAGCTCCTCGTTCAGCTCCACAACACTCGCTCCTGCTCTGCTTCATACTACAGTAACGTTAATAATCGCATCCATGAACATGAGTTCTTCCTGAGTCCTATCCCGATTGTTTTCCACTGGCTGTAATGTGAAGACCACATGTCCCAAGATTCCGCGCTCAAACATGCCGTCATCAAGCTACACCTTTGTTTTGAATAGGCCTCTAGCGACCTCTAGCGGACAGAAATCTTACATACTGCACAATTAAATATCACCAAAAAGCATTCCTGGCATGTGGGAGAAAAGAAACTTCTCTAATCATGGTCAACCGTAATTGAAGATTTGGCAATGGCTGTTCCCTTTCATATTTTTACTCAACGCTGCGTCAGTAGCTGATGCTATATGGGAACACCCTGGGTGGTGCATTGTCTGAAGCCTTCATAGATTCACGCCAATTTATTGGCTGATGACGCCGCTCCTTAAAGATGTCTTGCGACACTTACGCCATACACAGCATGCACGTAATTAGCTCCTCTGACCCTTCTTTTACTTGAGAAATGATTTATCTTGTCTGTGCTAGTGTTGTTTTCTGTCAGTGTTTATTAGCATTTTTCAGCGACTGCATTGACTCCACACAACGAGGTTTCTTTCAAGGATGTGTTATTTACTGCTGCATCAGACTCTGGAGAATGTGAATACTGACTGGTCAGAGGAAGCACAGGATGTTCAGTCTTCTAAGCTGAATGAACACTTCCTGAGTGGCTCTGACTCATGCCCAAGTGCGTAGGAAGGAAGGTGCCATTCTTCAACGATGTTCACACTGAGGTGTCATGATCGTAGAAACTGCCATTCTCGGCACATCTGACAAATGCATCGGCCATGTCTGCCCTGGGGCCCGTTCTTCGTACGTTGCTAACCTGGTTAGCTGGATTTAAATGATGATGATTTGGCATGATCTTGGATTGTTCGGTTCTTCAACACTCATCCTGGACTTGTTGCCATAGCAACAGGTACGTAAGCTTAAACCTGCTCTTGAGCAGGCTTATTTCTTGTAAACAGGATTAGATTGCATCTTTTTAAGTGGAATTGATACTTAAAATCTGTCCCAGACACTGCTAATTTATTTACTTATCCAGGGACAATAATTTAAAATGATAATAATTTGCTAATTAATTTGAAAATAATATTATAAATGTTGTGTAGTCTATAATACTATAGGCACAGCCAGTTTTACTCATTGAAAGATTTATTTGTGATGGAATAATTACTTTACAATTGTATTGGAGTCTTACACATATGCCTGTACAGTTATTCTGAGCCATGCATTAATTTGAACGGTGACACTATTATGGGAGTGGCTTGATGCAGCACAGGAGATGCAGATAACTTGATCTTGACATTAATTAACTTTTAATTAAAACTTTAATTAATGCTGTTACGTAGCAAATCTGCTTCAAAGATAAAATTAAATGAATTGCGAATTACAACACTGAAAAAAAATCTACAACTGTACAAATGCTTGTGAATCTAAATAACTGGGAATCATGTAAAAAATAAAACAGTGCACATTTCATTTATCTATTATAACATTTATGACGTAATGTCATTTTGTTCGCTTGGCTTAATCATTATAAAGGTCCAGAAATTTGTCAAGTTTCTCGTCAGGTGTCTTTTCTAATTATATGATGTCATTACGTTGCTGTCTTGCTGCCAGCCAATCGCTGCATTGCTGATCGTTGTTTTGAGTATCGATACATCTGCCCTTTTCAAGGAACAAAAGAACGCGCAGTAATTTCAGACAACTTAATCCTGATATTTTAATCCATTCCACAAATTCGTTTGAAGAACCAAATTAGCCAGAGATCAATTATCACGATTAGAAGATCTAGCATCTGTCAAATCATCTCAGATGTATTTAGCTAGGTACGAAGAACGGACCCCTGATTGGCAAATCCTATGTTGTTGCTGGTCAGGACGGTATGGCCTACGCATAAGCCTACCAAGCAGACGTGCTGAAAGAGATGGATGAAGCTTGAATTGTTTTATCAACTCTCTGTCATCATATAAATTCAATATATTATGTATTCTTCTCAAACAGAAGGCTGCATACTAGTGAGGCTGTGTCCTTCCTAGTCCAGTCCTTCGGAGGCTTGTAGGCTAGAGTCCTTCTCAGCATTAAAGGGGACGTATTATGCCCCTTTTTACAAGATGTCATATAAGTCTCAGGTGTCCCCAGAATGTGTCTGTGAAGTTTCAGCTCGACACACTTCATTTATTATTATTATACATTTTTTGAGTGGAAGGAAAAACTTGCCGTTTTCGTGCATGTGTCTTTAAATGCAAATGAGCTGCTGCTCCCTTCCAGAAGAGGGCGGAGCCTGTACAGCTCATGGCTTGGATACTCTGCCAGAAACTTACAAAACATCTGTTTGGTTTTGATTATCATTTGTATCGCTGTCACGCTCACGTGACATTGCAGTTCTTCATCATCATGAAAGTTTTTTATTTTAATGCATTTTAAAGTCATATAAGTTTAAACTACTGATATAGGGTAAAGAAACTGCAAGCAGCTTATTCTGAGACACTGCTTATGATTTATGTGGATTAAAAAAGGAGTGGGTGGATTTTTATCATTATAGGTTTATTGTGTACACACACTGCCAACACACATTTATGTTCAAACACCATGTAAAAGTGAATTTTGCATAACAGGTCTCCTTTAAACACTAGAATGAAATGGTGAGCTGAATGAGGGATGCTAAACGAAGGCTGCCTTCCAAAGATCTTTCGTGGCTCTTGATGACGCGGCAGCCAAGAAATGCAGCCTTACTAGGATGCAGCCTTCCATTTGAGAAGCACCCTACATCTTTACTGGAAAGTGCATGGTCTCCTCCTCTTTGCTGCCATTTTGTTACTCCTAACTAGATTAGGATACCTCTACAGCACTCTTAGAAAATGTTGGAGCTGAGACCTAGCCTTAACACATAGGAACCTTTATGAATCACACTTATTCTTAAGTCTAGTAATAAGACTAAAATGATGTCATTCTTAGAATTTTGACACATTTAAGACTAAAATTTTACTCTTGTCTCATTGTGTGAGCGTGCAGGTTCGAGTTTCCCTTGGGCTGTACACTTTTCTGTCCGTGTGTGTAGCACACGGTTCGTGTTTATCATCGCCTGCATGTTGTCTTGCATGTTGTGTTGTCTTGTTCGTGTGTGACTACTTGCATAACTACTTACACATTTTACTTGTTACTACTCAGGCATTTCCGATAACAGCATTCAGTGCAAATTCATACAAACAGTTGTTCATGAGAAAGAAGATTATGACTAATTTTTAGAGCTATGCATGCTTTGTAAGTTGTAAGCTTTGTCCTATGTGTTAAGGCTAGGTCTCAGCTCCTACATTTTTTTAAGTGTGCCGGAGAGGTATCCTAATCTAGTTAGGAGTAACAAGATGCTGGTTTTCTGCTCTATCTGCTCTGCTGTATCAATATACAGGGAATACAAAGGCTAATGATGAACAAGTGTAGATGATGGAAACTAATGAGGGTAACTATGGAAACAAACAAGGCAACAGAGGCAAACAGGAATTAAACACAGGTAGAGAACACAGGGACAAAGGGAAAGACCACCATGGTGGATTAGATGGAGCAAAAGACCACCACGGCAGAGCATGTGGAGCAGAAGACCACCGAGGTATTGCAGAGAAAAATCACCAGGGCATAGCAGAGGTCCACCACAGCAGAGCAGATAGAGCAGAAGACCACCACGGTGGATTAGATGGAGCAGAAGAACACTACGGCAGAGCATGCGGAGCAGAAGACCACCAAGGTATATCAGAGGACCACTATGGCAGAGCAGCTGGAGCAGAAAACCACCAAGGCATAGCAGAGGACCAGCATGGTGGAGCAGGCAAAGCTGGAGAACACCATGGCAGATCAGGCGGAGCTAGAGACCACCATGGCAGAGCAGGAGCCCAACACAGTGGAGCAGGGGGAACTGGAAGAGAAAGCACAGAGAGGTTAGCAATGACCTCTTTGGCCCTTACTGGTCAGGCAGGGAATTCATAGACTGCTTCAATGACCATGTTAGGGCAGACTGCAAGTTCAAAGTCGGCCTCCTTGGTCATAACCGGGCAGACAGAGGGTTCAAGGGTGACCTCTGTGGTCATATCAGGATAAACAGAGTTCAGGGGCAACCTCCGGGGTCCTGTCAGGAAAGACAGGAAGTTCAAGGAAGACCTCTGAAGTTGTGTCTGGGCAAACAAAGGGTTCAGGGACAACCTACCTGGTCATGTCAGGACAGACAGTGAGTTCCAAGATGACTTCCTTGACCAATACCAGACAGACAGAAAGTTCATGGATGGATTCTGTGGCTGTGTCAGAGTAGACAGGGAGTCCAGGGACGACCTCCGTGGTCATAACTGGGCAAGCTGATGATTCATGATGACCTCTGTGGATGTGACAGGGCATACAGATTGTTCATGGTTAGATGCACCCACCTCGGGGCGATCTGTAGCCGCCACCTTGGGAGGAGCTGTAATGGTCGCCGCCGCCTCGGGAGGGGCAGGGGAATTGTGCGGCCCAAACAGACAAGATGGTGGAAGCCATCACAGGAAGAGCAGCCGATGGTGGAAGGAACTCTGAGACCACCACACTCAGGACCACCGGACTCAGGGTGCGTTCACACTTGTAATTCGGTTCGTTTGGTTCATTTGGTCTGGACCAAAAAAAAAAAATTTAGTCCTGGTCTGATTAGCATTCATATTGGCAATTTTATCACTGAACCAAAAGATACTGAACCTAAAGGCACAGGGATACATTCACAATGTGATTGGTCGGATTTTATGACGTATTGCCTATTTTGAGACCGAACTTACCGAACATCCAAAACAATGCTGTGTGCTGAGGTAAATGCACTCATTGTTTGTGCATAACCGGCATGTGATGGTATTTTGGCCAGCTGAGAACTCGTGAAGAGCTTATAAAATGTGTAAAGGAGTCAAAACAGCGGCAGAAATCCATCCATCACACACAAACGATCTGCTGCGTGGAGACCATCAGACTTGGAAGCATTGGGACCACCGGACTTGATCTAAGCCACTCTTAGATCTAGCAAAAGTGGAACGTTTTTTAGGTTACGGGATAATAAGTGTAAAAGTGTATTTAAAAATTAATTTAAATAATTCTGAGTATCTCTTAATCCTTTTACTCAATCTGAATTTTTTATTGTATTTCTTATTATTTATTTATTTACTTATTTACAGACACTGTTCAGGGTCAGTTTGCAGCCATGCATGAAATTTTCTAAGGGCTTCATTCTGGGAAAAACTGAATGGCAAACACATTCTTCTCACATTTTGTTGATTCACATTTGCAACATGTTGTATAATATCAGATATTTCAGTACTGAGTAAGTTTTAATTTGATTTCATGTATGATTTACACCAAGTAGCCTATGATAAATATTACTTTTTTTGGAACAGAAGAGGTATACACTACAGAAGGTGCAAACACTGAAACACGTGAACAAGTGAGGACAGACAAATTCAACATAAAACTAAAACTGTGGTTCTTAACTCCTGTCCTGTCCACTGCTCTGCACATCTTGAATGTCTTTATTTAACAAACCTGATTCAGATCATCAGCTTGTTAGGAAAGATCCATGTGTCACACCCTTACTCAGTGTGGACTTTGTTTCAGTTTGCACATTTTCCCCAATGAGTCGGTTGTCATGGTTATTGATTTGATTTCATCATTTAGTTTAGGTTAGGGTTTCTCCACTTCATTGGCTCTCCGGCTACACGGTGGGCTCCATCTCCAGTATCACCATCGCCTCTGGTCGTCTCCATGGTGTCATCTGGGCTTCCTCCATGGCTCCTCCTTCCAGCACTGCCACCGTGGAGCACAGTCCTGGCTGTGCACTGGAGTACCATCTGACCTTCCTTGCTCAAGGTCACCCGTTGGACCAATCAACCTTCTACACCACCCTGGACTTTTTTCTTTGGCCCTCTCCCAGTTCTTCATCCTCCTGCTAAGCCTCCTCCATCCGTCTGCTGGCGTAAGGTCACACCTTCTGGGAAGGGGCGTACTGTCACACCCTCACTCAGTGTGGACTTTGTTTCAGTTTGCACATTTTCCCTGTTGAGTTGGTTGTCATGGTTATTGATTTGATTAGGTGTTCATTAGGTGTTTTAGTTCAGGTGTGTCGTTAAGTATCCTCGTTTGCATGTATACTTAAGTTCCTCTGTTTCTGTTCAGTGTTGTCGGATCTTGTTCATGTGTAGATGTGTTGTAGCTGCTCCCTCTGTTTGGTTACTTGCCTGTGGATTTATTAAAAACTAAAGATGTTTGTGTGTGTGCACAGCGTTGTGACACCATGAACTGAACTGAGGGTACGTTTACACGACAACAATGTACTAAAAACGGAAAAGTTTTTCCTTCGTGTAGAGACAACAACGTTGTCAAAACAATCCCCGTTCACAGGGATCCACAAAAACAATTAAAAATGCTATATTATGCATCTCAGGCCAGTAGTTGGCGATGTCATAGACTAAATGTAGAGTTGAGTGTCATCAGCACTCAACTGAGGGGGAGCATGTAAAGGATGAACAGGGTGGGGCCGAGCACTGAACCTTGAGGGACACCACAAGTGACAGTAGCTGCATTTCCACTGTCGGGCCGAAAAGCGAGCGTGCCAGGGAAAGTCGCGTTTCCACTGTCACTTCCAGGGCTTGATCAGGCCTCGTATGGGCTTCCTCTGGGCAAATGGCCAAGGTTTTTCTGACCCGCTGAATACCTTGGTCCAAAGCAGGCCAACTGGGGCTTGAGGAGTGGCCATGAACACAGGTGGAGTTTACCTGAGTCAGGAGATGGTCAACACCACTGCTCATTTTCCATGTTATTATATCAGGCTACCAGCTAACTTCAACATTTAAGACATTTTAAACAACTTTTACCTCAAAACTCACCTTCAGACACCAGCGAGTGTTTGAAAAAACTTCCTTGCGATCCAATGGGGATTCTGATCACTGTATGAGGCAGAAATATACTTATATGCGATGCTAAAGGCTAATTAGATAGTAGATACACACGTTAATGGAAATTACCAGAAACTGCTTGAGGAAAGTAGACAACTCATATATTATTATAATCGTGCATTTATTTGGTTTAATGTTTTATCTGTCTCTTCTCTGTGCCTTTGTTGATACCGGACTAATGCATCCGCATATCTGTCACACACTCCAGTTAACCTGTATTACTCATAACTCCTGTTTTCTTCTCGTGAGCTCCCTCTGTTGCTCTGGCTGAAAGGATAACAGTATAGAGAGACGGAGAGATCGCTCAAATGTCCTCGGATTGCAATCATTGCATAATTTCGAGTAAAATTAATAGAAATGCTCAGAAATGTGACGTAAACGTGATATTTTATCAATTTTTCTAATTGTGAAACTGAATAGTTAAGTGTTCTCTTTTTATGTGAAATGGTAAATACTAGTTTGATTCAGCATGATTGATGTGCACTCCTGACACAAATTAATAAATTACTGTCACTGTAACTTTTTTTTTGTAAAACATTGGACAAATCTCAACGCTGGAATCTTAAGTCTTAAGTAAAGACCATACGTTCACTTCTGTCATGTTCATTTTGCGATCTAGCTAGTTTTCAGTCAAAATAAAATGGAATGGTGAGGTCATGTGACGTTGTTCTTTGGAGGCGGGTTTTAGGGAAGTGCTGCGGGGCTACTTACCTGACAGTGGAAATTCAACTTGATTTTGGCCTCGGTGTTTGAGGTCCGAGGCTGTTGGCCAAGCACAGCACATTGTTAGCCCTGACTCGCACTGGCCCGACAGTGGAAAAGTAGCTATTGTGTGTCAAGGATTTCAGAGTTCTCCCAGTGAGGTAGGATGAAAACCAGTTGTAGATAGAACCAGAAAGATGATGGAGTGTAGACTGGTTAAGTTAAAGGGTTAGTTCATCCAAAAATGTCATTCCAAAGACTTTCGTTCATCTTTGGAACACAAATGAAGATCTTTTTAATGAAATCAGAGAGCTTTCTGTCTCTCCATTGGCAGTCTGTGCAACTACTGTACCACTTTTAAACCCCAGAAAGGTAGTAAAGAATGCGTTGGAGATTAATATTTGGTAAGTAAAGTAGTAAATTAAGTTTTGTTTTGTTTTTGGTGCAAACAAAACCCTCGCATCACTTCATAAAATTGAGGTTAAACCACTGGAGTAACATGGATTACTTTAATGATGTCTTTACTACCTTTCTGGGGCTTTTTGAAATGAGGTTTTGGGTGAGTAATTAATGACAGATTTTTCATTTTTGGTTGAACTAACCCTTTATCAGGGACTGTTTTTATTGAAGATTATTTGCTTTGTTTTTGATAGCATCATTCCTTTTACATTAGACATGTTTGAGTGTTATACTTTGAAGTTCAACACTAACTATTGATTCAAAACAGTCGTGGTTTGCACGTGTGCTGAATTTTCAACGAGTTACATCACTATCAGGCTCTTCGTACTGGCTCTATTACATGTGGCCACATATAATATTCGAGGGTGGTGCTTTACAACAGGTTCCTTTACACAGGAAAAATCTTTCTAATAAGGCTTTGCAAGAGCTATTGCTTGCTCCATCATTATGAGCATTTTCTGTTTGTGTTTTACCATTCTGATAGTTATTATTTATGGGTCAGTTACATTAATAAAATAATAAAAATTATGTGTAGTCCATCCAGATGCTATTGTATGTTATTCATAATAATAATGATAATAACAACAACAACAACAACAACAAAAGGACCTGGTGCTGATGGAAGGCTGGTTGAATCAGTGACAGTTACACACTGCTGTTTTATTTTTATTGTTTATGATGCTATTCCTTATTTGTTAAGTGGAAAATGCAGATTTGTCAACTAAAATATTATTTCTAGAATGTAGCCAATACAAGTCAAGTTGTAGTATATTTGGGATAGAGTGAAAGTGTCAGTTTATTGAAGAAATTTACTAGTGAATTAGACTGCCCTTTTGCAAAGACAAGTAAACTGTGGGAGGTCAGTTATTTCAACAGTAAAGATGAACTGCATTGAGTTTACTGGCACTGCCGCCTCTAGGGTGGGGAGAATACTGTTTTTTCTACTTTGCCCATCAATGTAGATTAATTGAAACCACAATTCTGCCCCTACTTTTGAGCTGGGAAAGTTTAGGGGCAGATAGTTGCTTCCTGATTTTGTTCGTTTTAGCCGGTCATGATTACCACTGATGCATAAACAGTACAGTCAGTTCAACACAGCTAAAGAAAAGACAACCTAAAAAGTTTGTCAAGAGGAATTTCTATTCAGTTTTTACCCAGATGTTCCTCTGATGTTATTTGGCAATTATTTTAAAATATTAACATGCCCTCAAATAGAATTATTGGCAACCATGTGTGTCACGGGGTTGTGTAGTGCGATACAAATGTGTGATGCAGAATTGAAAGAAATGAGGAGACTTGAAGCACCCTTCAAGATACTGTCACAACTACCATCAACAACACAGAACAACCATTGTGTGTATATATATATATATATATATATATATATATATATATATATATATATATATATATATATATATATATATATATATATTGTGTGTGTGTATGTGACCCTGGACCACAAAACCAGTCATAAGTTGCACAGATATATTTGTAGAAATAGCCAACAATACATTGTATGGGTCAAAATTATCAATTTTTCTTTTTATACCAAAAATCATTAGGATATTAAGTAAAGATCATGTTTCATGAAGATATTTTGTAAATTTCCTACCGTAAATATATCAAAAATGTATTTTTGTGAGTGGATTTGCATTGCTAAAGACTTGATTTGGACAACTTTAAAGGCAATTTTCTCAGTATTTTTTTTTTTTTTTTTTTTTGCACTCTCAGATTCCAGATTTTCACGTTGCAAATAGTTGTATCTCAAACAAATATTGTCGTATCCTAACAAACCATACATCAATGGAAAGCCTATTTATTCAACTTTCAGATGATGTATAAATAAAAAAATTACCCTTATGACTGGTTTTGTGGTCCAGGTTCACACACACACGTGTGTGTAAAATTTGTTCTTGTTCTCTGTGCGTGTGTGTGTGTGTGTGTGTGTGTGTGTGTGTGTGTGTATATATAATTTCATTAAAAGTACGAATGGCATAATGTTAGTCCTTTTCCACTCTCTTCTATTAAATGTCGCTGTCCCATGACTACAATTGCAACTTGACTGACTGTCAAAGATTAATTTTCTGCATGCCCCTTCAGTCTTTCACATGTAACCTCACAAAACTCAGACACTTCATTCTCATGGTCCAGTAACATACTGTAGCTAACTCATTTTGACATTATGTATAGCCAGAGTAGAACTGGCCCCTTCAGTGTCGCCTGGTTCTCCCAAGTTTTTTTTTTTTTTTTCCCCCTGTATCTTTCTCCACAATTTTTTTTCTTTCTTTTTTTGTTCCTTGCCACAGTCGCCTCTGGCTTGCTTACCGAGGGACTGAACTAAAGAATTATGGAATAACTTTACAGCAGAAAGTTGGGTGATATTATCAAAATCTTGTACGACAAGATCACGGTAATGATTTAAATCTACGTGTATTCTGAAAAGCGTTTTCCAAATACTCCTGACTTGACTTGAGACCTGACCAGGCAACATCAAAGAAAAAAAAAAGCCCCGTCTACCAGTTAGGATGATGGGTGGTGATGAACACTGCGCTGACTTCCTGTACGCAACACTCGCAAACTATGCTTTGACTTCCTGCCACACTCCCTCTTTTAGATGGCAAGGACTTTATGATTCACCAAAATGTTTATGCAAATATAAGCCTTCTAAGGGACAGCAAAATGATGACATCAGTGCGGAACCCACAGAAGGTCAAATAAGTACATGAACAGAATGAGATACAGAATGATGTAATGGTCTCTCACAAGGCATATAAATTCACTACATATAACTGTTTCACATGCTTTCGATTCCCTTCATATGAGACAGCATTGAAGCATTGTCGTTTTGTTCCATCACACACAATACTACAATAACAAATCTGTATTTTTTTTTTAAAAGAAATTGCTCTTAAAGGGTTAGTTCACACAAAAATAAAAATTATCCCATAATTTACTCACCCTCAAGCCATCCTAGGTGTATATGACTATCTTCTTTCAGACGAACACAATCAGAGTTATATTTAAAAATAACCTGGCTCTTCCAAGCTTTATAATGGGAGTGAATGGGGCTCAAGATTTTGAAGCCCAAAAAAGTGCATTATAAAAGCAGGGGAGCGCGGGGCACAAACTAACGCGGGGTTAGTTGTAACACACATGGTTTAAATACTTCCACACACGCTAGCATGAAGAAACTTGTTGCCATATCGACAATATATAAAGAAAAATTTGGGCCAAAATTCAGAAATATTTGGAAGATATCACTGAACATTTATTTAACAATAGCAATTGCAATAGCTAATTTTTCATCCATATTTTTTGCGTTTATTTGAAATGAGACAAATCTGATATTATTTTAAACTCCAATCTGTTGTTTAGCAGTTTGGGTAGTTCTTCAATGCTTCACTAACTATCAGAAGACACTAACCAGGTTTAAATTCCAGGTGCACAGAGAGGGTTCGTTGTAACACTGTGTTACAATGTGCCCCGCTATTAGAAATATGCTATTCTTTACAGTTACGATACAACTGGCATAATCAACTTTTATGAACTTCTGTTGAGAAACCATGGGAAAAGGTGATTAAAGACTGAAAGGAAGAACCTGAACATTCAGAAAAGATTATTTCAAGAAACGTTCAGCATTTGTACTGGCTCGTCTATTTATCTCGTGTTCTGTGAGAGTGTTCATTGTCAAACTACAAAATTATTTAAATTTGAATTTCTAAAAAAAATGCTATTATTTTATATATATATATAAAAAAATAATGATTGTCTTTTATTGGCAAAATATTTAAGTTTGTAATGTATTTTTTTTAATTAAATCAGATAACATTTTTAGCTGTCATATGGTCATGTTACAATGTGGGCCACATTGTAACATGACCATATGACAGCTAAAAATGTTATCTGATTTAATGAGGCATGTTGTCACATTTTACTTCCCTTCTTTCAGGGTAAATAAAGAAAAAAGTATACACTATATTAATGAAACAAAGCCACATATTTGTACCAGACGTGTGAAATTAATGTGGGAACTTTAAGTACATTTACACAAACTGAGAAAGTCAAAAAACGTTAGGTTGTGCCCCGCTCTCCCCTAATCCATACAGCTCCAGGGGGTTAATAAAGACATTCTGAAGCAAAGTTGAAGGCATTTTTGTAAGAAAAAATCCATAATTATAACTTTATAAACTGTAATTATTAGCTTCCAGTAATGTCCTTCCGCGCGTTCACGACAGAGTCGAGTTCCGGCGTATGACGTAGGATGTAGGAGTAGCGTAAGCTTAGACGCCTCTCGCCGTTTAAACACATAGGGCTCAAGCTCCTCCGACATTTCTCTTTAAAAATTCTTGTTTTAGACTTAATTCGTGACCGGTGTTTCGTTTTGCTCTATCCTCTGCGCTTCCACGTTCGTCAATACGTCTTACATCGGGTCAGAGGTCACTCTTCTGCTCGTGTTTGATCGTTATAAAGTTTATAAAGTTGTAATTATGGATATTTTCCTTACAAAAGCCCATCGTTTCACTTCAGAAGGCCTTTATTAAACCCCTGGAGCCGTATGGATTACTTTTACGATGGATGGATGTGCTTTTTTGGACTTCAAAATCTGGCCCCCCATTCACTCCCATTATAAAGCTTGGAAGAGCCAGGATATTTTTTAATATAACTCTGATTGAGGGTGAGTAAATAATGGGATAATTTTCATTTTTTGGGTGAACTGTCCCTTTAACTTAAGTATTCAGTTACAAGAAAATAAAAAGAGTCAAGAAAAAAATGAGTTTTATAATTTTATAATACTTTTTCAATCAAATTTTATCATATATGAAAATAGTTCATTGTATTTAAAAAGAGAATATCTTTCATTTTAATTTTTTTTATTCATCAAAAATAAAATAAATAAAGAAATAAACGCATCAAACTCCAAATGTAATAAATTACAAACAAAATGAGATGGAATTATAATTTTTTTAATAGCAGCGTTTTGCAAATAGCTACAAACCAAAGTCTTGTGAAAAAGACACCTCAGCTAAATTCAACTTCAGAATTGTGCAAGAGTCCCTGTCCAAGGTATTGCCTGTCAACTAAGATGCTTAGTGAAATTCTTGAGATCTAAAGGGACTGTCCCTTTTTAAGGTGACTAACACACAATTCCCAGCCAGGTGAAAGGGAGAGACCCAGGGGAAATTTATAGAGAGCTGATAAACTCTGGCCACCCGCACACCCGACACACTCTCAAAAAGACGTACAGACGAGCACAAAGGTCTGCCATGTGCAGACACAACACGCTGCGAAGCGCTTCTGCAACCAAGGAAGTCACTTTTTCCGTATTCTTAGAATTCGGAGTAGACTACAGCAGGAGGAAGGATGTGGAGCAATAGACAGTTTGCGTGAGACGTCAAATGAGGAGTTCAGTGGAAATTGGTATGGTTGTAGGTTTCAGGTAGGTTTCTGAGCCATAAAATGTCTTTGTTAGAGTTTGAACGTGTCTGTTGAAGAGCTCAGAGATGTGCAGCGCTGCAGGAACAACAATGAATGGCTCACTGAGATGAGGTAAGTCAATTCTAGATGGACTGGGGCTAGTCATCAAATTGCCGTTTTTCTATTGTGCATTTTGTTGCTACAACTACCTGCAGCTCTAACTATATCTTTGGTAACTTCATACGCAACCGTATCTAAAAAGAGAAATTGTTTGTTTCTAAACAAAGAAAAGAGTTTTCCATTAAAGCGACATACTAAGCAATGTTTCCTCAGTCACAAATATTGTGACAGACCCATTAAAAAGAGTACATTTTCTGTATCCAGTAAGCGTGGATGCGTGGAAATAACCTAATATGCATGCATAATAAGGACATGGTATTCCCCCTAACAGACACCATCAGTTTCACTTTTTCTGAACAGCTCTTTCAAAGAGAAAGCAAAGAACAGCCGCAGAAGAATAATGTGACACTTTCATGGCTGTCAAGGTGGATTATTATGAGTGGACCTGCAAAGAACATTCTCAACATGATGTTTTGTGGACGTAGAAGATGAGTCATTTTATTTGATTGTGTTCTCTACTGTTCTGAATGCAATCTAATGGGAAAATGAGTATGTAATGCGTAAAATCGGGGATTGTTCTGATGTCATTTGCTTACTCAGTACTCAGTGTAGAGTCTGTTGATATCAAAATGCAGCTACATCTGATTACTGGGTCAGTAAAGATTTCACATGCTTCAATCAGAGGTTCTTCAAGAAAAACTAGAACTTATATTTTGTACCTATATGATTCTTTCTTTCTTTCTTTCTTTCTTTCTTTCTTTACTGACATGAATGAGACGACCAGGACTGTAATATTACGCTTTATAATCATTGATGTAGTACCCAGTTCATGTAAAAAAATAAACATTTTGTCAAAAATGAGTCTTACATAGTCATTCTGTTAACATTCACAATGACAGACAAACGTTCAAGAAACCCTTTTTATGATTCAGTCAAGTAACTACAGTTTTTTTATTCGTTTTGGTACTATTTTCACAAGTAAGGTGTACATTTTCAAAACTCAAAATCACACTTTTAACACGGCTAGTCATTCTTTCAGAACCTGATCTTATGCTTTTATTGCAGATATACAAATTTTCAGTGCACATAATCTTCAAAACACAAGAATATGTAATGAGAACATTTGGTTTAATCACAGAAACACAACAGTATGATCTTTCAATTTAGTACTTTTAACAATCAGTTCAATTTAATTGCAAACTGCAAGATACATGTTTCAGATCTTGTTGCTGAAATAATTACAGTAACTCAGGCTACAGATGCCACATTACAAACACTTACATTACCTCACTTAGGCAACATAAAATCCATAATGTTTGTAGTAGTTTCTCTTTGATCTTTTTTTTAATTGCTTTTGCACAATTTTCTTAAGCAAGTGTTACATTTATAAAACTCTTAGTACTAATATCACAGCAGATCATCAAAAGTGTTGTTTTCAGTTGTGTTAGTATAATGCACAAAATCACAAAGTATCCTTTTCACTTCACAAAATAAGTGTTTATAAAATAAATGTTTCATTCATAGTAACTGCCTTTCATAAAGCTATTACTATCTTTTCATTTGCATCTCTTTAGTTCAATTTGATACATTTGTCTATTATTTATTCCAATGGTTTCACTTTATTTTGATGGTCCCTTTAACACATTCTGTAGACAATAAGTAACGTTGCACCTACATGTACTCTCATTAGTGTTAGTAAAGTATTAGTAGACTGGTAGGGTTAGGGTTAGAATAAGTTAACATGTAGTTGCAAAGTTAGTAGTATGTTCAAAGAGGACCATCAAAATAAAGCGTTAGCAATCCAACTGATCTTAATAGTTAATCAATGAATCATTTAGTATATCTATAGATTTCTATAGATACAGATTCTATAGATATAGTTTCTACTTTGTTAGCATTTTCCACTACTGATAACCAAATGTAATTAATTCTTTTTACATTTATAAGTGATTTATGTATATGATAACCGCTATATTCAAAGTGTGTGTGTGAGAGCAGGATAGAGTACAATGAGAGGAAACAGTCGATGACTGTATAATGTATTGATCAGAGATGCGTCAGAAGAAGGGAGACAGATGGCATCAAATATAGCATTTTACATTACAGTATGCCATGTGATACTGTAAACAGAGGTATTACCATGGTAGAGACTGCCACATTGCTGTAATTCACCCTTATAAAGACCAACTACAGTATAGATTCAGTCATATGGCACAGTGAGAACATTTACTGTATTGACAGCAAACTCTGTTCTAGTACAAAACCTCATGGTTAACCATTATTAAGCAGTCAGTATTAAATAATCAAACAAAGCAAATGTATCAAACTGAACTAAAGAGATGCAAATGAAAAGTCTGATAGTAAGAGTTTTATGAAAGGCAGTATGAATGAAACATTTATATAGATGAAACACTTACTTTGTGTTGTGAAAAGGATACTTTATGATTTTGTGTATTGTACTAACACAATTGAAACCATGCTGAAATGTTTGAAAAAAAGTTCACGTTTGATGATGTTGTAAGATTAAGAGTCTTGAAAATGCAGCACTTGCTTTTGAAAACTGTGCCAAAGCAAATAAAAAAACCCCTGTAATTTATCTTTTGAAAGCTGCATTTAAAGGATTAGTTCACATTCAAATGAAAATCACCCCAAGCTTTACTCTCCCTCAAGCCATCCTAGGTGTATATGACTTTCTTTCTGATGAACACAATCGGATTTATATTAATAAATATCCTGACGCATCCGAGCTTTCTAATGGCAGTGAACGGGACCAGTGAGTATGAGCTGAAGAAAGTGCATCCATCAATTATAAATGTACTTCACACGACTCCAGGGGGTTAATAAAAGCCTTCTGAAGCAAAGCAATGCATTTTTGTAAAAACAAAAAACAAAAAAACATTTAACAAGTTATGAAGTAAAATATCTAGCTTCCCCCAGACCACCTTCCGTATTCAACTTACAAAGAAAGTGTAAAACTCTCGCAGTTCAAATCACTTACGGTACGCCCTACGCCTTCCCTATTCAACTTGCGAAAAAAGTATAAGTGATGCGACATTGCCATTTAAATGCCACATTCATTTACTGACTCTTATACATAAATTGATCACTTAGAAATCAAAACTCAATGTTTTGAGAAAGAAATTAGTTTTACCCCCTTGCATTATTGTTTATAGTGTAAATATATATATTTACATATATGTATGTTTGTATCTATATATATATATATATATATATATATATATATATATATATATGGTAACACTTTACAATAAGGTGCGTTAGTTAACATTAGTTAACTACATTAGTAAGGCCCGCCCAATCGACCCAAAGGTGGTTTTTCATCGGGCGGGGAGGGTTTCTTGCGCGTTCGGTCTTTCAGCCTGGCAAAGTAGTTTAATTCCAGTTAAACTATGACCTCAAATTTAGGGTAGAGTTACAATTTATTATTGACCATTTATATGACATATATATGAATTTATCTAGACATTTGATTATTCAATTTAGCTCTTTACTCTAATTGTACTCATTCATTCGGATTCCTAAAACACTTTGAGTCTCGCGCCAGCCATACTCACAAACTCGTCAGTCTTGGTCATTAGACAGAAGCGATGACTAATATTCTAGAGGCCGTACCCACTTTGATCATTCTAGAATACGCTATTTAGTCCACATAGATCTGAACACACCAAATTAAGGTAAGACTATTTTTAACCAGAGGTCATGACCATTTCCATAGAACCAAGCCGACCAATTTAGCTTCCTCTAATGGCAACTTTATATAATCATGCAGTGGTTTTCCCACAGACACTCGTGCTTTGAGCCTCCTATAACATCTCTTTAAATACTCAGACCAAGACAGAAACTTCTTTCAAATGGAAACATGAGTTCACAATGGGAATTTGCATAATCAGGGTCCCAGACTGAGTAATTTACACCTTTTTGGGGACAGAAAGGACATTTGCATGAAAGGGGACACATCCACTACAAAGAGCAAAATATCTCTAAACTCTTAAAACATTTAATACCTTCTGGTTTACTTTTGTGGGAATGAGACCTTTATACCAGTTGCACTGAGATATTTCAAATGTATACCAAACATGTATAGCATTGTGTGACAATTGTTCACATTAAACCATATAAATTTTGGGTGAATTTCAGGCCATCTCTGCATGTAGAGAGAAGAGATGGGGGAAGAGGCGGTGAAGGAAAGTAAATGTAGATTAAGGCAATACTGAGGTGTGATCGACTCTTGGATGGGGATGCTAATTTTGCAAGAGAGAGTTCAAAAGTTAATTTCCTTTGTTTTCTCAAAGAATAACCCTCTCTTGGTTCAGACAGATCAGTCTTACAGTTAACATGAACTAACAATGAACTGCATTTCTGCAGCATTTATTAATCTTCTTTGTTAATGTTAATCTTAATTTTTTATATATATACTTCTATTTTAATATACTTCATTCTAATATGCTGATTTAATAAATAAATTTAGCGTCCTTGTCAGAGCATCTGACTTCCACACCGGAGACCCAGGTTCAAGGTAGGACCTGAGTAGAGGGGTTACACATAAGCTAATTATCAAAAATGGTAATATAATAAAGTCCTCTCATGTCACCATTTCGCCAGCCTACACTTCACACAATAGGCCTGTAGGTGGCACTTGTGCTTCATAAACTATGACAGTTTCATCAAATCGTAAACGGTGTATAAATATACATATACACTAAATTAATTGAACACTACTTACCATTAATGTGACTTTTGGTGCTGCATGGTTTTGTGCGTTGTAGTCAGTTCACATCCATTTTGTCAATGATGCAATTTGATTTATAAAATGAGACAAACCGCAGAAATCGCTCGTCTGTCCATGTAATTTTCTTTTCAGCCAATGTATGAATTGGAAGGAAAATTACCGCTCCACTTGACATTGTCCAATGAAATTTGAACTTGTTGTGCCAGATCACCATTGGTTGGTGTATTATACATGACAAACGGACATTGATGAATTATGTAATATTTTAAAATATATAATAAATAGATTTTTTAATTACATCGAGACACTAGCTTTGATTATTGATGAAAAAAAAAGTTAAAAAAATTGTTTATTTGTTTTTTTCTTCCGTCGAGCCTATAGACCTTTTCCAGAGAAACATGCGCGCCGCCATCTTTAGAATATTGTCTTTGAACTTCCGTTTTTGCGGTAGCTCTGTATATTTCTATGGCATCGCTGTTGAAGAATAATTAGCTGGTGAAGTGGATTTACGTGTTGTAGAGTTAATGAAAGTTATCATGAGCATTGTTATGTTTAAAGCAGATGTCTTAACAAATGTCAGTAGACCTGGAAGATTTTAAAATGAACAGTTCATTCATAAATACATAAGATAGCTGTGGAAATACAAGCCAGAAGTCAAAAGACAACGAGCGCAGCGCTGAAAAGGGGCGGGGCTACATAAGGTCTATAGACCATTTACCAGAGAAACAAGCGCGCCGCCATCTTTATGAAATTGTCTTTTAACTTCCGTTTTGCGGTAGCTCTGTACATTTCTATGGCATCGCTGTCAAAGAATAATTAGATGGTTAAGTGGATTTACTTGTTGTAGAGTTAATGAAAGTTATCATAAGCATTGTTATGTTTAAAGCAGATGTCTTAACAAATGTCAGTAGATCGGGAAAATTTTAAAACGAGCAGTTAATTCATAAACGTAATATCGCTGTGGAAATACAAACCGGAAGTCAAAAGACAACGAGCACAACGCTGAAAAGGGGCGGGGCTACATAAGGTCTATAGAGAATACGAATCTGACGTCACGCCGCATTGAGTTCGGGGTAACTTCTTTGTTTATTCGCCATCTTGACAGGATCGCGCAGCCTTTCCGTTATTGAGTTTAGTGCAGTAATTTGTTTTCTGTCATGATTGTGAAAAATGTCACCATTGTATGTCATTAATGCTGCTTCGATAATTGTGATAGTAACTCAGATCATCGTTCTGAGAGAAAACAAGACAGTGAAAACCGTTTTTTCGCCTTTTGTACGTGTAAAAACACCAAGGGAACACCAAGTCGAGGAGATGACGAGAAGACGACGGATGGCAAATCTATTAATAATTGCACTGATTAAACCCACTGCTTATCACTCAATAAAAGAATCACATTGCTAAGTGTTTTTGAACGTTTTGATTTCGTTTGGATTAATAATTAACATTACCTTTGCAAGTCTGACTCTCACTGCGCTCGTGAATTAGCAGAACTTGACGGGGACATTAAAATGCTTAACAAGAAAAACGCTTCATGTGACAAACAAACAATTCTGTATATTTATTAAAGCATACTGCGTGGAGGTACGCAAATGAGCCCAAAATATGAATGCAACACGTTTATAAAAAGGGTTTCCTCTCGTGTCCTCTCAAGAAAAGGCTTAATGCACTTAGACTGATATTAAAGAGACCAAATTCTATTTACAAATAAAGCACATGCTGAAAAACGGATGAACGTTCCACTTAATGGCAGAAACAAAACAAAAGGTAAGCAAGAATCCGTATTAATTTCAGTGCGAGTAATAGAGGGCGATCCTGTCAAAATGGCGGCGCCGCCCCGGCATGCAGCGAGGCGTGACGTCGGTTCGTGTTCTCCAGAGCTATTAGGCACTCAGTGAAAGGACCATATATGGCTCGAAACGCACGCAACCCATAGCAACGTACGTGTTATGGCAACGCCTCAGACCGACGGATTTGTAAAAATAACAGGAATTTTCCGACTTTTGAGCGATTCCTTACTATTGTACACATTGTCATGTTAATTATAATTCAAATGCATTTTGTTTTATTGACCATCATATTATCATTATTTGTCTGAGAGGGTCACTTTTTTAGTAATTTCGAAAAAGGGCAGGGGCTCGAGCCCCCATAAAGATAAAATACTTTGGCATAATGTTATGTTTGAATCTACATATAAACCAATTTTTATAAATATCTGTAGTTTTAAAGCTGTTGAGATAATTGAAAAACTTTTGCTCAGCAATTTATGTTCTCAAATGTCAGGGTGCACAATTGCAAATATTTTATTATCAACTGACTGGGCAATAACCTTAAGCCTGATATTGTAAATGCAACATCCAGAGGACCCAATAGATCATTGTGAAAAGAGTTGTAGATATCTCTGAATTACTGATAAAAACTGCTTATTTCAAGTATGGGTAGATATATATTTACAAATGTTTACCTGACAAAAAAGTTAAAAAGAAAATGAATTTAAACACCTTGTTCATGATTCAAAAATATGCATTGCATTAGTTTTGAAAAGATTAAAAAAAAAAAAAAAAAACCTGTTGGAAAAACATTACAAAAACGTGTATTTTCGTTAGGGTATTTGTACATCTACAGCTGAAATATTTCTAAAATCATTAGAGAATACAATTTTGATGTTATTATTTACTTTTCAAGAAAGAAAATGCCGTGCTTTATTTTGCAGTAAAGTTGAACTGTTTGGCTAAAGTAAGAGTGAGTTTAGATCAACTGTGTTAACTGTTTTGAGAGCAGGTACATTACTTTGTAGAAATGTGTCAAATCGATTGAGAAAAACTGTAACTAATGGTAACAAAGATTAACAAATACAATAACAAATGTATTGCTCATCATGTTACAGTTTTTTTCAATTGCTAACGTACATTTGTCCAATCTGTAGTCACATTTTCAAAACTCAAAACACATTGAGCTGAACATCCGTTTGTTGTGGCCATACCATTAACACAATTCATGGTGTTTTCACAGAAAATGCAGTCAACACGATTCAAAAATGCTTACATTTTCTTTTCATAAAAGCTTAACCCATACCAAAATCATAGATCTTTTCTCATCTTATTTGCAAATGCTTAAACACAGCATGTCAGAAATGAAGACTCAATGTTGCAATCATTAAAAATAGTATAAAACATGTATTTCTTCAAAAACAGCAGCTCAAAAATATTAAAACAAATACTGAAACAATTGATAAGCATTTTTAATTAGCAGATCACGTTGAGAAATAACAGATTCAGTCTCAGTTGGAGGCACAGTCAGGTGTTGAAGTTCTTTCCATCACATGTACAGTAAAATAGGACTCTTTGAATCGAATTTGAGAGAGAAAAAATGTCTAGGTGAGGGAGAGGAACAGATGAAGGAGCAGAGGAGAAGTTGGATCAGGACAAGGGAGAAGAAGAGGTATGGGAGAGGAGGAAGAATGTGTGCTGGATTGTGCATCTTAATTGTTTCCCCACTTACACATGATGAACCTATGAAAGCTTATTTCTGCCATGAACAGAAAATAAAAAAGTTCACTGTGTCTTTTTACCTCTCAATTCCGACTTTTTTCCCCTCTCAATTAGTAGTTTATATATCACAATTCTGAGAAAGCAAAGTCATATTAAAGTCAATTGCAAAATAAAAAAATAAAAAAATGTAATTGTGAGATAATAAGTCATATGCTTTTTTATTCTGTGGCAAAAAAAAGAAAAAAAAGCTTCCATAATAAGCAAAGGCCATGTATGTTGGATTTGTTGTCGATCAATGGCAGCAATTTCATGTTTTCATTTCAGTAAAAGCTTCATACTACAACGATTTTACTACAATGATTCCACTACCACTGTTCCATATATGCAGAATATGTGGTCTGCGCATGCACTAGCTACAAAGGGGACACCATCCCACCCTCTATGGGGGCAACATCAACACTCAACCCCACCCCCAGAAAGAGATTTCAACCAACTGAAGTTCAGCATAGAGGACCCATCTGACCAGTGTCTGCCCTGAGCAATTCTGTTACTTTCTTCTTCTCTTTTTCTGCTGTACATTCTATGAAGTAATGACTCATTCACATTTATATAGTTGCTATGTTGCCAAGAATGCATACATTCAACACTCAACCAAAAATGTAGAATGGCTTACATGCATTATACTTTTACTGCAGTAAACGGAAACTCTGCAGGTAGAACTGAAACATGACAGTAATGCAGTTTTCATAATGCCATCAACTGTTAGTATTTTGACAGTTATTGCGCTTTGATTGACTTTATGTTCACGTTGGATAGAAAACTAGTGCTAGTGTTTGACAGAACGACTTGATTTTGAATCAGGTTTGCTGTATTTTCATAGAGTTGGTATGTGTTGAAAAAGGTTTGTAGCATTTTGAAATGTAGAGTTTGTATTTATTAAAAAAAAAAAAAAATGGTTTTGGGCAGAAAATTAACTGTTTGGCTAATTGTGTGATGTTGGTGTGAATTAAGAATTTAGAAAAAGTACTTTAAGTATTGGTAAACGTTTCTTAGCAAATTGAAAAAAAACTGTAATACATTAACTAATGTTAACAAATGAACCTTACTGTAAAGTGTTACCGTATATACATGCACACAGTGTTTCTGAATTGCTAAAACACTAAATCCCATTCTCTGAAATTCTCAATAGCCTAAACCAATTTGTCGAATAAATCTTTCTGCAAAACTTTAACCAAGTTCAGGCAGTTTGACACTGTTTGCAAATCTCATGCAAAACTCTAAACATGTTCTCACTCACTACAACACATTTTGCACTGTGATACACTTGTGTTGCAAAACGCTAAACACAAGCAACAAAGTTAAACACAACTACAACACAGTTGTCATCGTTTATGCCCAACGACACAGAATTGTTCACACTTGTTTCCAATGATGTGATTAAACCAACTGTATGAAATATAGGCCAGTTCAGAGTGCAAAGTTGATACAGGTGCTGAATGATGATACCAACAATAGATGCAAGCAATAGGAAAAGTAGAGGAGGAAGAGTATGAGGAGAGGTGGTGAGGCCTGCATTGCCAGCAAGACTTCCTTTTTCAGTGCCCAGAAAGCTACTAAAGACATATTTAAATCAGTTCATGTGACTACAGTGGTTCAACCTTAATAATATAAATTGCTGAGAATTCTTTGTGTGCGGCAAACAAAAAAAAACAAAATAGCGACTTTATTCAACAATATCTAGTGATGGGCGATTTCAAATCATGCTTCATGAAGCTTTACGAATCTTATGTTTCGAATCAGTGGTTCGGAGCGTGTATCAAACTGCCAAACTCATGTGAACTATTTAAGTTTCAAAACATTTATGATGTAACGAAGCCTTGTTTACTGAAATCACATGACTTTAATGCTCTGAACCACTGATTCGAAACACAAGATTCGTAAAGCTTCGAAGCTTCATGAAGCAGTGTTTTGAAATCGCCCATCACTAGATATTGATGAATAAATTCATTATTTTGTTTCTTTTGGTGCACTAAAAGTATTCTCTCATCACTTCATAACATTAAGGTTGAACCACTGTAGTCACATGACCTGTTTTAAAATGTCTTTAGTAGCTTTCTGGGCATTGAAAGTGTTAATTATCTTACTGTCAATGCAGGCCTCACTGAGCCATCGGATTTCATCAAAAATATCTTAATTTGTGTTCTGAAGATGAACGAAGATCTTACGGGTGTGGAACGACATGAGGGTGAGTAATTAATCATTTTTGGGTTAACTAACCCTTTAAATACACAGGAGCTGAACCTTTTAGGGCCTTATAAGTCAGTAATACGTTATAATTGATATGGAACGTAATAGGTAACCGGTGTAGAGATGATAAAACTGGTGTTATGATCACATTTTCTTGACCTGGCAAGAACTCCAGCAGCTGCATTATGAACTAACTGTAGCTTGTTTATTGAGAATGCAGGACAACAACCACCTTGTAATGCATTACAGTAAATCAGTCTAGTCAGTCATGAACGCATGAACTAGCTTTTCTGCATCAGAAACAGATAACATGTTCCATAGCTTATGATGTTTCTAAGGTGGAAGAAGACTGTTATTGTAACAATTGCTAACAACACAGCAACACACATGCATCTCACAGTTAGCCAAATAGTTCATTTTCTGCCCAAAACCACATTTTGTTACAGTTTTTCTCAATTGCTTAAACACATTTTTTGAAACTATGCCTCATATTCTCAGAACAGTAAACACAAATCCATAACGTCTCACCCAGTTCCCCTGAAAAACCAAACATTGCCCTCAGATACACACACGAGCCCTCAAAAACACACACAACAGTCTTACACACTGGTGAGATCAATTCAAAACAATACTACAAAAACCAGAAACCAAAACCAGTAATAAGTTGCTTGTGTTTCTCCCCCTCAAGGAAGTTTTCACATGATGAATGTGTATACATTTGCACATTTTTTATTCCTTAATGAACTGTACTAGTCTGGCTATCACCAGACCAAGCTCAATTTAAAATTGAACATTGGTCTGGGGAGTTTGCTATGTATTTCCTGCTGCACAAGAGGCGTGATCAACGAGCATTAGTCACGCAATTGGATAGTCCTTCAACCAATCAGATCAACGATCCGGGTGACGTACTTTGCAGAGCGATGCGAAAACTCCAGACAGGTTTACCGTGTGTCTCAATCAGCTCCCTAGTTCAGTAGTCAGGGCACTGATCAGGGAATCAGCCACATTCACTTTCATGATATACTGATTCACGACCTAGGGAACTAGGGAGCTGATTGAGACGCAGGGTTAGTTTGTATTGGTTTGTAGCATTGATCCGTGGTTTGCAGAAGCAGCAATGGCATCGAGCGATTTTTGCAGGTTGTGCAAAAAAACATGAAAGTGATCGGTGTTTACACCCACTCGAGCAATCTGTTTGCTAACTAAAGAAGTCATTCAGCATCGTCGAGAGTTTAAAAGGCGACTCTGATACTGTTCTGGTTCAGTGTAAATGAACGCGGAATATAGCCGCCCTAAACTACGTCATTGTCATGACAACCAAAAAGAATTCCAGTCAGCTCAGGCGGCGCAAGATTCAAGAAGCAGGGAGACGAAACATATAGAGCAAATAATAAAAATATTGTCTACCATCAAGGGGCATTGAAGTAAAAGAGTCCTGTACTCACATCGTGAAGCAAACCACCAAAACAACAGCAGAGAATCATTGTGTGTCATTAATCGCTGTTTGTAATCTTCCTATGAAGAGACTGTCGGATCAACGCTCTGCTACATTTCTCTCAGATAAGGTAAATGCTTAACACAATCGGCGTCACTGTGATTGTGCATTGTTATTTTGGAGAGACGGGTAGATCAGATAGAGTTTGAAAACTGCTTGCCGTCGCTTCTCTATCGTCATCGTGTTATACCCACCAATAGCGAGCAAGGTGGAAAAGCCAGTCTGTGATTGGTTCCTGCAAAAGTGTAACAGCGCAGCAGAAATGAATGCACAGGTTTCCAGACTGAGTTGCCGAGCGAAATCAAATCGCCGTCAGATCAGGCTGGGTTAACCCAGACTAGAACTGTACAGTACAATACACCAAACAACACCAAAAAACATTCAGCCCCAGCATCACATCTTTGGTCTGGGACAGGCCAGAGAATCTCGTCAACATCACAGGCTGTATCGGTCCTATCTAGACAGCGGGGGAAAATCCTCTTGCATGCCTGATCCACCCCTGACACGCATCAGCTGAAATGTCTAGTCAGGCTTCTTCCATTCCATCGTCTCTGTGTCCTACAAAAACAGAAGTACTGATTACTGTAACTGTAACATCCTTTTTACAAAATTTAAGCAGACAGAAACTCTATGTGAGGCAGTTTGATGCATGTGTTGTAACAGAGTACAGTAGACAATTAGAGTACACTGAGGTACACATACCTGTTTTCCTCCCTGAAGGTTCTTATGATCGAGGCAATGGTGAAGGAACCGAAGTTTGGCTGAACTCATTGCCCAGCCTCCCTCATAGTCATACCATGGGCAAGGACATGGTCAACTAGTGGCACCAATTTCATCTCCTTGCACCTCATCCTCCTCTTCCTTCACTCTTTACTGCTCTTGCTCACCCTCTTCCTCCTCCTCTTTGGTGTCCTCGACCTTTTCAATCACATTTCTCTGGATCCACTGTTCAAAACTGAATGAACTGACTCGGGCTCTTTTATCTCTCTATTGAAGGTTCTGATTGGTGTGTGATCAATTTTGACTCTTATGTGGGTAACTGTGTGCTAATTGAGCTCAAGATATGCTGACTTGAGTGAACAATATTGAATGCTAGTGCTTTCTAAATGACAACATGGTGTAGGCAATGAGAAATGAAGGGGAATAGTGTTCTATATTTTAGGGAAATGGGTGTGCTTTGGCGTTATGGTTTTGAAATTGGGTGATGGTGGGAATGTGTGTCCGGGTGTCTGGAGCTCCAAGTCTATCTCTGGAAGGAAGCTGAGTTGGGACTCCATAAGCCTGGTTTTAGTGTTTAAGCAATTGAGAAAAACTATAATCAAGCAGATATCAGTTTGGGGCTAATTGACAACATACCAAGTGCATTTGATAATATGACAAATTCCAGAGTTTTGTTTGTTGTGTTTGGACAAACGCAATAAAAATTGCTGTGATTGTTTTTTTCCTGATATATTAAAGTTTTGGTTGGATTTATGAACTATTATGAAAACATCTGAGAATTTTGTGCGTAGTGTTTGAGAAAATGGTTCGCATGATTTGCAATTTGTGTGAAATACAGTGTTTTGAATGTTAGACTATGTTGTAGTGTGTGTGTTGTCTGAGGGCAAAGTTTGGGTTTTCAGCAAGATTGAATGGTTTTGAGTGGAGAACTTCTTTTTGACCAGAAAATAGGAAGTATGGGGATTTGAGAAATGAGAAGTTATGGATTTATGTTTAGAGTTTCGAGAAATGGAGGCAAAATTTCAAGAAATGTGTTTAAGCAATCGAGAAAAAAAAAGTTCTCTGAATGCATATTGATCAATAGTGAGGTTTGTTGGACTAAGTGTAGTCCAAAAACCCAGAAGAGAACTGACATTTTTGAGCCACAAGTTCCCTTGAGATGTTTCTACATGTTGTCTGAAAGCTGATATCAGGACAACTTCCACAAGGATGTGAGTATAGGACTGCGCTAGTCCTTATTGTTTGCGACATATGAGATATATGTTGAAATTTAATAAAAAGCTTCAAAATTCACATTTGAGGTATGAGTGATGATATGTAGTTTAAATTGTAGGACAAAACGTGCATGTATCACATTACTGATAAATGCTTAATACTAACACTTACTATTCTATTCGGTATTTCTACTTTTTTTATTTATATATAAAAAAAACTTGCTACATGTGCTGTGATAGACTAACTGGGACTAGTCACAGCACTATGTTGCTCTGTTGTTGGTTTGATTGCTTCTATTGTTCTCCCCTTTGGATAAAAGTGTCTGTTAAATGATTAAATGGAAATGGAAAAAAAAAACATTATAAAAACACATAGGAAATTCCAAAGGAACCCATGGTGAACTGACACCATGGCTGAACAGCTCTATAAAATAGCCTAATATTAAACTAATAGTTCTGATTAGTAATGATCAACAGACATAAAACACCTGTTCACCATATTACTGTGAAGTACTCATTTAACTGAGCTACAGTATGTCAATGGTATGACCCATTTCAGGGGTGGCCAAATTTATAATTTAAAATCATTTAGAGCTATAGAAATGTACCCATATACAGTGCTCAGTGTAAATGAGTACACCCCCTTTGAAAAGTAACATTTTAAACAATATCTCAATGAACACAAATACAATTTCCAAAATGTTGACAAGACTAAGTTTTATATAACATCTGTTTAACTTATAACATGAAAGTAAGGTTAATAATATAACTTAGATTACACATTTTTCAGTTTTACTCAAATTAGGGTGATGCAAAAATGAGTACACCCCACAACAAAAACTACTACATCTAGTACTTATGGCCTCCATGAAGACTTCTAGGCATGGAATGAACAAGTTGGCGACATTTGGCAACATCAATCTTTTTTCCATTCTTCAAGAATGACCTCTTTTAGAGACTGGATGCTGGATGGAGAGTGATGCTCAACTTGTCTCTTCAGAATTCCCCATAGGTGTTCGATTGGGTTCAGATCAGGAGCCACTGAATCACTTTCACCCTGTTCTTCTACAGAAATCCAACAGTGGCCTTAGATGTGTGTTTAGGATCATTGTCATGTTGGAAAAGTGCACGACGACCAAGGGCACGGAGTGATGGTAGCATCTTCTCTTTCAGTATAGAGCAGTACATCTGTGAATTCATGATGCCATCAATGAAATGCAGCTCCCGACACCAGCAGCACTCATGCAGCCCCACATAAGGACACTGACACCACCATGTTTCACTGTAGGCACCATGCATTTTTCTTTGTATTCCTCACCTTTGTGACGCCATACAGTTTTGAAGCCATCAGTTCCAAAAACATTTATCTTGGTCTCATCACTCCAGAGTATAGAGTCCCAGTAGTCTTCATCTTTGTCAGCATGGGCCCTGGCAAATTCTAGGCAGGCTTTTTTGTGCCTGGGCTTTAGGAGAGGCTTATTTCGTGGACGGCACCCATGCATGCCATTCCTCTGCAGTGTATGCTGTATTGTGTCACGGGAAATAGTCACCCCAGTTTGGCTTTCTACTTCTTTAAATAACTGCAGTGATTTTCTTCAACCCTTCTCATCAGAAGACGCTCCTGTCGAGGTGTTAACTTCAGTGGATGACCTGGATGTCTCTGTGAGATGGTTGCAGTTCCATCTTTTTTAAATTTTTATATCACTTTTGCTACAGTATTCTGACTGATAAGTAAAGCTTTGCTGATCTTCACCTTTCTGGTGTAAAGAAATTATTTTGTGACATTTCTCTTCCATGTGGTGCCATTGCTGACAGCATGAAATGGGAAGGGGTTTTAACACCCTTTTACAGTCAACTGTCTGCTGGACACCTGTGTAATGAATAATTAGACTCACCTGTGGTTGAATTCTTGTTAAATTAGACATTTGTAGTCTAAAATTTAGCTTTGCTCCAGAGACTTTCAGTGGGATGTACTCATTTTTGCATCACCCTAATTTGAGTAAAACTGAAAATTTTGTTTTCTAAGTTATATTATTAACCTTACTTTCATGTTATAAGTTAAACAGATGTTATATAAAACTTAGTTTTGTCAACATTTTGGAAATTGTTTTTGTGTTCATTGAGATATTGTTTAAAATGTTACTTTTCAAAGGGGGTTTTATGTATGCAACACACACACACACACACACACACACAACTTGTTTTGAGGGGGATCAAGACTCTTTTTGGGGTTTCCGCTGTTACGTGTTTTTTTCTTAATCTTGGAGAATAGAAAGGAAACAAAAGGTCACGTGGCTTACAGGATGCACAGTAAATTATTGTCCGGATAGAAAACACAGGAAAACGATGTTAGATGAGCTGAACTTGCAGTGAAAGCTGAAACTTGGGGATGAACCTGTACAAGGACTGGTCGAGTTTATCATGTCTCTTTAAGACCTAACTCAGATACATCACCCAAGCAAGAAGCAGTTTCAGTTTCAGGTGCTTTGTTGACATGACACATATTTGTAAATTCATATTGCCAAAGCATTTGCTGCATTGATCAATGACATGTCGTGCATATTTTTGTGTCCAAGCACATTATTTCCTTTTAAAATAATTTGATAAATTCATGACATATATCACTTTATTTGATAAAATCTATTTAGTTTGAATTCATTTTTAGTACATTTAAATAATACATATTTTATGTTGTTATCTTAAACCTCCAAAATGTCAGGCGGTGCAACTGTCTGAACAAATGAACTGATAAGAAAACTATTTAAAATGGTGTCTTAATAAAAATAATAATAATAAAAATGTAAAAACTAATGACTACGGCATCATTCAAGGTTTGAAACCTTTTATATAATCTAATTTTATAGATACCAGTAGTTTTAAATCTGATCATTGAAAAACTTTTGTCCAGATATTTGCATATTCTCAAATGTCGGGGTGGCACAACTGCAAACATGGCTCTCTTATTGACAAGGTAATAACAGTAAACATGATAATGCATCATCCAGACGATCCCAAATGATCCTTGAGGCACAGTGAGAAGGTTTGTATCCCTCAAATACTGAGGAACCAATTGCTTTGCAAAATGATTCACTGTTTCGAAGCGTTTGAACACCACACGCTGGTGACCCCTGCTGGTCAAAACAGTGTAAATGCAACATGCATAAAAACAGCTGTTACAAACACATTATTGAAAGTAGGCTATAATCTATCAAATACAATTAACTAATCATCTAATACCTTTAAATATGAAGTGTCTGTATAATATGTGTTCTTTTATCAATTTTCAGGACTTGTTTTGTTTGTTCTATATGGCTCAGATAAACATGCCAATAAGACACTATTAACTATTATTATTAATTTTAATTATAAATGTCTCATTAAAACATCTACAAATGAATCCACCTTATTTTTCAACGCGGAAGTAAGGTGTTTTCTTTGAATGTGCGAGACTTCAGATTTTTTAGCGGTACTGGGAAATCATGAGAAGAATATCAAAGTGCAGTGAACTGTAAAATTGTTTGTGCAATAAACCAGAGTGTTTATATTTAAGACAATACATTTAAATAATATGGTGAGAAATACCAGTTTGCAATATCAAGCAGCATAACAAGCTGTTTTGTACTGATAAAAATAACTGTAAGCGAATGACCCCGGAAGCAAGACACATTAAAATTACAAATGTCCGCTCTTACCTGAAAAATAAGGTGGATAAAACTGATCAGAGATCAGGTAAAAACTATAGACACTTGTTTAATGGTTCGCCACTGGGGGGCGATCTCAGTGAATCTGCATGATTCATGGGCTAACCAGCGGCGAACCACTGAAGTTTCGAAACATTTATGACGTAGCAAAGCCTCATTTACTGAAATGACTTTGGCAGTTTGATACGCGCTCCGAACCACTGATTCGAAACAAAAGCCTCATAAAGCTTCATTAAGCAGTGTTTCGAAAGCGCCATCATTACTGCAAATCTGTGTTTGCGCTATGGAGAGCGTCAAAGGTTTCTTTTTACAATGTGTTTTGCAGCGTTGAACAATACAGCCAATCACAGCTATATCTGTTGATTTCTGGAATGCAATGGCCAATCAGAGGTGTTTACTTTACAATCCACTCAGGCTCAAAACACCAGAGTTTTTGTTTAAATTCAGTGCTGAGTTCTGCATGCTCGCAAATCCTCTCATCATAACAAAGTGTAGACATTATGTAAATGAAATTCACTGGCCTTTCAAAGTGTACTGTCTTTTTAGGGACAGATAACATCCCATTTTACTTTGTTGTTGTGTTTGAATTTTCTAATGAGCAGGTGCAGTGCTAGTATTTCATCTTTAGGGAGGCTTAGCCCTCAATGAGAATCTGCAGCAAAAGACCATGATTGCCTAAATGATGGGTCTTTAATATCGGCACAACTATATTACTATATAGTAAGTCAAAAGTGCATTATATGAATCACTGAGGACCACGGTTTCAGCTAAAAATCTTCACCTGATGGTGAGTAAATAAACAGCAAATTTTCATTTTGGGGTGAAACACAGTTTCTGCCAATCTCATGTTAAAGGATTAGTTCACTTTCAAATTAAAATTTCCTGATAATTTATTCACCCCCATGTCATCCAAGATGTTCATGTCTTTCTTTCTTCAGTCGAAAAAAAATTAAGGTTTTTGAGGAAAACATTCCAGGATTTTTCTCCATATAGTAGACTTCAATGGAGCCCAAACGGTTGAAGGTCCAAATGTCAGTTTCAGTGCAGCTTCAAAACGTTCTACATGATCCCAGATGAGAAATAGGGGTCTTATCTAGAGAAACCATCACTCATTTTCTAAATTTTTTTAAAAATTTTATCCATTTTAACCATAAAACCTCATCTTGAACTAGCTCTCTTCTTCTTCTTCTCTATTTGAATTCTGGCAGTGTAGGCACTTCTAAGTGTATTACTGCCCTCCACAGGTCAAAGTTTGAACTAAATTGTCATATACAATATGCTAGTGCAAGTATATAACAATTAGTTCAAACTTTGACCTGTGGAGGGCAGTAATACACTTATCAGTGTCTACACTGCCAGAATTCTAATAGAGAAGAAGAAGAAAGCTAGTTCAAGATGAGCATTTATGGTTAAAACATATATAATTTTAATTTTTTTTTAGAAAATGAGAGATGGTTTCTCTAGATAAGAACCTTATTCCTCGTCTGGTATTGATTAAAGCCCTTTAAAGCTTCACTGAAACTGTAATTTTGACCTTCAACCATTTGGAGGCATTGAAGTCCACTATATGGAGAAAAATCCTGGAATGTTTTCATCAAAAACCTTAATTTCTTTTCGACTAAAGAAAGAAAGACATGGACATCTTGGATGACATGGGGGTGAGTAAATTATCTGTAAAATTTAATTTGAAAGTGAACTAATGCTTTAATCTTGAGTACATATAGAGTAACAATGCATCCTTCATATCTCTGTAAAGTCTTTAGTTTTGTCATATTTATAAAAGATAGATACACTAAACCGAGTCTTTCCGGAAAAAGCCGAGATCCTGGAGGCGTGTCCCGTCAGTGCCGTGGGCGGAGCTAAGGAGTCAGGAGCGCGTGCAGCTTCTGCGTAGAGATCGTCTGCAAGCTGAGACATCATTATAAAAAAAAAAGGGAACAAAAATGTTTGTGTTGTTTACATTATATGCACTTGCACGCCGATTGCCCACAAAACACAGACATCTGATGCAGCTTTACTCACCACCTGCGATCTGCAAATTCAGCACCGAACTGGGACTTGTTTACAAAGTATTCATCACCAAAATCCCGGGAACAAACAAACATACGTGCACAACTCCGTTGCTGCCTCGGAAAAACAAACTTCATCCACTGTTCCCTTAACGCTGGGTTCTGAATAAGCTGAATAAGGTAATCTTTCCCTCACAACCAAAAACACACTCCTTTGTTTACAGGAGCTGCGTCTCATTTCAAGCCTGCGTCCTCCGGAGGTCACATTTGAAGGCTGATACTTCATCAAGGATGTCATATTTAAAAAAAGTAACCATAATAAAATTGACTGATATTCATTGTGAGGTGTAAAATACTGTCATTTCTTTATTACGTTGCAGTCTAATGGTTATTTTTCTTAAATGAGTCCGATGATGTATGCAGCCTTCAAAGGGTGCAGCTCCTGAATTGGGACACAGCCATTGTTGAAAAATCTCTCGGCTTCCGTATCCCAAACGAAACGCGTTGATGGGCGTGCTCTTGCTCTTGGTGATGTGTGTGCATTCTTATCAGGGGGAAGTGCCTATACAAGGAATTCCGCTCTCTTGTGACGTCATACAGGACACACTTGAAAAAAACTCTCCGAAACCTGTACAGAAACCGGAAGTAGTCATTTGGCACAGAAATACTCCGTCATACGTCCAACTCGTGTTTTGAAACTTTGGCCATGTTTAGCATGAGAATGCAACTCTTCAACAGTGTAAATAAGTCAGAATGCATGAAATAGCATTACACCCCCCCTTTAAGCAACAGCCCTGCTTCACTCCACGCTCCTGGCAGTACTACTACAGTGCAGTAGGTGGCGGTAATGTTCCAAAAGAGCGATCCGCCAGTAAACAAGAAGAAGAAACGCAGGAAAATGTCTGAAAAGGGTAAGCAGCACTTTCTTTTTTCTCCTTTCACTTTATACGTATTTAAGTAAGGCTGTACATTACTTATTTTTTCAGTCTGAAATTACAGTAAACCTATTCCTAACGAAACGACATTCAGAGCTGCTAAATTACGAGTACATGCGTAACTCATGTGAGCACGCCCTTCAACATATAATACAACTTACATTAAAATCGCGTATAGAAACAGTTTAAACGATGAAGAGAATTATATCACGATTATATCACATTTAAAGCATAGTAAGACGCTCGTGAGCTTACTAACACTAGCCAAGCATTGAAGTCACATGCAAAACCAATTAATTTTTGTAGTATGAGTCATATTACCCACACACCCCTCTAGATGTGTTACATAAGAGAAGCTCTGAATGTCTACAAAAACAGCAAAATATATACCTCTTATCAAAGAGTTTGAAATTGTCCAGTCAAGGACTGAGGAATATTTGCTTGACAGATTGAATTAAACAAGCCCAAATTCATCAGTATACAACCAAAAATATATAAAACAGTTTCTTAATTGTCAAAGAAGAAAGGTTTAGGCGTTTTATTAGTAGGCTTAAGACAAAGTGTGAGTGTGCCAAATCACGACAAGTCAGAGTTTTTGGTTTTATAGTTCATTGCATTGCATTGCATTGCAGATTAGATTTAAACGTCTCTCTTTACTTCTAATCTGTCTGAAAGTGATACTGTGGTCTGTCTGTATTGGCTGCAGTAGTGTGCTATTTGTGTCTGGCTTATGTCTGAAGTCCAGCAAGGTCACTTCTTTGGCCAAGGCTACTGTCACGTAAAGACGCTGACTTCCCACAGTTCCCTCTGCTAGCTCTGTATCTAATGTCCTGGATGGAGAAAAAAAAAAAGTGCATTTAATATGGTTGAGTTTTTCAGGGTTTTCTGACCGCCTTTCTCCTTGACCTTGTTTTTTATCTGCAAGATCATTTTCATTTTCATTTTCTGCCCAGAACAGAAAATGAAAGTAGCCTTTGTTTACTTGAAAGTTGCTTCTGTGGTTTCATTTTGCAAGATGATACAGCTGGTCATAATGAAGAACAAATAGCCTCATAAAAATAAATAACATTCTTGAAAGGAAAAACTTACTGAGTAGTTTTGTACGTTTTACTGTTATTTCTTAGAAAAAAAAATATTTTAACAAAAGTGAATTGTATCATGTCTTTAAAACATTTGAAAAATATCCAATTGTTGAGCTTTTTCTGGGATATTGAAGGGTTAGTTCACCCAAAAATTAATAACCCACCCTCATGTCGTTCCACACCTGTAAGACCTTCGTTCATCTTCAGAACACAAATTAAGATATTTTTGATGAAATCTGAGAGGTATGTGACCGACACTTTCAAGGTACAGAAAGGTACTAAAGACATTGTTAAAACAGTCGACGTGACTGCAGTGGTTCAACCTTAATGTTATGAAGCGACAAATATACTTTTTGTGCACAAAACAACAAAAATAACTTTATTCAGCAATATCTTCTCTTCTGTGTCATTCTCATACGTTGTTTACGTCCAGTGCTTCCAGATTTTACGTCAGAACGCGTTGGCCGGCTCCTGCATCAGTATCTCACGCATGCATTGTGCTTATCACGTGATCAGCTTTGGCCAATACTGAGCTGGCATTCGGACGTAAACACGGAAGCCTTCACTGTGTTACTGCGTCACCTGCATAAGGATAATGACAGGGAAAAGAATAGGTTGTTTAATAAAGTCATATTTTTGTTTTGTTTTTGTGCACAAAAAGTATTCTCTTCGCTTCATAACATTAAGGTTGAACCACTGCAGTCACGTCAACTGTTTTAACAATGTCTTTAGTACCTTTCTGGACCTTGAAAGTGGTGATTATATTTAGGGCTGCACGATTTATCGTGATAAAATCGCATGCGATATGGCAAAGGCTGCGATTGTTTTATGCGCAGCTTGTCAGAGCTGTACGGCTCTGTGATCAGTAGTAAATGCTTCTCCATCTGAAAGCCAGAGGGCGCTCTTGCACAGAAACTCAAAATATGCCCTGCAGCAGAAGAAGATAACACGCATCATATCGCTGTAGCTGAATAAACAGAAGATTGAAATGCTTTTATTACTTAAACATGACTAATATACACACGACTGCCTTATTCTGTGTAAGACGACAGTTGAGCGTCCTTCTCTCACAGAAGGACGCTCAACTGTCGTTATGAAGTGAGTTTGGAGTAAAAACATGTTATTAAATGTTGTCTTTTGTTGGACAAGATGTTAATAAATGCTTCTCGTGTCTGAAAAGAACTGACGCGTGTTGCTTTTTCAAATGTACATTATAAGCGACTCAAAGTCGCAGTGCTTTCAGATGGATTTGCATTTGGAGCCATACTTCATTGACAAGCCGCGCATAAAAAACAATCGCAGCCTTTGCGATTTCATAATCGCACTAAGAATCGCGTTTAAGCGTTAATCGCATTCAAGTTAAATGTTATTTTTCGTATCGTGCAGCCCTAATTATATTGCTGTCTAAGGACGAATCATACACCTCTCGGATTTCATCAAAAACATCTTAATTTGTCTTCTGAAGATGAATGAAGGTCTTACAGGTGTGGAACAACATGAGGGTGAGTAATTAATCACAGTATTTTCATTTTTGGGTGAACTAACCCTTTAAAACATGGTTTGTAAGCAGATTTAAATATGCTAAATGCACATTACTGTTTTCTGACAGACACTGAAACCTTTGACGTCTTGGAACTGGCAGAGCATGTGAAGAAACAAAGGTGGTGGAACAAAATGTTTGGCAAAAATCAATCTGGACCAGCTGCTGAGAAGTACTCTGTTGCAACACAGCTGGCCATTGGAGGAGTGACTGGCTGGTAAGTCGTTATATGAGCAATGATGTGTAGTAAAGCGCTGAGTACAGTATAAACAAACCATTGTGTTTGTTTCAGGTGTGCAGGGTACTTGTTTCAGAAAGTTGGGAAGCTTGCAGCTTCAGCTGTAGGTGGGGGCTTCTTTTTGCTCCAGGTAAATCATAACAAAATGCTTATCATGTTTGTATATTATTTAGGACTGTTTAGGAACCGTATAACTGTATAAGCAATCTTCAAATGTGCTTTCAGATTGCTCATCACACAGGCTATATTAAAGTAGACTGGAAAAGAGTTGAGCAAGATGTGAATAAGGCCAAGAAGCAGCTGAAGCTGAATACAGACAAGCCCACTGCAGAAGTGAGAACAAAATTTAATGAGGTAAGAAAATACTTTAATGCTTAAATACTTTAATTTGATTTACATTTATTTGACCTGCGCGTACAGTACACGTACTGTTCTGAGGACGAAATTCACGCCACACGCACTGTACGCTGACCCTCGCGTATGCATAAAAAGTGAAGTATACTTTGGGCTTAAAGGTGCAGTATGTAAGATTTCTGTCCGCTAGAGGTCGCTAGAGGCTTATATAAAACAAAGGCATAGCTTGAGTACGCCAAGTTTGAGTGCAGCCGGTGGAAACAATCAGGATAGGACTCGGGAAGAAATCATGTTCATGGATGCGATTATTAACGTTACTGTAGTATGAAGCAGAGCAGGAGCGAGTGATGTGGAGCTGAATGAGGAGCTGGAGCGATTGCGCAACACGCCTCACGGGACTTTTATTATGACACAGTCGCCGGCACTGCTTCCGCTTTTCCGGTCATGAGTATGAGGTAACACAGCTCTGTTTATCATATTAGATACATTTGAGTGTGTTGAAAATGATGTTATAAAGTTACTCTGTGCGTTCACTCGGCGGCTGCTGTGAGACACTGTTACACACTGCAGTAAGATAGATCGATTTTACAATATCACATTAAATGCTGGATGGCTTGTGTTGATAAATGGCATGCAATTCATTTTAAAACGTATTGTATGATGGAGAAAATGCTGTATTACTGTTACTAAAAATAAAGCTGCATCTGATTATGATATGTTAGCTACTTCACAACATAGTGTTTTTCTCTGAGGCATGGTAAAGCATGGTACTCGCAAAAAATAAAGAAAATTAGATTTAAAAATAAGACTAAACGTGTTGAGCTATATAACAATAATTAGTTTTCTGTCTATAAATATATCAAAACAGATGCTCCCTTGTCTATTAAAACATGTAAATATTAAAGCATCTTTGGTGTTTCCATGGTTTCTACAAAATAAAACCGGATAACGCGGGTATGACGCCATTGACAGGCGATTCCTCACACGTCCCGGAGCCTTGGTTAAAATTACAATTTTCTCACGATTTACAAATAGTTGCAAACATTTGGGATATTGTAAATACTCAAGTAAACAAAATATATTACACTGGCCTAGTGGTTTTTTGGATATTTCACTGCAAAAATATTACATATTGCACCTTTAAGAGGAGAATTTTCAGTCAGTTTTGCTAATTTTTAAAAAAAAAAATTTTTTTTTTACCAAGGGTACCACTGTATTCCAATTTACTGCAAAACTACAAACCTGCAGCTTTAAAGTTTGCTTTATTTTTTATTTTTTTTTTAATTCAGCTGAGAAGTCAGGCCATGATGTTTCGATCTCCTTTTAGTCACACGTCTTCATGTGATACGAATTCGCAGGTCAGAGTTCCCCAAATTTTGGTTTTCCTGTATCTCTGCATAAAATGAATGAAAGTCAATGGAACAAAGAGTGTTATGTGACCGCCCCTTAAAAGGATAGTTCAATCACACAATTGTCCCATGATTTAATTACTCTCAACCCATCCTAGGTGTATATGACTATCTTCTTTCACACAAACACAGTTGGAGTTATATTAAAAAATATTCTGGCTCTTCCAAGCTTTATAATGGGAGTGAATGGGGCTCGAGAAGTCCAAAAAAGTGCATCCATCCATCATAAAAGTAATCCATACGGCTCCAGAGGGTTAATAAAGACATTCTTAAATAAAGAGTCAGGATATATTTTAATATAACTCTGATTGTCTAAAAGAAGAAAGTCATATACACCTAGGATGGCTTGAGGGTGAGTAAATTATGGGATCATTTTCATTTCTGGCTGAACTATCCCTTTAATACTTATTGTCATTTATTCACAGCAGAGACGTGCCATTGTATTGAATTAAGTTAATTTTTCTCTTTCCATACAGGTGCAGGTGTTTGTCAAGAAAAACATTGTTCTCACAGGGGGCTTTGCTGGAGGATTTCTGCTCGGCCTGGCTTCATAGGAGCTCTCTCATTGTTGTCTTCTACTCTGAGGATGTCATCTTACTATATATACAGCAGATCGCAGCTTTTGTCTGATATTGCAGCTTGTATTTAACTCGGCAATCCTTTATTAGGTTTGACCTCTAATTAATATGTTTAGGCATGTTATGATGTGTTCATAAGAAAATATCTAAACTTGCTAGAAGGTATCATGGCTCCAGTTTTTGGATGTGCAATGTTTTTTTAGTTTGTATTTACCCCTGTTACATTTGTTTATTTGAACATTTTGCTCTATTATTTTGGTACAATCAATGTCTGACAAATAAGTTTATTTAAACATGTAAATAGTTGCAACGTTTGAAATCGCCCCTGTTAAAATGCATATCTGAACTTGCAGAAATACGGTTACTAAGCTGCATTTAACTGTTCAACCTCAAGCTATTTTTTGTAATAAATCAAGGCATTATTTAAAAGACCAAGGTCGATCAAAATTGAAATTTTAACTGATAATGACAGAAATGTTAAAAGTAAATTGACAATCAATGCTGGTTTGCCTTATTT
Organism: Megalobrama amblycephala; assembly: GCF_018812025.1. Taxonomy (NCBI): domain Eukaryota; kingdom Metazoa; phylum Chordata; class Actinopteri; order Cypriniformes; family Xenocyprididae; genus Megalobrama; species Megalobrama amblycephala. The sequence goes on from NC_063061.1 coordinate 5,745,623, forward strand.
GTCTGTTGTTTTGTTGCTGATATTTATGAAAAACATCTCCTCTGTTTTGTTAAATTACAGATAATGTTAGCACATCATGATGTCATATTCCAGTCTCTTTTTGATTTTGAGTTTCATGTGACTAATTACAGAAATCCCTGCTTCAAACTTTAGGAAATGGGTCAAAATTGACCAAATGGTGTTCAATGTCACTTAAATAAAATATGAAATGAACTATAAACATACAAAAAAAGAAGATGACTCTGATGGACGCTGATTTAATGATTGTATTAGATGACTCCACACATTACATAGTCTTTCATAAATATGTATTTTATTTCACATGTCCTTGAAAGTGTCCTCTGGTCTCTTGCAGCAAATACACACACGTACAGTTGAATTCATGTCTTTGTGTCTTTGGATTCATGTTCCTTGGCAAATCCAGAGCAGCAGATGGAGTTTCCTCCTGTGTGGACTTCACAGCACTTCCTCATGGCTCGAATCACATCCTCACAACGACTTTCAATGTATTTGTTGGCTGTTAAAAATAAAAAGATGGTTAAACTGCTTCAAATCAACTGCCTGCAATATTAATGCATAGCAAGGTTAACTTCACATTGACTCCATAAAAGTACCTTGTAAACATTTCTGTATGGCACAAGCCTGTTTTTGACAAGGATCTTTCTGAGACATCTTGTGTTAGCATATGAACAACCAAAGCTACAGTTCAAACATGTGTTGTAAACACATAAACAATGCCGTCACCGACGTGCTGCTCACTTTGCAACTGTAAATTTCTTCCGGTTGGAAAACAGGAGCCTATCAACCTTATTTTCTAACGAGCGTACAGTTTAATTAACATTTTTGATTAAAGCAACGTGTTACAGTGATATTTAGCACGTCTGTAATATTGCTGCGGAAATGATCGTGGGACCTCTGTGGACTGTAGTAATATGCTTTTACACTTTTATAATGTTTGATGGTTGAAGGGCTGAAACTGGACCAATCAGCGTTGAGCAAACTGACATCTCTGATGCACTACTAGTTTCTACTCCAAATTAAAGGTCACCACATAGTAAAAGCATTTTATAGACAAAATCATCGCAATGATTATTTATTGTGATTTATACATGATCCCTTATTCCATTACAAATGATCAATTTTAGATTAACAATTATTAGTAAGCATTAAGTTTAAATTAATATACACTTACAGATGATATATAATAATATACCCTTTAGTATCAATATGTAAAGCTTTAAAATTACTACATGCAAGCTTAAGTGAGTCTCTGTATACACTCTAAAACCTGGCAATTAGGTTAAATGTTTAACTGATGTTTTAACTCCACTATTGTTTAAAAATTACTGTATTGCTTAAAATGAACCCAATGTTTGTTGGAAATGACCATTTATTAATATGTTTATGAACATTTATTAATAAGTTTAATGAATAAAAATTAAACATTTATTAAATTGATTGTTAATAAATGTTCATCTTTTGATTATTGTTGGCTCTAGTAATTATGTGTCTGTTTTTTTAATTTCCAACATATTTTAGGTTAATTTTAAACCAGCCATATAGTCATTTTGAGTTAAATAAAACTGCCTAGCAGGTTGGGTGAAACATTAAACCCAACTGCGGGGTCAAAACAACCCAGTCACTGGGTTTGTCCATTTTCAACCCAACTTGGGTTGTTTTTAACCCAGCATTTTTTAGAGTGTGCTTGTATATTCAACTATTTAAACTTCACTGCTTCACTGATGTATGTTTTCTTTTAGTTGTCTTCTTATATGGACAAGTATTTTCTTCTTGCATTCGTATAATTGCATTCTTATTAGTAAAAACATAATTGTAGAGCTCTATATTCAACACTACCTTATTATGGTAATTACGCCTGCATATTCACAAAATGGGTGACTGCACTTCCAGGTTGTTCAGTCAAGCCATTTTTAATGATGAATAGCAACACAGAGACTCTAATGATATTTTAAAGGTGCCCTAGAATTTAAAATTGAATTTACCTTGGCATAGTTAAATAATTAGAGCTCTGTACATGGAAATGACATATACAGTCTCAAACACCATTGTTTCCTCCTTCTTATGTAAATTTGATTTGTGCAAAAGACCTCTGAAGAACAGGCAAATCTCAACATAACACAATAAAAGTTGGGATAATTAATATGTACTATGAAACTCATTCAGAATCAAATGTAAACATCCAAATAAATACCATACTTACATGATCTGATATGCTGCATGACGAACACTTTGTAAAGATCCATTATGAGGGTTATATTAGCTGTGTGAACTTTGTTTATACAGTGGGGAGCGCGAGCATTTAAAGGGGACACGCACAGAATCGGCGCATTTTTAATTATGCCCAAAAATAGGCAGTTAAAACATTGTATAATAAAAAATCTATGGGGTATTTTGAGCTGAAACCTCACAGACACATTCTGGGGACACCTTAGACTTATAATACATCTTGTGAAATAGTGTTCTAGGGCACCTTTAAGCATTATATATATACTATTTGGTGTTGATTAAAATCATTATAAAATGAATATGTTTTACAGAGAAGAAATAGTGTACAACTGGGCTAAAGGAGCACCAGGGTACAATGCACATTTGACTTTATTCTCTTTTAAACCACTAGATGGCACCAAAATTCAGCTCAGCACTTTTCTTAACAACTGGTTTTGATGATGCACGCGGGAATTTAAGCCCAAAGTATACTTAATTTTTTACGTATACACAAGGGTCAGTGTACAGTGCGCATGATGCAAATTTCGTCATCAGAAGAGTACGCGCATACTCTATGCGCACCGCCAGATTTTTGTAACTGTTCGTACTTGTACGCACAAGTCGCAAATGCTTATTTAATTTTTTTTTACTCCACAACAAAGGATGCATATCACTCTGTCCCACATGCAGCTTTGGGGCTCTCTGATCACCGTCTAGTTCATCTTATTCCGACCTACAGGCAGAAACTGAAATCAGCTAAACCTGTAATAAGGACTGTTAAAAGATGGACTAATGAAGCAGAGCGGGATTTACAAGCCTTCTTCGATTGCACTGATTGGAGTGTTTATGAAGCTGCTGCCACCAAGCTCGCAGAGACTGTAATGTCATACATGAGTTTTAGTGAGGATACATGCATTCCTAACAGGACATTCTTATCATTCAATAATGATAAACCATGGTTTACTGGGAAACTCAAACAGCTTTGTCACTCCAAAGAGGAAGCTGGATGGCACCTCAGATCACTAGGCACTAGAACAACTAGGCACATTTCCCTCTTGAACAGTTAAAGGATTAGTTCACTTTCAAATAAAATTTTCCTGATAATTTACTCACCCCCATGTCATCCAAGATGTTCATGTCTTTCTTTCTTCAGTCAAAAAGAAATTAAGGTTTTTGATGAAAACATTCCAGGATTATTCTCCTTTTAGTGGACTTCAATGGTCTCCAAACAGTTGAAGGTCACAATTACAGTTTCCGTGCAGCTTCAAAGGGCTTTAAACGATACCAGCCGAGGAATAAGAGTCTTATCTAGCAAAACGATTTTTTTTCTAAAAAAATGTAAATGTATATGCTTTATATAAACCTGTCTGCCTCGCTGCTCAGAGTGGGTGGCGTCTCTAACTCTGTATAGCTTTGTTTTGAATCTCTTACTTTCATTTATTGCTGCTTATATTATCATTACCATATGTCTAATATTGCTTACCTCATTAATCTGACATCGCTAGCTTTTAATCTAAATTTACGCTATTACAATGCGTTTGCATCTCGCTAGCTTGTTAAAGGGTTAGTTCACCAAAAAATGAAAATGATGTCATTAATGACTCACCCTCATGTCGTTTCAAACCCGTAAGACCTCCGTTCATCTTCGGAACACAGTTTAAGATATTTTAGATTTAGTCCTGTGCTGAATTTAGTGCTGAATAAAGTCGTACTTTTTGTTATTTTTGGACCAAAATGTATTTTCGATGCTTCAAAAACTTCTAACTAACCCACTGATGTCACATGGACTACTTTGATGATGTTTTTATTACATTTCTGGACATGGACAGTCTACTGCACATACATTTTCAATGGAGGGACAGAAAGCTCTCGGACTAAATCTAAAATATCTTAAACTGTGTTCCGAAGATGAACGGAGGTCTTACGGGTTTGAAACGACATGAGGGTGAGTCATTAATGACATAATTTTCATTTTTTGGTGAACTAACCCTTTAACTTGTCATCAGTCTCTTGTGCACTTTTTTTTCTTTTCTACACGTTCATCAAACAGTAAGTCGGATCAGTCTACAAACAAGTCATGTCATCCTCTCCTAGTATTATATCGTGTTCTATTTGTCACATGTTCAGCATAGCTCTCTCTGTCAGTGACGAGGGATTTACATGTCATAAATGTAGGGAAATACTCAGGCTGACACAGAGAATCTCAGAATTAGAGACACGCATCCAAACCTTAATCGAGGATAGTAAGAATGCAAGGGCTTCAGATACTGTTTTGGATGCGACTAGCTTAGTGAACTCTGTACATTGTTCGGTTCCGGCTGTAGAGCCCGCGCAGCAGGGCACTTGGGTAATGGTGAAGCGGCCTAGCCGCGGAAAACACCACTCTTCCGTTCCAGTAAGAACATCAAACAGGTTCTCCCCACTCAGTGACGCACCCACTGAGAATCCTGTTGAAAGTGCCCTAGTTATTGGCGATTCTATTACACGGAACGTGAAAATAGAGACACCAGCCACCATAGTCACGTTTGCTGGGAGCCAGAGCACCTGACATCAAAGCAAATTTAAATGTGCTGGCTAATGCTAATCGTAAATACTCTAAAATTATTATTCACGTCGGCACTAATGATGTTCGACTTCGCCAGTCGGAGATCACTAAAATGAACATTAAAGAGGTGTGTGAACCCGCAAGTACAATGTCAGGAGAAGTAATTTGCTCTGGCCCTCTTCCTGTTCGTCAGAGTGATGAGATAGTTAGCAGATTATCATCACTCAACGGCTGGCTGTCTAAGTGGTGTCCGCAGAATAATATAGGTTTCATAGACAATTGGAAAAGTTTTTGGGGCAGGCCTGAATTGTTGAAAAGAGATGGTATTCATCCATCCCGGGATGGTGCTGCTCTTCTCTCTAGTAATATGGCACATAGTCTTAGAGTTGAAACATGACAAACTGGGGCCCAGGACAGGAAGCAGACAGACTGGCTAAACCGACCGTCTGCTAGCTGCCTCACGTTACAGAAGTCAGATAATTCTCAACACATAGAAACTCTTACACCTAGATATTATCACATAGAGACTGTGTCTGTACCCCGAATTAAAAACAAAAAACTTCCAAACCCATTTAATGGTAAAAATTTAATTGATGTTCAACAAATAAAAAATAGAGATAATACTGAAAAACAAATAATAAAGCTTGGGTTGTTAAATATTAGATCACTTTCTTCAAGAATGTGTACTTAAGAACTCTTGATGGAGTGAGTATTGAAAACACCTGAATGTTACAAGGAAGCAATCTATTATGAGTTTGGAAATTGTGAAATTGAAGACATGTCGATTGCTGTCACAGAAAATAAACATTTCTGAAAATATATCTGCACTGAATGTTAATCATGTCTTCACATTCTACAGGTTGTTTTTTTATAAGGTTATAATCAGACAGTTGAGCCATTGACTTCCATAGTATTTATTTTTTTCTTCTAATAAGGAAGTCAGTGGCTACCATCAGCTGTCTGGTTACCAACATTCTTCAAAATATCTTTTGTGTTCAAATGAAGAATGAATTCATATAGGTTTGGAACTACATAAGGGTGAGTAAATTACAGAATTTTAAGTTTTTGGGTGAACTGTCTGTTTGCAAGTCTTCTGTACAGATTTGTCAGATATGTTGATTAATGCCCAAAATACAAGTTGACATGCTGATAGCGGATGGTTGGTCTAAAGAGAGACAAAAGTGTAAACAAAAAAATCTGCAAAAGCTTGAGGATAGGATGTGTTAAAATGCTTGAGAGTTTAATATTTAAAACTGATTAATGAACTTCTCATTGGGCCCGATGCTTTCAGTTTTGTATTTACACTCTGGAGGAATTGTAACGCAGTGTACATGTTCATTTGAAATATTTTTTAACAGGTTTAATACAGAATATCCAGTATATGAACTACAACTGAGTTGCTAATGTTCTGTATTTTATACTCTTATCAGCACTTAACTGATTAATTAACTGTTCATTGGGCATGATATTTCCCGTTGTGAAGGAATTGAAACATTCTACATGTTAATTGAATTTTGTTGATGTTGAGTACAGAATATCCAGTATGAGAGTTATAAAACTGAATTGAGAATGTTCTGTACTTTATACTTAGAATTGTTACTTTTTTGATTAAAATAAAAATTGTAAAAAAAAAAAAAAAAAATGCACTGCCTCTGTTTTGTATTTTGAACTGGTAACAAAATGCTCACAAAGCCTAATGCTTCTGAAGGAATTGTCTCCCCACTACGGAAGAGGATTAGGGCCAAGCAATAATAAAAAAAAATAAAACCATCTCGAGATTAAAGTTGTTAAATTTAGAGAAAAAACTCGTTAAATTTCGAGAAAAAAGTCAAGATAAAATGTTGAGAATAAAGTCATTAAATTACGAGAAAAAAGTCGTTAAATTATGAGAAAAATGTCGTTAAATTTCGAGAAAAAAGTCGAGATAAAATGTTGAGAATAAAGTCATTAAATTAACGAATTTATTCTGGTAATTTAACGACTTTTTTCTCGGAATTTAATGTGTTTATTCTCGTAATTTAATGAGTTTATTCTCGTAATTTAATGACTTTATTCTCGTAGTTTAATGACTTTATTCTCAACATTTTATCTCGACTTTTTTCTCGAAATTTAACGAGTTTGTTCTCATAATTTAACGACTTTTTTTCTCGTAATTTAACGAGTTTATTCTCAACATTTTATCTCGACTTTTTTCTCGAAATTTAACGAGTTTTTTCTCGTAATTTAACTAGTTTATTCTCAGCATTTTATTTCGACTTTTTTCTCGAAATTTAACAACTTTAATCTCGAGATGGTTTTATTTTTTTATTATTGCTTGGCCCTAATCCTCTTCCGTACCATCCAAGTGTCTTTTTTTTTTTATTTTTTTTTTTACCAGAAGTACAGTATTATTATTATTATTTTAGGACGAAGCAGTTCAGCTGGATATTAGTGAAAGGCTCTGGGAGAATACCAGGATGTAGTTTTAAACCATAACGTAAAGGTACATTTCTATCATTAGGGGTGCAAAATTGTTCTTTTAGAGGTACAAACAAGAAGGTACAAAAATGTACCAGTGTTCAGAGGTACATTGCTGGGGCGACAAAGCATTTGTACTCTTTTAGGTACATTCCTGTACCTTCATTTTTCTGTGTGTAGCAATAATAAATGTACGTGTATTTTCTTCATAATTTCTCCAGTACCGATAGCAGAACTGTTAAAAGGTGGGTGTAATGCTATTTCATGTATTCTGACTTATTTACACTGTTAAAGAGTTGGATTCTCATGCTAAACATGACCAAAGTTTCAAAACATGAGCTGGACGTATGACGGAGTATTTCTGTTCCAAAAATTCTCTTCCAAATCGTCACAGCTTTCGCATTTTTTTTTCATGCATCGGTCTGAGTGACGTAATCGGGTGCGGAATTCCTTGTACAGGCACTTCCCCCGGAAGGGCGCCTGCGCACACGCCGACCAGAGCGAGAAAGCAAAAGCACGCTATCAACGTGCGTTCGAGTTTATGGAAGTCGTCGGCAGCGCTGCACAGGTCACAGGACTTCAACAATGTCACCAAAGCAGTGTGTTTTCGGTTGTGAGGGAAAGATAACCTTGTTTCCCAAAGAACCCAGCGTTAAGAGGAGCTGAGAGTTTTGTTCTCACGCAATACATTGATGCGCTCTCAACATTTGTTATTAAAATAACCACAGAAACTGATAGTTACAATCACTTTTTTATTGGTTATAATGAATGGAGAATATCTTGTGTTTTTCCATGGTTCCATAAACAATGCCCAGTTAAAGCTGGATTTACAGATTGTTTGAAACTGAAAGATAGAGCAGTCAGAGCGATAATGAAGCAGGTGGAGAGTAAAACTGCTTCAAATGTCTGTTTTGTTGGCAGTAGGCACCTGAGTGCATATAACGTAAACAACACGAAAGTAGTGAATTCATAAATTCATTATTCATCATACATACGCTATATTCATTATAGTGATTCAAAAGTGATCCAGGGATAATGAGATGGTGTATTGTGTGTTTAAATACAGTTGTTTACCTGACCATTGTTAGCTTGTAGACGATCTCTACACAAAAGCTGCACCTACATGTGATAGCTCGTCACTCTATCTTCACTCACACAACACGCCTCCAGGCGCTCGTCTATTTTCGGAAATACTCGTTACAGTGTATCTGTCTTTTATAAATATATGAAGGTTGCACCACTCTATAGGTACTCAAGATTAACATGAGATTGGCAGAAACTGTGAGTGATACACCCCCCCCCCCTTTAACGTCAGAGTTTATCGATACACCGGTCTTTCATAATTTAGCCCCAGGGCCAATTTAATACCGGTGTTGTGTAATATTCAGTTGCTGTGGGTGGAGTATACGTGAATATTCATGACAACATGCAGATGAATGGAACTGAAGACATTAATGCTCAAATCGAACTCGTTTATAGGATTATTTCGAAACGGTAATGAAGATTCAATGTTAAGCATTAACTGCAACAGTTTCAAAAGTTTCAAAACTATGAATATATTGTGTAATATAATAAATCGCCTGTGTTGTTTTGCCTGATTGATTACAGACACAGCAGAGGAAACAATCAGCGAATAACCGATGCTCGTACAGTTTATTACTATTTGATGTCTTTTATCTTTTTTTTAAATTATTATTTCATTGGTGAGGTTTTTGATATTTTAAAATTGTAACTTATGTCACAATTTATTTATTTATTTATCAAAGCTTTAACAAAGCAACATCAAAATCTTTCCACACCTATTTGGGAATCACTAGTCTCCAAGTACTACTCGATTATAATAGATTAAAGGTATAGTCCATCCAAAAATGAAAATTTTGTCATCATTTACTCACATGCTTGAAACCAGTATGTTTTATTTTCATCTGTGAAAAACATTGGGAACCAGTAGAACTAATTTTGATGCCCACTGACTTCCATTGTATGAAAAATACACTGATAAGTTTTTCAAAATATGTCCCACAAAAAAAAAAAAAAAAAAAAAAAAAAGAATCAGAATTTTTATTTTTAATGAACTATCCCTTTAACATGGACCCTCAAGAGTACATCCTGATTTCATTAATAAAAACAGGTTGTATTTATTTAAGAGTAAAATACCATTTAGAGAAATAACTACTTCTAATAAATATTATATTTCTAAATATTTCTTACACACACACCCTTATATTTATATAAAGCATACATCATGTCTGTTCTTTGAAAATATGTTGCACTGAAAAACAACCAACTTTCATGTCATGTGTTTTATAATAGTAAGTGAAATCATCCAAAATTTAATAATCCATAATGTTGTGTTAATCGTGTTTAAGATTTGAAAATATTATTCAAAAGTATTTCTTCTCATTTTACAAGAATACATACAATTATACAATTTCTGATCTTCAACATTGTAGGGCAGGGATTCCCAAATGTTTTTCTCAGCCAGACTCTGTTGAACTAAAATATTTACTTGAAGTTCCCCTGTGATTAATAGTTAATATTTCAGTAATTCAACAACACACTTTTCTTCACTGTTCTCTGATTTTGGTTAATGTGACGTGCATGTAAACAAATTAAATGTCATTTTTTTTAGTGTTTTATTTGATTATTTTTACACTTGTATGCTTTTCGTCAACTCTAACAAAGCTAACTTAAGTGAATGTCTGCTGTCTGAGATGATTAAAACAGGGCCTTGGCACTCAATGAGAACAGCCTGCATGTATGTTCAGATCACACACTGCCAGAGCTACCAAACAGACAGTAACTTTACATGATGATGATATGCATCGCAAAAGCAAAATGACGCTTTTGAAAAATAGAATAATATTCTTAAAGTAACTGCTGGCCTAGAAAGACTGGGCCATCAGTACAATGCTTTAAAGGTTTATGCACTCTATTATATAAAAATGTACACATTGCAATGTTTACAATGACTACAAGATTAATGAAACATTCTCCTCAGGTATGTAGTAAATAGAAACTATATACAAAATGAAAAAGCAATTAAGGATGACTCACAACAGGCTCCACCCACTGGAACAGTTTTTCACAAGAACTGAATATTACACAACAAAGGGTTTCGGTACCCATCTCTATGTCCCACCCTACAGTGACGTAGTTATAGATCATTGTTATAAAACCCCATGAGCAAACTATAGGGATAACACAGCAACTGCCAGAGGAGTTTGAGACTTTTTTTTCAGAGTGAATAAGGTGAGTTTTACACTATTTTCAGATAGTTTCACTATAGCAATCTAATAATAGACATTATTTTTTTAACAAATTCCCTTGTTTCTTGAAATTATTTTAATGTATATATATATATATATATATATATATATATACAGTACAGTCCAAAAGTTTGGAACCACTAAGATTTTTAATGTTTTTAAAAGAAGTTTCGTCTGCTCACCAAGGCTACATTTATTTAATTAAAAATACAGTAAAAAACAGTAATATTGTGAAATATTATTACAATTTAAAATAACTGTGTACTATTTAAATATATTCGACAAAGTAATTTATTCCTGTGAATTTTCAGCATCATTACTCCAGTCTTCAGTGTCACATGATCCTTCAGAAATCATTCTAATATGCTGATTTGCTGCTCAATAAACATTTATGATTATTTTCAATGTTGAAAACAGTTGTGTACTTTTTTTTCAGGATTCCTTGATGAATAGAAAGTTCAAAAGAACAGCATTTATCTGAAATACAAAGCTTCTGTAGCATTATACACTACCGTTCAAAAGTTTGGGGTCAGTACGAATTTTTATTTTTATTTTTTTGAAAAGAAATTAAAGAAATGAATACTTTTATTCAGCAAGGATGCATTAAATCAATCAAAAGTGGCAGTAAAGACATTTATAATGTTACAAAAGATTAGATTTCAGATAAACACTGTTCTTTTGAACTTTCTATTCATCAAATAATCCTGAAAAAAAATATTGTACACAAATATTTTGTACAATTGTACACATTAAATGGTTCTTGAGCAGCAGATCAGCATATTAGAATGATTTCTGAAGGATCATGTGACACTGAAGACTGGAGTAATGATGCTGAAAATTCAGCTTTGCCATCACAGGAATAAATTACTTTGTGAAATATATTCAAATAGAAAACAGTTATTTTAAATTGTAATAATATTTCACAATATTGCTGTTTTTTACTGTATTTTTAATTAAATAATTGTAGCCTTGGTGAGCAGACGAAACTTCTTTTAAAAACATTAAAAATCTTAGTGGTTCCAAACTTTTGGACTGTACTGTACATATATATAATTATGATGAAAATAACATCAAGGTTCATCTACATACACAACATAAATGTATAGTTTACATATATAGTCTATAACTTTTTCACTTAAGAGTCTCTCAATACTTATCTTCTAGAATAGCAGATTTGGCCAGCCATATTGAAAGAGAATAATTTAGATAATGAAACACAACTCTTTAAAATGTAAATTGTTTAGATGCCTCTGAGATATTTTTCTAAAGGATGTCATTCAAATTTAATTGGCTGTATTTCACATCTAACATTCTGGAATCTTAACTCAGATATCCATGTTAAAAAACAACAACATAGGTATGTTTTGAAGCAGCTGGTCATGAGCTGGTTTAAGCTGGTCAAGTGCTGGTCCTAAGCAACTAGCTCCAGCTCAGGACAAGCTTAAAATAAAATAGCATTATTAAAATGATGTTGTTTTGATAATTTTTTTGTGCACTTGCTCCACACAGGAATGGAATCATCCAAAGAACAAACACTTTGCTTTGTCACATGGAATATTTGTGGGATAAAAAACATAATTCCACACATTGATGTTCTGTCAAAGGAGTTAGGGGCAGAAATATTCTTTCTGCAAGAGACACGTATTGGACCTGATGACAAAACATTAGAAAATCTTGATGGCTGGCGATGTTTCTTCACAGTCTATGATTCCAGAAGCAAAGGAGTGGCAATCTTAATAAAAGATGGTGTATCATTTCAGTACATTTGTCATGATGAGGATTACACTGGAGGGTATCTCGTACTCTTCTGTCGTCTCAATGGTGAGCTGTTTACACTTGTTAATGTGTATCAACACAAAGATGACAAAGACATCCTGAACAATCTGAGAGATTACTTGAAGGAAACAGCTGAGGGGGTGCTCGTGGTTGGAGGGGATTTCAACACAGTTCTGGACCTTAGCTTTGATCAAAAATCCATAGCAAAAAAACTACTTCATAGACCATCATGGGAAATGTTTAAAAAATTCACTGCCTCACTAAATCTTATCGATACTTGGGCATACTTTCATCCAACAGTCAAGAAATTCACCTATTCTCAGAATGAAAGTTCATCTAGATTAGACATGTTTCTTTTTTGTGAAGAGGATTTAGAACGAATAAACGAATGCGATATCTATGAATTTGAAAGTAGTGTGGATACAAGTTCAACAAGCAGTAAGAAAGTGGTTCCTTCAGATCATTTACCTTTTTGGATTCGACTCAAAATCAAAGAACAATCTAGCAATGAAGTGCCGAAGGTTGCTTCATTGTTAGAGATCATTACAGTGAAGGAAGACCCAGACAGAAGAGAAGGAAAGATCAATGGGGCAGAAATACTCAGTGTGATCAAGTCTTTAACTGACTCTAGACATCAACGGCATGATGATATATACATACAAACATACAAGAACTATAGTTGTCCATTAACAGAGGTCTTAAAAGTATATTTTAATTATTGGATAAAAAGCCAACAGTTACCTAAAGATTTCAATTCATGTATCAAAGCATCAGATGGTAGGAAACATTTCAATGTGGATCATTTGATTTTCACTATGATTCTGGCCAAACGCCTCAATGTACTACTGCATACTTCCTCAGAAAAAAAGAGCCAAGTAAACAAAAGTGACTATTGCTTTGTGACCTTTGCAGTAAAACCACGTGAAATTAAATGGTCCTTCTTAGCACACAGCCTCTCATACCTTTTAGAAGATTTCCTCATAAAGAAAGAAAAACTTCTTTCAGAAATTGTCATCCCCCTGAAAGGTTTAGTTGATAGGGATGCTGAATCAACAAAGAAAACAAGCATTTTAAAGGTTATTCTCCCTGAAGGCAGCCACCCTCCAGATGACTTCAGAGAGTTACAAGATGGCTGCCCACTCACTAGATCCATCCTCAGCCTTGTCCTGAAATATCTGGAAATTCGTATAAACAGGAAAGGCTACACAACTCATGTCTGCCACTCTAGACAAGCTGTACTGATACTTGAAGACTATCAAAAATCTCATGATGACTTGGATAGTCTATGTAAGAATTTCAAGGAAGATTCTGGGATTGAACTGAAAATGGTTAAAATGAAAATCTAACCAATTTTGTTTGGCATTCCAACATCATGATGGGGAAACATATGAACATATATATTTATTAGTTAGTAAAGCTGTTTTTCATAAAACTAAAAATAGAGACAGAAAAGATGATCAAGAAATGACAAATCAAGTATAAGTGAATTCTAATGTATAGTTCTTGATACATTTTGAAAATATATGTACATGTATGTTTAAGAATGTTTCATTATAATTGTCCACTGTAAATCTGCTTTTTAATCAGTTTAATAATATGAAAGCATACAATGTTATATTTGACAATCGTTAAAGTGTTCATTTGCTGTCCAGAAACCACAATACCTTTTTCTGTACATTACAGATTCTTGTACCCTAAATGTTTTATTTCTGTTTGTGATGAAAAGCTTGTGTAGGCTACTATTCTGAACTTCTTCCTTTGCAGAATCATTAAGTGTGTCATAATGTGTGTGTCAGTATATTTCACAATAATGATTTACTTAAAGGACTAGTTCACTTTCAAATAAACTTTTCCTGATAATTTACTCACCCCCATGTCATCCAAGATGTTTATGTCTTTCTTTCTTCAGTCGAAAAGAAATGAAGGTTTTTGATGAAAACATTCCAGGATTTTTCTCCTTATAGTGGACTTCAATGGACTCCAGACGGCGAAGGTCAAAATTACAGTTTCAGTGCAGCTTCAAAGAGCTTTAAATGATACCAGACGAGGAATAAGAGTCTTATCTAGCGAAACGATCTGTCATTTTCCAAAAAATGTAAATGTATATGCTTTATATAAGCCTTCTAAGTGCTTCTGCCAAAACGGCATTTCCGTATTCTTCAAAAAGCTTACACTGTACGCCTTCCCTATTCTACTTACGGAAAAAAAATTAACTGGTGCTGCGTTCTTTCTGTAAGGAAGGTAAGTAACTTTTTGGAGAATACGGAAATGCAGTTTTGGCGGAAGCACTTGGAAGGTGAACATTTGCTATATAAAGCATATACATTTACATTTTTTTTTCGAAAAAATTTATTAATACTAATATTGAAAGGGATTGGATTCAATGGATTGGAAAAGGGCTGGCCATATCACTTGATCCTTTCTTTACATTGTAAACAGGGAAGACTGAATTTGTTTTAAGTGAAGAATGAGCGATGATGCAAATTCATACACAAATACTGTACATGAAATCTCTCTTAAAAAAACAAAAACAAAACACCCACACACACACACTCTCGCAACCACGAATGAATGAGCAACCTTTCTTTAAGCCACGGCAGACACAAGCAACTTATGGAAACACACACACACACACTTTCTTTTTTAAAATGAATAAAGGCAGTTTTCTCAGATCACACAGTCTGCAAAACTATTTTTAAGTAATGAACAAAACAGAAAAATCAAGCCAGATTCTATTTTTCTTTCTTTTTCTGTATTTTTATTTAGGATATTATAAAAATATGTTTTTCATTTTAAAGTGCATTAGCTACTGATATGTTAAATTACTTCAGCTTAAGAAATTAATTATATATGTAATTGTATTTGAATGGTGTATTATTGTGATATTTAACTAGTGGCAATTACAGATATTAAGAATTACACTATATAGTCGAAATTCAGTTTTTGATAGGCCAATCAAGAATTCTATAATGTAAGTTAAGCTATTTGTGTTTTTAAAGTGAAAATTCCTGATATCAAGAATTACCATTGTTATTAGTAGAAATTCCATAGTGATTTCAAGAACTTTCATTGTAACTAGTAAAAACTGAATTGCTGATGTGAAAAATTAAGCTTGCCGTACACAACAAAAATAACAAGTGAATCTAATGTCCCTTCCCGGTTACCGTATGTAAACTGACTGCCATGTGATTTTCTATCCTGTTTCCTGTCGGAAGGAATTGAATGTAGCGCATGCGCTTTACGTATGTGGAAGTGCTGGACAGTGATAAACAAGCAAATAAATCAGACCAAAACATTAACTGTTATATTGTACTCCACATCATGGCAGTGAACGCGGTACATTTAGAGTCAGACGCGTTTCTAGTGTGTATGAATCATGCTCTGAGCACGGAGAAGGAGGAAGTAATGGGGCTCTGCATTGGCGAGGTGTGAATGTCCAGTGTTGTTTATGATGTGATGTTTTTTGTAGATGTGTTTGAACTGCAACAGTTGACTATCTGTGACTATCTCCATCAGGTGGACACAAACCGCATCGTACACATTCATTCTGTCATTATTCTGCGTCGATCAGACAAGAGGAAAGACAGAGTGGAGATTTCCCCAGAGCAGCTGTCAGCAGCGTCCACTGAAGCCGAGATATCCTTTCACATACTCTAAATATAATATATATTCATTATGTGTCTGTGTAAGGGGATTTGTTTGTGTTTTATATATATGGCAATTTTTTGTTTTGCTCCATTCTGCAATACATAAACTGTGCACTAAAAACAACAACAAGCACTCTATTTTTTAAGGATTTCCTATGGTGGATTTTGAAACAATTTAAAACAAAGAACCAATATGATGTAAAATGAATAAGAAACATTCTGCACTATTTCTTGGTGAACAGTCAAGCAAATTTGTGACATCTAATATTGCTAGATATTTTTGGATCACTCTCAGATCATCCTGAATAACACAGATCATGAGGTTTTGTTTTGTCATTGATCTTCTGAAATTCATGTACACATTTCATTAAACTTTTCACTCAAATTGATATGCTGGTACTATATGAATATTATGAATTTCTTTCTTCTTCTGAACACAAAATAAGTTATTTTGAAGAATGTAGGACACCAAACAGTTGATGGACCCCATTGACTTCCATAGTATTTTTTTCCATACTATGAAACTTAATGGGGTCAATCAACTGTTCAGTTAACCATAATCTTCAAAATATCATCTTTAGTGTTTCAGCAGAAGAAAGAAACTCATACAGGTTTGCAACAACTCAAGGTGGAGTAAATGATGATTTTTGCATGAACTATCCCTTTAAGCACTATACTTTATAACTTCCCAATGAAAAGTATTATAAAGTGCAATCCTGACCAGATCCCGTTTTAGCATATTTTCTTAATATGAGGCACAGGTTGGCTGAGATGACCGGACGTCCCATGAGGGTTGTGGGCTGGTACCACTCTCATCCACACATCACTGTGTGGCCATCACATGTTGGTTAGTATCATCTTTTATATTTGATATTTGAAGCTGCAGTCCGTAACTTTTTTTGGCTAAAAATGATCCAAAATCAATTTTTGAGCAAGTACATAATCAGCCAGTGTTCAAAACTATCTCATTATCTTAGCTCGATTCACAACGGTAAGCTTGTAATAATGTTTTATAATAAGAGCGACATAGTGGATTTCCGCAGGAAATTCAAGCATGCAGCAGTTCGTCTGTGTGTCATTACGTCACGTCCGTAAACAGAAAGGAAGGAGTCCAGGCTAATCGGTTTTATCACATGAGGATGCTTCTGGTAGTGGATCATTTATAGCCTGTTCTCACAGCAGCTGAAATAATTAAACTTATCATTTTGATGGCGGATTGTAATCCAGAAAGGTCCAAATGACAATCATCAGTGACAACTGGAGTCAAAAAGCAAAAGACTTTGGACTGTGGAGTGGCTACAGAAATTGAAATCTACAGGTAACGCTAATACACACATAGTCATAGTAATGCTGATGTTGTTAACATTAACGATTTAAGAACAAAGTATAACAGTAATAATAATTTGCACAGTTTGGCATGATTCAAGCTAAGCGATCATTAGATTTAATCATCATTGGCAGCGCGATTTATTGTAGGCCTGATGCTTTTTCCCTCAGTTGGTCAGAACAAAAGTGGCAGACATGTTACTTACTTGTTCAGATGATATTTTCCAGTGAAAATTCTTATATTGGTCATACTTTCAAGATGTAGAATCTGTGATTCTGAAGTTCAGTATCCACACCGGTGCGTGATTGACAGCAAGCATTAGATTCATCCGCGCTGACGAGCTGTGCCGAGGCACAACGCACGTACAGATAACTGTTCCGCATGTGACTGCAATTGCAGGTTTCAAACAAGAGATGGCGACGAAGAGGAAAAATCACGGACTGTAGCTTTAATTATTGTTTGTTATGATGTTTTTTATTTTATTTTATTAATGCATGTAATTATGCATTATTATATTCCCTTTACGTATTTGATCTTTGCACTATACAGATGTTAGGACTCAAGCAATGTATCAGATGATGGATCAGGGCTTTGTTGGACTCATCTTCTCATGCTTTATAGAAGATAAAAACACAAAGGTATGTAAAGCACACCATCTCGACAGGAAACAAGACATTCTGAAAGATTTTTATTTCATTGCCATGACTGCTCTTTCTGTTTCTCCTGCAGACTGGCAGAGTTCTGTACACCTGTTTCCAGTCAGTACAGGCCCAGAAAGGCTCAGAGTAAATACACTGCTTTTTATTAAAAAAAAAAAAAATGAAAATAAAAATAAATAAATTTTACAGTTTTATTTTTGCAACTCAAATCTATACATCATGAATAGCTATGATTTAAACTTATAGTGTATTTAGTCTTGTAGTGCATGTTTTATTTATCTGAACTCTAAATATTTCATTAATTGTTTTAAGGGTTAGTTTAGCCAAAAATGAAAATTATCCCATGATTTACTCACCCTCAAGCCATCCTAGGTGTATATGACTTTCTTCTTTCAGACGAACACAATCAGAGTTATATATAAAAAATATCCTGGCTCTTTCAAGCTTCATAATAGGAGTGAATGGCGCTCCTGATTTTGAAGTCCAAAAAAGAGCTTCCATCCATCATAAACATAATCCACACGGCTCCAAGGGGTTAATAAAGGACATCTGAAGTGAAGTGAAGAGTTTTTGTAAGAAAAATATTCATAATTATAAAATTAGAAGTCTAAAACATGGATTTTTAAATGGAAATGTCTGAGAATTTCGATATAAGAGAAGAGGAGCTTGAGTTTGTTGCTCAGCATTGAATGCTCGGACGGACGTTACTGGAAGCTAGTGATTATAGTCTATAAAGTTATAATTAGGGATGTTTTTCTCACAAAAACCCATCGCTCCACTTCAGAAGGCCTTTATTAACCCCCTGGAGCTGTTGTATTGCTTTTATGATGGATGGATGCACTTTTTTGGGGCTTAAAAAAATGCACCACTCACTACCATTATAAAGCTTGGAAGAGCATATTTTTTAATACAACTCTGATTGTGTTTGACTGAGAGAAGATAGTCATATACATCTAGGATGGCTTGTGGGTGAGTAAATCATGGGATAATTTTTGGTTGAACTATCCCTTTAACAGTTTCACAAACTTGGTAAAGCCAAGTCAGAGCTATTGAGCCTTTTTTAGTGTTTTTGCTCATACGTATAGAAATGACATTCCTCTCTTATGACAAGGTATGAGCGGATTGAGATCCCAATCCATGTAGTCCCACATGAAGCCATTGGAAAAGTATGTCTGGAGTCTGCCGTGGAACTGCCCAGAATCCTTTGTCAAGAAGAACAGGATACATACAGAAGGATTCACAGGTACAGGCCATTACCAGAGTTATCCATTTCCTTGTTTCATATTAATTTAATTTATTTATAGAAATTTTCATTGCTACATTTCCCTGTCGGTATATTTTAGATTTGACATAGTAAATGGTTGCTTAGGACCTCATGCAATATATACTGTATATATTTAACCTAATTTCCTTTTTTTTCAGTTTAACTCATCTGGATCCAGTCACAAAGATACATAATGGATCAGGTAATTCAATTATAATATCTAGTTTGCATTTCATGAAGGAAAGAGCATTGCTTGCACATCTGCAATTTAATACTGTTAAAGTTTTAGGTGAGTTTAGGTTTTATAATTACATTTTGGGTAAATAAAATCAGAGCTGGTTTGTCATTTCTCATTTTTTGTCATCTTTGCACAAAAATTAACGTGTGTGACAATATCTTTTTAGTGTGAAGCAGCTGTAGATTGTTAAATATATAGCTTTATGAAAGATTAAACACATTGCATATGCAAATTGCATAGATCAGTGGTTCCCAAACTGTACGTGAGGTGAAATGCAAAATGCTGAGTTTTGCTATTCATTAATTCTGCCCCACTTTAAAATAACATTAAAACCGAGCATGCATTTCTAACAGGCAAAATGCCACCTCTAATGCAAAAACAGGAATATGGTAGTGTCGTAAAAAGGTCAAAAACATGACATCCAATCAAATTACCTTATCTTTTGCGGTCAAAACTGACTGCATCCACACAAGCAGTGAGCATATATGATGCAGAGTATGCTGCCTTAGCAAATAGCACTACATTACTGCTGGTCTCGACAGTATACCTTTGTAAAGGTGGGGATTCTGTACTTCATAGCATGAAGAACAAATATTGGAGATTGATTTAAGACTCAAACTCTATTCCATACAAAAAACAAAAAACCTGTGAGTTCTTCCTGTTTCTAATGTTGATAATATATTATACGAGCAAGAATGCAATTTTTCCTGAATATTCATACGATTGCAAATGTGACGTTATTTCATACAACAGTTCAACAAACAAATGAGTATTATTAAGTGATGTACATTTTAAACAGTATTGTCAGTATTGTTTGCTCTATTTTGAAACAAAATAGTTCCAACAGAATCTGTTGTGCTTCTCCAACACACAGAAGTGTTTCATTACTGAACGAATCTGCGGCTCTGAATGAATCGGGAGAGTCAATGATTCAATGACCCATTCATAAATTCAGCCATTTGCTTTGTTACTGAATGAATGAATGAACGAATGAATGACTCTGACTCACTCATTAAAGATGCAATAGGACATTTTCAGAGAGGCTAGCTTTCAAATCATAACATCCCACCCTTCCTTCAGAGCATCTCCAAAGCCACGCCTCCTCCAAAACACATGAACGCACACACACACAGCTGCTCTTGGCAAAGCATAACAAGAGACGGCCTTAAACTACCTCATGTCTCAAAACACATAACATTACAATAATAAAGAATGTAAACAACTTAGAGCGCTTGAAGCTGACTGCTGCTTATTCATTTCGGTGTTGATACTGTTGACATGGAAACACGTAATTCGAGTCTGAGGACGTGAACAGCTCCGATTAGATCATCACGGATTGCCATCTCTTAATTTTGGTAATTATGGCGTGAACGCAGCTTAAACTCGTTGTTTTGATCTGGTAGGAACTGTAAAAGGCGGCTGCTGTTTGTTTGTGGTGCTCCGCGACTGACGTCCGTCTACATAAACTCTGCATAGCATGAAACGCGCTGATGACATATGATGTCTGCGCAAGCAGGGTGCATAAGGGTATGTAAAAACATATGATGACAGGCAGGTAGGACGTCATCTTATTTCATTTGGACCGAATAAAATGATTAGATGAACATTTTATAGTCCTACGCCTTCCACAGACAATATATATTTATAAAAATACATTTAGACCGTTTAATATAGTGCTATCAGGATATGAGGAGACTTTCAACCAGAATAACAAAAAATGTTTCTGAAGAGAATCACCTATTGCACCTTTAAGACAGTGACTTGCCGCCACCTGCTGGTAGTTTTAGTCTAATATTTAAAAGTATCGCTTTGTTTTTACCATCATTTCATATTTCTCTATCGAACATTTTTTATTTAAAACTTTCTTATAATATTAAATATGCCATTGTAACTGCATTCATGCCACCTCTGAGCAGCATTAAACGGTGTAAATATATCTAGATGCAGGTTGTGCCCCTGCAGTGCAAAGATGGCTTTTGTTGATTTTGATGATTGATTTAGTTTAATTTATTGCTTTATTTATTTTATTAATGGAATTTTAAAAATTTGACATAAAACATGACATACATTTAATAGGTTTAGAAAATCTTTGCCTTTATAAAGGTAAAAAAAAAAAAAAAATGCAGCTAAAAAATCAATTTAAAAGGGAAATATTACCTATCAAAAGTTTGGGAATCATTGGCATAGATCAATCAGTTCATTTGAAATATTTTTTTAAATAAAAGATATTTTGTCTATTTATTTATTGTAAAACCATTATTATAAAAGTATTTTTGGGTATTGTGTGGGACTAACCTTATTTATTTTCATAAATGTGAAGAATTTAGTATAATTTTAACAGTTGTGCTTTTGTAATTTGTATGAATGTGTGCTTCTCAGTGTTCACTAAAAACCTGTGCAGTCAGATGTCGGCCATAAGCGGCCCGCTACTGCAGTGGCTGGAAGATCGACTGGAACAGAATAAACAAAGCATCATCAAACTCCAGAAAGAGAAAGAGCAACTGACACAAGAACTGGCTTCATTATAAGGAGAATAATAGGAAGCAATGAGAGTTTTATCAAAATCCTTAAAAGCCTCATTCTTTTTTTCATTCCTTTATGTTTTTCCACTGAAATCATTGGCTTTTCTGCCCCTTTTGGATTAGAAATCACTGGGAGAGTAAAGAAAGGATGTCTGTAATTTTGACATTTTGTGATCTCAGTGCGTATCTAGTACTGTGTCTTCCAGCTAAATATTTAAATTATGAACCCTCTTAGTACTGTGCACCATTACAAGAGTGTTTTACTCTTTTGTAACATTTTAACTCATCCATCAGGTTCTGGTTTTTGTCATGCATACATACATATACAAGCTGTTTTACAAGCTGTTCTCGTTTGTTGACATTGTAGTATGTATACTCACTGAAAACCATAAAATTACAAAATGTGGATGTTCTTAAAAAGGTTTTTTTTTTTTTGGATTACTTATTTGATGGTCATCATAAGTGTTCTGTGACATTATTTACTGATGCTGTTTCTTAAATAAGCTGTAAATCTCTGAATGTATAAACATCCCAATTTAAAATGACAATGTAAATCCCTGCATAGAATCTTGAGTGGCTTATCTGTTATATTAACTGAATGCTTCTTTTCTCACTTTTGTGTTAACTAAATTCAGTTTGCAATATGTGTTTGGAAATCAAAACTATAACACCTTAAACTCTGTAATACTTCACATGGGTCACACTTGCAAACAGCTATATTCATTTTTTTGTCATTTACATGCAGATTTTCAGTCTAGACTGAATGTTTCTGTGAATGTCAAGTAGCTCCCTGGTCGAACAGTCTGGCACTTAGACTATAAGTAGAAAAGGTGTGACAAAAAAAAGCTTTTCTAGATGAAATACTAAAATGAACATTTTAGCTGACAGTTTGGAAGACCTGAAACTGCTTCAGAGTTGTTTTTTTAACTGTAGTCCTGTCCTGCACTTTATCTGTCTTTTTTTTTTTTTTAACATGATAAGCCACACTGGTGCTGACTAATATTACCTAAAAGTGTTAATATAAAACCATTAGCGTAGTATAAAAAATACGTTGTGTGACAAAATATTAATCCAACTGAAAACCCAATGGATTCACATTTTATTTCTTGTCACTAGGTGGCACTTGTGTCCTTGTTGAACTGCAGACAGTTTTTATTGAACAAAGTCTTTAATCTCTTTAGATTGTGAAACTAGTCAAGCAGACAGACAGAATACTAGCAGTGTATAGTTTATTTGGCATGCCTGATTTTTTACAATATTTAGGTGTGCAGTTCTAATAAATAAATGACAATCAAATGTTCTTGCTATGAGGGAATCATAAAGTGTTATGGTCCATACCATATTACAAAGTGGATATTTATGGTCCTAGATGTTGACTGGTCAGTAAAATACACAATATATTTAGTTACTGTAAGGAAAACAATTCTGCGCAGCACCTATAGAGTGAACCGTCGTTGGTTTACCCAGAAATTAAAATTCTGTCATCATTTACTCACCTTCACATTGTTCCAAACCTGTATGAGTTTCTTTCTTCTGTTGAACACAAAAGAAGATATTTTAAAGAATGTTGGTAACCTGACAATTGACTTCCATAGTATTTTTTTTTTCTTTCTTACTATGGAAGTCTTTTTTGTTCAACAGAAGAAAGAAACTCATACAGATTTGTAACCACTTGAGGGTAAGTAAAGACAAATTTTTCATTCTTGGGTGAACTATCCCTTTAATAGGTCAGGGACTATATCTTATAGCGGAATTATACTAAAATATATTGATATGATACAATTTTGTGTCTTAAATATTTATGTTGTATTTACTGTTGTATAAAGGCAGTACAGTGGGTACGGAAAGTATTCAGACCCCCTTCAATTTTTCACTCTTTGTTATATTGCAGCCATTTGCTAAAATCATTTCATTTCATTTCATGAACACAAGTTAATTTTTTTTCCTCATTAATGTACACACAGCACCCCATATTGACAGAAAAACACAGAATTGTTGACATTTTTGCAGATTTATTAAAAAAGAAAAACTGAAATATCACATGGTCCTAAGTATTCAGACCCTTTGCTGTGACACTCATATATTTAACTCAGGTGCTGTCCATTTCTTCTGATCATCCTTGAGATGGTTCTACACCTTCATTTGATTCTAGCTGTGTTTGATTATACTGATTGGACTTGATTAGGAAAGCCACACACCTGTCTATATAAGACCTTACAGCTCACAGTGAATGTCAGAGCAAACGAGAATCATGAGGTCAAAGGAACTGCCTGAAGAGCTCAGAGACAGAATTGTGGCAAGGCACAGATCTGGCCAAGGTTACAAAAAAATAAGAGCACAGTGGCCTCCATAATCCTTAAATGGAAGACGTTTGGGACAACCAGAACCTTTCCTAGAGCTGGCCGTCCGGCCAAACTGAGCTATCGGGGGAGAAGAGCCTTGGTGAGAGATGTAAAGAAGAACCCAAAGATCACTGTGGCTGAGCTCCAGAGATGCAGTCGGGAGATGGGAGAAAGTTGTAGAAAATCAACCATCACTGCAGCCCTCCACCAGTCGGGGCTTTATGGCAGAGTGGCCCAACGGAAGCCTCTCCTCAGTGCAAGACACATGAAAGCCCGCATGGAGTTTGCTAAAAAACACCTCTTCAAAAATGTAACAACACGTCAATTCTACGCGGACCGCAAGCGCTCTGATTGGTCTGCTAGAACCCCTCCTTCGGGTCAGAGCGAGCACTTTCAACTTCACTATGAATGAAAAATACTCTGTTTCAGAGGACACATAAAGTCAAACTGCAACAAAAGTCAATTCTCTGCCGTTTCTGTTTGTAAGCTTCTCTGACAACGTACAATGACGAGCTGCTTCTTCTTCAGCTTTTGTTTTGATACTCAACATGACCGCGGACACTGCCTCCTAGTGGTCTGCACGCACGTCAACGCAGACAACGACGCAGAAGTATAAATGAAAACAGACGCATAGCCTACGGTCCAGAGGCTCTGGCGTAGGTCCAACGCTGAAGTATAAATCAGCCTTAACAACAAACTCTTGTTGGTATTTACTCTTGTGTACTGTACTTTCATTTTTGTGTACATTATTTTTCGTAAAGCGTTATTTTGTTGTGCGTCAGCTGTGATAAAAAGACATCCACTCTTGCGTTGCGTGTGTAACAGAGGCTAGCTAGTGAGAGTTGTGCAGGTAAACCACTGCGCACTGATGGCTGCTAGAGAATGCGGTGTTTAGCGTCATTGTTAATGCACTCGCCTTGCCTGCCAGCAGCGAACGGGCCGGGGTTTGAGACTGACTCGGAGCAGGGTGATTAGGATTGGAGGGTGAGTTTTGGAGGCAGAGCAATGAAGAAAGGGGTGGGTTTGTTTGGGTTGATTTCAAATATCAACAATGTTCAACAGCGTGTTTGAAAAATACATACCCCACCTTTAATGCCAGTCTGAAGCAAGCTCACATTGCTGTTACAGTGGTTTATAAAACAGTTAGTTCCTGTCCTTGATTCTGATTGGTCAATAGCTGTGTTTTATTCATGATAAAACACGGCTATGACCGCTTCACCCAACAGTTCTGTGTATCACTACACAACACCCTTAGCAACCACTCTTAGCAACGTAAACTGTGTGTTCTCAATTGATATTGTTCATTCAAGCTTACTGTATTATGTAGAAGAGTATTGTGAGAAAAAGATTGATTGAGCGACTTTATTACCTGCATTCAGATTTAGCATTTCCCTTCAGGTCAGTCCTATGTTCATAATAAAAAAATATGTTTAAATGTCAGATGTATTATCTTGTCCTTTTAACAGTTAAGGGGTTTTCCCGTGACTGACAGCGCTAGTCAAAGCATTTGTCAGTTGCGTCTTGTTCCATGTTCACAACAATTCAGTCTTTTCAATGTAAAAGTCTTCACTACTGACTGACACACTCATAAAGACAATCTTTGCCACCATCTAATGGCATAATAATGTAACTTCTAATGCTGTTCACGGTCAAGGACTATTTTTTCTGGTGGAAGGAAGGCTTTTGGTGAAATTTTACTTCATGAAAGTTGCATTGATACATATTTTTGGCTTAAATATTTGTATTGTGTGGTAACCGTTGTATAAAAGCAATAAGGTACTCAAGGCTAGTGCTGTATCGTGAATAAGTCACGGCTTCAGCCGTGACTTATTATTCACGATACAGCAGAGAGTCTGGTACCTTATTGCTTACTTATAGAAATGACCCTTCTGCAGTACCATTCTCAGACACCTTCAACATACTTTTACAGCATTTCTGTCCTCGAGAAATAAAATCTTAGGCATTGAACCAGGTCTCTAGATATTGTCTAACATCTGGAAGTGCAAATGCTCTTTTACAATAAATATCCCATATTTATTGCTATGTGTACAGTGGACCGTAAAGTTATGCCATTTTGTATTAAGGCAAGGTCTAACACTCCACTAAAACAGAATGTCTTGTGTGTGTGTGTAAAAGCACTCATCCCGGGACTGGAAGCATGCAGGTAATATTAAAGCTGTGCTCTGAGACTGATGGAGAGAGCGAAGACATCTCCCCCTCCTTGCGCATCAGCATACTGGTTATTACTCCTGGCAGAACACTGCCATTTATTTAGTGTGAAGGCAAGTTGACTGTAAACCTGAAGCCTCTATAAATCTGAAATGTGTGTGGGGGGTAGGGTGGGGTGGATGGGGGGTTGTCTATGTAAGAAGTGAAGGGGACAGAATTTATGAGTGTTTGGAGGGCATTCTGTTTGATGAGATGCCTAAGGGACCTTGGGCCCCTGGATATATTTATGGCAGAGGGGCCAATGAGATAGTGGACAATGACGTCCCAGACGCAGACAGTGTTTAATTAACACCTCCAAAATAGGCAGGACAGAGCTCATATTGTGTCACCAGCCCACCGAACAGGTTGTGTTCTGTCTGGAATTATTAAATCTGTCTCACTCTGTTTTAAAGCTGCCATATGTAATTTATAGGATATTAAGATACATTTTCCTTTCCCAGTTTAATATGCAGAGACAGCTGTAAGAAGGTTGACTTTCTGAAGAGGCAAACTCTGTGACTCAGTGGTGTGAACAAAACATTGTTCTATTTGTTTGAGTATCCTGACTAGCATAGTAACAGTAGCTCAACAAATGGCATGAGTTTGGGCGGGTTATTGATTTGACAGACCAGTGGCAGATGGTGTAGTGAAAGGAGTGTTAACTAAACATGTTTGGAAACAATCATTAAGTGGTGTTTGCTAATGCAGGCATCATTATAAGGTTACATTTACAAATCCCCAAGCCTAATTAAACTGAAACTTGTCCCTCACCATTTGTGTGTTATTACTGTGATAAGTAAGTAAATGTGATGATTTTCACTTGGCATATGATAAAAAGGGTAAAACATTTTGGGTGGCTATTTTGCTTGTCTACTATTTTGTAGTGGTGTTTCGAATTCAAGTGAAGAAAGTCCTTACATTTTTTCATTTGTTTACAATGAACTATGATTTAGAGCAGGGGTAGGCAAGTTCGGTCCTAGAGAGCCGCTGTCCTGCTGAGTTTAGCTCCAACCTTAATCAAACACACCTGAACAAGCTAATCAAGCTCTTCAGGATTACTAAGGCTATAGGCAGCTGAAGGTTTTTTTTCAGGGTTGGAGCTAAACTCTGCAGGACAGCGGCTCTCCAGGACCGAACTTGCCTACCCCTGATTTAGAGTATACAAATGATTTACACCCGTCGAAGCCCAGTTTCCAACATGAAGATGACTGAGAAGATGAATGCGTGAAAGAACGAGAGCAAATTTATATCATGCATTTTTCACAAATGATTAGTTGATAAAAACAATTAAGTGAAATTATATGTATATGGTAATAAATTGCTCAAAGGCACAATATGTAAGATTTTTGGATTAAAATATCCACTTACTCACTTTGCTTCTGTAGAAACCATGTAAACACCAAAGATGCTTTAAAATGTTTTATTAGGTGAGCAACTGTCTAGATACCTATCGACAGAAAACTATAAACCATGGGTACATCTGCAGACCAAGGAAACCAGGGCAGAATAGATGAAACATGCAGTGTAAATGGAGCAGACGGAGTCGGGGTGGGGGCAAGGTGAAGCAGAGAGCCACTTATGTGCCAGCACAACTGAGAGCCTCCGGAGGGCAGACCAGGGAACCAGTAGAGCAGGGAGGAAGGGCGGTGAGGTGAGGGAGCTTTGGACGGCCTCCATTGCCAAGATGTGGGAGCATGGGGTGGCCTCCATGTCCAAGATGAGAGACCATGGGCCTCTGTAACCATAACAGGGGGAGCGACCAGACCCATGAGATGGAAGAGGAATTGGAACCCGTGAGGACGCCTGCAGAGCAGGGAACCAGGTCATAGCAGACGGGGCATGGGGCCAAGGCAGAGCAGATGGAGCAGAGAGCCAATGGAGTGCCAGCAGAGCTAGGGGACTCTGCAGGGCCAGCTGAGAGGGAGGCACTGGCAGAGCAGGAGATTTCTATGGTGGAGCTGGTGAAGTTGGAATAGGGTGTGACCCTTGGGTCATGAATGAGGACTGAGGAATCCCGCGGATGGTCCTTCGGACTGGAATGAAGGGGAGATGGTCGACCTCCTTGGCTGCAATGAGGGAGCTTGGGATGGTCTCCGTGACAGGGGTGCATGTGGCCTCTGTGGACGTGACAGGAAGACATTGGACCACCGGGACCACCAGACTTGAGACCACTGGACTTGGAACTGGAGATGCTTGGGAGGGTTCTGCTGCACCTGGGCGTATGATTATATCCTCTTCCACCTGTCCCACTGTGAGGGAGGAAGCACATTGCCACAGGGCATAGTCCAGGTATTGGGCCAACAAACAGGTGGTTTCTCCACCAGCATCAGTCTGAAGATGGAATTGTCCAACCCACTCCAAAAACACACCTTCAAATTGCCCTCATTCTAGGGCACTCGGTGGCTGACCTCCAGGAATTTCTCTACATACTTTTCCATGTCGTGGCCATTTTGTTGGAGGGAGAGTAGCTGGTCCTTGGGGTGGTTAAAGGCTGCTGCTAGATCCATTTTGGAGGGTTCAGTATTCTCTCACGTAGCAGGTAGACAAGACAGGATATGTGGATCTTTGCATCCGCAGACTTTATTAACAACAAAAACAAAGAAAGTAATCCAAATGGTGATGAAACAATGTGACAAATTCACATAAAAAGACAATACCTAAAACGGGACTGAAAAAACTGAGGGCATATACAAGGAACATAACAAGAAAAAGGTGCTCAACATAATCAGTAACTATGGTAACAAATTGGTAACTAAGGAAACTCATAACATCCAAAGCATAAGCATAACATCAAAATAAGAGTCCTAAACCAAAAATCAAGACAGACTGTGACAGCCATGGGTTGTCATCTCGTAATTATAGTAATTATGAAATTATGTGAACACAGCAAGAGATACAGAAAGAGTTCCTTGTCCTTCTTACAATTCCTTTAAGAGTTGTGTATGGCTTTGACAAAAAATTGTTTTAGTCATCTTATAGATGTTGCTATTACATTTTTTTTCTTTCTTTTTTTTTTTAAATATTATTTTATATAGAAGTTTAAGCACAGGTCTGACACAAACTTGTAAAAGTATGTAAACATGCTTGAAAAATATGTACATGCATCATTCAATGTAAAGCAGTTAATCTGATTGTTATTTAAACAAAAATTACTGAATTTATTAGCACCTTTTTAACATGAAAAATACTAAGTATATGTAGGCCTACATTATACTCTGGCTATGAAAAAAGTGGCTGATCTATCTTTTACTGCTGAAAGTTAATTTTGTTGTTTTGTCAAAGTTTTATAAATGTTGTAAAATCCTTGGTTTAGACAAACAGAAATAGTATCTATAAAAATGATGCAGCACCAGGCAGCACAATGGCCCATTGATGTAGCCCTGAAGTACTAATGACAATCAAAGCGGAAAACACATATTAGTATTGTTCCTTTTTGGGGGATTTATATGAGCACCTTCAATAGATCCTCATAAAAATGAATATTACAGTGAGTGAAAAGGAAGGATAGTCTGGCAGGCTATTCTCAGGTTCAGTGGTTCATTTGAAAGTGGCTTTACCAAGCAAATAAATAAAAGATGTTTTGCTGTACCAAGCACTTTTCGACAAATTAAATTCAATATAGCGGAACAACAAAACGTCTGTTCCTCTGGTGTTGTTGTGGAGCAAAGAAGTGCTGAATGATGTCATCGATTATTTCACTGGCTTATTGAGATGCTGCTACACCTGTGAAGGCACAGCTTTAATTTACTTGTGCAGTGTGTTACTGATAAGATATTTTGACATAATTGAGAATTACTCTCATCTACAGTTGTGTTCTGTTTATAATTGATTTTTAAAGATGTATTATTGAATAACAATGTTGCATCAATGGATAAGGGATGTACAATTCAGTCAGCCCTTAAATATAGCAAAAGACAGGTTGAGCAAGATCGGGGACTTGTATCACACTGTGATTATATTTGGCTTATTAGGGTACAACAGGGCTAAAGGCGCCTTTGATTTTATTTTTCTATAACCACTAGATGGCACAAAAAACTTGCCGCAACATTTTTCTAAATATCCGCTTTTCAAAATGCACACAAAGTTGATTCTGAGGTAGTTTGATCTAATATTTGATGTTTTTTAAAAATGTTGTTGATTTAAGTAGCAAATGAGAATCTATGAAATTAATGTTTATATTTTCAGACAAAGGTCTTCTTAATGATTTTCAGTTTTGTTCAAGGTAATTCAAGCAACAGTTTTTCAATAATGGAAGAATATGTAAAAGTATGGTATTTGGGGTAAAAAGCACCCCTGCTGTTGGGGCAAAAAGCACAATAATTAACATGATAATAATGAATAGCTGGCTGACTTTCCCATTTCTTGACGTTCTTGATATGGTTAGATTCAGATGGTAAATGTCATATATCAGATTGGGTATCCATCTCAGAGATAATACCCATATTTACAATGAAACAATCATATTTTAAAATATATTCTATTAATCATATCATAATAAAATATAATTTATTGTTACTACATCTATATTAATATTATGGGATCTCCTTCAATGCTTTCATAATCTTTACTTTTTAAAGTAATTTTGTTTCTGTATTTTTAAAATATATTTTTATATGAACATAGACCTATTTTAATGACAGTATAATTATTGAACACAAATTAATTATTTTATTTATCAAAATAAACAGAAAATAGTATAAATTTTGCTAAAGTGATTCTTTTCAACAAGTATTAACCTAGACATTATTAAAAACATAATATTTTAGCCAAAGTATTTGTATGAAAATCCGAAAGGTTTTTTTTTATCCTCATTTGAAAGCAACAAAATTTCCGCATTCAATGTCCAGATAAGTAATAAAAACATTGTTAAAATAGTCAATGTGTTTACAGAGGTTCAACCTTAAGGTTATGAAGCGATGAGAATACTTTTTGTGCGCAAAAAAACAAAACTTGAGACGACATCTGGATGGGAGCATATGTTGTTCTAGAACTTGGATATACCTTTCAGCATTGATGGTGCCTTTCCAGATGTGTAAGCTGCCCATGCCACACGCACTCATGCAACCCCATACCATCAGAGATGCAGGCTTCTGAACTGAGCGCTGATAACAACTTGGGTTGTCCTTGTCCTCTTTAGTCCGGATGACATGGCGTCCTAGTTTTCCAAAAAGAACTTCAAATTTTGATTCGTCTGACCACAGAACAGTTTTCCACTTTGCCACAGTCCATTTTAAATGAGCCTTGGCCCAGAGAAAACGCCTGCGCTTCTGGATCATGTTTAGATATGTCTTCTTTTTTGACCTATAGAGTTTTAGCCGCAATGGCGAATGGCACGGTGGATTGTGTTCACCGACAATGTTTTCTGGAAGTATTCCTGAGCCCATGTTGTGATTTCCATTACAGTAGCATTCCTGTATGTGATGCAGTGCCGTCTAAGGGCCCAAAGATCACAGGCATCCAGTATGGTTTTCCGGCCTTGACCCTTATGCACAGAGATTGTTCCAGATTCTCTGAATCTTTGGATGATATTATGCACTGTAGATGATGATAACTTCAAACTCTTTGCAATTTTTCTCTGAGAAACTCCTTTCTGATATTGCTCCACTATTTTTCGCCGCAGCATTGGGGAAATTGCTGATCCTCTGCCCATCTGGACTTCTGAGAGACACTGCCACTCTGAGAGGCTCTTTTTATACCCAATCATGTTGCCAATTGACCTTGTTCCTTATATGTACATTTAACTTTTCCGGCCTCTTATTGCTACCTGTCCCAACTTTTTTGGAATGTGTAGCTCTCATGAAATCCAAAATGAGACAATATTTGGCATGACATTTCAAAATGTCTCACTTTCAACATTTGATATGTTATCTATATTATGAATAAAATATAAGTTTATGAGATTTGTAAACTATTGCATTCCTTTTTTATTCACAATTTGTACAGTGTCCCAACTTTTTTGGAATCGGGTTTGTATCTGTTGAATGTAAATAACATTTGTCATCATGGTTGACAAATGTAAGCCGCTTACTTTTGGGTTTGTCCGATGTCCTGAAATACAGTGAATGATCATAATTTGAAGCCCAAATTGAGCCCAAATGAATGAAGCGCTAATGTAAAACAGCGCTGATCTGCCTGAAGAACTCAGATGTGCCGTAGGGCTTAACGCTTGATATAGCCACATCATTCACAAAATAATACATAATGCACTTAAATCACTTAACAATATTCTCTTTGCATATTTTAGTTCTCTAAACCAAACTGCCTACATGATGGTTTTGCCTTCAAAAGTACAAATGTTTATTTCTGCTTTGGTGAATCCTTTTTGACAGGCGTTCCAGTCCCGTTCTGCAGGCAGACAGGAAAAGTTGCAGGGAACCATTGGGGACCTGGATTAGATACTACAGCTCTTCCATCTTGGCTCCCTAGGGTCCCGCAGCTGTCTGTCAAATCCTTTTTTGTTTTTCCACACATTCTCTCCACTCCTCAGCATTCTTTCCCCTTGCTCTTCGAGCACAGCTTCCGATGTTTGCCAGCTGTTATCTAAGTGCCCTAGTTTTTGGGTGATCCATCTAGCCCTCCCCTCTAAAACTCACTCAACTCCTCCTGTTAAAAACTCACCTTCAGTTTCCCAAAGTGCGGTAAAGGTAATATCAGCTCGGGGCTGAAAGTGGGGAATATGAGGATATCTTTATTCATGCTCTAAAAGTAAAAAGTCTGAATTTTTAGAGCTCAGTCTCTCTAATGCAAAGCATTATGGGCTAAACACCATGTAATCCATTAAATTTGGCCATGTTGCATGTTCTGGTTAGCACATCAGAATGTTTTTAGGCCAGCACACAATACATGAGCACTCCGTCAGGCCTGTTCTTTGGACATACAGTATTTGTGTATCTGTTTGTGAGAAGCAGTCTCTCACTGGATCAGCTTCTCTAGCCATCCATTATCTGCATGTCTGTCCATGAGGAACACAGTATAGGGGAGATTTAGTGTGGCTCAGCCCTAAAACATAAATTTAATCTGAGAGCCAGCTCGCAGCCTGCACATGTACCGCCACTGAGGTGGTGTCACAGAATGGCTTGGGTGTAATCCATTAATTCCTTCATTGCTATGATTTAAAGTGCTTGAAGGAGGGTAGGTTTGAATGCTGGGGTTGTACATATATTTTATGATTCTGTCTCAAATATCTCCCTTCAAGAACAATCGCAATGCTTTACAACTACAGGACAGTAAGAGCTAAATGATCTTATCATTGCATCTAAAACAGCAACATGTTTATTAGACCCAATACCCACTAAATAAAAAAAAAAAAAAAAGAGAGACTTTATTCAACAATATCTAGTGATGGGCGATTTCAAAACACTGCTTCATGAAGCTTCGAAGCTTTACTAATCTCTTGTTTTGAATCAGTGGTTCAGAGCACAGAAGTCACATGATTTCAGTAAATGAGGCTTCGTTACGTCATAAGTGTTTCAAAATTTCAATGGTTCAAGTCGTTATTTAGGGATTTTTTTGGCGCACAAAAAGTATTCTCGTCGCTTCATAACATTAAGGTTGAACCACTGTACTCACATGAACTGTTTAAAAAAATAACTTTAGTACCTTTCTGTGCATTTGAAAGTGTTAATTATCTTGTTGTCAATGAAGGCCTCATTGAGCCATTGGATTTTATCAAAAAATGTGTTCTAAAGATGAACGAAGGTCTTACAGGTGTGGAACGGCATGAGGGTGAGTAATTAATGGCAGAATTGTCATTTTTGGGTGAACTAAACCTTTAAGCCTCTCATTAAGAAACCACAAGTAGATCCAAAGAATCTATGAAAGATCCAAGATCTATGAAAAATGTCATTAAGGATTCAGGCCCCATCATAGCACAGAAACTGTGCTTGTTACACATTGACTTACTTCAAACTTCTGACCAAGGCTGCATTTCAATACTAGTTTTACTTGGACCTTAGTGCTACATTTGACACTATTGACCACAACATTCTTTTGAATAGACTTGAAAATTACATTGGCATTGGTGGAATTGCATTGGCATGGTTCAAATCGTACTTATCTGACCATTATCAATTTGTAGCAGTAAATTAAGTGTTATCATATCAAGTTCAATGCTGAGTACTGCAAGGCTCAGTACTAAGACCGTTGCTTTTCACCCTGTACATGCTACCCTTAAGGGATATCATTAGAACAGAACATATGACGTTAATTTTCTCTGTTAGGCTGATAATATTATGATGATGCTCTATATTCCTTTGTGGCCTGACGAAACATACCAATTCACAAAACTAACAGAATGCACCTAGTCAATATAAAAAAATGGATGACTAGTAATTTCCTATTACTAAATTCTGAAAAAACAGAGGTTAGAATTCTTGTACCAAAAAAATAAAAAAATAAAAAATAATAATAATAAAAATGCACATAATAACCTAGAATAATGTCTAACACTTGATGGCGCAAGTCTTCGTTGTCAGTTAGGAACCTGGGTGTACTATTTGATAGCAATCTTTCAGTTAACAGTTAAAGATCTTGGTGTGTTAGTAGACATAAACTTGTTTTTTGAAAATCATATTTCATATGTTGCAAAAACAGTCTTCTTCCACCTCAGAAACATCACTAAGCTATGGAACATCTGTTTCTGATACAGAAAAGCTAGTTCATGCATTCATAACCTCTAGACTGATTTAATGTAATGCATTACTAGCTGGTTGTCCTGCATCCTCAATAAACAAACTACAGTTAGTCCACAATGCAGCTGCTAGAGTTCTTACCAGGTTAAGAAAATTTGATATATCCCCAATTTTATCATCTCCATAACACTTTGTTATGGGGAACACATATTCACTATTAACTACCACTTTTGCCTCAATAAACTCTGTTTTTACTGCTTATTAACAGTTAGTAAGGTAGATGTTGTAGCGTTTAAGTTTAGCTATCGGTTAGGATTAAGGTATGAAGAATATGGTCATGGAGAATAAGGCATTAATTTGTTACTAAACAGCCGAAATGTAAGCTAATAAGCAACTAGTTAAAAGTGAGAATTGTTCCGCATACAAAAGTGTTACCATCATCTCTACACTGGTTACCTATTAAGTTACGTATCGATTACAAAATATTGCTACTGACTTATAAGGCCCCAAAGGGCTCAGCTCCTGTGTATTTCTTTTATCACCCTACAATCCATCATGCTCTTTATCTCACAAAACTCTAGACTTTTGGTAGTACTTGAGTCCACAAAAAGAGGTAGAGTGTTTATGCATTCTGGGCATCCTGTGGTAGAAACAGAAAAGCAAATGGAAAATAATTAGCTAGAGAGTACTAGAAAGTATGCCAGCTCCAGTTTGGATCCAGCCTCTTACAAAGATTTCAGATGACCCAACACCTATGAAGACTTCAGATGACGCCTACCCTGAATCAACATACAGAACTGCCAAATGTTCTATATACAGTGGGTACGAAAGTATTCAGACCCCCTTACATTTTTCACTCTTTGTTATATTGCAGCCATTTGCTAAAATCATTTAAGTTCATTTTTTCCCCTCATTAATGTACACACAGCACCCCATATTGACAGAAAAACACAGAATTGTTGACATTTTTGCAGATTTATTAAAAAAGAAACACTGAAATATCTCATGGTCGTAAGTATTCAGACCCTTTGCTGCGACACTCATATATTTAACTCAGGTGCTGTCCATTTCTTCTGATCAACCTTGAGATGGTTCTACACCTTCAGTTGAGTCCAGCTGTGTTTGATTATATTGATTGTACTTGATTAGGAAAGCCACACACCTGTCTATTTAAGACCTTACAACTCACAGTGCATGTTAGAGCAAATGAGAATCATGAGGTCAAAGGAACTGCCTAAAGAGCTCAGAGACAGAATTGTGGCAAGGCACAGATCTGGCCAAGGTTACAAAAAACTTTCTGCTGCACTTAAGGTTCCTAAGAGCCTTTGGGATGACCAGAACCCTTCCTAGCTCAGTTTGGCCGGACGGTCAGCTCTATCGGGGGAGAAGAGCCTTGGTGAGAGAGGTAAAGAAGAACCCAAAGATCACTGTGGCTGAGCTCCAGAGATGCAGTCGGGAGATGGGAGAAAGTTGTAGAAAGTCAACCATCACTGCAGCCCTCCACCAGTCGGGACTTTATGGCAGAGTGGCCCGACGGAAGCCTCTCCTCAGTGCAAGACACATGAAAGCCCGCATGGAGTTTGCTAAAAAACACCTGAAGGACTCCAAGATGGTGAGAAATAAGATTCTCTGGTCTGATGAGACCAAGATAGAACTTTTTGGCCTTAATTCTAAGCGGTATGTGTGGAGAAAACCAGGCACTGCTCATCACCTGCCCAATACAGTCCCAACAGTGAAGCATGGTGGTGGCAGCATCATGCTGTGGGGGTGATTTTCAGCTGCAGGGACAGGACGACTGGTTGCAATAGAGGGAAAGATGAATGTGGCCAAGTACAGGGATATCCTGGACGAAAACCTTCTCCAGAATGGAGACCTCAGACTGGGCCGAAGGTTTACCTTCCAACAAGACAATGACCCTAAGCACACAGCTAAAATAACGAAGGAGTGGCTTCACAACAACTCCGTGACTGTTCTTGAATGGCCCAGCCAGAGCCCTGACTTAAACCCAATTGAGCATCTCTGGAGAGACCTAAAAATGGCTGTCCACCAACGTTTACCATCCAACCTGACAGAACTGGAGAGGATCTTCAAGGAGGAATGGCAGAGGATCCCTAAATCCAGGTGTGAAAAACTTGTTGCATCTTTCCCAAAAAGACTCATGGCTGTATTAGATCAAAAGGGTGCTTCTACTAAATACTGAGCCAAGGGTCTGAATACTTAGGACCATGTGATATTTCAGTTTTTCTTTTTTAATAAATCTGCAAAAATGTCAACAATTCTGTGTTTTTCTGTCAATATGGGGTGCTGTGTGTACATTAATGAGGAAAAAAATGAACTTAAATGATTTTAGCAAATGGCTGCAATATAACAAAGAGGGGAAAATTTAAGGGGGTCTGAATACTTTCCGTACCCACTGTATATCGTAATCATTATGTTCACAACTTGTTAGCTAACGACATGATTTGTATTATGTTAGAACTGTACATTTGACATATGGACATTATTTTGACACAATCACTTCTGATGACAGATTACTCTACATCCATTTGATTTCAAGACAATCTTTATATGAACAGATGACTTTAATTTAGATTTAATTTAGGCTTTTATTTACATTTAAAAACTTCAACACACATACATAGAGAACATCAAATATGGTAAGTGTGCTGTGTGCTTCAAGCAAGCATGTTTGAGCTTCTGGAAGATTGTTCTCAAGTCAAGCATTCATGACTGAGCTTCTGTTTACTATATTTGATGTGCCATATTCAACGTTTAAACTGTGAATGTGGCTGTCACTGATAAATATTTCTGCAGGTCTTGCCATCTTGCTCAGGGGCTTTGGCGGTTATGGCACTTTCAGCTCAACTGCTTTGCCTCTAGTGTGCTAAAAGAAGCTCAGTTCTGCCTGGTTCTGAGTCAAACCCTGTAGATATGTCCACTGTACAGCTGTGGCCAAAAGTACTGGCAGTAACTTAAATTTTGTGTTTCGCAAAGTTTGCTTCTTCAGTTGTTATGGTGTTGATTCACATTGTTTCTAGAATATTGTGCAGAGTGATCAAATGAATTTTAAATAATTGCAAAAAGTTTCATTGGCTGAAAAAAAATGAACAAAACCCAAATTTCACAGTTTTTTGGCCATGGCACAAAATTACCATCTAACATAATTTCACTAATCATATCATCAGCACATGGGAAAGTGTGAACAAGTACTAATCAGGTAAAATGACTCATTCTGACTGGATTATAAAAGCAGAATGATTACTATAAATGAAGGGAAGAAGAGCTTTCGGTCATTGTGCTCTTGTGTTAGCAATGGTTACCTCCAAAGAAAGATGTCCAGCCATCATCTCTTTGCATCAAAATGGCCTCACATTCAAGAAAATTGCTGCAAAGAATACCGCACTTGAAAGAACCATTTACAGAATCATCAAGAACTTCAAGAAATGAGGTTTCAGGATGTCCCAGAGTGTCCAGGAAGCACCAGGACTGTCTGCTCCTGAGGATTCAGCTACGGATTCATGGCACCACCAGTGCAGAGCTGCTCAATATCGGCTGCAGGTGGGTGTGATGCATCTTCACGCACAGTGAGGCCAAGACCGACGGACGACGGCCTGGTGTCAAGAAGGGCAACAAAGATGCCACTTCTCTCCAAGAAAAACATCAAGGACAGACTGAAATTCATTCTGCAGAAAATGCTAGGACTGGAAAGCAGAAGACTGGTGCAAAGTATTTTCTCTGGTGAAGCCTCCTTCTGAATGCTTTGGACATCTGGAAAATCAATTGTCCAGAGAAGAAAAGGTGAACACTACCATGAGTCCTGTGTCAGGCCAATAGTGAAGCATTCTGAGACCGTCCATATGTGGGGTTAAGATCTCTCAGGGAGTGGGCTCTCTCACAATTCTGCCCAAAAACAATGCCATGAATAAAGAATGGTATCAAAATGTTCTGCAAGAGCATCTGGTGATGTTCTGTGCATTTTCCAGCATGTCACAAGGCAAAAGTGGTAATGAATTGGCTCAGAGATCATTACACTGAAATTCTGAATCTGTGGCCAGGCAAATCCCCAGATATTAATCACATAGAGAACCTGTGGTCAATCCTCAAAAGGCAAGTGGACAAGCAGAAGCCCACAAATTGTAGTCAACTCCGAGCAATAAGGCAAGATTAAGTCAGGATTTGGCTCAGAAGCTGATATTCAGCATACCAGAGTGAAATGCAGAGGTTATGAAGAAGGGTCAACACTGTAAATATGAACTCTTAACATATTTTGAATGTATTTGCCAATAAAAGCCTTTAAAACTTGTGAAATTCATATCATTGTTTTCCACTATACCATAGAAATGTGAATTCTGTGAAACCCAAAATTGACTGCCAATACTTTTGGCCACAGTTGTACAATGAACGCTTACCAACACATTAAGAGCTTTGTACTTGGTTTGGACCATCACTTGTGCAGTTGTTGACTGCTGCTTGACAAATGGTGATGTTTAAATCACCATTGACCTTTAACCTTGTAGTTACGACGTAGGGCATTTTAATGTGGAAATCCACAGCAGATACTAGGAATTCAGGTTTCTTGATTTTACATTGTACATTTACAGGAATAATAGGCTTGTCTCGCTGTTTGACATTTGGATTTTTCCCCCATAATGGGAAAGGAAAAACAAGTTGTGATTGTACAATGCATGCAAATATTTAACGAGCCAAGTGCTTTTCAGTTTATTACTGGATGTTTGTTGCTAAACAATTGGCTGTTATATTTTAACCCCAAATTCTGATACATGCTTATTATTTTCCTGTAAAGGAATACTTATTATAATTTTTACATATTAACTAGTTAAAGTGTTCCTTCGTTGCTAGTTCTAAAGTGACATTTTAGAATTTGTAACGGAGGGTTGGGCTTAACTGTTAAACTGTCAACTTGAGATTTGATTCCGTGGCAGAAGGTAGTTCTGCACAAAAGAGGGCTTAAAGACACTCCGTTGTTGTTTCTTATTTATTTATTCACTTGTTTTGTCGAACTGTTGTCTAAATGCAATATCACACGAGTACCCGTGCAATATGGCTCAATATCAGCACAGCTGTGATTGCCTAAGGCTGACTCACAGTCATGCTGATATAGAGTGATATTGCACAGCTGCTCGTGTGGTATTGCTCATATAGATTGCCCTTTCACATTTTTGTTTGCACTGTTTTTAAAGCAAACCTAAGCACTTAAGTGAACTTTTTGGTAACACTTTACAATAAAGCATGAATCATCATGTATTAATACCTGAAATAATACTTACTTCAACATGAACTCATGATTAGTGAAGATATGAGCCAATGAAGAGCTATCCTTAACTACGACTGGAGTCATATGGATTCATGCAATAACGGCAGCCTTAACTACATGTTAGTACATGTTTGATGGTTAATGCATTAATTAACATTTAGGGGTACATGAAATCAATCAGGGTCCATAAGAATAAATAAAAAGTACTCTATGAATTAAACATGATTTAATACTGTCATAATTTAAACTATAATATCATAATCTGCCATTTGCAGCTTTGTGACAAATAATTTGAATGGCACATGATTATTTAGCCATTAATTACACAGATACATCTAATCAAACATGGAAAATAGGCTCACTCTAATAAATTTAATTTGATCTCAACCGTTTTCTGATTTTTATTGTTCATATATATTTAGTCATAGCTATTTTTTTCCCGGGACTACAGTATGTGGGGTTTGTTTCTAGTGGGACACTCATTAGTGATGCACTCTAGGTACTAGTTTGGCACGTTAGTTGTGTTCCTATGGTAATGCTGGCACCGATTCCTCAGGAACTGTTCCACAAATGTTCTTTGTAGGTTTTAAATTGTTATTTTTTATTTAGCTG
The DNA here is from genome assembly GCF_018812025.1 of Megalobrama amblycephala. NCBI lineage: Eukaryota > Metazoa > Chordata > Actinopteri > Cypriniformes > Xenocyprididae > Megalobrama > Megalobrama amblycephala. Next base: position 5,786,620 of record NC_063061.1, read on the forward strand.
TGTATAAGTCAAAGTAGGTTGAGTTTGATGGGAAAGAGAATAACACAAAACAGATTAAAGCCTTTTAAGATCATTAATGGATTTATTAATGGATTTAGTACTTTTTACATTTGATAAGGGGTATCCGTGAAAATAATCCTGTGCCATTCAGTAATGTTTATGAAGAATCTGCAATTTATACTCCAGACTGCAGTCATAGTAAAGGATAGCTCGTCATTGGTACATGATTAGTTCATGTCTTCACTAATCATGAGTTCATGTTGAAGTATTAATTCAGGTATCAGGTACATGATTATTCATGTACCTTTATTGTAAAAGTTTTGCCTGTATGGTGATTAGATTCATTATTTTGGACTGCCACCTTGACCTTGAGAGCTCAACGCGTCTAGTGTGCGGCATTAATTTTTCTCGTCCGGTGTGCATCACAGCCTGCTGAAGCAATAAGTATAAGGTTTAACATAGGGCTTAGGTTTCCTGAACAACTTTTACGAATTTGAGTCACTGTGTAAGTTAATATTAGCCACTGCTACCAGTTTCTCTGTAGCTGGCCAAGCGTGGTATTTGAGCGAAGTAAACACAAGTTAAAAATAACATTAAAAGAAATAGGCCTATCTGACCATCCTCCATAATGCGGTCACTCATACGTCTGTAAACTCATGCGTTACCAAGACAATGACTGACGCATTTGTATTACATTCCAAAGAACTATGTTATCAGCCCTACAGTGGAAAATGGAACCATATCTATACCAGCTGCGTCGCAAGTTTGGTTTGGTCTGACGGTGGAAAAGCAGCTTTAGAAGGAGACAAATATGAGAGCACTAGAGTCTAGTGAATGAGAAAAATCTGAGCACAGTGTGTGATGTTGTTGAGATCTCTTCTAAAACTTAGGAGGAGACAAATTTCTCAGGAGACAAATGTCAGAATCAGGAGACAACATTTGATGTTCATGTAACCTCATTTCTGTCTAGAAGAAAGTGTTCTTTCTTCTGGGAGAGTAATTATGAAGATGTAGCTAAAGATCTGTTGAATTTTGATTAATGATTGAGTGCTTCTATATTTTAATTTAGTCCCTTTAGGTGTAGTCTATGTATTTCTTTTTTGTTTTTCATTATTGTTCACAGTGCTGTTTTGTATCTAGTAGGCACATCCTACCAGAAGATGCTGCTGTTGCTCTATGTAGTGTTTATAGCCTTCTGTTCAAGTATCATCTTTTTGGTCCTCTCTTACCTAGATTAAAAAACAACACCAACAACTTTGGTGCACCAAGGGTTTCCTGTTACACATCCAAGACATTCCTGAGTGTCTGTTTTATTAGCTTTGATGGTAGCTTAGAGGGAAGCTTAAGAATTGTTGCTGGAAATGTTATGAAACAACTGTAAACCAATCTAGCTGAAGCAGTTTCAGTGGAGTGATCTACTGGGTTAACCAGTGTCTTCATGTCAATTACCTCCTCATCCTTCTGACCAAATTTGCTCAAGGTCAGCATGAGGGTCATATCTGGATCCTTGTTCACTTCAATGACCGATTTCATGAATAACTCAAGAATGAACTCTTGATCTTTCTCAAGGATATTCATCCACCTGAGTTGTTCAAGTTGTTTTTTATGATGATGGAACGTTCCCACTCCTTATCCTCAGCAAACCGGTCAAAAACTGCACTGATCAGGCTGTCAGCCTTTGCCCTCGCTGTGCACTCATTGCAAAATATTGCATGAGGATGGGTAGCTTCAGCTGTCAAGCAGCTAATATTAAGGAAATATCCTCCATCAACAAATGCCAAAACACTGCCAAATGTTTTGTGCAGTGCAGTGCAGACAATCTCATTTCATTTTGTGCACCCTGTCTGCCAAATACCCTACAATTGACCTTTTGTGGTCCCGGTATGGTCTGCATGAGGTGCCAATAAATCAATGTGATCTCATGAGAATATGTGTGGTTCTACCACACATACATTTATTTACGTTTTCATACACACAAAAACGTACAATATTGACGTATTTATAGCACTAAAACATAAAATACATACGTAATGACAGCAATAAAGCATGAATTATTTATGTATCCAAGTGTGAATGTGTATGAATTGTATTAATATTAATATTGTGGCATTGTTTTGATTCTGTTGTATTCATTTGTCACATCAATACTTTTAGTCGAATTTATTGAAAGTTGACAGTTTACTCATCTACTTAATATGAAATAACATTTCTGTTCTTGACTTGTGCTGCAAACTCGTTTTGGAGGATTACATAATATTAAACAAGACTACACTTTAAAACCCAACCTGGTCTCATGATATAAAGTCCACCTACGCTACGCCTAAACCTACCCGATAAGGTTAACAAAAGCAAACGTCACGTAAGAAGCGTCCGCGATCGTACCGTTTTACAGTTTAGATCTCGGCCAAAAAAGCGAAACTTACAGAGCCGGTTAAACGACGCAAAGTCCAAAGTACGTTCGTTTACAAATCGGGCACTCTGGTAAGAAGCGTTTTGAAGACGTAACTTCATATTGCGCGAGGAGACGCGAAAACGAGTCTTTATTAATCCATAATCCGTCATCCGTCATCGAAACCGTGTGTGGAAACGAGCAAAAGCGCCTATTGACGTTTTACCGGCCTTTAGCGGTCGTTTTTGTCGGAAACTGCAGCGAGACGTGCGCGCCCGTACCTAATTTTGTGTCTCGCGAAAACGTGCCCACGGGTACGTCTCTACTATGAGACCAGGTTGTTAAAACCTTCAAATGAATACAATTTCTGTAATTGCTTAGCCATTATGAAATATTTAGTTTGTTTGCTGTGCGATTTTCTCCTATGCAGTGACTGACGATACACCAAAGCACAACATAAATTCACAAATTACATCAATTTTATTTGTTCGCTGTACTCCAAATCTTTAGAATCCATATGTTTACAAGGAACAGATCCAAAATCAGCCCTTTATCCAGTGATCTTCATCTTCATTCTCAGCAGCGACCGTCACAGTCAAAGTCCGCACTCGTTATGATTCAAATTTGAAAGTTGCGCCCTCGAGTAGCGTTACGACATGGTTTACGGCGCTGATATCGAACGCTCATTGCTTCTCACCTGCTTCGTCACAGATTGCGACATGCTGTGTTTCAATGAATTGACATTTGAAATGAGTGTGCGCCTTCATGGAGAGAAGCCGCATTCATATTTTCATGGATTAATAACTTAAATTCTGCTCTGTAACTCATAAACTATTACCGCCAGAGAGGACTGCAACTCATCATCATTTGAACTACTTTTGGTACCACTTTTGACATTTTCACAATAAATAAATTATTATTTGTCTCTTATTCTTTTATTTATAGCCTAACAGTATTTAGCTTTAAGAATGGGTTGGTTTAGGGGTTGGTTTAAATATCTTTTTAATGCTATATTGTTACTAAAATTGTCATTTATGTTTTATTCTTTTAATATTCTATATAAAATAGGTATGTTTATGTTCAGTGTGGGATTTAGGGATCTTACATTTATCTATATAATGATGGAAAAATGGAAATTAATAATAATATTAATAATAATAATAATAATAATAATAATAATATTTTTTTTCACTGTAAAAACCTAATAATGCTACGTTTAAATGCTGCCAATACGTCCATATTGTATGTTTCAGCACCTATCCAAATGTACAAAAATGCACATTTTGTGTCTTTGAAAGTTACATATTGCAGTTTTTCTCAATCGATTTGACACATTTTTTCAATCACTGTTCTCATTAACACAGTGATCTGAACACTGTAAAATGTCCTAAACAGTTTGTACGTTTTCATTCATTTCAAACAAATTGCAAATCATGTGAATAATTTTCTCAAAATACTATACACAAAGTTCTCAAATGTTTTCATAATAGTTAATACATCCAACCAAAACTTTAATATATCAGGAAAAATCAATCACAGCTTTTTTTTTATTGGGTTTACACAATTCCCAAACATTTATGTACCATTTGTCCAAACACAACTAACAAAACTCTGGAATTTGTCATATTATCAAATGGACTTGGTGTGTTTTCAATTAGCCCCACACTGATATCTGCTTGATTAATAATACACAACACAGGAAATTCAGTTTTCTTATCTGTTAAACACATTTATCATAATTGCATTATGTAATAGGGGAAAATGGCTATAAAAAGGAAAGTATAAATAGAGCAAGAAAATAGGGAAATAAAGAGGTGGTGGTGTGGGTAGAGGAAGGGGTGTAATGAGAAGGGAAGGAAGAGTGGAACATATAGAGGGAGATCATACTGTATATGAGGAGAAAGGATGAAGTAAAAAAAGGAGGATTGGAGAAGAGCTGAGTACAGTGGAGGGCATTGGTGTAGTGGAAAGAGCAAGAGGAGAAATTGTAAGAAGACATGGACATAGTGAAAGTAGACAGCAGGGTGGAAGGGGAGGAAGGAGAGGTGGATTTCAAATGAAATCAGAATTACTCTAATTCAGTGCTTCTGGACCTGGAGAGCCTTATCTGAGGGAATGGGGGGTTTTGGATTCAGCCCCCAAATTTTATTTTTGTTTATAAGAAATTCAAGATAAAATGGCATAATGTTATGTTTGAATATCCATATAAACACTTTTTATTAATATCTGTAGTTTTAAAGCTGTTGAGATAATTGAAAAACTTTTGCTTGAAAAACTTTTACTTTTGCAAAAAAATTTGTATGTTCGCAAATGTCAGGGTGCACAACTGCAAATATTTTATCAACTGACAGGGTAATAACCTTAAGCCTGATACTGTAATGCAACATCCAGAGGACCCAATAGATCATTGTGGCAGAGTGAAAAGAGTTGTAGATAACTCTGAAATACTGATACAAACAGCTCATTTCATGTATGGGTAGATATATACTGTATTACAAATATTTGGTTGTACCACCTGACAAAAAGGTAAAAAAAAAAGAAAAAGAAAAAAAAGAATTTAAACACGTTGAAATGTTATGTAACAACTGAAATTTGTTTAAACACATTGTTCATGATTCAAAAATATGCATTACATCAGTTTTTGATGTTTTTTTGTTTTTTTTAATACCATTTTGAAGCTTTATTTGCTCAAAGACCCATATAAGAAAACCTGTTGGAAAAACATTACAATAAACCTGTATTTCCCTTAGTGTATTTGTACATCTACAGCTGAAAATGTTCTAAAATCAATAGATAATATGCCTGTAGTTTTGATGTTAGTATTTACTTTTAATAAATGCATTACTAGAAAAAAAATGCAGTGCTTTATTTTGCAGTAAAGTTAAACTGTTTGGCTAAGGTACGAGTGTTTAGATCACTGTGTTAACTGTTTTGAGAGCAGGTACATTGGAGAAATGTGTCAAATCGATTGAGAAAAACTGTAATACCTACATACTATCAATGAGACCAGTCTGAATAAATTCAGCGTGGTTGTTGTCAGAAGCAGCAAATTTTCAGTCTAACCTAAGTTAAAAAGCTTGATCTTTTCCTTCTCAAGTGAAAAGCATTCACGATTCATGTGATGCTTCTTCTGAAATGCATCATATTACGGTGAAAGCAAAAAGAGAAGTCGACTCAGAAGTAGACTATTACAGAGGTTTTTTTTTTTTTTGTATAATGGTATAAAACATCTTTATTTACCCTCTCTGAGGGAGGCCCACGGTAAAGTTGGACACCTTAGGGCAACCCCAACATAGCAGAAAGAGGTTTTGTATGCAGGAATCAGTCAAGGATAGTCAGCTAAACATCAGTCATGCATGCAAATCAGTCATGGAGCAGAGTGCAGGTATTCATGCGTGCTATTCCTGAGAGAGGATGTAGGAAGGAGGGATATTGAGAAAGAGAGCTGAGCTGCAGGAACTCTTCCACCAAGGAGACCACCATCATTTCCTTCTAAACTTCTCTGTAATAAAATCTTTATTCAGCTCTGACAACTGGCTAATGAGCCAATAAGAAATTAGTAATGAGCATGATAGTTGTGACTCTCTTCTGTTAGAGTTCTGTGCTTGACGAGTTCCTGCAATTCTGCGGGTGCGAACCAGACTTAAGTTGCAAGACGAGACAATTTTCAGATGGGTTTTCATACAGTGTTTGATTGCTGGAAGTGCAAAAGTTGTTCACTCACTGGGAGAATTCAAATGCCTTATTACATAATACCTATGGGTTATTTGATAGCAAATGTGTATGTTTACTGAACAGCGGGGAATACAACATGCTTACATCCACAGTGAATATTCATTGGTTGTTCATCCTCCCTCTCCTGACTTCCCTCATCACAAGGACACTGCACAGCTGTTGTAATTTGCTCCATGAGGGACTTTTGTCTTGGCAGCGGGACACCTGAGGTTATCGCTCTACAAATAATCCAAGGTTTAACATCTATATCTGAATTCTAACTCTAATGTGCTCGGTGACATTGTGGAAAGACCAAATTGCGTGGTCTGCGTTTTACCCTTCTCACCTGTGACTGTTCTGAACATCAGTGTGACCTCATAAATCACACTGAGAGAACATCAAACTCTGCCAGAAATCAGATGTCTCAACTGTGCATGTCATCAGGATGGATCGTGTATACGTTCCAGGTTGCCTTATCCGCTTTCACACATAATCTCTCATGCCGAGTAGTTGTAAGGGACATTTCAACATATTTTAAGAGCAATAATTGTGCGAAGAAAGTTTGAGAGAGAGAGAGAGAAGAGTTGTGCACCCTTAATTGCAATCTCCCTGCCAAATTGGGCAAACCAGGGAAGGAGGCTGCTGGCTATCACTCCCGCCAGATAATGATCCACCACTGATTACGCTTTAAGTGTCAGACTTCAAAATAATTGGCTGGAATTGCTGTAAAAGCAAGAGAGCGGATAAACAGTGCCTTGGAGCAATTTGTCATCTGCTATTTTGGCCTGTGTTGACGTGGAAATACGCCCCAGGCCCCAAAGGACCAATAAGATGCTGTGTCAAGGTACTAGAAGAAATGAACAGGAAGAGAGCAACAGAAAGAGAGTACCACTTTGTCTTCAAAAAGTAGCCCGATAAAAGCCGACGTAACCAAATACTGAACTTTCTTGACATTCTGGGTGAAGTTCTACTGGCATGACAGTAAATTGAATACGCCGCAGGCCACAGATAACATATCTCTCACTTTGCAATGTTCTGAGTCCACTTTCTTAACCATGACATGTCCATGCCTTGTCCGATCCGAGACAGAATATGAATCTGCCGAACTTGCTCTTAAATGAGTTGTCATGTTGTGAATATGAGTATTATTTCTTGACAGGGCGGCTGTAATGCAAGTGACTTGATGAATGCGACCTGACAAATCTAGGTCACTAAGACCCAGTCTTGTAAATGTACTTGGCTTGTGGAGGATTCTGGAGCTAATGCTGCAGGCATGGGCCCTAGGTATTCCTATCTTTAGTAGTCAGACGTAAGGGGGCGCTGCAGGGAAACCAAAAGAACAGTGTGTGCAGCACAGTGTCCTTTAGAGAAACTTTGAAAGCTCATGTTTTACAGTACAGCATTTAACATACAGTATAATATTGATGTATAATTAGCATCAAACAAACAATATAATTCTTGTCAAGAGCTACACAAACCAACCCTGACCTTGAAAACATCAAACAAGAACTAAACTGAACAGAGGGTTTAAACACACAGAGACTGAAAAAGATGATTAACCAGACACAGCAACCAATGAAGAGAGGGAACATATGAGCCAATGAAACCGAAACAGGGTAAAACTAACTAAAAGTCCATGAGAAAAAATAATAATAAAAAAATAAATATACACATTACAGTATTACACCATTTTTATGTGTTCAGTGCCAATAAACAAAAAGGACAATTACATTCTTTGAAATGTTTCGGTACTGGATTGGTTATAACCTCTTTTAATTGAGTTTGTATGTTCAGTTATAGAGATTAAGTAAGATTAAAGATTTTTTTTTTTTTTTTTCACAAGGGCATTGTATCAAATATATAAGATTTTTAGCATTGCATGTAATGAAACTTTTTAAATATTTATATCATCTTTATAAATCAGATGTCAATCATTTATGATTGATTTCCAAGAGGAGTGAAACATTGGAATATTTTTTCAATTTAAGAACTATTAAAACACCATCTACTGCTTTACTAATTGAGCTTTACTTTTTTTTGTTCTAAAATAATAATAATAATAATAATAATAATATATTTGACTTGTAATGCACTTTATATTCAAGCAAAATTTCAAAGCGCTACAATTTAATAAAAAATAAAGTAAAAATAAAACCAAAAGCTCTTTTAAAAAGGTAAGTTTTAAGGCAGCATTTAAAAGCATCCACAGTCTGTGGTGTCCTCAGGTGGTAAGGGAGAGCATTCCACAGATTGGGAGCGGCTGAGCAGAAAGCCTGATCTCCCATAGTACAGAGCTGGGGGTGGGGGTGATATGGTCGTATTTGCACACCCTCATCAGGATCCTAACACTGCTGTTCTGAATGTACTGCAGTTTCTGAAGGCTTTTGTCAGGGATCCCAATGAGAAGCGCATTGCAGTAGTCCAGTCTGGAGGAGACAAAGGCATGGACAAGCTTTTCCGCATCTGTGTAGGACAGAGTTTAGCAATATTCCTGAGGTGGACGAAGGAGGTCCTACACAGATGTTTGATGTGAGCATCAAAGGTCAGATGAGAATCCATTTTAACATCCAAGTTGATGACTGATGTTGAACGTGGAATATCCTGGCCAGAGAAAATAATGCTGGTAATGTCAGAATAGCTTCTGTCTTTGAGCTGTTTAACTGCTGGAAATTTTGCTTCATCCATGCCTTTATCTCCTCCAGGCAGTTGGTCAGAGTGGATGATGGCAGGGCAACAGAGGGGGTTGAATTTGTCCTGAGAGAAATGAAATTCCATGCCAGCCGGTGACATGGCCGAGGGGGAGAATATAGAGGATAAACAGGGTGGGGCCAAGCACCGAGCCTTGAGGGACACCACAGGTGACATTGTGTGTCAATGATTTAACCTCTCCCAAGGCAACATGCACAGTTCTCCTAGTGAGGTACGATGAAAGCCAGTTACAAACAGAGTCAGATAGACTGATAGTAGAGTGTAGACGATGGAGGAGAATGATCAACAGTGTCGAACGCTGCAGTCAAGTCCAGGAGGATGAGAAGAGATGGGGAGCCAGTGCTTGCCGTCATCAGCAGGTCATTTGTGACCCTGACCAGAGCTGATTCCGTGGAGATGAAGATGTGCAGCAACTACTTTTTCCAGCACTTTGGAAAGGAAAGAAAGGTTGGAGATGGGCCTATAGTTGGCAAGAAGTTCTGGGTCTAAAGGCTGGAACACACCAAGCCGACGGTCGGCCGTCGGGCAGTTTTTCTTCGTCGGCCGACTAAGTTTTCTCAGTGTGTTCCGCACCGTCGGCTGAAGTTGGTCCTCGTCGGCCTTTTTTCGGCCGATTCGAAATGTTGAATCGGCGTTGGAGCTCGTCGGGCCATCGGGCCATCTGATGATTCTGATTGGCTGCTCAGCTACTGCCGCCTGCTGTTTCGGAAAGGCATTTCATCTCACGCAGGCGCAGAACTGACATGCTGCTTGGCCGTCGGCTGTTTAGCGTCGGTTTGGTGTGGCAGGGCAACTTTGGACACAGACGCTGCCGACGTGAGCCAACCCCACAGTCTGCTTTCATCTTCGCTAGTTCGTCGGCGTCGGCTTGGTGTGTTCTGGCCTTTAGGTGGGTTTTTTGAGAAGTGGGGAGGGAGTGGTTGATGACCTTATTAGTAATCATGGGATTTATGACACAGAGGTTAGATTTTACCAAGGCGGTGGGAAAAGGGTCCAGGGCACAGGTGGATGATTTCAACATTGTTGGTGTTGATGGTGTCTACTATTTGAAAAAAGTAATAAAATTATTGCACTTCTCCACTGTGGCTTATAAATAAGAGTACATTTGCGGTTTAACAATGTGATTTATAGTAGAAAAAAGTTTTCCATGGTTTTCCTATTGTTGATGATATTAGCGTAGAATTGTGACTGTGCATCTCTCAAGGACTTTGTGTAGGCCTTCTGATGTTCTCTATAAGCTTGTGTGTGAACAGTGAGAGCCGTTCAGACGCCACTCAAGGACTGTCTTCATTTTCCGTAGTTCGCAGGTGTACCAAGGAGCTGAGAGTGAGAAGGTGACAGTTCTAGTTCTGACAGGGGCGTGGAGAACTAGGAGACTGTTCAGAGATTGATTGTAGAAGTCAGCGGACTCAGTGACTGAGGAGAAATCATCAGAGGAGAGATGCTGGTGGTCTAGGACCAAGCTGTCAAGGATAATGTTTTTCAGGTCACTAAAGCAGATTTGACGTTTGTCTTCGGTCTGAGAAAAGGGGAGTGGTAGCTCTGTTGAGATGGTATTGTGGTCAGACACACCCAGATCTTACACCAGAACGTCTGAAATGAGAGTATCAACATGTTGTTGGAGGTTAAAGGATTAGTCCACTTTTAAATAAACTTTTGCTGATAATTTACTCACCCCCATGTCATCCAAGATGTCCATGTCTTTCTTTCTTCAGTCGAAAAGAAATTAAGGTTTTTGATGAAAACATTTCAGGATTATTCTCCTTATAGTGGACTTTAATGGGCACCAAACAGTTCAAGGTCCAAATGACAGTTTCAGTGCAGCTTCAAAGGGCTTTAAACGATACCAGACGATGAATAAGGGTCTTATTTAGCGAAACGATCGGTCATTTAAAAAAAAAAAAAAGTTTACGTTTTATAAGCACAAATGCTGGCCTTGCTCTGTTCTGCGATGCGCATTCGTGACGTCACGTTATACGCAATTACGTTGAAAAGGTCACGCTTAATGTAGGCGGAAGTACTGATTCAGTGTTTACAAGTTGAACGTGCAAACACTAAGTCAAACGGCGTTTACAAAATAAAGTAAAACAACAATGTCGGACGATTTTGAACTTCGAGGAGAAGATGAGTTTTTGCCAAGCCCTACCTTTTTGAACCAGAATACACAGAGGAAGAAATTAGGCAGATGGAAGAGACTGCTGCGGCGACACACACCTCTCAAGCATCGGGCAGACGAAGATCTAATGAGACGTGGTGGTGCACATGTGGTAAATGCCAACCATTGCCAACAGAGGAAGAATCTCAATGCTGCCACGACTGGACCATTTCAATCCCGCCATTAGAATCAGTCGGTGAGTCCCTGTTTCCATCTCGCTGCATTACCGGACAAAATGGATTTCCACCGTTACTGAGCAACAGCGTTTTAAGGGGGTCGCACACCAGATGCGAAGCTCAGCGCTGCGCCACGTCTTTAAAATTCGAACGCATTGTTTTCTATGAGTCTACGCACACCGGCGGTGACCAACTCAGGAAGTTGTTCAAAATCCTGCCGCGCCACAGTTTAAAGCCCTTTGAAGCTGCACTGAAACTGTCATTTGGACCTTGAACCGTTTGGTGCCCATTGAAGTCCATTAAATGGAGAAAAATCCTGGTATGTTTTTATCAAAAACCATTTCTTCTCAACTGAAGAAAGAAAGACATGGACATTTTGGATGACATGGGGGTGAGTAAATTATCAGCAAAAGTTTATTTAAAAGTGGACTAATCCTTTAAGACAGTCCAATAGTTGCAGAAACTCATCTGCAAAATGACAAGAGGGAGTGTCTACATGAATACTAAAATCTCCAAGTATAATAATGTTGGCAGAAGTGGTGCAAAGTGTTCTAAGAAGATCATGCATCTATGAAATGAGTTTGGTTTGGGTGGCTGGTAGATAAGAAGTATTGTCATGGGAAAAGAGGCTTTACATTTAAAGGCAAAACATTCAAACAAGGACAGTGTAGGCAGGGAGAGGAGGGACAGATCCAATTTTTGACAGTGTTACAGCTTTCTCATAATAGCTATAACCATTTAGTGCTGAATAAACCTCTGGCTGGTGCCATGTTTCTGTTATGCACAAAAGGTATATTTCCTTTATTGTATATATTGTATACAAGATTTATTTTGAGATCGTGTATTAAAATTGTGTATTAAAAAGTTCTATTATAAGCATTGATGGGGTAGTTAATCTCTGTAGAGGCCGTAATACACTGGAATCCACTCCACATTTTCTGTCCTGCTTGGTGTGCAGAGATCTCACGATGCTTCCCATGTTACTAACACAGAAAGCAGCACTGCCTGTGCAGTGTGACATTACATTGCTCAGAAAATGAAAACAGCATGTTCTTTGAGACCTTTGAGGTTTTACAGGGATTAAAAAAAAAAAAAAAAAAAAAAGATTTGGAGTGGGTGGATTTTTATCATTATAGGATGGTTGTGTACACACATTGCCGAGACACATTTATGTTCAAACACCATGTAAAAGTAAATTTAGTATAATAGGCCCCCTTTCAATTCAAAACAAAATAAAAGGACTTCATTAAAATGTGGTGCGCAGCACATTCCAGCACATTCCCCTCTCTGTCCATAACAAAAGCCTGCTACATTTTGATTGGATCTTGGTCAGACTAACACAAACAAACTGTCCAATGCCATCAGATAAAGATGCTAGGACAACAGCTAGACACTTCTTAGATGGCAAGAAGAAGACATCTTGTACCAAGCCCAGGAAGGACAGGACTTCTCATTGAACTTCTTCACCCATCTAGCGACTAAATCCCAAGGTTTTGGCCTGTAACCACCCTAAAAAATACTCAGGACCTTCGGATGCAGCAGCAGTGGCTGAAACAGTGCAACAGTGAAACAAAGGGAAATACAAATCCATTTATAGCTATTTTTGGAAACATTAAAGGTGCCCAAGAATGATTTTTCACAGGATGTAATATAAGTCTCCTGGTGTCTCCTGAATGTGTCTGTGAAGTTTCAGCTCAAAATACCCCATAGATTTATTTAAATAAATTTTTTTAACTGCCTATTTTGGGGCATCATTAACAATGCACTGATTTACATTCGGCGCCGCCCCCTTAAATCGCGTGCTCCCTGCCACACGAGCTGTCGACTATATTACAGCGCATTTACAAAGTTCACACAGCTAATATAACCCTCAAATGGATCTTTACAAGATGTTCGTCATGCATGCTGTATGCATGCTTCGAATTATGTGAGTAAAGTATTTATTTGGATGTTAAAGTTTTATTCTGAGTGAATTTGAGGCTATGCTCCATGGCTAACGGCTAATGCTACACTGTTGGAGAGATTTATAAAGAATGAAGTTGTGTTTATGAATTATACAGACTGCAAGTGTTTAATAATGAAAATAGCGACGACTCTTGTCTCCGTGAATACAGTAAGAAATGATGGTAACTTTAACCACATTTAACAGTACATTAGCAACATGCTAACAAAACATTTAGAAAGACAATTTACAAATATCAGTAAAAATATCATGCTATCATGGATTATGTCAGTTATTATTGCTCCATCTGCCATTTTTCGCTGTTGTTCTTGCTTGCTTACCTAGTCTGATGATTCGGCTGTGTGCAGCTCCAGACGTTAATACTGGCTGCCCTTGTGTAATCCCTTTCATAATGTTGGGAACATGGGCTGGCATATGCAAATATTGGGGCGTTCACCCCGACTGTTACGTAACAGTCGGTGTTATGTTGAGATTCGCCTGTTCTTCGGAGGTCTTTTAAACAAATGAGATTTATATAAGAAGGAGGAAACAATGGGGTTTGAGACTCACTGTATGTCTTTTCCATGTACTGAACTCTTGTTATTTAACTATGCCAAGGTAAATAAATTTTTTGAATCTAGGGCACCTTTAAAACCACTGTTTACATTCAGTGCTTCCAGGTTCTATGTCAGAACACCATGTTCTATGTCAGAACAGATGGATTGTAAGTTAATAATTATTTATTTCTTAGCCAGCAAGTATTCAGTGAAGTGATTGATGCCCATGAGTGTGTTATGTAGATATTTTAGTTCTAATATTCCAACTGACAGCCAGCCTAGTTTTTGACGGATGTGATAACGTGTGTGAGGGGTGAACTATGTTCGTATTTTGGGTAATTAAAAAATATGCTGGAGAAGTTCTAAATCCTTTTTATTTTGCGGAAAAAAGTTTATTTCGTGGCTTAAATAAATTACATGGTATTTAAAGACTGACATGTTTGGCTTGTCAAAAATGTTACATTCAGCTGTCACAAATCAAATTCTTTTTTTTTTTTTTTTTTTTAAACTGTTGTTCCATTATTAACCCTTAGCAGAGGGTTCTCACTGACTCACATAGGCCCAGTTTCACAGACAGGGCTTAGCATAAGACAGGATTAGGTATTAGTTCAATTAGGATATTTAAAGGTCCTAAATAGGATCTTTTCGTCGACTGAGAAACCAAAGACTGTTAGTGAGTTTTTGAAATGAGTGCATGCGTAAGAACAGCCCCCCTCCTTCACAGCACATTTTGAGGGAACACCTCCCAAAACTCATGCACGAGTATTGGAACACGAGTGTTTACCACCGGCATTCGCTGTGTCGTGTTAGTGGATTCATTATGTTGGACTCATAATCTGCAGTTGTTACTCCTGTCTCCTGACAAAAACATTGCATGCGGCGCCTGTGGAGTGTGGAAAGTTACTGGAGCGTGCAGCCGCGCTCGTCTCTCACAAGGAACGTCATGGCAGTGACTGACAAGCCAGAGGGCCAATCGTTTACGCGATGATCGCGTAAACGATTGGCTGATGTTTTTAAGGCCCTACCTCATGCACAGATGATGTATATTAATATTATTCCTTTCAGTGCACCTAATTATTAGTCTTTTATTACTTAGTAAAGACAGTTTCAAGTAATATTGCAAAAATGTATAAAACAAAACATCCTATTTAGCACCTTTAAGTAGCTATTATAAACGCACACTAGAAAAAAAAAACAGTGTGCATCTTGAGAAAAAACAATGGCACTGACATATTTTAAGATGTCTGTACAAGTTGTTTTCAGTTAAAGTAGCTCAAACATGCATTTTAGTCTATAACTAGCTTAAGCCTTGTCTGTGAAACCAGGAGATAGAGTTTAGAAGCCAGTGATAGGGCACAAATCACTTTGGTCAACAAATGAATGGGTTATCGCCAATCATTTGATTAAATTTATCAAAGAACTCACTCTTGCATTTGGCCATGAGCGCTCAAAATGAAATAAATATGGGCCATATCATCAAAGTGGAATCTTATTTATAAAAGGTTTCCTAATGTTACGGTACGCTGGTGTAGAGATGAGGCAGATGCAGATTTCCACAATCAATGACAATACTTTAATGAACACAGGTAAGGAGAACCAAACATACACGTAGTATAACATTAAGACGGACAAGGAGTGAAGGGAGTGAGTGCAATATAAAGGGAGTGCTAACAATAGAGTCCAGGTGCAGGTGATCCGTGATGAAGAGGAACTGACGAGGGAAATGAGTGCAGGTGTGGAGAACAGGAGGATCATGGGATATGGAGTCCAGGAGAACAAGGGTTCTGTGACAGTACCTCCCCCTCCTGGTAGGCGCGTCCTCGCGCCGTGGATGGAACAACCGGGAGGGGGGTGGGCGCCCTGGAGACCTCAAGCTGGTGCAGGGGGAGGAGCAGACTGGAGTGGAGGTCTCCAGGGCAGGTTCAAAAGCCATGGCGGGTCAGGGGCCGAAGGCAGCCATGGCGGGTCAGGAGCCGTGGGCAGCCATGGTGGGTCAGGGGCCGTGGGCAGCCATGGCGGGTCAGGGGCCGTGGGCAGCCATGGCGGGTCAGGGGCCGTGGGCAGCCATGGCGGGTCAGGGGCCGTGGGCAGCCATGGCGGGTCAGGGGCCGTGGGCAGCCATGGCGGGTCAGGGGCCGTGGGCAGCCATGGCGGGTCAGGGGCCGTGGGCAGCCATGGCGGGTCAGGGGCCGAAGGCAGCCATGGAGGGTCAGGGGCCGAAGCCTGCCATGGAGGGTCAGGGGCCGAAGCCTGCCATGGAGGGTCAGGGGCCGAAGCCTGCCATGGAGGGTCAGGGGCCGAAGCCTGCCATGGAGGGTCAGGGGCCGAAGCCTGCCATGGAGGGTCAGGGGCCGAAGCCTGCCATGGAGGGTCAGGGGCCGAAGCCTGCCATGGAGGGTCAGGGGCCGAAGGCTCGGCGGAGACTGGGGATGCAGGCTCGGCGGAGACTGGAGAAGCTTGCTCGGCGGAGACTGGAGCTGCTTGCTCGGCGGAGACTGGCGCTGCTTGCTCGGCGGAGACTGGAGAGGCTTGCTCGGCGGAGACTGGAGAGGCTTGCTCGGCGGAGACTGGCGCTGCTTGCTCGGCGGAGACTGGCGCTGCTTGCTCGGCGGAGACAGGAGAAGCTTGCTCGGCGGAGACTGGAGATAATGGCTCGGACCAAAAGTCTATAAGCCAGGCTGCCTCACTTGGCAGTTCGTGTGAGGCTGGAGCCTCCTCGGAGAGGGCTGGAGCGGCAGGTTCGTGACTGGTTGGTGCCGCTTTCTTCCTCCTCCTCCGCTTTTTGGACCCAGCGGAGGAGTGTGGGTCCAGCATAGAACAGGCAGGAAGTTCGCTGGAGGGGCATGCGGAGGAAGACGGAGGCTGACTGACTGGCCCGGCCAACCGTGTTTCTGGATGGACTGGAGACATACACTTATCCTGAACCTTATCCACGAAGAATTTGGAGCAGTTTAACCACAAAATTAAATTGATAGTTTCGCTTAAGGAGAAACGATAATCAGGTTCATCAAAACGGATAGTGTCATCATCCAGTCCATCCAGAAACAGGGAGATTAAACATGCTTCAGGCCAGTCAGACAAAAAAGCGAGCTCAACGAACTCCTCCACATACCTCTCCAGCGAATGACCGACCTGCAGGAGCCCGATGAGGCGATCGCCGGTTGCCAGAGGTGTTGGAGGAGCAAGAGCCAGGGAGCTGGGGAAAGTCTCCATCTTTTTTTTGTGGAAAATCCGGTTGGTTTAAAGGGTCCGTCTTTCTGTTACGGTACGCTGGTGTAGAGATGAGGCAGATGCAGATTTCCACAATCAATGACAATACTTTAATAAACACAGGTAAGGAGAACCAAACATACACTTAATGTATAACATTAAGACGGACAAGGAGTGAAGGGAGTGAGTGCAATATAAAGGGAGTGCTAACAATAGAGTCCAGGTGCAGGTGATCCGTGATGAAGAGGAACTGACGAGGGAAGTGAGTGCAGGTGTGGAGAACAGGAGGATCATGGGATATGGAGTCCAGGAGAACAAGGGTTCTGTGACACCTAACATCCTAGTTTAAATTTTTTGTGTAGAACCAAATAATCAAAAGCTTGACATTTATCCTGGTTTATATTACAACAATGTCTCTGTTTTGTTGAAGAAGCTGCAGCACTGTATTTAATTTCCAATCTTTCATGTTTAGTTAGTATTTACAGCAATAGACTAGAGGAGGTATGATTGTTGAAAATGAATAACTTTAATAATTAAGACTTGGCAAGCCAACTTGAGAAAAGAGGAATTATATTTCATTTTTTTCATTATGAAACGCAAACATGAAGCCTTTCCCCTCATGTTTGGCCGTGAAATTGAATGTGATTGGACTCGGCTCTAATCATTATTTACACAGTTCCAAGTCTCACATCATACAATGACGTCCCTAGTGAGTATACTTGATGAGACTGCTCTCATTGACAGTCAAGAGACTATGCCTAAAGTAGATGTAAGTAGCCTTGTTTTTCTTCAGATTTTAAACTGCCTCTCTAATTTATCAAAATCTAAACTTTATTCCAACAAGTGGATTTGAAAGCTATGTGCCAACAAAAGAAAGTCTTCAAAATCTGTCTTAGTTTAGGAGTCAAATATTGGAACCTTGCATGAATGATAAACACTTAGCAGCAGTGTGGCATTTCCAGGCATTCTGGAGCCATCACTTTAAAAATTTTCAGAAGCTTTGGACATATTTCGTACAGAACAGCTTTATATAGATCAGTGGCTGTCTGTATATTTTAAGATGGCTACTAGCATAGATTTTAAGTTATCTATATAAGTGTAGTTTATATGTTCTTATTAGTTAGTATAGATTTCTCTGCATTGAATTAGCATCATTGATTTGGTCTAAGGGTTCAGTGAAGCTGGCAGAGATTGACAGACTAATCCAGCGGCTAAATGCATGATTATGACACATAATAGCTAAAGATGTTAAATAAATCAGTGCAACAGTGTCATAACGTATCAAATCAAACAAATGTCGTAAACTTTTCAGGCTCAAATTTTTGAATTTGTTCATGCTTTTTCTGAAGAAAGACAAACATAAATAGTGACAAAAGCCAAAATATTAAATGTCACGGTTGAATTACTGAGTAATTCACTATTTTGTAGAGAGAGGTCAAAACGACAATTTTCACCTGAGATTTGGAGCCAACTTACAGGGGGGTAAAAATGACTTTAGAAATATGGCAGTATCATTATTTTATTATTTATACTTAGATTGGTAGGTCTCTTTGTTAAATTTGTTGACTTTAGCAATCTTTGTTGCATTATATGCCAATGGTGACAGTTAAAAAATGGGAAAAAGAAGCAGGCGTGAAGGGAAGGGAATGCGCCCCCGGATCCACCTATATGTGTTTATGTCTGTGCTAAAAAGTTTATTTTTTGCTAAAAGGCTCCTGAAGGATGGATCAGTACCTTCAGACGACGTGAGTAACGTTATAGGTTTTTTTTTATGAATCTTTGCAAAAAGCCTTTCCTAATAATGTGCTAGTTAGCAAGTTCCACGACGAATGCAGCTAAAGTGAAAAGCCAGTTCACACCGCACAGATAAACGCCAACAAACACGTCTATTGGAGTTTGTTGGTTCAGGACACAGCCTCTGAAATGAGACGCAGCTAGTGTGATACTCCTGTCTGCGTCTGTTGCCATTGGTCGGAGTTTGTTTTCACCCGACTGAACATGTTTGAACATGGGTCGTGGAATGTCTGAGCAGTGTGGTGTGATTTTCCAACAAACGACAACAAACTCTGACGTAATCTGACCTGGCCACGAACCATTGTTATGATGATGAGGCAAGTCCCTTGCAATGACTGCTGTTTGATCGCGCCGGCGCCTCACGCACACACAACAAAGCACTGAAAAGGTGACATCGCAGCTTGTTCATTATCAAAATAATACAGTCGAACAAACATATGTCATCATTTCTATTTAGAACCTTCTCACTGTAATTCATAACTGCACGTTTATAATGAACAATGCATTAAGGTGATTGTCTTATTACAAACTGTGTACATTTTATGTATCATTTAAAGGGACATGCACCGAAGCAGCTCTATGTGAACAGAGCTGTTTTGACCAGGTAAAAAGGGTGTTTTTTTTTTTTTACACAACCATTAAGAAATTTTAAACGTATTATAAGTGTTATAGACTTGTTATAGACTTTTTATGAAGACACTAAAGAATCATACTAACTTGTGGAAAATTGCCATCCGATGTTCCCTTTAAGGCCCTAAAGTACAGTGTATCTCAATGCTGCTCCATTTCCAAATTGTTGAATATTACCCAAATTCAATGGTCAAAAACCAAATGTGGTCACTTTGCATACAGCTGATACGTTTTAAGTATTTAAAGGGGAATGTCTGAAGAATAAATAATGTTGAAACTAGAAATGTAACCTGTTCCCCTCTATTAAAAGAATTGCATAGAACATACCCATCTGAGTGCCAAAAATACACTGAAATGGTCAAGTTGTGGCACATTAACTTGCTGTCAGTAGTCTGTTCATAAGATTCTATATTTGAATCGTTTCAGAAATATTTGGAAGAAGGGATTTTGTTCATTTGAACAGCTTCTGAAGCTAGCAAGAGTTCAAATATTCAGTATCATAACTACATGTTTGTAACAAATTTCATGACTTCTAGGAAAGTGTTTGCTCTCCCCACACTATATTCACATTAATAAACCAAGATTTGCCTCACCTGGATTAAGTATTAAATTTTCCTATTGTTATAACATGTGAAGCATAGTCATAGATTGAGTAGTATCCACTGCTAAGGGCCATATTCGCTGGAATCACTGATAATATCTCAAACTTTGAAATATAAACTATTTGAAATATCTTTAATACTTCTAGAGTTATAGACATATGTGGCAGGGCGGTGTAATTTTGAGACACAAGCCCAAGTTTTTGTTCACCAGTAATAAAGTCTGACTACGCCACCCTAAGGATTAACCCCAGGGAAAATACTCAAACCAATCAAATTGGATAATAGAGCACACAGGTTCGGTTCCCTCAAAATTAGGCCAGAGACGCAAGTATAAAAAACAAAAAAAACAAAAACAAAATGTTTATTAATACAAAAGTTAATTAAAATACAAAACAATGAATCACAGAAAAATACATGAAACCCCACTTCAAACACAAGAACACAAATTACAAAAAGAGAAAGATATCAAACAAAACCAACTTGAAGTAGTATGTATTTATGTGTATATATGTAAAACAAAGACGGATTAATACCAGCAGGGGCTGAGGCTCCCAACGGCTGGGATCAATGTAGAGTTTGGTTTCACAAGAGCACACTTCCACCCGTGCACTCTAATCACACTATCAAACACTCAAGGTGTACACCGCACACGATGAAGGAGAACCACCACCACAAGGAGGAAGATCAAACCACCCGTGGGACCCCAGCTCCTGCAATAAATCAAAAAGAAAATAACTATGAAAATAAACTGGGCAGAGATGGCAATATGAACAGCAATGCAGCAACTCCTCACATAAGTGGTATCAACAAACAGAAGTGAGGAGAAGCAACAATGTAACCAGAAAATCAGATAGTTAATCACCTGAAATTGTTACAAACACCAACTTCTATACAATAGATCACCACACGATTTGAATTGCATTCATAGATTAAACATGCACATATCGACAGATTGTAGTTTCACAAAAAAAAAGAAAGATCAAAGCAATACAATCAAACAAATGTCCACAAACTTAAAGAAAAAGAAAAAGGTTAAATGATTTAACCATGATAACTAATAATAAAATAAACCAAAACGTGAAGCAGGGCACTAGAAAGGCACGTAACAGAATCAAACCAGCAGTCCCCTTTAATAAACGTTGATGACTTCGTCGACGCGGCTGTATGGACCACCGCTCTGTTAACAGCGCGAAGACAGCAGCAAGTGCTCACGGCAGCAAACAATCACGGCATAAATGATTACGGCAGCAAACAATCACAACATAGAACGAGAGGGAGAATCCTACATCGAACAAAAGGAGATGTTAAAAAGAATAATATTATGCTCACCCAGATATAAATTGCCTTTAAAACACTTACCATCAGGATATCACGCCGAATAAAATGCTTCATAGGCACGGGCTTGTCACAGTCATACCCACCGCTACCACCATGGGGTACAGGAAGTCATGTATACTAAATTAGGCAAGAAAAAAAAAAGTTAAATATACTATACTCACTTTATACTAACCACGCAACGAGCTATTAACATTGCATACCTGAGAGGCAAACAGTCATCAGACCCACTAAGCAGCACCAAAAGGGCAGCAACACCAGAATATAGAAACTGCACTCTAATTAAATAAACAGTTTTCAGATTATGCACGCCAACAATGTCTAAGTCACCATATTAAAACACAGCACACTTACCCACAGCCACCGTCAACACAGCCAAAACAAAGGGGGAAAACGGACGTGACGCATCCCAGGTAACAGCCAATCGGCCTTTAAATAGGAGGTACTATTCACTGATAGGCAAACACTGCTGTCAATCACCTAATCCTGTTACACATAGTAATGTGTGTGTTAGGAGAAAAGGGGTAGCTCACCTGATTCGAGTTGCAGCACAGACCAGTCAGAACTCACAGAAGCAGTTGGCATTTCAAAGTTTGTGCTTTATTCCAACGAACAACCAAGGTGGAACTCATACAACTGTCTTCCACAAACATTCTACTGATAGTGGCCTTATGTCCCATTGGGGATGAAGAGGAGAAAGTAAGTGTTTAAATGTCCAGGTATTTGTATAGTTGTTGTCTTCTTTTCTCCACATTTGCGAATAAAACTTTAAAGCGTTAGTTCACCCAAAAATTCTTTCTTTAATTACTCGCCCTCATGTCATTCCAAACCTGTAAGACCTTTCGTTCATCTTTATCATTGCTTCATAAAATTAAGGTTGAACCACTGTAGTCACATGGACTATTTTAACAATGTCCTTACCTTTCTGGGCCTTGAAAGTGGTTGTTGTGTTGCTGTCTATGAAGGAACAGAAAGTTCTTGGATTTGTGTTCCGAAGATGAACAAAGGTCTTACAGGTTTGCAACAAAATGAGGGTGAATAATTAATAACATATTTCATTTTGGGGGAGTCATGGAACAGAAGAATTCATACACAGGTAATAACAAAACGAGTTTATTGAAATACCAGGAATGAACAAGGTGAATAAAAGGTGAATAAAAGGTGAAAGAAGGAATCAGAGGGTTAGTGAAGGGCTTGAGGAGTGACACATTAAAAGAAGGTGCAATGCAATGGTGAGGAGGTAGGTTTAGCCTGTAGGTGACATCGTTGATCTGCCTCTGGATGGTGAAGGGACCGACATAGTGGGAACTCAGCTTGTGACAGGGCAGTCGTTGATGGATGTCCCTGGTTGAAAGCCAGACCTTCTGCCCAGGATTGTATTGGGGTGTCGCTGTTTTTCTAGTATCGGCCTGGCTCTTTTGTCTACGAACTGCCTTCTGTAGGTGGACATGAGCTGAGTACCAGACTCTTTCGCTCTCCTGGAACCAATAATGGACAGCTGGAACATCGGAGGGCTCACCTGACCAGGGAAACAGGGGCGGGTGGTAGCCGAGTATACACTGGAAGGGTGTGAGTCCTGTGGTGGCTTGAAGGTGAGAGTTCTGTGCATACTCGGCCCATGGTAGGAAATGGCTCCAGCTGTCCTGGTGATCGTGGCAATAGGACGGCTGTTCTCTCCCGATTTCTTGTATCTTCCACTCAGTCTGGCCATTGGATTGTGAATGGTATCCAAATATTAAGCTGATGGTGACTCTGAGGAGTTGGAAGAAGGCATGCCAGATGCAAAAAACCTCTGAGACAATATCTTCAGGTATTCTGAAATGGCAGAATAGTTGATGAAAGAGGGTTTTTGCTGTTTCTAGGGCCATTGACAGTCATTTTAGTAGAATGAGTTTGGAAGCCTTTGAAAATCTGTCCACGATGATGAGGATGCACGTGTGAGAGTCAACGCCGATGTGGGACCAAGGTCAATTGGGAACCGGGAGTGGCAACAGTTTACCCTCAGAGAGATGACATGCGACTTTTGAAATGGCACAGTCTGAGCTTCCTTGGACATATCTGGAGTCCTGGGCTAAATTAGGCCACCAGTAATGGTTGGTGATTAACGGAAGGGTCTGCTGGCTGCCTGGGTGTCCAGAGCCCAGAGACATGTGAACTGAGTCCATGAGGGACAGACAAAGATGAGTGGGAACGTAGGTCCATCCCTCAGGACCTCCTGGCTCGGACTGCGTGGACTGACAATTATGGCCGGAGGGAGTATGGATTCTGGATGTGTGGAGATGTTTTCAGGATGATGAAGACGTGAAAGGGCATCAGCTCTCTGGTTCTTGTCACCAGGTCGGTATATAACAGTTAAATTAAATGAGTGAAGAAGAGGGCCCAGCGTGCTTGATGGGTGATGAGTCTTTTGGCTTCCTGATGATATTCAAGATTTCTGTGATCAGTGATGACCTCAAAGGGGTGTTTGGCTCCCTCCAGCCAGTGATGCCACTCTTCTTGATTCCCAAAGTCATAATTACACTCTGCTGAGGACAGTTTCTTAGAGAAGGTGCATGGATGGAGTTTAGGAGGCTCACCCTGCCACTGGGAGAGTACAGCTCCTAACCCGGTGATGGAGGCATCAACGTCGATGATGAAGGGGAGTTCTGGATCTGGATGGATCAGGATATGGGCTGTACAGAAGGCTGTCTTCAGTTGGTTGAATGCTGAAGTGGCTTTGGGGTTCCGGGACAGAGACATTACGTAACAAGGAGGTGAGTGGTACTGAAGTTATGGATGAATCTCCTGTAGAAATGTACAAATCCCAGGAAGCGTTGGAGTGGATGATGATGTTTGATGGATGATGGTTGTGGCCAGTTTTTGACGGCTTGTACCTTCCACTTGTCCATCTGGATGCTGTGATGGTTGATGACATACCCGAGGAAATGGACAGTGTCATGGTGGAACTTGCATTTCTCCAACTTCAGATATAGGTGGTACTAGGTGGTACATCTTTTCATGATGCAGACATCCGATGCAAAGCATCACTGTTGGGGTGCAGTGTTTGATATAGCCATGGCCCAGCAGTTTTCCCAGGATGATGTGAAGGTTTAGAGTTTGTGAGCAGGATTTGCGTTGAAGATTAAGCTTGCGAAGTAGGTTGAGAGACATGAAGTTGCCTGCAGATCCAGAATCTATTAGGGCTTTCGCCAAAACAAAGTGTGTGGAGGTTATTATGTGGGCAGTGTGTGGCCCACTGCACCACAATATAGGCACTAGCTGTTGTTAATTCTTTTTTGATGCTCTGCTTGTGAAAGATGGGCTGAGTCTATTTGCATGGGTTCAGGAGCTGGAGGGGTGACTGATGTTGAGATGAATGGGAGGATGCAGCACAGGTTGTTCAGGTATACTGGCAGTGAGATGTTTGATGATTCCAAGAAATCTTTGCATGAAGCTTTCCAGGCCGGTTCTATGCCGGAAACACTGGTTCTGCTTATTCAGCAAAATGCAAGTACTCCCATGAGTAACTTTTATCTTTGACATTTACAATAAATGTGAAGTCTTACTATATATCCTGCTATTTTAGCCACTATGGCCGCTATTTTAGTAAACATTTAAGATTTTGCTTTGTGATTTAATACTAAAGACCATTTGAATTTATTTACCACCTGAGTAAGCAATTTAGGAATGGCACAGAATAATCACAACAGAAACCTCACCATATCGCCATAATTGTATTGTTATTGTTTTCATTTGTGTAATTTTTTACATGTTTCCCAACAGTCTATAAGCATTCCTATAGTCATATACAACAATGTATGAAACAATTCATAAGGAAAAAAGTAAATAATGAATCAGCTCCATACTGAATTCCAAAGAATCAAGAGCTCACAGGTGTTCCATTTAAACCCACTGCATGAGTTCTGCCAGTATTGGGCACTTGTGCATCATAAACTACAGTAGTCAGCATTTGAAGTGGATCAAAAAAGTTCATCAAAGTTGTCCTAAGAAGAAGGTTTTAGGACAGCTTTGATAAAAGGTTTTGATCCACTTCAAATGTTGACTACTATATATATGTAACGGAGGCCAGCTAGTAGTTGCTGTGCGAGTAAACCTCACTCCTCTGATCTCAAGAGATGCTCTAGCGACTGACGCTAGAGGTTGCAGCCTTTAGCCTCCTCGTTAGAGCGTCCGACTCCCACACCGGAGACCCGGGTTCGAGGCCCGCGCAGAGCGGGGCGAGTAGGACCTGGGTCAGGGGTTACATTGGTGCCGTGACCAGGATGGGAGTGAGGTTTAGGGGGGTGAGTGTAACGGAGGCCAGCTAGTAGTTGCTGTGCGAGTAAACCTCACTCCTCTGATCTCAAGAGATGCTCTAGCGACTGACGCTAGAGGTTGCAGCCTTTAGCCTCCTCGTTAGAGCGTCCGACTCCCACACCGGAGACCCAGGTTCGAGGCCCGCGCAGAGCGGGGCGAGTAGGACCTGGGTCAGGGGTTACATATAGAAAGGGAAGGGTATAAAAATCTGAAATGGGACACAACCTATCTATACTAATAAGCTGATCAGTTGTGTTTGATTAGGCAGATGTACAAAATGTGCACTGTTGGAGAGACTCCAGGTTTGGGAACAACTGCTTTCAAAAAACAAAAAAGAGAATGTAAAGGATGGTTATGGATTAGATTAGGGTAAGTTGACACAGACAATCACAAGCGGCCATTTCTAGGTGATATGCGTCATGACAGCTGATGCAGGTCTTGTTTGGCTGTTTAGAACAGGTGCCAGACTTTTTCTGAGCCTTGTTAGCAAATGCTTTCTCTCATTACTGGATTGCGTTCCTAATTCTATCATTTGAAATAGTGACTGGCAGTTCTATTTTTAGATCCACTTGGCATAAGGAAGACAGATCCAGATGGCATCACTCTCTTCATTGCCTAATCAAATTAGTAGATTTCATCAGTGCACAGGACACCACTGAGACCAAATGCGTTGTCTCTTTGGCCCATAAAGAGGAGCAGTTATTTACCTACTGTAGAGGAAATCTGTGTTTGCTTTACATTGACAAGCATTTATTGTAATAAATAAATAGATAAATAAATAAATAACTGGTGCACATATAAATTCTCCTTCTCCTCACATCTGTCACAATAATTTTAATGAAAGTTTTAGCTTTTGCAGTTTAAATAAAGCATACCTCTATCAACCAAACCTTAATAACAACAAGGGCAGAGGAAATGAAAAATGTAAGAAATTGGGAGCACCCCAAGACCTATAAGTGTGTGAGATAAAGGAAAAAATCCAAGGACCAGGGTAGAGAGCTATTAGTTGAGACTGAGAGCTACTGGTTTAGTGCAAAAGCATGATTTACTATTTCCTATAGTGGCTGTGAGTATGGTTCTGCTGTTTATCACTGTTAGATTCATTTATATGATATTTCTAGCTATATACAGTGCTGGTTCACACGGTCCTCAGGTCTTTACACTGTTTTCCAGTTACATTTAGAATTGATTTTGAAGTACTATTACTTGTTTATAAATCACTCACTGGCCACTGAGATATTTTCATTGAATATAAACCAAACAGATCACTCAGATCATCAAGATCAAGTCAGCAAGTGTTTAGTAAAATCAAGGTGGCTCTGCTTTTAGCTATGATGCCACCTGTCACTGGAACCAGCTTCCAGAAGAGATCATGTGTGCTCCAATAGAAGCCATATTCAAATCCAGACTCAAAACACGCCTGTTTAGCTGTGCATTTTCTAAATGAGCACAGTGCTACTAATTGCACTGTATCTTATCTATTTATCCTTCTGTTTTTTATTTTTTAAATAACTGTTTTAATATAATTTTTTATTCTTTGCTTTTATTATTTCTTATTTCTTATGTATTTGTTGTGATTATTTTATGATTCTTTCTTTAAATCATTTTTATGTAAAGCACTTTGAATTACCATTGTGTATGAAATGTGCTATACAAATAAACTTGTCTTGTCTTGCCTTTAAGTACTGCAAGCAGCAGGACATTTTAAATGAATAAAAATACAATTGGCAATGAAATTTAAATGGGGAAGGAGAATAGGCAAGGAAAAGTCTATATTTCCCGCTCTCTGCAGATCCTTTTTGAGAGACAGTTCAATAAAAATGAAACTGTCATAGCGGCTGGTGCAGTGGAATCAATCAGTGATGACAGGGACTATTAGGTGACAGCTGGTGACACACCATGACGTTTGTTTCTGGAGAGTGGTGTGCAAATTCACCTCTACCAAAAAGAGCTCTCCTTTAACTCACCACCTCACAAATATGATGAACAAGAATATGCAAAATGAATTGGCCATATGAACACTGACACCTTGTCTACTCTGCAAGCTGGTAATCTAATGTGGCAAAAAATAGACAGCATGCAACAGAGATGAGCTACTTGTATTGGAATGACCTATGGTGGCTCTTGTAATTGAACTCCCAACTTCCAAATAAGAGTCAATTGCCAATCAGCAAAGTCATTGCTCTAGATACCATATAAAAAGTTTTAAAGTGCTTAATGATGTGAAACTTACACACAAGCCCAAAGTACTTGTGTTTTTTAAATACTTTTTTTACGCGTACCCAGAGGAAAAAAAAATATTTCACAGTGGTTGCTTTTCCTAAGCTCATGAGATTTAGTTGTAATTCTCATATATCAGATTTCAGATGTTTCTCCTAAAAATCCTTAGGAGACAAGAGTAGACAGAAATGAGACATGAGAAATATCTGAGAGAAAAAGAGTCAAAACTGAGAGAGTGGTGGAAGAAACTTAGAACATCTCTTTATTGTCTTGATGCAATCTTTTTCAAGTCTCCATTTCATTGCTCAGAGGTTGCTCTTTCTAAGCTTGTGAGACATAGTTGTGATTCTCATATATCTCTCATTTCAGGATCAGCAGTGTTTCAGATGTCTCCTAAAATTCCTTAGGAGAAATAAGAGTAGATGCAACTGAGACATGAGAAATACAGGTGCTGGTCATATAATTAGAATATCAACAAAAAGTTCATTTTTTTATTGTAAATTATTTTTAAAAATTAAACTTTCATATATTCTAGATTCCCTACATGTAAAGTAAAACATTTCATTTTTTTTAATTTTGATGATTAGAGCGTACAGCTCATGAAAGTCAAAAATCCAGTATCTCAAAATATTTGAATATTTCCTAAGATCAATCAAAAAATGGATTTTCAAAACAGAAAAGTTAAAGTTCTTTAAAGTATGTTCATTTGTGCACTCAATACTTGGTCGGCAGCACATATTACAGCAAATGACTTGCTCCTAGCACAAATTAAAGCATCAGTGAAGTGTGGCATGGAAGTGATCAGCCTGTGGCACTGATGAGGCACTATTGAGCCTTCAGATCATCTGTATATTGTTGGATCGACTGTTCTCATCTTTCTCTTGAAAATATCCCATAGATTCAGGTCAGGCATGTTGGCTGGCCAATAAAGCACAGTAATATCATGGTCAGCAAACCACTTGGAAGTGGTTTTTGCACTGTGGGCAGGTGCTAAAGTCCTGCTGGAAAAGGAAATCAGCATCTCCATAAAGCTTGTCGGCAGATGGAAGCATAATGTGCTCCAAAATCTCCTGGAAGATGGCTGCATTGACTTTGAACTTGATAAAACACAATGGACCAACACCAGCAGATGTCACGGATGGATTCTGGATTCTGTGCCTCTCCAGTCTTCCTTCAGACTCTGGGACCATGATTTCAACATGAAATGCAAAATTTACTTTTATCTGAAAAGAGGACTTTCGACCACTGTTCACTGTCCAGTTTTTTTTCTCCTTAGCCCAGGTAAGATGCTTCTGACATTGTTTCTGTTTCAGAAGTGGCTTGGTAGTCCTTTTCCTGAAGATGTCCGAGTGTGGTGACTCTTGATGCGCTGACTTCATTCAACTCGTTGTGAAGCTCTCCCAAGTGTTTGAATCGGCTTTGCTTGACAGTATTCTCAAGCTTGTGGTCATCCCTGTTGCTTGTGCACCTTTGCCTACCCAATTTCTTCCTTCTAGTCAACTTTGCATTTAATATGCTTTGATATTTCACTCTGTAAACAGCCACCACATTCAGTAATGACCTTCTGTCACTTACTCTCTTTGTGGAGGGTGTCAATGATTGTCTCCTGGACCATTGCCAAGTCAGCAGTCTTCCCCATTTATCTAGAATAAATAAAAGTTTCATTTTTTAAAATCATTTACAATAAAAAAAATGAACTTTTTCACGATATTCTAATTATATGACCAGCACATGTAGATGAGAGGAAATTAGTGAAAACTGAGAATGTGGTGGAAGAAACATTGAACATGTCTTTGTCCTGTCTCTTTCAAGACTCCATTATAGGAATATTTTATTGTTCAGAGGTTGCTTTTATAAGCTTGTGAGTAATTTTCATATATCTCTCATTGTAGTATCAACAGTGTCTCAGATGTTTCTCCTAAAATTCCTTATAGGAGAAATAAAAGTAGACACAACTGTGATATGAGAAATTCTGAGAGAAAGAAGTCCAAAATGAGAAATGAGAAAATATTTTTTCAGAGGTTGAATTAACCTTTTTTTTTAACCTTTAATGGACAGGACAGTAAGATGAGATACAACAAACAATGGGAGAGGTGAAAAGGGAACAGGAGCAGGAAAGTACCTTTAGCTGGGACTCAAACTCGTGCTGTCTGAGGAGCTGCTGTGTCTCAATGTTGATGTGCTGCCCGCAAGGCTATGGTTCTGACAGAGCTTTCTCTAAGCTCAGGATACTAAGACAAGATTATTCTCTTATATGTTTTATTTAGGTATCAGCTTTGTCTTTTGGTACAGTGCTTATTCCAAACAAGGTATTAGACAAGTGTAAAATGTTTAGGCTAAGATAAATGCTTTTAACAAATGTAATACTAGTGTACCAGTGCTTCATGGTTGTTGCATAACCTTTTTTTCTTCATTTAACATTGCAAAGTTTGTCTTGTACAACCCATTTTGCACGCATGTAAATATAGGTCATCATGGTTTCCTCTAAGTCATTGTGCAACAAATCTCTGTCTACACTATACTTCAAATATGAGAATGCATGTATTGTGCTTGATTGAAATGTAGATGAATAAGATAGAAGCTATCCAAAGGGGAGAAAAAAACTCCTAGACATAAATGAGGTTACATTAACATCAAATGGAGACTTTTGCTTGAGCCTCCTGCTTCTCGCACACCCTTAAAGGCATGTCCTCCGAGAAGGTTCTGTTTTCATAGTGAGGGTGCCCTCTTTATGCCACACATATTATTGCATTTTTGTATTGATATATTGTGACACAATATATTGTTACACCCCTATGAAATAGCAAAGCACAGTTAAAATCATGCAAAGATTGTTGAAATCCTAGTGATATTTGTTTATGCTAAGAGTATCAAAAGATAACATTCATTCTAGTTTTGTGTCTAAAAAGGTTTAAAATATAAAGAAATACTTCACATACTCCATGTCATGCACCACTTGGTGGGTATTGTTTGGAATAATTCTATGAAGCATGGCTGCAGGGAGCACTGTGGTCATGTGTGACAAATTGCGTTATACCATGTGGAAAAATACTTGAGGCCACATCAGGTTCAATATAGTCCTGCAAGACTTAGATGGCAAGATAGGACACAACACAGGTGACAATGGTAAGAGATAAGTAGTGTCTCTTTGACTGATGGCGTCTCTAGATACCCCTGCTCCACTAGACCTGAAATGGTAGTGACATAAGTAGTAACAGGTGACTTGAGCTGAGAATTCCTCCCTCTAGGTTCACAAAATCCCCTGATGGAGGTCCTGAAAGAATGACAGTGGACAAGTGCTACGGATGGCCAAAAATGCTTGTCTAATTTAGACTTTTCTTCACATGAAGCTGTATCAGGTCAGTTCATCTTCAGCTCAGCAAAAACCACAGAATGCCATGCCTCATGTCTTATAGTTATGGTTGTCCTATGGAGGGTGTAGGCCTGCCCAACGCCTCGAGCCCAAACGAGATCACATTGTGAGCTTCCGGATCCATGCATAATTCCTCATGTGCAAATTCAACCAGAGGAAATCCAGTGCACACATTCTGGTGAGAGAGAAAGAAAGAAAGGGAAATCTCCATCTACCTACTCTCCTTAGCCTCGTACAGCGCCTTAGGAACCACAGAGCTTTCCTTGAAAAGAAGAGCAGAGAGTGAAGCATTTTCATCTTCAAGTTATCACAGTCCATGCAGTTGGTGCCATTAAGCTTGGCTTGTGCATGTTGCATGGTCAAACCTCTCATGAAAGCCTTCTCTTGTAATAAATCGAGGATGTGGTGGCACACACTTCTTTAATTACATCATGTTCCACCCTGAGGAGATACATGATAGCTTTTAAATCAAACAAACACAAATCTGAGGATTGATGGCACGGGCGCATTCTTTTGAAGGATTGATGGCACGGGCGCATTCTTTTGAAGCACTGATGACATGGCGCCTCAGAGGGTGATGTTCACCTCATCAGTCCATGATTTAGCATGGGCTTCAGACAATTGTCACACCTGAAAGGTGTTCCCATTGTGTCAGCTACTGGCACAGAGTAAAGTGAACTTATGATAGGGAACTTTTATGATAAGGAAAAACAGTGGCTGTACACACTCTTCTGCAAAGAGAAATAATGATAAAACACGCATACTACATCCATTATATACTTCAAAACATTCATAATTGTATCTGGCCTGGATGGTATTAGACATAAAACTATGGCATGTGTGGTCTCAGACAACAAATAAATAGCTGAGACCCAGGAGGTTTACAACAACATAGAAAAATCATAGGAAGTCTGATAACACCAAAAATCCTGAATGGCAGTTTACTCCATATATAATCTACTCCATAAAGCTCACACTTTTTTTGTACTTCATGGTGCGATATCTTTAAGGTATTCATTAATATGTGCTGTTGTGACTTTTCGACTCGCAGGCAGGGGAAATATTTACAGATCACATAATAGCTCTGTGTTGATGGCGACATTATTTCAGCAGACGGTTGTGCCTCACAGAGGAAAGCTGAGTGGAGTTTGACAGTGTTGGCCGTTATTTCATTACCCTCCTTAATGGACACGCTGACCAGAGTGGCATTCAGTAATGGAATTTATTTTCCTGGGAATGCATATCTTCTGGTTTTAGACAGTGCAGGCTTCCTCTCAGAATGAGAACTAGCAAGCACAGAATTGATATTGCTTACGCATCAAGTGGTATGTTAATACACAAACCCTACATGTGCTATTCCATTTTACACCAGCAATAACCATAGGTGGCTTGTCAATCAGCACTGAGTGCTTGCAGCCATTTCTGCTGGCCTAGCATAGAACCTAAAGCGTTATGAAAGATTTGTGAATTGACTTTAAAATGGTCTGCAGACTCAAAGCAAACATTAAAATGGAAAAGTTCAATGAATAGCTCAAGCAGATGGGGGTTGGTTAATATCAATATTATAAAGAGAAGAGAATATTTTTGGTGCACCAAAAAAACAAAATAACGACTTATATAGTGATGGCCGATTTCAAAACACTGCTTCCGCACGCTTCGGAGCGTTATGAATCAGCGGTTCGGATCACCAAAGTCACGTGATTTCAGCAGTTTGGCGGTTTGACACGCGATCCGAATCATGATTCGATACGCTGATTCATTATGCTCCGAAGCTTCATGAAGCAGTGTTTTGAAATCGGCCATCACTATATAAGTCGTTATTTTTTTTTTTTTTTTGGTGCACCAAAAATATTCTCGTCGCTTTATAATATTAATATTGAACCACTGTACTCACATGAACTGATTTAAATATGTTTTTAGTACATTAATGGATCTTGAGAGAGGAAATGTCATTGCTGGCTATGCAGGCCTCACGGAGCCACCGGATTTCATCAACAATATCTTAATTTGTGTTCTGAAGATTAACAAAGGTCTTACGGGTGTGGAACGGCATGAGGGTGAGTAATAAACGACATTATTTTCATTTTTGGGTGAACTAACCCTTTAATGTTTGGCACAGCCTTAGTCTGTAATCACTACAAGCTGATGTGCACAGCAAGCACTGCATTTGTTGCTAAGAAACTGCATGGCAATGTTGTCCTGCTTCTTCTTACTTGTAACACATTATGGCTCCAGTGATGGTGTCAAGTCGTTGACATCTAACTCTACAAACTTCCTCTATTGTGGCTTCTGGCTCCAGCACTCCTGATGTGTTCATTCATGCTTCCCTTGCTGTCAGCACAGTGAGCAGCAGGTACCATGGAGATTCATAGGCCATGTGCACTGGAAATGAGACTTGTTTACTTTTATTTTTCGGATGGCAGAAACAACCCCTCTAAAATCTTTTTGTTGTTCCTCTAAGCTAATCTGCCCATTGTGCCAAAGTAAACAGCCTTTGTTTAATTTTCTGCATGAGATGAAAATTATTTGTTCCAAGAGAGAACAGATATTATTCACAATGGCCCGTCTTTCAACATCTGCCTAAAGACTGTGAATGTGCTTTTCACTACTCATGGGTGAAATTTGATGTGCTAGGATACACCCCATTATGATGCGGCAGCACTTGCTTGTCCCTGCTGAACAACAGGATCCAGTAAGCATGTTTGCTACCAGCTCTTTTTGCTAACTTCATACAGAAACGAACACATAAAACAAGGGCATGAATACATGATAGGACTCATGAAACATATTCTAAGGGGAAACATTGTATCTATTTCATTTCCTGCCTCTGATATCGGTGGCAAATGGGATGCCACTGGAAAAATTGTAGAACTGGTGGCCCGTGTAAGTGCACCTCTATCTTACAGTTTTAAGTAACATACACACCTCAGCGTAACCTGATTCGACACACTGATTCATAACGCTCCGAAGCTTCCTGAAGCAGTGTTTTGAAATCGGTCATCACTAAATAAGTCGTTATTTTGTTTTTTTGGCACACCAAAAATATTCTCGTCGCTTTATAATATTAATGTTGAACCACTGAACTCACGTGAACCGATTTAAATATGTTTTTAGTACATTAATGGATCTTGAGAGAGGAAATGTCATTGCAGGCCTCACTGAGCCATCGGATTTCAACTAAAATATCTTAATTTGTGTTCCAAAGATGAACGAAGGTCTTACGGGTGTGGAACGGCATGAAAGAAAGTAATAAATGACATAATTTTCACTTTTGGGTGAAATAACCCTTTAACTTGTTGCTGTTACTCTTGTCGGTGCTAAAAAGCCTTGGCCTCCGTGAAAGCACCTATTTCCAAGATGTAGCTAACCTTCATCCTTCATGGTTGTGGAACTTAACTGCAGGTAATTTGTGCCCTGAATCCATGAAAGGCTACTCATTCAGCCGGAACTAATTTACGTAGAATCAATTTTACCTTCCACGTGTAATAGCCCTGCCAGAAGAGTTGAATGAGTGATGTTCTGATTATTAGCAGCGGCATAATTATGCAAAACCATGTGGTGAGGGAAAAGCAGCCAAGCAAGAACAAATCACATCATATTTTTACTTTCCTTAGATTTTTCCATGGGTCCCTCACTCTTGTCTTTATCATGTTGGGTTTTGAAAGGCAAGGTTTTCCCAGGTGATAAGAATCCCAGTGCATTTATTTTAAATGAAAATCATGTCATCATTTTCTGACCCTGTTCTGTTAATATTTCGGGACACAAATTAAGATTTCGATATTCTCCCAAGTTTGTCTATCCATTGAAAGTCCACAACCAAAATGTTTATACTTCAAAAAGTATAAATGGGCATTATAAAACTAATCAGTTTTGCTATACTCCTATGACTGCTTTAAATAATGCACATATTTAATTTAGGTTTTATTTCACACTTAACATTGATCAATGCACATAGAGCTCATCAAATATGGTAAACATGGAAGCTTAATCATGCTTATTTGACCCTGTCAGAACCAGTGAGCTTTGTTCTTTTGTGTCAATTACGGTTGAGCTGCTGTTGTCCATATTTGATGTGAATTATGCAGTCTATGTATTTTCATTTATTTTTAATTATTATTATTATTTATTTTTTTTGTGCCATCCAGCAGACAATCAAAGTGAGAATGTAAAATGCTACTAAGGTACATTTGGATATCATCCACATAGCTGATACAAGATGACATGTTGTTGAAAAATTTTAAAACATCATGTTTTCTGAGGTCCACTAATAAAATTGGTCAGATTTTTACACCAAAAGCAGTCATAATTTAGAAAAAATGGCTGTGTTTTTGACCCTGTAGTTTCCTTTTAGTTTTCATTATAAACACCCACTGCTACGAATGCATATGAAAAGAAGAATTATACATGGCCAGCATTCATATCTAAGCTAAGCAGGGCTGAGCCTGGTTAGTACCTGAATAGGAGACCTCCTAGGTTGCTGCTGGAAGAGGTGTTAGTGAGGCCAGCAGGGGGTGCTCACCCTGTGGTCCTAATGCCCCAGAATAGTGATGGGGACACTATACTGCCAAAAAGCACTGTCCTTTGGATGAGACGTTAAACAGAGGTCCTGACTCTCTGTGGTCAAATCCCAGGATGTCCTTCGAAAAGAAATTTGCCTGTTGGCCTCTGTCCATTATGGCCTCCTAATCATGCCCATATACTGATTTGCTTCATCACTCTGTCCCCTCTCCACCAATAAGCTGGTGTGCCAATTACGATCTGAGACCTTATATACACTGCCCTCCAAAAGTTTGGAAACACCCCTGGCAAAGTGTGGTTTTGGACGATATCAGCATAAATCCTTATCATTTTTTGGTGCAAATACATTAAAGTAACTTGACATTATCATTGAAGACCAGCAATAATAATTTTCATTTTTATTACATAATAATGGCAATATATACATGTCAAAGTCAGACATGCCCCATTGCCAGCTGTGATGCCTGGTTACTGGTTTAAACTTGGCCCAGGTTTGTAACAGATTTTTGAGTCAGCACACCTTAATAGCTTCAACAATTGATTGCCAATTAAATTTAGAATACAATGAACCAATTAGAACCCAGTTTAGGTCAGATAGCTGCTAATGCTGGATATTTTGATGAATTCTATGTATAAACTGTTTATGTAATAAAATATGTTTGCGTAGTTTGTGCTGTCCCTTATCAGTGCAAAATTATCACAAATTAAAAAGGATTCATCCCAATATTGTCCAAAACCCCACTTTTCTAGGCGTTTCCAAACTTTTGGAGGGCAGTGTATATAAGATTGACCTAACTTTCTCATTTGCAGCTCATAGATGAAACATTCGAAGTTCTGCTCGCTACTCTCAGCTATAGTAGCTCACACTTCACTAGTGGATTTTGATATTTCTGATTCTCAAGAAGAAACCATCCTCCCTACTCCTCCTGCAGTATGTCGGAGTTCCCATATACACACAAAGGACTCTCCTTGGGCACAGTGGCCTTCTGAAAAAATTCTGGCCAAGCTCGAGTCCGTTGGCAGACCTGTTACCGAGAAATGCCATGAAAATGTTTATTACTACTGGCTTTCAACACCCTGGGCTGTCCCTCAAATTTTCCTGGGGGTGACACTCCTTTAAACCAGACACAGTCAGTTCAACCTAAACAAACCGGTGGGAAAAGAGCTGCAAAGTCATCTTGACCTCGACAAATGAAAAGAGCTAAAGTTTCGGCACCTACCCCACCACCTTCCCCTGCTTTGAAGCAGAATATTCTAATGCTGATATGATCAAAGCTGTGCAAGGACTTTCTGAAA
This sequence comes from Megalobrama amblycephala, assembly GCF_018812025.1. Taxonomy (NCBI): domain Eukaryota; kingdom Metazoa; phylum Chordata; class Actinopteri; order Cypriniformes; family Xenocyprididae; genus Megalobrama; species Megalobrama amblycephala. The sequence continues at coordinate 5,823,536 of NC_063061.1, forward strand.
CCGTCAAAAAATTTGAAGCATTGGGAGTCTTTGAATCCACTTTTCTACTATGGCACCTGGATAATCGATGCCCTCGGCTTTTTCTGGATCTGCATCAACTTTTCCTTCTTACCCTGGATTTTCTGATCTTTCTACAGCTCCTTCTACGTCGGTCAACCTACCGATCTCAGCTCCACACACGACGCAATCTTCATGCCAAGATGCTTCTGTTCCACCATCTACAATGAATTACAACCTTACCACAGGTATTCCAGTGCAAGATAGGCGCTTTGTTACTCCTGCTGCTGTCACTGTCTCCCCAAAAATGAGATCAGATATCATCCAAGCTAAGGACATTAATTTAGCCGCTTTGCTGCTTCCATCGCCAGCGAATGATCGGCAGATGGTTGACTGTTGACGTGGCAGTCTTTTTGAAAACTTCAGATCCCAGACTGCAACGCAACATCTCCTTCAGCAAATTCATAAGAGCCCTTGGGATTTACAGAGACCATTTATATCAGGCATTTCCCGATTGCAAGGAAGAACTAGATATTTATTTGGCATTGATGGCAGATTTTTATCAAAGATATGGGGGTACTTGTTTTACGAATTCCACAGATCCTTCTAGGCAAAATCAGCTTCTTTCAATATGCTGTTTAACACCAGATTGCATTGGTCTATTTTAGATACTGAACTCTTGGTCCAGCATTTTGGAGGTCAAAAAGCTTTGATTTGTGTAGTGTGCAGTTCCCACAGTCACTCAGCTTTTTTCTGCCCCAAAACTTATGCTTGCAGAGGACCGTCTGCATGGTGCTGAACCTCCAAATGCATCTATTGATGTAAAAGGCTGACCTATCATGAAGTTTAATGACATTCCTTTATGTAATAATTTAAATAAATCTTTGTAGATTGTAGATTTCCACACGTTTGCAGTTTTTGCAGGCACCTGCACCCGAAATCACCCTGCCCAAGGCGCTATAGACTGGCAACATGAGGAAAAGTGCCTCCTCGATTCTATCGGCATAGCTGCACGCAAGTATTCTGTAAAAAAGCGTTTGATTTTCGACATATCTCCTCCACATTCTAACAGCCTCACTGGTGTTAATGAAAGCATCCTGCTAAAACCTTTCTCCTTCTACTATGCTTCGGTTGATGATGCTATTAAATTAATCAAGCTGGCAGGACATGGAACGCTGCTTGCTAAAGCTGACATAACTGATGTGTTTAAAATGATGCCTATTCACCCCTCCAAATGGCCGCTGTTAAATGGCAATCTAAATTCCTCTTTGCAGTGACACTCCCCTTCAGTTGTAGGAGTAGTCCGCACATATTCAATTGTTTATCGCATAATATGACACATTGTGACCTTCAGACAAATTATCAATTAAAAAACACAAACTATCCTTGAGCTATGTCAAATTATTGTAAGTATGTTTTATAAGGTCTTTAATTACAGAAATGTTTTATTGTTCATATCTTGTGCTCATTCTCATGATGTTTTAATTTCATGTTTTAGGATCACCGTAAGGCCTCTAGTCCCTTCAAACTTTGGGGGTTGGCTCCATCCCTGCCTTCATCTCCAGGCAGGATCTGCCAGCATACCTCAAGACCTTGACTATGAATGGGGTCTATGCCAAAATAACTTTTGATAGGACTATAGATGGACTTAAATTTATTGTCTTTTAATTCTTCTTTAGAAAAAAAAAAAAAAAAATCAAACATTTATCTGCCTACTGAGTCTTTCTAGTAGAACTGTTGAAATGCAATTGTGATTGCAGTTGCTGCGATAAACTAATACTGGAAAATGTGGATTACAATGTTGTTTATAGTACATTTTCTGCATCTGAGGTGCCCCATTATGCTTTTTCAGATATTACCTGTCATGTATTGTGTGTGTGTGAAAGTTAGGGTATGATCATATTATGTATGGTGTATTGGTAATATATCACAGACTCATATTTCAGCATTTACATTTAGATGAATTGCATGTCATAGAATGTCACAGGACAATTTCAAATTAATGTGATGTTATAATTTACAGCCCAAAACCTTATGTACCTGAAGCATTTATCTTAACTACAGTGTAATAATTTAAACCCCCACCCCACCCCACCTGACCCGATTCAACTCACCAGGTTGTCAAAAGCATATTTTTCCCCCTGTGGCTAATGGCTAATAGAACATACACTACCGCTCAAAAGTTTGGGATCGGTAATATTTTTAATGTTTTTAAAAGAAGTTTTGTCTTTCTCACCAAGGCTTAATTTATTTAATTAAAAATACAGTAAAAACAGTAATATTGTGAAAAAATTATTACAATTTAAAATAACTGTTTTCTATTTGAATATATTTCACAAAGTAATTTATTCCTGTGATGCAAAGTTGAATTTTCAGCATCATTACTCCAGTCTTCAGTGTCACATGATCCTTCAGAAATCATTCTAATATGATGATTAGTTCCTCAAGAAATATTTGTTATTATCATCAATGTTGAAAACAGTTGTGTACTTTTTTTTCAGGATTCCTTGATGAATAGAAAGTTCAAAAGAACAGCATTTATCTGAAATACAAAGCTTCTGTAGCATTATACACTACCGTTCAAAAGTTTGGGGTCAGTAAGAATTTTTATTTTTATTTTTTTGAAAAGAAATTAAAGAAATGAATACTTTTATTCAGCAAGGATGCATTAAATCAATCAAAAGTGACAGTAAAGACATTTATAATGTTACAAAAGATTAGATTTCAGATAAACACTGTTCTTTTGAAATTTCTATTCATCAAAGAATCCTGAAAAAAAAAATATTGTACACAAATATTTTGGACAATTGTAAACAATAAATGTTTCTTGAGCAGCAAATTGACATATTAGAATGATTTCTGAAGGATCATGTGACACTGAAGACTGGAGTAACGATGCTGAAAATTCAGCTTTGCCAATACAAGAATAAATTACATTTTAAAATATTTTCAAATAGAAAACAGTCATTTTAAATTGTAATAATATTTCACAATATTTTACTGTATTTTTAATTAAGTAAATGCACCCTTGGTGAGCAGACGAAACTTCTTTTAAAAACATTAAAAATCTTACCGATCCCAAACCTTTGAGCGGTAGTGTAAGTAAAATAACTGCTGTGAATGAGAGATTTCCGTAGACATTTATGCCTATATTGTGGTCTTGAGCTAAGAACAAAGAGGAGAAAAAAACACTGAGATTTTTCATGGTCTGTACTGCAATTGATTTTAGAGCAATAGAAAAAAAAAACTAATCTAAATCATAAAACATCTATATCCTGCAGACTGCTGGAAGAAGTTTGGGGCTTTATATTTCATTTGAAAGCAGGTTTGTGAGTTTGTGTGTGTGTGTTTTGTGCCTTCTTATTCACATTCTCCACCAAGCCGGCTGCAGTCATTGAGTTTGGAGTAGATTTTATTACATCAGATTTGATCAAACTCTATAACCTTAATAGGTCTTTCTCCTTCTCGCCTATTAATCCAATTCATCCGACACACTCCTTCAGGGCAAAGGAGGTGCGAGTATGTGTGTTTGTGCAATGTGAATGATCACCACCTCTCTATTGGAATGGTTATAAATTTTCAAGACCACTTGTGTGAGTATTGGCACTGTCAGTACATCCATCTTGTCCCATATTTCCTCCTCTTTCTGAGCTGCAACAATTATGGGGGTAATAGTGCACCTATAGATGGCTTTCTACAGCGCTATACCTGCTGTTAATTGTCCAGTTATGTAAGACAAGCTTTTGTTCTCTGCCTTAGTCTTAAGATAAATCCAATCACTCACACTGCAGTAAAGACAAATATAAAAATTTTCAAAGATCCTTTCAGTATACCATATGTGTAATGGCCAGGTGGAACACATTTTCCTTGCAGATCCACAGAATAAGTGAGAAAGCATCCATTGCCTCCAGTAAAGTAATCTAGTCATGTGGATGGTGGTCATAAACCTTCCACCTCCACGCAGAGAAAACTCCTCTATGGGGTTCAAGAAACGGGAGTATGGAGGCTGGAATAATACTAACATCCTGGGATGTGCAGCAAATCAGTCTGTCACTGCAGCAGGGTGGTGGAATGCCACGTTATCTCACACAACAACGAAGGTAGGGGAGTTTAATGCCCCTAGCCTTCTGTTATCTTCTGGCACAAGTCGAATATGCAAGTCATCCAGAAAAGAAATAAGCCTCTCTGTATTGTAGGGTTTGTGTAGCAGCAAACCATCATCGGACAGTGCTGCACACATCGTGATGCTCCTCTCTGGCCTGGGACGTCCACGGTTGCTTTCTGTCCAATCACATTTCTTCCCCTGCGTCGTGTTTTTGCCAGGTTGAATCCAGCTTCATCCACAAAGATAAAGGTATGTGGAGTTAGGCTGGACTCCATCAAAGAGCTTAGAACCCAAGAGGCGACACTTTGATACTTTTTGGGTAACAGCCACTAGACGGCGCTCCGTTACTAACTGGACCATAGAATCCTTCACATTTTATGCACCCAAAATCGGCGAATTTCACTGCCAAATCAGAAGCGCAATAGAACAGTTTTTAAAATTAAGTCACCAGTAAATTGTATGGCTCCTACAGTAAATGTTGTATTGTCTTATATATGTCTTATTTTACCAGTTGTGGAATCCAACCATTCATCCATCTGAGGTGACGTAGTTAGTCTACTTTATTGAGTATTTCCATTGTATGCAACTTTACACATTTATTAATAGTAAATTAATAATTAATAAATTTAAGATCATCATGTTTGCAGCAAACAATATATTTCAGATCTAGTGGAATAATAGTAATAATATCTAGGTCTGAATTGAAATAGGCTATATTGTACGTTTTATTGGATCACGCTACAAACATAATGATCTTATAATACATGATCATTGCTGTGTCCGTTATCCCATAATTCACACTTTTGGACACTTTTGCTTTATCAGACATTAGACAACACTGTAAAATCAAGCTGTTAAATTCATATATTTCTTGTCCAACATTCCCAATTTTTCTGATGCATGTCCTTAATTTAATTTCATATGTTGGTAATAATTCAGTGTTTATAAGCCTTTAAAGAATTTTAACCCAAACTGACTGGGTTTCTAGAGAGCAAAGGTTTTATGAAAAAAGGGGAAGACTTGTAAAATAAACTGTTAAAAGGATTTGATGATCACTAGTGATAGTATTTTATTCTGTGTTGTCATCATTCAGGTTTGATTTCAGCTTTAATGTGCATTTTTTTAACAAAGCAGCTGATATTGCCATAGAAACTAGTGGACTGACGACTCGCTTTCACCCCAAAATGGCGGAAACGCAGGGCGGCTGCTGGGCGCCGGTGTTTCAATGGAATGTTCTATTGACTGTCGCTTCTTGTTAGTGTATATTCTTTGACAACATCTCCATTACCCTCTAAATTACAAACAGTTTTATGGTAATTTACATAATGCATAACTGTTTAGTTAGTGAACAGACATCTTACCTGGATATACTGATATATTTCACACGTTCACTGTTTCTCTCAAAGGGTACAGTGTACAATTGCTTTATCCCTATTTGATTTTTCTCTAGTACTCTGGCAATTGTTGTTGTGCTGACCATAGTCACATTTCCAAAAGTGAAATTGTCTGTCAGCACTCTGTCCCGAATTTCCCACAGTTTTATTACATTGTTGGCAATTTCCATGTCAACAATGGCAATTTCCTGCACATCTGAAAAGATTCTGCCTCTCCCTCCTCTCAGCGGCAACCTTTGGATCCTAAAACACAACAATTACTGTGTTGCAATAGGTTTCAAAATGTTATTACATGTAAAAATGTAGACGTATTGTATTATACTGTGATATGTATTTCTCACCTGTTGTTTTGCTGGAAAATTTGTACTATTGATGGAGCTGTTGAACAGTTCAGATTTGGTTGCACCCTTAGACCGGCCTCTGGTTTACAACATGGTCAATAATTGTGGCCCTTATCTCATCAGAGATCAATACTCTTGGACTTCTTCCTCTCCTTTATCCTCCACACACTCTCCCTCATACCACTCTTCTTTCTCCAACAACAGTCTTCTTTGATCCATATTTCCAAACAAAATCAGTACCAAAATATCCCATTTTACTACAGTTTTTTTATTTGCTTTGGTACTATTTTCACATGTAAGGTGTATATTTTCAAAACTCTTAGTACAAAAATTCAGACTGATCACACTTCTAACACAGGTAGTCAAACTTTCAAAACCTGATCTCATGTTCTTATTCTAGTTGTACATATTTTCATTCTACATAATCACTGTTTCAAAACACAAGATCATTGTGATATGTAATGAGAACATTTTGCATAGTGAAAAGGATACTTAAAATATGCTGAAATGTTTGAAAAAAATTGCACTTTTGATGATATGTTGTTATATTAGTACTAAGAGTTTTGAAAATGTACCAATTGCTTGTGAAAATGCACTTAAAAGCAATTAAATAAAAAAACAAAAACAACAACAACTGTGAAACATGGTAATGAGACTAAAGAAGGACCCCTGGGTAGGCTTTCAGCTGAAATTGCAATTATCTTGGAATGATTATTTCATTTTCTGCTAAGATTTTCTATATTTCAAAATAATTGCTGTAGAAATGCTTGAAATTTGCCATATATATAATTTGTTTTTAACAATTTTGAAAGCAGTGTGTTAGCATTAGAAAAATATACTGAAAATATATAGTGTTTTGTAGGTTGTGAGGTATGAATGACAAGTGTTTGTGGATTTTGAAAAATATGGTCATTGAATACATTTTGTGTGAAAGCAATGAAAAATGATTCAGTTTGGTCTGCATATATTTCTGTTTCGCTGAATGTGAGAAGATTTTGGAAAACGTGCCTTCAGTATTGAACAATGCTTGTTAGCAATTGAAAAAAAAATCTAAATTGCTATATGTAAAGATATAGAAAAAATTGCAGCATTTCTCATTACATTAATTCTTGTTACATATGCTGTAATACAGTCAGTAAAATTGTTAAAATGTTATTCTTATCCTACAAACCGATTCCAAAAAAGTTGGGACACTGTACAAATTGTGAATAAAAACAGAATGCAATGATGTGGAAGTTTCAAATTTAATTTTTTTATTCAGAATACAACATAGATGAAATATCAAATGTTTAAACTGAGAAAATGTATCATTTTAAGGGAACAATAAGTTGATTTTAAATTTCATGGCATCAACACATCTCAAAAAAGTTGGGACAAGGCCATGTCTACCACTGTGTGGCATCCCGTCTTCTTTTCATAACAGTCTGCAAACGTCTGGGGACTGAGGAGACAAGTTGCTCAAGTTTAGGAATAGGAATGTTGTCCCATTCTTGTCTAATACAGGCTTCTAGTTGCTCAACTGTCTTAGGTCTTCTTTGTCGCATCTTCCTCTTTATGATGCGCCAAATGTTTTCTATGGGTGAAAGATCTGGACTGCAGGGTGGCCATTTCAGTACCCGGATCCTTCTTCTACGCAGCCATGATGTTGTCATTGATGCAGTATGTGGTCTGGCATTGTCATGTTGGAAAATGCAAGGTCTTCCCTGAAAGAGACGACGTCTGGAATGGAGCATATGTTGTTCTAGAACTTGGATATACCTTTCAGCATTGATGGTGCCTTTCTAGATGTGTAAGCTGCCCATGCCACATGCACTCATGCAACCCCATACCATCAGAGATGCAGGCTTCTGAACTGAGCGCTGATAACAACTTGGGTTGTCCTTGTCCTCTTTAGTCCGGATGACATGGCGTCCCAGTTTTCCAAAAAGAACTTCAAATTTTGATTCGTCTGACCACAGAACAGTTTTCCACTTTGCCACAGTCCATTTTAAATGAGACACAGTCCGCTTCTGGATCATGTTTAAATATGGCTTCTTTTTTGACCTATAGAGTTTTAGCCACAACGGCGAATGGCACAGTGGATTGTGTTCACCGACAATGTTTTCTGGAAGTATTCCTGAGCCCATGTTGTGATTTCCATTACAGTGGCATTCCTGTATGTGATGCAGTGCCGTCTAAGGGCCCGAAGATCACGGGCATCCAGTATGGTTTTCCGGCCTTGACCCTTACGCACAGAGATGGTTCCAGATTCTCTGAATCTTTGGATGATATTATGCACTGTAGATGATGATAACTTCAAACTCTTTGCAATTTTTCTCTGAGAAACTCCTTTCTGATATTGCTCCACTATTTTTCGCCGCAGCATTGGGGGAATTGGTGATCCTCTGCCCATCTTGACTTCTGAGAGACACTGCCACTCTGAGAGGCTCTTTTTATACCCAATCATGTTGCCAATTGACCTAATAAGTTGCAAATTGGTCCTCCAGCTGTTCCTTATATGTACATTTAACTTTTCCGGCCTCTTATTGCTACCTGTCCCAACGTTTTTGGAATGTGTAGCTGTCATGAAATCCAAAATGAGCCAATATTTGGCATGACATTTCAAAATGTCTCACTTTCAACATTTGATATGTTATCTATATTATATTGTGAATAAAATATAAGTTTATGAGATTTGTAAATTATTGCATTCCTTTTTTATTCATTTATTAATTTGTACAGTGTCCCAACTTTTTTGGAATCGGGTTTGTATAATGAAATACTGATTTATGTGAAAAATCATTAAAACTTCAAAATATAAAAGTTCATCATTCATGTAATGCTCCCTGTTGTTAGTGTTTTTAGGTCAGTGTGTTATGAGTAATAATGTATGCTTTCTGAATGAGATTTTTTGACAGTGATATGGCAGAACAAGCTTAGTTTGAGAAGTGAGTTTTGGAGATTAGATGAACTGTTTGGCTAAGATTCATGTTGGTGATGCAGACTGTGAAAAATTGGCTTCAGTATTGACCGATGCTTGTTAGTAATTGAAAAAAACTGTAAGCTGCGTTCATCCCAGCATGACCTTTACATGCTCTGTGCACAAAACCGTATCATCCCTCATCTGTGTGCGACCTTGTGCTAAGGCTTAAATCTGAAGGAAATCTGAGCTAATGTAACAATTGATGTTCCCTACCTTGGAGTCTGAATGTGTCCTGTCTAAAGTGGATAAATGCAACATGAAAGGAAATCCCAGTTCTGTGACCTACACTGAGTGCTTATATAACAGGAAGTCCCACTGGAATGAGGCCATCCCTGATCAGCACTAACGGTCGAGAGACATTTTTTTTCTTTGCAGATTTTATTCATATTTCAGCATTGATCATTTTAAACCAGAACATGTATAATCCACATAAAATAAATTAAAGTGCTGTACATAAATGTCAGCTGCATTTTAGAGCGACTGTCATGCATGTGACATCAAGTAATGCATCAGTAAACATGTTAAATGGCCATACTGTGACCACACACACAAAGTTAAATCTAAATATATATACACGTGCATCAGTATCTACATTAAAATGTATTATTTTATTTAAAGGCATAGTTCACTCAAAAAATCTGCCATAAGTTGTTCCAAACAACTATGACTTCCTTCCTTCGGTGGAACACACACACACAAAAGATATACAATTGTTTTTGTCCATGCAATGAAAGTCAGTCAAATAACACTGGAACGCTTTGATTTCCATTGTATGGACTGATAAAAAAAACCAAAAAAAACATTGCATTTGCAGTGTTGCAACAATCTATAAATATTTTCCAAATGTTACTCAGAAAACAGGACACTTGTGCTAAATGTTATGCTCTCAGATACAAGAAAAAAAATCCCTGCTATCTCTTCCTCTGGCTACTGCATATAGACCTCCAGGGTCCTATGTTGATTTTCTGAAAGAGTTTGCAGATTTTCTCCCAGACCTATTGGTCAACGTTGATAAAGTGCTGATTGTCTGAGATATTAACATTCACGTAGATAATACAAATGATGCATTAGGAGTTGTGTTTAGAGACTTACTCACTCCTTTGGGGTCAATCAATACGTCACTAGACACACTCATCGTTTTAATCATACACTAGATTTAATTATATCGCATGAAACCAATATTACTGATATAGATATTCAACCGTAAAGCAATGATTTCACTGACCTTGTAATGTGCATAGTGCATACTGCTGATATTGCCATATCACTCTGCATTATTGACCAGGAAGAACAATTATGCCAACCTCTAAAGATTCACTAATAACCTGCCTGATATGTCTCAGCTGCTCAGTGTACTTAAACACACAGATTAACTTGATGAAATGACTAGCAGTATGGGCCCTATCTGCTCTAATACATTAGACACTGTTGCACCGATCAGTTTAAAAAAAAAAAAAAAAGGTTAGAAAGAAAAGTACTGCACCATCGAACAACAGAATTACTCATGCTCTCAATAGATAAACTCGTAACCTAGAGCGCAAATGGAAGGGAACTAATTTAGAGGTCTTTAGAATTGCATGGAAAGACAGTATGTCCTGCTATAAAAAAGCTCTAAACTGAATATTCTATGGCAGTTTAGTAGTAATGACTTCATGAATTTCTTCACTGAGAAAATCGAAAGCATCAGAAATACAACTGTAAATTGCTTTGACAGCATTTTATGATTCAGCCTCAATTATCGCCCCTCAAGAACAATTGCAGTGCTTTACAACTATATACAGGAAGAGCTAAATAATCTTATTATTGCATCTAAAACAACAACATGTTTATTAGACCAAATACCCACTAAATTACTGAAAGAGTTGCTTTTCTCAGTATTATTAACTGCTCTTTATCTCTAGGTCATGTCCCAAGACCCTTCAAGCTGGCTAGTTCGAAATGAATTGGCAAAAATATAGACCCATTTAAAATCTTCCATTTATGTCTAAAGCACAAGAAAAAGTTGTCCACTCAGTTGTGCTCCTTCCTGCAAAAAAAGAAAGAAAGATGTCTATGAAAAATTTCAGCCAGGAAGGATTCATGCCCCATCAAAGCACAGAAACTGCACTCGTTAAAATGACAAATGACTTACTTCTAGTTTCTTACCAAGGCTGCATCTCAAAACTAGTTTTACTTGATCTTAGTGCTGCCTTCAGCACTATAGATCATGACATACTATTAGATCGACTACAAAATTACACTGGTATTCAGGGACAGGCATTAAGGTGGTCTAGATCAGACAGTTACATTTTGTTTATTTATACGGGGAATTATCCAAGTTAACGCCAGTAAATTATGGAGTGCTGCAAAGGTCTATGTTAGGAGCTCTGCTATTTTCAATATACTGTTGGTAATATTATAAAACTTTGAACTAGTTTCCACTGTTATGCCGATGATACTCAGTTATATATTTCATCATGACCAGATGAAATGTCTAAATTATCCAAGTTGCCAGAGTGTGTTAAAAATATAAAATATTGGAAGACCAGTATTTGTTCGGGGCTCAGGCACACTCAATCTATATTAAAGACACATCTCTTTCATCAAACATTCACATGATGCATCTCATAAACTTGTAGTCAAGTTATATCAGATGAAATGCACATGATAGTCTTTTTCTTGAAATGAACAGCAGCTACACTAATTTTCCATTTGCTTTTCTGTTTCTACTTCGGGATGCCCATCTAGAGCCTGCGCCAGCTCCAGTTTGAATCCAGCCTCTTACGAAGATTTAAGATGACCCAACATCTGTGAAGAGATGACGCAAACTCCTGCGAGGACTTCTAATGATGCCAACTCTGAATCAAAATACACAGCTCATACATCCACTGTCCTGCAGTGTTTAGCTCCACTCCTAATCAAACACACCTGAATTAATTAATGAAGTTCATAAGAAAAGAGATGGGATCTTAATTGTTGGGAGATACCAACCTCTGCAGCAAATTTCATTCAGGGTTGTGCAACAGTCAGTCACTGTTTGCGGATACCAGAAATGAATGTGAAGTGTTGTAAACCAGACCAGCATGTTAAAAGACGATTCATTAAATGTTTCACTTTTTTTCCACAGAAGATGTCACCTTTATTTATATAGTGCTATATACAATACAGATTGTTTCTGCAGCTTCACAGTGATAAACAGTGAAATAACAGAATCAATTATGCAAACGTTGTCAGATGTGAGACAAAATCAAATTCTGCTGTAAAGCAGTTCTAAAAAGACAGTACACTCTAAAAAATGCTGGGTTAAAAACAACCCAAGTTGGGTTGAAAATGAAAACAACAGTTTTCAACAAACCCAACAACAGTTTTTTTTTAACCCAGCAGTTGGGTTAAATGTTTGCCCAACCTGCTGGGTAGTTTTATGTTACCCAACTATTGTTTAAAAATTACTGTATCACTTAAAATTAACCCAACATATGTTGGAAATTAACATTTATCAATATGTTTAATAAATAATAATTAAATAATAAAGATTTATTGAATTACTCATTAAAAATGTACACCTTTTTTAATTTTGGGTTAATTTTAAGCCAGCCATATAGTCATTTTTAAACAATAATTTGAGTTAAATAAAACTGCCCAGCATGTTGGACAAACATTTAACCCAACCATAGGTTTAAAACAACCCAATCACTGGGTTTGTCCATTTTCAACCCAAAAGCATTTTTTAGAGTACCAGTTCACTGTTGGTTCAATTCAATAACAGTTTCAATATTGCAAAAAGCAGTTTATTTAGGGTAGTGAAGCCTTTTCTCCATTGACATCTATTTAAAAAAAGGCTCTTGTTTCCTTCCCTTCGTACTGCAATGGTATGATTTATTTATTTATTTTTACTAACCTTGGAGACTTGCCTTAAAGCAACTTTGTTCAGGATTACTAGAGAGATTGATCAGGGTTGGAGCTAAACTCTGCAGGAATCTTAAGGGCACTGGATTAGAAATGCTCAGTGGATCTCGAGTTGTCCAGCCTTGCTCTAGGATGTTTTCAGAAGTTGCATAGTGTCTTATGCCATGAATAAAGTCAACTACACTTTTTAGCATTTTCAAGGAAAGATTCAAGTGAATTACTCATGTGGTGTATGTAAAAGTAGACCTTGAATACATCTTAACCATTATTTTCAAAAAGCATTTTTCAAAAAAACATCTGCCAAATGAATAAATGTCAAATAAATATCATTGAGGTTTTAGAGACCACAAGATATTTTAGGACTTGAACTAACCTTGTCGTCATCGACTTTTTCTTCTTGCATGTTGGTTGCACCACAGGATTCTGTTTGTTGCACCACATGGCTTTAGTTTCAGACTTGATAAATCTTTGATATACAAATAGTATTGTTTATGTTTTTTGAATAATCTAATAGGACAAAATATAGCATTTGTACAGGTCGGGAACATAATTAAATGTTAACTTTGTATGCATAATTTGTACTAAATTAATATTTATTTATTTAACAAAAACCATCAATCACATCAGAATAAACTCAGATTGGAATATCTCACATCACCCTGAGTACTCCAGTATCGACAGCGCAATCAGACAAAGATGATCTTCTGTTTGTCTGTTCATCATATTAATTTACCAACATCATAAAGCATGGCAGCCCTATCGCTTGGAGGAGCTTGACTGACCACGGCTTTCATGTTAGCCGGAGTCTCTTTGAACATTGCGTTGCAGGGGATGGGAAGCTGGTGAATCTGAAGTACTGTAAATCATGGATACAATCTCCATATACACGCTGCCCCCTACACTCTCCACAAGCTGCCAGCTTGTGGTACTCAAAAAGAATAGAACATCACAATAATACATATTTTATGAAGGCAAGGCCAGTAGCAAGCTAGTACACATCCGACAGCAGAGAGGAGGATTTGAATGAGGCAGGGCGAACAGCCTAGGTGCTTTCAATGAGTGGAACAGAAAATTTAGAGCAAAGAGATTATTCAGCTTTGGGGATCTCAAAGACTGCAGGAATGGGGTTACCGATATGTGAATACTAAGAAAGATAAAGGTTTAGGAGGCTAAAGGGAAGATAAAAAAAAAAAAAAAAGAAAAAAACTCTGCAGCTACAAATGAGTATAGATGAGACATCAGATTGATGTATAAGTTCACCCAAAAAGTGAAAGTTCTGTTATAAATTAACCACCCTCATGTTGTTCCAAATCTCTATGCAAAGGAGAAATGAGAGAATATGTTCTTTGCTGCTCTTTTCCACACTTTCCCATATAAATTTCAATTTTTACCTTGTTTTGATGGTCCCTTTAACACATCCTGTTGACTTTAAGTAACACTTCACCTACTACTCTTATTAGTGTGTTAGTAGAGCATTAGTAGACTAGTAGGGTTAGAATAAGTTGACATATGATGTTCCATTAACAAAGTTCGGGAGGAGCACATGCAAATAATCTAATGAACTTTTCATCAGCAATTATCTGTCCTATGAGAGGAAACATTATATATATATACAGTTTTCAACATCCCTTCACCACCATGACTCCTCACTCTTGGCTTGTTCCTACCACAGCCAGGAATACTCTGGGTTCGGGCCAAATACCATGCCCGGAGCCCTCTCCTCAGACAGCACGCCAAACACACTTACCATTTACTCTCTCTGACTTATTTGTAACTTTGAACTTGTGAAGTAGTTGCAAAAGTTACTTATAGTCAGTAGAATGTCTGTTGGGGGACCATCACAATAAAGTGTTAGCAGGTATTGACCAGACAGTCTACTAACACTCTAAATAGATTTAGTTGACATTTAGTTGCAAAGTTACTTATAGTTAACAGAATGTTCAATGGGGCCATCAAAATAAAGTTTGAAATCTGAAATCAAATATCAATCTTTTTTCTCACAAAAAAAAGATGGGGAACACCATCAGCGTGACTGGTGTCTGAAGCACGTGTTTAAACTTTACTGGCTGATGACAGTCCATGACATCACTACCGGTGCACCTGTAATGTATATCATCAACTTCTTTGTATGAAGGAAACGTGCAGACAAGCCTGAGGCATGGCAATGAGACGCAGTGTCTCTTTCTTCTTCTCAGGAATCTGTGGTTGCAGTCATAACCCATAGTTCCCTTTTAAATTGGAACTCTACGCTGTGTCTGATTAGATCCTATGCTATCCCATGCTTAGGGAGCAAGTGCCACATTAACTGTGTCTATGCATGACCAAAATGGGCATAGCATAATTGACTCAACGAACTTACCTGCCGGAGTCAAATATGTCTGATCCTACAGGAACACACTTGGTCACAGAACTGTCACATGGCAATATTTCATATGGCCATTACCCAAGCTCACATTTTGAACCTTTTGAATGAGCTCTAAGGTTTGGCTATGTCAGCTTAAATGGTTAGTTCACCCAAAAATGAAAATTATATCATTAATGACTCACCCTCATGTCGTTCCAAACCCGTAAGACCTCCGTTCATCTTCGGAACACAGTTTAAGATACTTTAGATTTAGTCCGAGAGCTTTCTGTCCCTCCATTGAAAATGTATGTACGGTATACTGTCCATGTCCAGAAAGGTAATAAAAACATCATCAAAGTAGTCCATGTGACATCAGTGGGTTAGTTAGAAGTTTTTGAAGCATCGAAAATACATTTTGGTCCAAAAATAACAAAAACTACGACTTTATTCAGCATTGTCTTCTCTCCCGGATCTGTTGTATATCCGCTTTCACTCCACAGTGATACTGCTTCTTCTTCTTCTTTCCTGTTTTACGGAGGTTGGGATCCAGCTTATTGGTGCATTACCGCCCCCTTCTGCTCCGGAAAATAAAAACCATTACGCCTATGGAATGTCCGCAAAATTCACAAAAAAAAACGTATGTGTGTGTGTGTGTGTGTTCCTTTGACCTTGGCCCTCTCCTTTACATGGTTTCCATCTGGACACTCCACAAATATCACACATACATTAACATTTTCTTTGTGATACTCACAGTGTGAGTAAACAGAATATTGAATACCGCCCCCTTCTGCTCCGGACAGTGACGCTGCTGACGTGTTATCCGGTGCTCCCGAGCTTCGTTTACAGTCTGAGGGAGACGCACGCTGTATTCAAGCTATTCTACATTGTTTGTATTTTGGTATTGCTATATTTTTTAAAATGGTGCGTAAGTGTGCATGTCGCGGATGTCCTAATCGCGTCACTGTCCGGAGCAGAAGGGGGTGGTAATGCACCAATAAGCTGGATGCCAACCGCCATAAAACAGGAAAGAAGAAGAAGAAGCAGCGTCACTGTGGAGTGAAAGTGGATATATACAACAGACCCGGAAGAGAAGACAATGCTGAATAAAGTCGTAGTTTTTGTTATTTTTGGACCAAAATGTATTTTCGATGCTTCAAAAAATTCTAACTAACCCACTGATGTCACATGGACTACTTTGATGATGTTTTTATTACCTTTCTGGACATGGACAGTCTACCATACATGCATTTTCAATGGAGGGACAGAAAGCTCTCGGACTAAATCTAAAATTTCTTAAACTTAAACGGGTTTGGAACGACATGAGGGTAAGTCATTAATGACATAATTTTCATTTATGGGTGAACTAACCCTTTAATCTGTTAGATGTCGCCTATAGGGAATACTGGCTCAGCGAGAATGTTTTTAGTTCCCATTTCCTTTGAGAAAAGTGACAGGTGCGAGCTGAGCTCTTTCATCGCAATTTCTCCCAATCGGTTCATTCAGCCCTCTTGAGAACTGAACATGCATGCTCCTCACCCAAACAGAAAATGCACAGGTCGTCAAAAACCTAGGACACAGAGGCACAAACTTCCTGAAATGCTTGCTTGAGTGCATTTCCAATGCCAAGGTGTACCAAGTCCCTTTGGAGTGCAAGCTCACTTTAGACCTGCATGCTAGGCTACACCCAAACCTTCATGAGATTCTATAATCTCTGGGTAGAGCTGGTTTCGTCTTGAGTCTTGGGTACAGTTGGACAACTGGCTAGGTGTACTGCTTGCTTGTAGCGCCGTTCCCCTCTCTGAGGTGATAATGTGCGCACTTTAGTCCAAGTGAGTCCCCATGCTTGGTGAATCCGGGACACCTTTTCCACCTCCAAGTACTCAACAGTAACTGAATTCACTAGCAGACCCATTACTTGTGGTATGCCCCTTTTCAGGTGAGCCATTGTACTTGAGTTAAGTGCTCCCCTAACGGTAATCCCACATGATGTATTCCGCTCTTCAGTTTCTCTGCCGGTTTCTCTGTGTTATTCTGTGTTATTCATGACTAATGATTCCATCATTAGTCACTGTGGCTGGCAGTCTTTCCCTTATCAGGTAGAGCCCACCATTAGGGCTTTTTCTATATGTAGTACTTCCCACCAGGTAAGTTAATAGGATGTCTCTACACATGTAAACCTCTCCTTTGGGCAGGATGTGGTCTCTGTAGTGTTCCTTTCTTTGCAGAGAAGGAGAACACTTCCTTAGCGTTAACAACAAAGTGTACTCAGCTGTTAAAAAAGAAAGGATATGGCTAAAGTGAACTTCCCATGGTGAGGACAAGTCCCTTGAATAGGGAGGCTTATGTAACTTACTCTGGGCATTGGGAATGTTATGACGTAGTTGGAGTGCACTTGCTACGTGGCACTCAGCTAGTTGTGGCGTTTAGTATAGGGCCCTCTAGTGTCAGTCTCAACATAACATCGAAGTGACTGACAGATTGGAAACGTCTCGGTTACTATAGATATCTCAGTTCCCCGATGGGAGGAATGAGACTTTTTGTACCTGGATGAGTGGCGGAGTGGCTGGCATACAAATTGCACTTGCCAATTCTCACTGGCCTTTTCTGAAACGTCAGAGGTGTTCGGGGCTCCCAAGTGAGACCCTGAGTCACAGTGTCTTGTTCCCTCCATCAGGGAATGGGGGTTACAATAGATGCAATACAATAGATAACCAAGTATATAAAAAGTATTTTAATCTTTTGTAGTATAGTTAATCTTTAATGGTATTTTTTGTGCCATGATCTTGAGGACGGCAAGTTTTATGACATTGCTATATGGACGTCTCATTCTAGTGTTTTAATGCTGAGGAAGAGTCTAAGCCTCAGAAGGACACAGCCTCACCAGGATGCAGCCAACACTGTTTGTGTGACTAATAGGAAACAGTGGGAGTGTTACTTGTTTGAAAACAATTATTATTTTTTAAATATTGTTTTGTTTCACTAGTGGCACTGAAATTATATACTTCACCTTTAAGGACAGAGCAGCGTTGCGAGACTGGAAATATGTGCATTGAATTGGGTTTGTGAGGTCCATTCAGTATTCTGTTTGCTCACACTGTGAGTGTCACAAAGAAAATGTTAATGTATGTGTGATATTTGTGGAGTGTCCAGATGGAAACCGTGTAAAGGAGAGGGCCAAGGTCAAAGGAACACACACACATGCACGCACACACACACACACACACACACACGTTTGTTTTTGTGAATATTGGGGACATTCCATAGGCGTAATGGTTTTTATTTTTTATACTGTACAAACCATATTTTCTATCCCCCTACACTACCTCTACCCCTAAACCTACCCATCACAGAAAACTGTGCACATTTTTACTTTCTCAAAAAAACTAATTCTTTATGATTTATAAGCCTTTAGAAAAATGGGAACATGTAACACCTATGTCATACCCATGTCATTATACAAATGTGTCCTTATATTTCACAAAACACACACACACACACACACACACACACACACACACACACACACACACACACACACACACCTCTACACCATAGCTAACATGATAAGACAACAGCAACAAGAAGGAAATGAAAGGACTGAATATTTATTCAACGTAAAGAACAGCAAACCAGGACACATAAAGATTGAAAACAACACTAGAATACTGTCAATAGCTCCACAAACAAACTTTCACAACAAAAATAAAAGCAAAACACCTTGAAGTCAATATTTTAACAAAAACAACATTTCTGACAGTCTTTCTTCTTAGTGCTACACAGTGGCAGGGAGGGCCATCGTTCAAATGACCGAACAAATTTATATTCCACAAAAATTTGCTCCAATTATTTGGTCATACAAGTTGGCCATACATAAGACACTGCAAATGTTGAAGTCCATGTATTTTATATACCTTACAGAAACCTTCACACTTAAGCCAAGTACATAACCTCACAGTTATAATATGTAATCACCCAGGGCTTTCGGATGTGTTTGACAACAGTACAACTTGAAAACTATTGCAACATGCATGTTACAAAGTAAGTAAAGGTCATTAGGAGCTTGATAAAGTACAATCACTGTACATTTTTCTTCTCAATGTTTAATATGTAATCCTCTTTGTTTGGTCTCCAACACAGAATCCTTTGCCACCAACAGAAGAAGCTTCAGAATGTGCTAGGCTGACCAAACACGTAAGCAAGAGGGTTATAAAGGGCCGCAAAGAGCACAAGAAATCTACAAATTATTCTCTACGTAAGTACGTTGTACTGTTGTAAATACTTAAAATGCATTCTTGCATTAAATTTGGTGATAACAAACCTCATACTTAAGGGGTTGCTACCTTTAAATGTTCGTGCATTAAACCTGTTTACACGGATGTCCACTATCTAACACCTCGTGTGGCAAAGCTGAGAATGTGGCTAGGATTGTAACTCCCTTCTATGAACAATTAACAGAACAACAATCTAAATACTGAAAAAAATTCTGACGACACTATTTATATAGTCCACTTTAGACATTCTACTAAATGATGTTCAACAATGTAGCCTACTAAAAGCAGAAGTTTTTCCTTTGCGTTTTTCCCATACAGACGACAACGTTGTTAAAATGATCCCCGTTCACACGGATCAGCGAATATGACTGAAAACGCTGTACAATGCATGTCAGACCAGTAGTTGGCGATATCACTTTGTAAAGTAACACTATGCACCTATAGACTGAACACGTAATATGCATGATGTCAACGTTTTCACAAATTTGCGTATTTGTAGTTTATGCAGAGACTGTGAAAGTATCGTTTTCAAAAACTTGCACTTTGAGAACCATTTTCAAAAGCTTGTGTTTTCAGGTCCCCAAAAACGCTGTTGTCATTTAAATGATCAGTTATGGCCAGAACACACCAAACCGACGCTAAACAGACGACGGCCAAGTAGCACGTCAGTTCTGCGCCTGCGTGAGATGAAATGCCTTTCCGAACCAGCAGGTGGCAGTAGCTGAACAGCCAATCAGAATGATCAGATGGCCCGAAGAACCGACGAGCTCCAACGGTGATTCAACGTGTCTAATCGGCCAAAAAAAAGCAGACGAGGACCAACTTAAGCCGACGGTGCGGATCACACTGAGAAAACTTAGTCGGCCGACGAAGAAAAACTGCCCGACGGCCGACCGTCGGCTTGGTGTGTTCCTGCCTTAATACACTGTGTCCTAACCAGACGCGACGCCGCGACATGCAATAAAAGGTATCTTTTCTATGTTAATCTGAGTTTTTGGCCGAACCAGCCGCGACGGCGACACGCAACAATTCTATTTTAGAAACTATTTTCTATTTCTCCGCGACGCCGCGGCTGGAACAGCAACACAAAGTATGGCAATGATAATATCAGGTACTGTTTATGTGCTTTATTTAATGTTAAAAGCCTCTATTGAGAGTTTGAATATCATTCGGTGTTCCCAGCTTTTCAGCTGTAATGAAAACAACACTGGCTAATTCACCTCAGATCTTGAAAATAAATAAATGGGCACAAGAACGTTCAAACTGTCAACTCAATGCGAACAAACAAGTGTATTCTTTGACAAAGATTGGTTCAGTCACTCCATATGTACTTTAAATAATGTTTAAATTGTGTAATATTTATGAATTTTACTAAGTACTTGCCCATTTCATTGTGTCCGCTGTGCTCTTGCCGAGAGAGTCTTTGATTGATTTTATCGCTTCTCATTTTCGCATCACGTCTAGTGTGGAGAGTCAAATTGCTCATCGCGAGAATCTTATCGCATTGCGTCTGGTTAGGACACTGTGTTAGGTGACTTAGATTAGGGTTCTGGTTGGGGTTAGTAGAATAATTTGACATACTTATAGTCAGTAAAATGTCTTTTGGGGAGCATCACAATAAAGTGTAGCAGATTAAGCAGACAGTCTACTAATAATTTCATGACTGGTAGTTGCAAAGTTACTTATAGTTAACAGCATGTCTGAAGTGGACTATCAAAACAAACAAAGAAAAAAACTGCACAAAATGTACAAAACTTTTCTAGTTTCCACTATAAAAAACAGGGGGATTTGGCACAATTCACTGAACTGTATTTGACTCAATAGTATTGAGCTAGGCTGGCGATCTAAGGTGAGAGCTGTGTCAGCTTTTTATTCCACTAAGGGTCTAAATCGGTAATGGTGTCAAATAGGTCAGTTGTTCAACCATTAGGGCAAAGTCTCCATTAAGGGTCTCGTAAAGTGCTGGGAAATCACAAGCTATGCTAAAGCAACTTTTCTCAAATTAACTCATCACAAATGCTCCCTTGACATGTCGGTGCAAGAAACTCAATATCAAAGGGCAAATCATTCCCCCTACACTTTTCTCTAAAGGTCATTTGGCACAGCTGATAATTTGGCTATAATCATGATGTATGGCCGAGGCAGCAAGTCGTAAACATAGCAGATCTTTTTTTTTTTTTTTTTTTTTTTTTTTTTTAGACAGGCGGTTTCATCAATTCACATGTGCGCCAGCACAACACTTTAATTGAAATTAATTAATTTTGACTTTCTTTTCTTTGTTGACATTTATGGTAAGACTTCTATTGCAAACAAATATCCATGACGCACATCTTAGTAACTGTAGGACAATAGAAGACCGCTATCTCAAAAATGCATTAATATAAGAGATATCGAATCATCCGCTATGTCAGAATGAGTCAAGGTGAGTCAAATCACGGGTCAAGAAGTGTCGCCCTACAAGATTTAGAGGGATTTCAGTCGTTCCCTATGACACCTATGTCCTTGTTCTATCAGCCTTTTGGTATTGGATCACAGTGTGACACGACATAATGAAATATCTAGCATGCGTCAGAGTACAACACGCATGACATGACGAACCACCAAGAAGCACAAGATTGATGTCTTCAAAACAAACCAACTGTCCTTACAATATAATGTTCGTCTTATACTATTACATTAACAGAAGCCTGGCTTTCCCACTGCCGTTTATCAAGAATAAAGCTTTTTGGAAAGAACAAGCCACATTTCAAACCCAGACGTTGTGAAAAGAAACCAGAAAACTGAATAAGATCACATCTACCACGGCTCCACAAACCACAAGGTTGTGTCAGAAGCAATTGGGACATGCAGCAAAAAATAAAAAAATAAAAAAATTGCAGATTTCTTGATACAGTATGTACAGGGAGCCTGGCAGATTGTACATCTGCCTCTTCACAGTAAATGTTCAGAAAAGTGCACACAAGGTGGCAGATCTAGCATTAGGCTTAGTGTTATTAGCCAAGATGCTAACCATTCAACATTATCCAGAAATTTCAGATCTGAAACACACAAAAGGGGGACTTCAAATGTGTATTTTAAGCAGTAAATCAGTATCATTTTGCAAGAATTCGTCAGTGATAACTTTACCAATTAGTATTTGTACTGCTTAAAAAAAGTACACATTTTATGGTCACCCTCTTGAGCATTACCATCTCACTGATATTAGCCTTCATGTGCATGTACGTAAAAAGCCAGATGTCACACATTTTAGACAAGTATGCCGACAAAGTTTACAGAAGTAGCAGTTATGGTAATCAGCACAACTACGTTTCCCATGTGTCCTATTTCAAGCTTGACAACATCTAAAAAAATATTACAACTTTTACTTGTTCTTATATTTGAATAAACTATTAAGCCACTACCCTGATAGCACACGTAAGCTACATCACGGAGATGTCTATTTGATGTGCACGTTTGGAAGATGCAGTTTTTAGTTCGCTAAAAATATTTCCTGTTACATTGACACTTAGAAAATGTCTTTAATATGTTTAAGATTTAGTATGTATGTAAAACTGCATATTAAAAGATGTTTGTACACAACTGATATTGTTCAAATGACGACTCGGAGATGTGTGTGTGTGCTATCTGGGATAGCTCTACCCAATATTGTACTGATGCTGTCAAGTTTATACCTTATACTGTAAAAAACACAGATCATGTATGCTATCAGATATGTAGTTAGCATAAATAATTTAATTTAAATTCCTATATAAATATACTTCTTAGATGTGGTTTTATTTATGATTTGCACTACTTGTCAACAATCAATACCAACACCAGCTGATCTAGCCCTACCATAGCTCAAATGAGATGCCTATTGAATATGGCTATTTGATACAAAAACATGAAGCCTCATTCAGAAAGATAACACAATAGCATATGTGGTGATGTAACTAATGAAGAGATTGTCATGCATTAATTTATCCTTAACACATCCTAATAAATGGAAATATTTGGAATATTAAAATAAACGTGAGCCCTATCTATTGTTTTGCTAATAAATCCACTTATTTAAAAACGATGAGTGATATTTTATGTTGCGTGTCTGAAGCTATTGATCAACAGCCACGTGAATGGTTCATGAAACAAATGAAATGGCAAAGTTAATGTTTTTTTGCTTAATATAGCTTGCTGTCACATAAGTACATACTTTACGCAACTTCTTGGTTTATCTACAAAAATGTCTCTATTTAAATTCACATGTAAACCTGGCACTTTCTAAGTGAATGCAAAAGATTTTTCTTCCAAAACCAGATGCATAATAAAATTGAACACACCACATGAAATAAATTAAATCATAAGGAAACAATGGTGATAACAGCACATAAATGCACATCCATGTTGACTGTATGTACTAAAATTACCTTAAAGGGTTAGTTCACCCAAAAATGAAAATTCTGCCATTAATTAATCACCCTCATGTCGTTCCACACCCGTAAGACCTTCGTTCATCTTCGGAACACAAATTAAGATATTTTTGATAAAATCCGATGGCTCAGTGAGGCCTCCATTGACAGCAATATAATTAACACTTTCAGTGCCCAAAATGATGACTTTAAATGATGACTTTATTCAACATAATAGTGATGGGCGATTTCAAAACACTGCTTCATGAAGCTTTGAAGCTTTTGTTTAAAATCAGTGGTTCGGAGCATGCATCAAACTGCCAAAGTCACATGAACCACTGAAATTTCAAAACACTATCAAAGCCTCATTTACTGAAATCATGTGACTTTGGCAGTTTGACGCACTCTGAACCAATGATTAGAAACAAAAGATTTGTAAAGCTTTGAAGCTTCACAAAGCAGTGTTTTGAAATCGCCCATCACTAGATATTATTGAATAAAGTCGTTATTTTGTTTTTTTGGTGCACAAAAAGTATTCTCGTCACTTCATAACATTAAGGTTGAAGCACTGTAGTCACATGAACTGTTTTAAAATGTCTTTAGTAGCTTTCTGGGCATTGAAAGTGTTAATGATCTTGCTGTCAATTGAGGCCTCACTGAGCCATCGGATTTCATCAAAAATATCTTCATTTGTGTTCCGAAGATTAACGAAGGTCTTACGGGTGTGGAACGTCATGAGGGTGAGTAATAAATGACTGAAGTTTCATTTTTGGTGAACTAACCCTTTAAATATATGAGTAAATTAACATGGCATAGAAACTACTTCTACATTTGGTGTACATGGCATCTCACACACAGAAAACTATGATATTGGCTTGCAATTGCCAAAATAACAATAAAAATAGTGCATTCACAAACATGAATTCTGTATTGTACAACACATAAATCATGAAATCATCAGTGTAAAGATCAAAACCACCAACACTTCAGTGTGAGGTAATGAAAATGCATGTTCCTTCCTGCGTGGCACTGGCCCACATCTAAAATCTGGTCTTGATTTTCTTCAAAACTGAAATGCTTTATAGCCTGTTACAGTGTTACAATACACTCAATACTTTCTCTGCTCATATTGGCTATGAACAAAGAACTGTTGGCTGACGCAGAGCCTTACAGTTAACCGTCAACACTAAATCAACCGAGTTTAATACCAACCTGTGAGAGATCAATCAACACTGACGTTTTTTCATTAGGCAGGCATAAGCTTGAAGACAATGTCAGCACGTGCCAAACTATTCATCTCTATGGCGAGCGATTAAAAAGGCACACAGTTTCTTTATCTTGGAGCCTGCTCAGGCTGTTTAAACAATAGAGTCACTGGACAGGTAAATGCACAGATAGACCCACAGGGATGAGAACACAACTCTAGATGATATTACTCTGGGTCTGCGGAGCGTCAAAGGACAGATACTTAATAACGATGTGCCTACAGACATCACTACTGGCTGCTGAATGGCTACAGGTACTTGCCATGGCGACCGACAGCCAATGGTGACTGAAGTTTTCCTCCAGTGCAGTGGGTTTAGTGGGTAAGTAATGATCATCCATACAAGACCAGTAATATTGATTTTTCATACTCATGCAACACAGGAAATGTCACATACAAATCTGAAAAACTACTGACTAGGATTCTATGTCTACATGGCTGTATGGCACTACTACAAAATGTAAAAAAAAAAGACGATGAAAATTGGAAAATGAGCACGTAGCAGTAGCATCATGTTGCTGATTAAGAATGGACTGGCAGTTTTTTCTCTTTTGGCAGTCGCCATGTTCATTTCTGTGGGCTGGACCTGTTGATGGTCGGCTTTCTGTTGACGTAGGTGGCCCAGTAACCCAGGTTGAAGATGAAGAAGAGCACTGGAAAGATAATACGAGAGATCTTGTCCACTTTGCTGACGCGATTGTATGACTTTCTTACGCCCTCCGGCACGTATTCACCATCCATTTTGGGCAGTCGGACCTCTCGGACCGGCTGTGACGGGGTGGATGTGGACGTGGATGTGGCGCTCTTGGAGATGGTTGTCAATCCGGGATCTTTGGCTACGCTCATGCTGTAGGTAGTTCCCACGATGTTGAAAGTGTTGTTGGTCTTCTTGGAAAAGGAAGATGACTCTCGCCTCTGTGGAAGTGTCAAAAGGAAAAAAAAAATAGGGCATTAATTAATAAAAGAAGCGAAAGAACCTTGTCAGTTCTCTTGTGCAAAAGTGAAACATTCATCTTACTAATGGAGCTTCTAGTACATCTGTTTTCCCTTACTGCTCAAAATATGACACATTTTTGAGTAATGTGTGTACATTTTATCTCCTTTTTTATTTTTTTTTTTATTTTTATTTTTTAAATAGGAGAGGGAATCACATTCAGTGCAGTAAGAACAACTCTATTCATGATACCATATCTGATCTGAAAGGAAAATCCAACTTCTTATTCAATGTAGTGATGAAATATAACGTTAGGTAATTTTGGCAATCAAATACAACTCAAAATCCAAATCAGATCCATTTGCAATGATGCATAAGCAAAAATATTACTGATTAAGCCAGAATATGGCATGCGCAAGGGAAAATTTACTAAGAATAAACTGTGGCCACTTATAAATGGTGCCATCTGCGATGGTTTAACACTCATTTTACTAAAGGAATTATGCAAATCAGGTGCACTGGTGCAAACATGAACACAGAAATTGTGCTAAATGTATTTTACACCTTGCAATTCCCATATCTTATGTGGAAGATGCAGCAGATTATTATATTTTCAGCACATTTGACGATTGGTTAACCTGTTAGTCATGGTTTTTACACTCAAAACTATAATGCTTTTGTTGTTGTCATATTTTTTATTGACTTTCTTTGTATGTTTGCTATTGCTTTACTGAAAATGTATTACAGTGGTGGTTAGAATTATTGGCACCCTTGGTAAATATGATCAAAAATGACTGTAAAAATAAATCCGAATTGGTTATCCTTTTGATCTTTAATTCATAAAATTAGCAAAAATCTAACATTTCATTGAAGGAAAAGAATTGAAAGTGGAAAATCACATTATGAAATAAATGTTTTTCTCCAAAACACATTGGCCACAATTATTGGCACCACTAGAATGTTTTATGAGTGAAATATCTCTGAAGTATATTCCCGTTCATATTTAAATTTTTTTAGCACACCAGGGTGATCATAAACATGAAATTGTCCAGCCATGACTTCCTGTTCCGCGGGAGTATAAACATGAGGAAACACAAATGCCAAATTCCCTTAATCATTCATCACAATGAGTAAAACCAAAGAATATAGTTCTGATGTGCAGCTAAAGATTGTTGAGCTTCACAAAACAGAAAGTGGCTGTAAAAAAATAGCTAAAGCATTGAAAATCCCCATTTCCACCATCAGGGCAATAATTGAGAAGTTCCAATTAACCAAACATGTTACAAATCTGACTGAAATAGGACATGTGTCTAAATCATCCTAATGCGCAGTGAGGAGGAATGTTTAAGTTGCCAAAGACTCTTTAAGGATCACAGTTGGATAATTGCAGAGATTAGTTGAGTCTTGAGTCTCAGAAAGCCTAAAAAAAAATTATCAAAGAGCACCTACATCCCCACAAGTTGTTCGGGAGGGTTTCAAGAAAAATACTCTGCTCTCATCCAGAAACAATCTCCAGTATATTCAGTTGTCAGACACTGGAACTTCAAACGGGACCGGCTTCTATGGTCAGATGAAACTAAAAAAAGAGCTTTTTGGCAGCAAACCCACCAGATGGGTTTGGTGCACACATGGATAAAAAGTGCCCCATGCCCACGGTTAAATATACTGCTGGATCTTTAATGTTGTGGGCCTATTTTTCTGCTGGAGGTCCTGGACATCTTGTTCAGATATATGGTATCATGGATTCTATCAAATACCAACAGATAAAAATTCAAAACCTGACCGCTTCTGCTAGAAATCCAACAATGGGCCATGGTTGGATCTTCCATCAGGACAATGATCCAAAACAAACATCAAAACCAACACAAAAATGTGTCAATGAGCCCAAAATGAAGCTTCTGCCATGGTCGTCCCAATCCCCTGACCTGAACCCTAAAGAAAATGAGTGGAGTGAACTGAAGAGAACAAGCACCATCATGGAGCTGGAATCTGAAGGATCTGGAGAGATTCTGCATGAAGGAATGATCTCTGATCTCTTGTCAGGTGTTCTCCAAACTCATCAGGCATTATAGAAGAAGACTCAGAACTGTTTTCTTGAGAAAAGGAGGTTGCAAAAATTATTGAATAAAAGGGTGCCAATAATTGTGGCCAACATGTTTTGTAGATAAACATTTATTTCATAATGTGACTTTCCCCCCACTTTCAATTCTTTTTCTTCAATGAAAGGTTAGACTTTTGCTAATTTTATGAATTAAAGATCAAAAGGATAAACAATGCAGATTTATTTTTACAGTCATCTTTGATCGTATTTACCAAGGGTGCCAATAATTCTGACCACCACTGTAACACCTTCAAGTCAAATTAGGAAGTGCTCATCAAGTTCTCCACTCAGGCAAGTATAAGGGTACTGTTATGACCGCAGGCTGATGAAGGAGCCTTTGCTTTTGACAAGTGTTTTGATTCACTGGTCAAGGTCTTTTTTTCTCTCTCTCAAAATTGAGAATGTCCTCAAACCCCAGACAAAAAGCCAGAGATTTGAAGAAAAAAAAAAAAACCCAAAACACTTTTGTGTGTGATATTTTGCACTGCATTCATAGATTGTACTTTATTTAGCTTTGTAAGGCATTTGCAATGTTACCTGATTAAAATGTACAAAAATTCTCATAGTCATGCCCTTCCCCACCTCCCAAGTTTAAATAAATAAATAAAATTAGAATTACATTGAACTCTTGTTTTTTTTGTGCAATGATATTTCAAAGTGGAAATTAAACTCTCAGAGGAGGCACATTTTCCAGCTTGAGTGAGCTAAATGAATGCATGTCCATGTTAAATCACAGAAGCTGTCGTAGTGTAGCTGAAAAATGACAATAAAGAAAGAAGCCCTGGAAGCAATCATACAGTACAGAAACACACACACTGATGGTCTAGTTGTAGCTTCCAGGTCTCTGTAGGAATATCTAACCAGGCTTCATTCTTGAGTCACAATCATAGGAGACATTTGTAGGAATGGCACAGCGAGAAACACTGTATGCCAGTAAACAAACAAAGCCTCTGTAAGCAGCCTACACAGCAAGAATCAAACACAGAAGCTGTCTAGTCTATCCACAAATCTACTGTAACTACACTGCTTCACTACATGCTGTGTACTTGTTCATATTACATTTGTTGCTGCTATTTTGGATTCCAAAATTCTTTCAAAGGAATAATTCATCCTCAAAAAGTCAGCTAGGGCTCAAACCTTGAACCTCCTTGCTGTGAGGCTACCCGCTGAGCCAGTGGGTTTGCGAGTTACAACTTGCAATTCTGACTTTTGTGAGAAACTCTCTCTCAAAAAAAAAAAAAAAAAACACTGCTTCATGAAGCTTCGAAGTTTAACGAATCATTTGTTTTGAATTAGTGGTTCGGAGTGCGAATCAAACTGCCAGAGTCACATGAACTATTGAAGTTTCGAAACACTTATGACGTAATGAAGCCTCGTTTATTGAAATCATGGGATATTGGTGCTCTGAACCACTGATTCGAAACAAAAGCTTCGAAGCTTCATGAAGCAGTGTTTTGAAATCACCCATCACTAGATATTGTGGAATAAAGTCATTGTTTTGTTTTTATGGTGCACAAAAAGTATTCTCGTTGCTTTATAAAATTAAGGTTGAAACACTGTACTCACATGAACTGTTTTAAAATGTCTTTAGTACCTTTCTGGGCATTGAAAAATGGAGTGTTATTGCTGGCGATGGAGGCCTCACTGAGCCATCGGATTTCAACAAAAATATCTTAATTTGTGTTCTGAAAATGAATGAAGGTCTTACGGGTGTGGAACGACATGAGGGTGAGTAATTAATGACTGAAATTTCATTTTTGGGTGAACTAACCCTTTAAGCTTTAACAAACCAGTATATTAAGAGTGTTACGTTTGGTCTGTGTTTCTGTTAGTGTTCTGTTTTCTTGTTCCTTCATTGTTTGAATTTTTTTTTTTTTTATTATTTGGGTTAGTATAGCTTGTTTTCTGTTGGTCTTTGTTTAGTCTTCATTGCATTTTAGTTGGTTGTTCTGTTTAAGTTTTTTGTTTCCTGAGCATTCTTAAATATAATGAAGTTTTTAAATAAAAATTACTGCTACAAATAGATTCTGCTCACATTTTTTTCATTGTCTGTGTTGTGACAAAGGGCATATTAGCATTATTTAAAACTTATAAAACATTTGAAAGATAAATAAGCAGAAAAAAATCTAATAATTAACTCTTTCCTACAATAATTAAAAAAATAATAATAATAGTAATAATAAGTTGCCAGCCACCACAAGAATTTAATAATTTTCACAAAAATGTCATGGCCCCCAGAGTCTGAAGTTTTTGTTTGATGAATATCTGAACATGCAAAATGTTTTATTCTAGTTTCATACATTCTTCTTTTTTTTTAATCATCACTTGAATGTTGGTAACTTTCATAAAAAAGCAACAAAAAGCTAAATTGTTTTTGTCAAAGATTACAATGTACATAAGGAATGCTTTTATCGCTTGTTTCTGCAAGGCCTTTATCAACCCCCCAGAGCCATGTGGAATATGGACCCCTGTTCACTGCCATTATAAAGCTTGTGTCAGGATATTTTTTAATATAACTCTGATTGTATTCATCTGAAAGGAGAAAGTCATATACACCAAGGATGGCTTGAGGGTGAGTAAAGCTTAGGTTAATCTTCATTTGAAAGTAAACTAATCCTTAAAGTAATACATTGCTAAAATTGTGTAATAAAGACAATTTGACCACCTGTTCTAAAGTGAAACGTATATTCACATTAATTATTGATTTGTATGGCACTCATTGATTTTGTTCAATTTTATTCACCAGAATAAGCCAGTAGTCATGGCTAAATTGCCAATAATACAGTACTACTAAATACAATTTCTGGTGTGTTCATGCTTAACTACCTCATAAATAATGCCTAATATAGGGCTGTCGCGATAACCGCAATTTCGTAATACCGCGCTTTTGACGAGCCAACCGCAGAACACTGCAAAAACCGCAGCAACCGCGATATTTGCATGTTTTCTATTTTTTGAAAGGCTATGTCCTTCTCGTTTTACACTTCATACACGTGTACTAAATATTAAATAAGGTAATAATGATAGCATAATGTGTACCATGGTGATTTGTACAGAGGCTCCATAGATTTGCACTAAACAAGCCTAAACAGACAGTGAATGAGAGAGATCGACTGAGCGCGTGCGATTACCTGCGTCTGTCCTTCAGGCCGAGACACAAGTTATATTCGTGAAAAAAAGTTGTCGTGTCCAAGGATAGCGAAATCTCTGCCTTACCATCGAAGCATTACTGGTCAGCTGAGCCTTATAAAGTGGCGCTCAACGTTAAAATGATTTCAACAGCTTGTTTCATTTCATCTCTCTTTGAATGAATCTGCGTTTTTGAACGCGCAGTTGAATGAACGGTTTAAAGACTCAAAGACAGTCCCTTGCCTCCACCTTGTGTCACAACAATGTAACTGCACTGATTGACAGCCCGTCTAGAACGCGCAGAGATGAGTAACGTTAGTTCTGCTTATACTCGTGAAATATCAGCAGAAAGTCTTGTTTAGTCAGATTCGAGGATCGAAACTAACTATTATACATACAACAATAGCTCTACCATCTTATTGTCAGGTTTATGTTCTGTTTTGTAGACCCTTATTTTGACATTCTCTTTATTTCAATGCTCTTTAGTTTCGTTATTGAATATGACCTCTCTCTTTCTCTCTCTCTCTCTCTCTCTCTCTCTCTCTCTCTCTAAATATATATATATATATATATATATATATATAATGGCGGTAATACCGCATATCGCGCTATTGAGCCACTCAAAAATACCGCAAGGGAAATTCCTTAACCGCGACAGCCCTAGCCTAATATTCCTTTTTTTTATATGCTCAGATAATCATTAACTACTGATGTGTTAATAGGAAACTATCACATGATTATGGACCTTTAAAATCAATCAATCAATCAATCACAATGCATTGTGATCCACGTAAATCTCCAATAAGAGCAAAGGAACTACTGGCACCAACACGAACAGAAAATGCTTGCCTCAGAGTTCTGCACTAGGATATGCCAGACCATTGGCCCTGTTTTCTGATGCCAATATCTGTGCTAGAGATCTCACAGTGGGGACTGCTGCATGCTGCTTCCCCAATCACAGGCCATCGATCCCCGCTACTACACCAGCACCTGAGTCTCTAAATCACAGTCTAGGCTTATGTCAGCATTAGTAAAGGATCCCAACTACTTGTCCAACATGACCCGCACTGATACAACTGTTACTTTTGGCTTAGATCTAATTTGCATTGTGTATTGGCAAGATAAGCTCCCAGAGTTCACTGAGAAAATACTAAAGAGAATTAGTATGTGATCAACACTCCAAATTCTACACAAGTGCTTTTGTTTTGTAAGTACAGAGAGAGAGAGAGAGAGAGAGAGAGAGAGAGAGAGAGCGCAACTGCACTTTTCAAAACAATTCACACAAAGAGCACCACACATTGGAATAGCTGCTAAAGCCTGGAATTTGCTCAAAATCCATAGTTCATCTCTCAAGAGTAAATATTTGTCAATGAAAATATCAATGCCATTAGAATAACACGTCGTTGTGTCATTGTTCATAAACATGATGCTTAGCCATGTTGTCAATATAACAGTGTACTCTGTCAGTATTTCCTAATGTTAACTACAGCTACAGACAATTTTGATGACATTATTGAACATGGACACACTGAACTTTTTCTGTATGGCACTGGCATCAATTTCAACAGTACAGAGTTACACATTTCTATATGTAGAAATATTGATTGCAAAAGACTGGACAGAATTCACAGCCTGGTCTCAATGTTAATAAGGTAATAAGTTAATATGTAACATTTACAGGTACAAAACGTGCATTTTTGTGCATTTGGATAGATGCTGAAATGTACAATATGGATGTACTGACAGCATTTATACGTAAACATTATGTATTTAGACAAAATATTTTCAAATCTTTTATTTCATAAAGATATGTGTATAATTGGCCTTTTACCATTATATAAATACATTTTGGATCCTTTAACCCTACTCCCAAACCCACAAAACCATTTAATAGAGAATATATAAAGAAAAAATAAAAAGTAATGGACAGAAATATGTAGGAAAATTAAAATATTAGTAACAATACAACATTTTATTAAGACTCCTACCTCTAAACCCATTTCTTTAAAATATGTACAGTTATAATGAAAAACATAACAGACATATGTAATCACCAGTGTTGGGCACCTTATACTTTAAAAAAGTAATTAGTTATAGTTACTAGTTACTTCTCACAAATAGTAACGGAGTTAGTAACTGAGTTACATCATTATAAAAGTAACTAATTGCCAGGGAAAGTAACTATTGCGTTACTTTAAAAAAAATAAAAAAATAAAAATATGCCAAATAAATTGAATGCCCCCAATATTACATATAAGTCTAAGAATAAATTATTCTTGATGCGACTCCTGACTCATGATCCGCTCTTGCTCACGACATGAAATTTCTCTGTACTGAGTTGGTAGCCATTAAAGAAAACGTAGTTTCATATTTATGTTTAAACAGTCCTATGTTATGTTTTAAATCCATTTATTCGATTATGAAAAGTGAACAGCGTGAATAAGATGCGCAAATATATCGGGAGGCATGGAGTGGGTCAGACATGATTTTAAACACTTCATTAAGTTTTGTTTTATAGAAAGCCTCTCTTTAAAGTGAATTTCGTTTTGTAAAAATTGTATCTTAATTTTAATCAATGTTTCATCAACCAATTGCTTGGATTTAATATATAACAAGCAAATATAGCAGACAATAAAATCATGACATGGAGGCGCGGGCGCGATCGCTGGCTCGCGAACTGGAGCGCGTCTTATAGGCTAAATGAACCGAAACTCAGAGGCTGCTTGCCTCGCAGACATGAGAAATATATTTGTAGAATGCTTGAAATATCTACTTTAACGAAAATGAAGTAATTAAACACGAAAAGAAAGAGGCTACTCTGATTATATAGCCTAATCCGAATGAAATGTGCGTTATCTCTCTAGGCGCGTCCATATGAGCAGATGATCAGCAATGAGAATCAGCAATGTCAACTTCATCTTTGCAGCCGACACTGATTCAGAAAACATTACTTTATTAATAAACAATTAAAATGTCTCCTTGCTGTTTTTGTCACACTCATAATCATTACTTTTGCTGGTTCTTTATGGCAATTATGCGTGCGCTTGAGTGCTATAGCCTATATTATGTAAACGCTCCTTATTATGGTTTATTCTCTCCAGTATTTAAGAAATTAAATTAATATAAATGTGATTAGTCAACTAATAGCTTAAATGAACAACTACTAGTCGACTAGAAAAAAGCTCATTTCATATATTTTCGATCAAGCATCAAAAAGGGTATTCTGGTTTGAGCTCGCGCTTCGCGCGCATGCTCTGACAGACACACACACAGCGCATCATACATTATTATCAGTTTAAAATTATATTTGTGTATGACTAACCGCAGCACACACCAGAGAAAAAAACTTTGCAGGTCCTATGGCTGAGAGAGAGCTTACTCGAAAGAAAACCGATTCAGTGAGCTCAATTATAGTAACGCGGCATTTTTTTTTTGTCAGTAACGCTAACGGCATTGTAATGGGAGAAAAAGTAATTCGTTTGATTACTCGTTACTAAAAAAAGTAACGGCGTTAGTAACGCACGTTATTTATAACGCCGTTATTCCCATCACTGGTAATCACAATCATTTATTTATTGCAAAAATGTCAAAAGCGATACCAAAAGTAGTCCAAATGACGGTGTTGCTAGTGATGGTGTTTTCAAAACACTGCTTCCTTAAACATTTGTGAATCTTTTGTTTCCATCCAGTGGTTCGGAGTGTGTATCAAACTGCCATGGTCAGGTGATTTCAGTAAACAATGCTTTGTTAAGCCATAACGGTTTCTAAATGTTTCAAAATTTCAATTGTTGCATTACACACACTACAAGATCACATGGCGATAATATCAAACAGGTTTGAAAATATTGCAGCGTCTGTGACTGCTCGAGACAGGCTCGGATCAAGACATGGATTGAGCAAGAAAAACTGCCATCATCTCCAGACAATTTATGTGCCACCAGAGATGATTGCCCGTCCAGAGTCTAAAGGTCAGGTGCAAAACCTAGGCTCCGTAGTCGATCAATAAACAATGCCTGGATGTCAAATGAACAACTCCTCAGACTGCGCTACAATCAATCAATCAATCATCATGGTAGTTTTACATCTGCATACCCTGGAGCTTCAGTGGGGGCACAGGGGCATCCATACATTTCATCAACATATATGGCACCAAGGCTAAACTGATCTTGAACTGGTAAGCGTAATCAAATGCAAACCTGAAGTACTTCCTATATCTAAATGATCTAAAAATATAATATGCATTTTTCAGATTGATAGTTATGAACCAACCTCCTGTTAGAATCTGAGACAAAATGTGTGTCAGCATCAACATTCTGAAACTGCACATCCTGAGTGTGAAATTCAGCCAGCACAAGTGCAGAATCGGTTGCAAACCACCATCCTTTTTTGGCACCAGAAAATATTATCCTGTAAAACCTGGAATCCTTCTGGGAAGGAAGCACTTCCTCTATGGCTCCTTTCTCCAACAAGGAATGAATTCCTTTCTCAACACAGGCTGATGTATTTCCATGATCTAATGTAAAAAGGACTTAAAGTGAGTATTAAATTAACAGCCCTTTTATATTATACAACTATGTGCTTCATAAGTTCCCCGCCTGCAGCCCGAGACTCTGGGATAGGCACCAGCATCCCGCTGCCCTACAGAGGACAAGTGGTTTGGAGAATATACAGATGGATGGATGGAACTTTGTGCTTCATAAATTATACAAATGTGATATATTTTCCTTTCTGTCCTGACTGTATCTCATTTTTTTTTTTCTTCTTTTTTTCCCCTGAGGACATACTCAGATTAAAGCAGACAGACTCCGCATTCCTGCTGTGGAAAGTAATATCCTCAATTTCAATGCACATCTCCTTACTCCTCATGTGGAGACCTCATCTGGAAGGCCACTGAAGGAGCTGAAAATAACTCTGAGCTGAAGATATCAGTAATGGTGTAATTCAATCTAACTATTTAACCCATAATTGTTCCTTGGGTATGTATTAAATGTTCATATATTAACACTGTAATAAGCAATGGTCAATTTAAATTAATTTGAGAACTTCAACCCTTTCAAACCTCAAGAAAACCAAATATCTTAGAAGGATGTAACAGAACCTT
Source organism: Megalobrama amblycephala (assembly GCF_018812025.1). Taxonomy (NCBI): domain Eukaryota; kingdom Metazoa; phylum Chordata; class Actinopteri; order Cypriniformes; family Xenocyprididae; genus Megalobrama; species Megalobrama amblycephala. Next base: position 5,859,749 of record NC_063061.1, read on the forward strand.
ATGATACTGAGCTAGGTTAAATATTTAATTTGCTACTAATTAGCTATTTCTGTAATTTCCTTTTTTTTTTTTTTTGGCAAGTTTTCACAGTCATTACGGAGCATAGGAAATAAAAAAATGGGACCTATAATGGCCCTTTTTACAAGATATAATATGTCTCTGGTGTCCCCAGAATGTGTCTGTTAAGTTTCAGCTCAAAATACCCCACAGATCATTTATTATAGCTTGTCAAATTTGCCCCTATTTGGATGTGAGCAAAAACACACCGTTTTTGTGTGTGTCACTTTAAATGCAAATGAGCTGCTGCTCCCGCCCCCCTTTCCAGAAGAGGGTGGAGCTTTAACAGCTCACACTTCAGTTGCTCAACAACAACAAAGCTGGAGAATCTTTTTTGATTGTCAGTAACGGTGTTCAGCCTTACATTGTTCAAACCGGAGTCGACACTGATGGAGAGACTCAGGAAGAAGTTACAACTTTTAGAATGAAACTGGACATTTCTGAATGGTTAGTGGATAAATTTATGTAGTTGCTGTGGAGTTGATTCAACTCATCCACTAGCATGTGCCATCATGTTAATTTTTGGTGTAAATCCAGCGTTGAATTGAGCCTCGTTTGTGAAGCAGTCTGGCATAAAATGACGGCATGACAACAACTCTCTACTACAACAACTCTTCCTCTTCTCTAAAGCAGCCCAACATGGCCCCGCCCCCTTTGTTTCGTGTTCTCGGGGGCGGGGTTTATGTCAATTTTTGGGATTGTTCAACACGATCACATGAGAATGCGTATCAATAGTACAAGTGTGTAATCTCGTAGAATATATGGTACGCAGTTTTTCGTGTGCATATGATACGCACTTTATGGCATGTATATGACACGCTCTTGGTTAGGATGGGGGCTGGGGGGTCATAGAGTACGCCATAAAGTACGCCATAAAGTACGCCATAAAGTGCGTATCATATGCACACGAAAAACTGCGTACCATAAGCATGTCAAAACTCATTTTGCCGTATATATTCTACGAGATTACACACTTGTACTATTTATACGCAGTTTTGTGTGATCGGGCTCGATTGTTATATCACGAACCTGGGAAGAAGCTCATTGTAGTCCCTACCAGCCATTTGTTGTAGTCCTTAAACAGTGAATTCTGTAAAAGAAAATATCTCCCTTTGCATTGAACTTTGAGCGTCGTAACTTTGCAGATGTTGTTTATGATCAAACAACATTACACACTAACTAAAGTTAAAAAATTGAAATCATAATCAACCACCCCTTTAATAAACCGTACTCACAGATTGTTCAGTTGTTCCCTCGGTTTAACAAATCGTGCCCACAGATTAATAAACTGTACCCATGAGTTTTCAATCTGTGCTCTCAGATTTGTAATCTGTACCTTCGATTTTTCAATCCGTACTCACAAATTCATAATCCGTGCGCACGCTTTCACAATCCATTCCCACAGTTTGGCAAACTGTACTCATGGATTTGTGGTCCACCCTTCATTTTAGAAATCTGTAGTCTATACTGGCACAAGAAGAGAACAATGCTCCCGCTCTGTTGTTTTGTATGTTGTTGTATTGTGTATTATTACATTAATTAACTGTCTCCTAGAGGTGACTTCCCGGGCTCTGCACTGTTTAGGATCACTGCAAAGCAGTCAGGAACATTTTATTTTGATTTTCAAATTAAAGCATGCAAAACTGAAAGTATAAAAAGCTAAAAAACTCTAAATGAAACATGAGATTTTTTTTTTTTTTTTTTGAGGAGAATCATTTGGTTGATACACAATACCTGTATTACACATCTTGTATTTTACTTTTTTTTTTTTTTTTTTTTTTTTTTAAACATGTTGTATGTGAGACAGTGTGTGTGTTTGAGTTCAGGAGCATGCTTGAAAGCTGCTTCAAGAATATAGTGTTTTCTCTTTTTAGGCTTTTGTGTTACATCCTATCTGTCAGCCAGAATGAATTAAACATGTTTCAAATCCCTCATCAAGGTAACTGCTGTCTTCACGGCATGATTGTTCCACTTAGTTCCCCCGCGCACACACACACACACACACACACACACACACACACACACACACACACACACACACACACACACACACACACACACACACACACACACACACACACACACACAATGCTTGTACAAATGTATGCTGAAAATAGGTTAAGAACTAGAATAGCTGCAACAGCCATATTAGAATTTCTAATGCAAATCTAGAATTTCCAATCACAATGAATTTATATTTCTCACCCCTCAACCATTCAAGTTCAAGAAATGAAATAATAATTCTGCCATCATTTACTCACCCTCATGTGAATTCAAAACCCAATGGGATAAAAGTCTTATATATATATCGGATTTCATTAATAATATCTTAATTTTTGTTCTGAAGATGAACAAAGGTCTTATGGGTGTGGAACGACATATAATTAATGACAGAAATTTCATTTTTGGGTGAACTAACCCTTTAAGGAAAATGTGCTTTTCACTAGTCCCATAGTGTATGATTGTAATACAACAAAATATAAATTATTTTAATAAACATTGATGGATCAACACATTTTGAGGCAAAATAAATCATAAAAAAATCATATAAATGCATGAGGTGGCGAGTGCGGCCTTTTACTCAACATTTGGGGTAAAAGACTCACCAGCATGTGGTAAAAAGCACCCAATTTAAAAAAAAAAAAAAAAAAAAAACTTTTGCTAAAGTAACATGTTTTGCATAATATCTACATAATTTAATATCCCATAATAACTTAAAATGGCTTTACAGTAGTAACAATAAATATAATATTGTGATATCAATAACATAAAATATTTAAATATGATGGGTTCTTTATAAATGATAATTATCTCTAAGGTGGACATTAAAACATACCAATCATGTGAATCTAACTATGGCATGACAACAAATGGAAAAGTCAGCCAGCTATTTATTATTATGTCAATTTTTTGTGCCTTTAATTTTTTGTGCCCCCAACAGCAGGGAAGCTTTTTACCCCAAATACCATACAGTTGTTGAAAAACTGTTGATTTTATTACCTTGAACAAAAATGAAAATCATTAATAAGATCTTTGTCTCAAAATATATTCTGTAATTCATTGATTTTCATTCGCTACATAAATCTATAACATTTAAAAAGAAAACATTACTATTAGATCAAACTAGCGCAGAATCAACTTTGCATTGCTGCCCACGATTGCACCAAGAATACACCAAATTTCCATATGCATAGAAACGTGGATGTTTAGCAAAGTTTTTGTGCCTTCTAGTGGTTTAGAGGAAAATACAATCAAAAACACCTTTATAATGTTAACTTGACTGACTGCTTCATTTCCACTTTAAAGGAATAGTTCACCCAGAAATGAAAATTTGATGTTTATCTGCTTACCCCCAGGGCATCCAAGATGTAGGTGACTTTATTTCTTCAGTAGAACACAAATTAGGATTTTTAACTCCAACCGTTGCCATCTGTCAGTCTTATAAAGCATGTCAATGGGAACTTCGTCTATAAGAGTAAAAAAAAACATGCACAGACAAATCCAAATGAAACCCTGTGGCTCGCGACGACACATTGATGTCCTAAGACACGAAACGACTGGTTTGTGTGAGAAACCGAACTGTATTTATATCATTTATATCTCAACTGCAATGAGCGCGTGCTCGGCATCCGGTGCGTGAGGTGTGTACGCGACTGCCGGAAGTGATCTCTCGCACGTATACGTCACTCATTGTTTACACAGGGCACAAATATTGCAGGTACGACGGCTAATCAAAATGGTACTTACTTGCGCTTATCCGGATTGTTCAAACCGACTTAAAACTAAAAGATTACATTCTCTTGTGCTAATTCATTCGGGAGTGGTGACTTTCCACGTATTCCCAACTTCTGATCCTGCTCGCCTGAAGTTATGGTCGATTGCTCTTCGGCTGGATATCAACACACCCATTAACGTACAAAAGTTGTTGAGGGTCTGCAGTGATCATTTTTCCCCTGTTGATTTTACATACCTAGGAGAGGATCACGTACGACTTAAAGGAACACTCCACTTTTTTTGAAAATAGGCTCATTTTCCAACTCCCCTAGAGTTAAACAGTTGAGTTTTACTGTTTTCGAATCCATTCAGCCGATCTCCGGTTCTGGCGGTACCACTTTTAGCAAAGCTTAGCATAGTTCATTGAATCTGATTAGACCGTTAGCATCGCGCTTAAAAATCACCAAAGAGTTTCGATATTTTTCCTATTTAAAACTTGACTCTTCTGTAGTTAAATCGCGTACTAAGACCGACGGAAAATGAAAAGTTGCGATTTTCTAGGCTGATATGGCTAGGAACTATACTCTCATTCCGGCGTAATAATCAAGGAACTTTGCTGCCGTATCATGGCTGCAGCAGGCGCAATGATATTATGCAGCGTCTCTCACAAACATCTCCATGGTTACAAGGCACGTTCCCTGTGCAAGCAGGGGCTCACGGGCGCTGCGTAATATCATTGCACTGCTGCAGCCATGGAACGGCAGCAAAGTTCCTTGATTATTACGCCAGAATGAGAGTATAGTTCCTAGCCATATCAGCCTAGAATATCACAACTTTTTATTTTCCGTCGGTCTTAGTACACGATTTAACTATAGAAGAGTCAAGTTTTAAATAGGAAAAATATCGAAACTCTTTGGTCATTTTTAAGCGCGATGCTAACGGTCTAATCAGATTCAATGAACTATGCTAAGCTATGCTAAAAGTGGTACCGCCAGAACCGGAGATCGGCTGAATGGATTCGAAAACGGTAAAACTCAACTGTTTAACTCTAGGGGAGTTGGAAAATGAGCCTATTTTCAAAAAAAGTGGAGTGTTCCTTTAAACCATCAGCTGTGCCTATGGTTTTTCCACATCCAACTGAGGTATGTAAACAAGATCTTTGTATGTGTCCTTTTTATTTTTAAAGCTGCCCTTAAGAAAAATAAAATGAAGTTTTGATGTAATGAAACCTTGTTTTTTAGTGGTTTACTTCCATTTGTATAACAACTGTTGTACTACAGGCTCCATGTTTAAACTACGACAGAGCGTGTACACACCTCACGCACAGGATGCCGTGCGCGCGCTCAAGGCAGTTGGACATAGTGGTGTATTAGAGGTAAAAAAATTATATAAATACTGTTCGGTTTCTCACACAAACCGATCGTTTCGTGTCTTAGGACATCAGTGTGTCGTCACGAGCCGCAGGGTTTCATTTGGATTTTGTCTGTGCATGTTTTTTTTACTCTTATAGATGGAGTTCCCATTGACATACATTATACGACTGACAGACGGCAACGGTTGTTAGTCTACAAAATTGATTGCCCATTTTTTTGTGCAAACACTTTTCTAGTTCCTAACATATTCAGCTTGCTACAGCAGTCATATATATTGTGTAATCAGATGTTACTACTATCTCTATCACCAAAGCTGAGAGCCGCTCTCAACAGTGGTGGCGAGCCTTCAAAATAGCAAATGGCTGGTGCAGGACCTTCTTCTCACTAAGCTAAATCACATCAACCTCAATCTGTAATGTCATTCCATGCTCCAAAAACAAGTGAACCTCAGAGAGCACAGAGTTCAGTGTCCAACTCGATCTGCTGTGGAATTACAGTAAGGAATGAGTACAATAGGCAGTATCCAGTGGCCTGTGCTAGATAATGTCTGTACTTAGGCACCACTCACGCTCTTGCTATCACACCACTTTTTCAGCGGCCACCATGTGACCCCGCCAACCCCTTCGGTAAAGCCAATGAGATGAGATCTCAACAGTTCAATTTCTCATCATGAGGCCAATGTTCAATACCAACCGATTTCTCGTTCCTTTAATCAGTCTCTTTTCGTTTCCTTAAGACGTATTCTCTTTCTTCCTGATTGTCTCATCTGTTTTTCTGTTGCTTGCGCTGCTCTTTTCTTTTCTTTCTTTTCTTTCTTTTAACTATAACAAATCAGTTTTCAGCTTTCTCTTTAGGCATAGACCCCAGTGAGCCGGTTTTCAATTTATCTTTCATCCGAGTGCTTTCTTCTGCTTTCGATCATTCTCTTTCTCACTATAAATAGCCATTCATCTCAAAGGTCCAGCAATTTTAAACTGTCTCAAAGCTGCCCATAGCTGTTCTTTTGGCACTGGCACAAGAAGCCAGGGGCCTGCCTGTCATGAGGGCAGTGAAGCCTGTTTGTACATATCCAATTTTGTACAAACTACTGGAAGGAGTTTGTCATCGGACCCATCTGAAGGATTCGTGTCAGCTACTTGTAGAGCGTCTTACTGTATTTTCAACACAAGGAATAAACAAATGTAATAAAAGGAATTTTACTAACAAAAGGATAGAGAGGAGTAACTAACAACTGCTAAATGAATACCATGAATGGATAAGGAAGTGCAAAAGATTGATAAATGCAAGTGTTTTTCCATTACTCACCACAAAATTGGTAATTGTGTATTTTCTCCTCAAAATTCTGACTTTTCGTTCGTGTGCGCCTCTCTGTGAATGTTATTTACACGTTTAGTTCAAATTTCTTTAGACAAAATCATAATTTCTATTAATTTTATGCAATCTGGTGAGCATATTAGTGGCTTCCAGCTCTGTTACCCATGTTTTCACTTCTGCAATCGCTGTTATTTCACAGAGGAAGATAATTTGCTGCACGTCACTCATATTACATCTTCATAACCCGCCCTGTCTCTTCCGATGACAAAGGTGCACTACTCTTCCATGCTCTGTTCTATACATACTAACCTACAGAACCATTTCTTCACATGAAACATGAAGCCAATTAAAAATGATTACGACAGCATATGATTTGTTTATGATTTTCATGTGATTTGGGGTATTTTTATAAGATAAAATGATAAGATTTACATGAGAAATGCTAAGCAGGTGTAGAAATTAGCTTATTCTAAAATGCTACAAATAACATATTTCTGCCTCATCATATGGGCAAAATCCACATTAGATTGCAATCAGAAGTTACAAATACTCAATGGTGGTTTACAATACCCTACCAATCTCTACCAATACTAACTGTAGCTATAATTCACCTGTTACTCATGATATATGTTTTTGTCAAAATAATTTATGTAAGGTTATAAGAAAATGTTTTTTGGCACTTTAGTATAGGGAACACATATAAACTATTAACTATGACTTTTCACTCAATAAACTCCTAATGCACTGCTTATTACTAGTTATAAGTTAGCTGTTAAGTTTAGGTATTGGGTAGGGTTAAGAATGTAGAATAAGGTCATGCAGAATAAGGCATTAATATGTACTTAATAATTACAAATAAACAGCCAATATTCTAGTAATATGCATGCTTGTAAGCAACTAGTTAAAAGACCCTAAAATAAATTGTTACTTTTTTTTTGACTTTTGACTTTTGATAATAGATGGGTATAATGTATTTGGGATCAAAGGGATGTGGATGAGCAAGCCATAATGCCAGAGTCAAAACTTGCATTTGACAACAGTGTTCTTATCATGTTTTCTCCCAACAAAATCAAATTCACAAGTTCACACTTACAAATAAGTCAGAGAGAGTAAATGGTAAGCGTTTTTGGCGTGCTGTCCGAGGAGAGGGCTCTGGGTCCGGTATTTGGCCTGAACCCAGAGTACTCCCTCCATATTCCTGGCTGTGGTAGGAACAAGCCAAGAGTGAGGAGTCAGGGTGATGAAGGGATGCTGAAAACTGTCGACTGTGTGTATATATTGACTGTGTATATATACAGTACAGTCCAAAAGTTTGGAACCACTAAGATTTTTAATGTTTTTAAAAGAAGTTTCGTCTGCTCACCAAGGCTACATTTATTTAATTAAAAATACAGTAAAAAACAGTAATATTGTGAAATATTATTACAATTTAAAATAACTGTTTTCTATTTGAATATATTTGACAAAGTAATTTATTCCTGTGATGCAAAGCTGAATTTTCAGCATCGTTACTCCAGTCTTCAGTGTCACATGATCCTTCAGAAATCATTCTAATATGCTGATCTGCTGCTCAAGGAACATTTAATGTGTTCAATTGTACAAAATATTTGTGTACAATATTTTTTTTTTCAGGATTATTTGATGAATAGAAAGTTCAAAAGAACAGTGTTTATCTGAAATCTAATCTTTTGTAACATTATAAATGTCTTTACTGCCACTTTTGATTGATTTAATGCATCCTTGCTGAATAAAAGTATTCATTTCTTTAATTTCTTTTCAAAAAAATAAAAATAAAAATTCTTACTGACCCCAAACTTTTGAACGGTAGTGTATAGGGGTGTGACGAGATCTCGCGAGACTAAACTGTGACGAGATTTCTCGTCGAGGCGAAAAGTAGTCTCGTGATGTTGCCATGACAGAGTGTTAGGATGATTAGGAAAGAATATGCCACCGCTACGTTTACATTATGCCTCCACTGTCGTTTTGCTTTGTATTTAAATAATAATAAAAAAAATTAATTCAGTTGGATAACGGTCGCCGCATATGATAATTCAGTCTCAGAAAGTAGAACTGAAATGACATTCATTACAAAATGATTAGTTAAAACATTTCAAATACACCTGCAGAATATTTTTTCTAGTCATGTATTTCGCCATCTTGTCTCGTCTCGTGAACTCAATCTCGAGTCTCGTCTCGTCTCGTGAGATACTGGTCTCGTCACACCCCTAGTAGTGTATAATGCTACAGAAGCTTTGTATTTCAGATAAATGCTGTTCTTTTGAACTTTCTATTCATCAAGGAATCCTGAAAAAAAAGTACACAACTGTTTTCAACATTGAAAATAATCATAAATGTTTCTTGAGCAGCAAATCAGCATACTAGAATGATTTCTGAAAGATCATGTGACACTGAAGACTGGAGTAACGATGCTGAAAATTCAGCTTTGCATCACAGGAATAAATTACTTTGTCAAATATATTTAAATAGTACACAGTTATTTTAAATTGTAATAATATTTCACAATATTACTGTTTTTACTGTATTTTTAATTAAATAAATGTAGCATTGGTGAGCAGACGAAACTTCTTTTAAAAACATTAAAAATCTTAGTGGTTCCAAACTTTTGGACTGTACTGTATGTTTTTGTCAAAATAATTTATGTAAGGTTATAAGAAAATGTTTTTTTGGGACTTTAATATAGGGAACACATATAAACTATTAACTATGACTTTTCACTCAATAAACTCCTAATTCACTGCTTATTAAAGGTCCCATTCTTCGTGATCCCATGTTTCAAACTTTAGTTAGTGTGTAATGTTGTTGTTAGAGTATAAATAAAATCTGTAAAATTTTAAAGCTCAAAGTTCAATGCCAAGCGAGATATTTTATTTAACAGAAGTCGCCTACATCGAACGGCCAGTTTGGACTACATCCCTCTACTTCCTTCTTTAATGACGTCACTAAAACAGTTTTTTGACTAACCTCCGCCCACAGGAATACACAAGAGTTGCGTTTGTAGAGTGTGTTTGTCGCCATGTCGTCGAAACGCTGTTATTTTCATCCCGCAGTCCAATCACCGGGTCTGATTCCGGCTCAAATTGATAGGGTAAAATTAAAGACATGTTTACAATAACACTGAGCGCGTGCATCTCCACGTTATGGTAAGAGGCGTGACCTTTCCGGGCACGGTGCGCTCAGAGCTGTCGAATCACAACACAGGAACCGCTGGCACAATCAGAACTCGTTACGTATTTCTGAAGGAGGGACTTCATAGAACAAGGAAGTCATCAGCCCGTTTTTATGACAGTGGAAACAGCGGTATACAGATAAGTAAATTATGTGAAAAATACTGTGTTTTTTTACACGCGAAACATGAACACATGTTATATTGCACACTATAAACACAATCAAAGCTTCAAAAAACCACAAAAAACGGGACCTTTAATAGTAAGTTAGCTGTTAAGTTTAGGTATTGGGTAGGGTTAAGAATGTAGAATAAGGTCATGCAGAATAAGGCATTAATATGTGCTTAATAATTACTAATAAACAGCCAATATTCTAGTAAATGCATGCTTGTAAGCCACTTGTTAAAAGACCCTAAAATAAAGTGTTACGTTTTTTTTTTTTTTTTTTTTGACTTTTGACTTTTGATAATAGATGGGTATAATGTATTTGGGATCAAAGGGATGTGGATGAGCAAGCCATAATGCCAGAGTCAAAACTTGCATTTGACAACAGTGTTCTTATCATGTTTTCTCCCAACAAAATCAAATTCACAAGTTCACACTTACAAATAAGTCAGAGAGAGTAAATGGTAAGCGTTTTTGGCGTGCTGTCCAAGGAGAGGGCTCTGGGTCCGGTATTTGGCCTGAACCCAGAGTACTCCCTCCATATTCCTGGCTGTGGTAGGAACAAGCCAAGAGTGATGAGTCAGGGTGATGAAGGGATGCTGAAAACTGTCGACTGTGTGTATATATTGACTGTGTGTATATATTGACTGTGTGTATATATATATATATATATATATATATATATATATATATATATATATATACATACACTCATGCTGATAGGATAGACGTGGTATTTGCTGATGACACGTTGATTGGATAGATTATTATGTGCTCATCCCGAACTCTGTTAATGAAACATCATGTAACAGCAATATTTCCAACTGCTGAATGTAATCTTTTCCATTTTCCAAGCTAATTTGCAGCAAAAGTGACGTCATGTTAGGGACGTGCCCGAAGCCTAAATCTGATTCAAAAAATAATTAATGCATTCTACAGACCCCTAAGGGACATTGCTGTGGTAATTGGTTATCACATGAAAATAATAAGTAGAGATGACTGACAGGACGATGTTGGAGGACTTGGAGTGCAACAGATCCTGAGCATCATTGACAAATATTTGTAAAATGTGCAGTCAGTACCAACGTTCCCTATTCAAAGAGTACGCATGACCACAAATTTAAAAATGAAAGTTAAAAGCGATTTATATTTTAAAACAACAACAACAACAACAACAACAACAACAAAAAAACCCTTTTATTTAAAGGCATAGTTCACCTAAAAATAAAAAGAGACCACACACCTGCCGACTGTAGTAATGATTTCACTTTGGCAACTCCACAGACATGAGATCTCACAGAAACTTGCGTGATCAAACATGACTTCAGAAGAAAAACAAATATAGAGGACAGTGAAAAACACAAAAGGAGAAAAAGAATATGGGTGAAATCTTGGCTGAGAAGACTTAATTGTTATTTCTAGCAGCAAACTGGCTAACGTTATGCAAACATTACATGATGTTAGAGTTCAACTTCCAGTTCTGTTGAGACACCATTCCATTATTGCACTTTACTCTACTTTACTCTACTTTCCTACAAAGGTAGAAAACATGAAAAAAATTTTTTTTTAATGTTTAAAAAAAAATTTATTCAGTGCCCTGTCGTTAATCTCTTTGATTTTATTTGTATTACAATAATGACAGGTAGAGAACACAATGGGATTCAGGGATCTGCTGAGAATGACTGCAGTAGAATCTGAAGTTCTGCTCACAAAAATAGCACTGCTAATTACAAAGAAAGACACAAGAATGGGGCTCGCCATCACTGCCCAGAAGAGACTTGCCATAACCCTGCGATTTTTGGCACATCAACACATCAGCATAAAGCCAGCAGCACACAGCGGAAGCACTTTCTGCAACTTCAAGTGCCGGTTCGCTGTGCAGATGATGGATGATGTTGATGCAGCATACCAATTTAGGTATGTCTGTGTGGGCGCGCAGGGCAAGGCCCCCGATGCTGGAATCTTTGCACAGATGGATTTTAAGAGAGCACTTGACCAGGGCCTCCTCAACATTCCCTCTGCAAAACCGCTGCCAGGCTCAGCCACTGAAGACCTCTTTTTGATTTGGGAGATGATGCATACCCTCTCTGTTGTGACCTCTTTCTGCCAAATGGATCATGACCAACGGGTGTTCAACTACTGTCTTGCCAATCAATGGAGAGTCTTCTGCACTAAAATAATGCTCAAAATAAAAAGGATGGCACGACACTCACAAGCGCTCCTCTCATAGCACACACATTAACTAGATACACAGATGTGGCAACAACACCACCTGTAAATGCAGTGCTACCATTACCTCCTGATGCATCAACAAATACATATACATTCATATATAATATTGCATGTAATATTCGCTGTTCACTGCACTAATCTCACCTAGTCAAAAGTTCTTAAAAAACAAAAGAGGAAAATGTCGGTGAAACCTAAAAAGTCAAGGGTTATGATCAGGCAAGAGGTAGGACTCGCGTTAAAGGATTAGTCCACTTTTAAATAAAATTTTCCTGTTAATTTACTCACCCCCATGTCATCCAAGATGTTCATGTCTTTCTTTCTTCAGTTGAAAAGAAATTAAGGTTTTTGATGAAAACATTCCAGGATTATTCTCCTTATAATGGACTTCAATGGCCACCAAATGGTTGAAGGTCAAAATGACAGTTTTAGTGCAGCTTCAAAGGGCTTTAAACGATACCAGACGAGGAATAAGAGTCTTATCTAGCGAAAAGATCGGCCATTTTTGAAAAAAAAATACAACTACATATGCTTTATGAACACAAATTGTTGCCTTGCATGTGCTTCCGCTTTCCGTATTCTTCAAAAAGCTTACGCCGTATGTCCTACGCCTTCCCTATTCTACTTAAGAAAAAAAACTAAACTGGTGCCGCGTTCGTTCTGTAAGTATAATAGGGAAGGCGTGACATATAGCATAAGATTTTTGAAGAATACAGAAAGCGGAAGCACGTGCAAGGTGACAATTTGTGTTCATAAAGCATATGCAGTTTTATTTTTTTCAAAAATGGCAGATTGTTTTCGCTAGATAAGACCCTTATTCCTCGTCTGGTATCGTTTAAAGCCCTTTGAAGCTGCACTGAAACTGTAATTTTGACCTTCAACCGTCTGGAGGCCACTGAAGTCCACTATAAGGAGAATAATCCTGGAATGTTTTCATCAAAAACCTTAATTTCTTTTCGACTGAAGAAAGAAAGACATGAACATCTTGGATGACATGGGGGTGAGTAAATTATCTGAAAAATTTTATTTTAAAGTGGACTAATCCTTTAATATCGGTGCAGCTTTCCAGCGTTGGAAAGAACTCAAAGAGCAGGAAGTCCTGAAATCGGAAACCAAGGTTGTTTTATTTCTTCTTGATAAACGAATAACATTGGTTTTGCTTTGTTTCACAGAACTAAGACATGATGGCTTTTGCTTGAATATGCTCGGATGTCATCTTCACTTCTTTGTTCATTTGCAATCTTATTGTTGTTTGCTTCAGCTATGATAAAGACATTCATTTTGTGTGGGGTGGAGCTATCAAAATAGGGGAGAGATCCTTTTGGGACAGGGGCTGTAAAAAAGTAGTGACTGTAAAGGCGAGTGCAGGTGTGGTAGTGACTATAAACGTGTTTGTGGGAGGAACTTGAACAGGTGGAGGACGGGGAGGTATGCAGCTGGTGTGGAAACTGGAAGGTCACACTCCTGGGCCTCATTTGTTGTTCATAATCTTTCTCTTTAGCTTTGTCTTGATCACAGGGTTTTCAATCAACCCCAGTTCCTCTTCTACTTGGTTCCCGAATGTGCCATCACAGTCAGCAGCTGGCCTCTTGATTGCAACCAACATTTCCTGTAATAAATCCAGCTTATGCATTTCAAGGGGATTTTCTTTGTTTTTCTTTGCGCTTCTTGTGTGGAGGAGAGAAACAATCCAAATTCTCTCTGCTATGTGACTGACATATGATGGATAACAGGATTCCTGCAGGTTCATCAGGTTCATATCTCTGACAGTAACATTGTCAACAGTGTTGTGTCCTACCATTGCATCATTCACAGACTGATCAAGCTGTAACAATACAAATACATAAAAGTTCAATCAATGCAGGATGGTGACAACGCAAAAACAGCATTTATTACATGTGTTAATCTTTATAGGAGTGCTCATACTAAAAAAACAAATAAACAAAAACAACAACAACAACAAAAAAACTGTTAATAGCAACACTCACGTTGGTTTCGGTGGAATGCTGGGTGACAATTTTTACTAGGAAGTCCAGGGATGTTAAGAGCCACCTCCGCTTCGATGTCAGTGCAGTGTCCCCACTCCTGCTTGGTTTCAGTTTCAGGAGTTTAGAGTACAGTATCCGTAACGAAGTGATCCTAGTCTTCACGGCCAGAACCGTTTACGTTCATTTCTCACTGTCACACTTTTGACATGCTAATGTTTGCTGCTACTTTGCTAGCATTAGCCTACTCACTTATTTCATCGAACTCTGCAGCAATTTGGGCTTATGCCTTTTCCTTGTCGGCCCTGTTGTGATAGTTCTTGCACGACACATTATAAAGCCACTCGTACTTTTGCCATAGTTGTACAAGTCGAAATTCTTTCTCAATACTCCACTTTCATGACATGTTTGTGGCTGCCATGTTTCAGCTATAAAAGCACGCAACATGTGGTTGGTGAAGCTTGCTTGCTCTCATTGGCTATTGCGGGTATCCTGTCAGAGGCAGCCCGATCAAGATTTGGGATCGAGGAGGCTCTGAATCGATCGGAAGAAACAAAATAATCATGTAACACCACACAATTGAGGATTTTTTTGGAAATAAAGTTGGTTGGGACAATCCTCGGGCCACACCCATTCATTGGGGGGTGCAAATCGGCCCAAAATTGGGCTTAAAATCTTCAAGTGTGTGGCCAGAATAAGAAAGACGCATTATAATTTCTTAATTTCATGAATTTAGGGCTACATCACATCTTTAAAACTTCAATGGGACTCTTGATACACTAAACAGAGTTCAATGGCACACAAATCTTCGAGCCCACACTATTTATGCAAATAAGCTGCAGCGAGGAAGCTGTGAAGAAAATTTTCCTGTTTGACATTACACCTTTACATTGGTAGAGCCAAACTCGAGACGTGTTGCAGAAGTTTCAGCAAGAAACCTCAGTTGTTCATGTGGAAAAGAGTGGAGACACCATTCTGATCGCAATGCCACTTGACTTCATTTTGCCCAGGAGTCAGCGCAGATGCTAAGGCTAATACAATACAAGTATCGTATATTTAATCAAATGAAACAGAGGTTTAGTATAAGCTGCAGATCCCTTGTTTCCAAGGTGCTGATGGTTTTTCAGGTGACTGACTCTTATATTTCCATAGCTTCATTCACCTGTTTCTGTTTGGGTTTCATTCATTCGCTTTCCATTTTACCCATGTAAGCGTGATTGATTGTGTTTGTTTAGACCAGTTAGGTGTTTGTGCACAAAAGTTATGAGTTATGATTTAACTAAATCACGTTTACGTGAGTACTGATTCTGTGGTCAACGCTTGCAAAACAAAATCCCTTCAGTGAGCCTTGATCTTGCTACAGTATTCTGTGGACATGAAAATATCCTTTCTGAGTGTTGATAGACAGAGAAAAAAAAACAAAACAAAAAAAAAACAAGTTAGTTGATTGTAATATTAAGTCTGCTACATCAAGTTAATTTTGAAAATTGATCCAAAAATGTATAATTAACTAAAGACAGTTATAAATTATTCATATTTCCCTTTGAGCTAATTATCTACAATGCTGTCTTATCCCCATCAAAGGACTTACTACAGTCATCTAAACCACTAATTCCCTGTTCAATTAAGTTTTCAGACTCTATAGACTATCAGAGGACATTGTTTTGGAACGTGGACACCAGTTCACTTCCAGAGTATGGCAAGATTTTTACAAACAACTAAACATCAATGTTAGTTTTACATCTGGTTATCACCCTCAAGCAAATGGTCAAGTAGAAATAAGAAATTGGATGCTATCTGAGATCCTACTGCAGCTGTGTTCAAAAAAAGAAAAAAAAAAACGTTTTACTCCAACTCATCGACTAGCATGTGGCGTCATGATAATCTTTTGTGCAGATCCAGCGTTGAATTGACCCTCGTTTGTGAAGCAGTCCGGCGTAAAATGACGGCATTGCAACAACACTCTACTACAACAACTCTTCCTCTTCTCTAAAGCAGCCTGACATGGCCTCACCCTCTTTGTTACATGTTCCCGGGGGCAGGGTTTATGTAAATTTTAGGGTTTGTTATGTCACCAACCCATGAAGAAGCTTGTTGCAGACCCTACCAGGTGTTTGTTGTAGTCATGATTTCTGTAAAAGAAAATATCTCCCTTTGCATTGAACTTTGAGCGTTGTAACTTTGCAGATGTTGTTTATGCTCAAACAGCAACATTACACACTAACTAAAGTTAAAAAAGTTACATCATAATCAAGGACCCATTTAAACAAATAAGTACAAGTCAACCTCCCATACCAAACTAGACCACAGGGAGACACCAAAGGACTGCATATAGCTACTATACAGATGTCCATGTACGAAGAATGGGCCCAGGAGGTGTCTGCTGTAACATCCCAACAAGACACTCATTCATCTAACCGCCAGAGAGAAGAGAAGCCCTCTCTCGAATATTGACTGCACCTCTTCACTATTCACTTCCTGTTTGTACCATAAAAACCCTGTGATGTGCAACTGACTGTCGGTCCTCAAAGCAGCATGAACAACTTTTAATCAATGGATTACATATAGCCTTGAGAGCGCTCAAAGACCGCTCTCTCCACAAACACTGAAAGCTGTCACTCATCTCAGCCCACTGCTCTGCTACAATCAATGAGCTGTCCACACTGCACAATGAATCTCCCACTTACACCATGTCCACACCTGTCTGTTAATGCAAATACGCCGGTGTTTTAAGCAGTGAGATTCTGACTAATATTACATTAAATATTACCTCTGATGGCCATCGCATTCAAGGATCAACAGAAATGTCTGCGACACCAAAAAAACACGCTGCAAATAGAAACATTTGACGTTCTCCAGAGCGCAAACGCAAATACGCATTGGAGCGTTTGACATATCTGTTTTGCCAATATGATATTATACAGTATCAACTGAGAGTGCTCTTGCTTTCATTTGAGGATGTCTGGAAAACTGCCGTGACATGCATTAGGTAAGTGGAAAGCTATTAATTATCATTCTTTTATCAGTAAATGATCTACTTATATTTAGACTACTATTTGCTTACAATAAAAGTATCCAATATTAGCATAAATTGCTAATGCTTTGTCAAAAATAAATAAATTGCAAAAATGCTTTGTCACTATATCCTCACGGCAACTACAGTGGCATGAAAAAGTATGTGAACCCCTTGCAGAATCTGTGAAAATGAGAATTATTTTAATAAAATAAGAGGGATAATAAAAAATGCATGTTATTTTTTGTTTACTACTGTCCTGAGTAATATATTTTACATAAAAGATGTCTGCATTTAGTTCACAAGACAAAACAATAACTGAATTTATTAAAATAACCCCATTCATAAGTATGTGAACCATTGATTCTCAATATTGTGTGTGGTTACCTGATGATCTACGACTGTTTTTATGTTTTGTGATGGTTGTTCATGAGTCTCTTGTTTGTCCTGAGCAGTTAAACTGAGCTCTGTTCTTCAGAAAAATCCTCCAGCTCCTGCAGATTCAGCAGTTTTCAAGCATTTTTGCATATTTGAACCCTTTCCAGCAGTGACTGTAGGATTTTGAGATCTGTGTTTTCATACTGAGGACAACTGAGGGACTCAAACACAACTATTAAAAAAGGTTCAAACATTCACTGATGCTCCAGAATGAAACACGATGCATTGAGAGTCAGGGGGTGAAAACTTTTGAACAGGATGAAGATGTCACAATTTTTCTTATTTTCTTTAAATATCATTGTTTTTCATTTAGTACTGCCCTTCGGAAGCAACAGAAGATACTTGCATGTTTCCCGGCAGAAAAATTAAGTACAATTTACTAGGGATGTCCCGATCAGGTTTTTTTGCCCTCGAGTCCGAGTCCGAGTCATTTGATTTTGAGTATCTGCCGATACCGAGTCCCGATCCGATACTTCTATAATACATCAAAAAAAGAATAAAGAAGAGCGAAAAAAAAAAACAGATCCAGGACATTCCTTATTTTTTAATTCCTTATTTAACAAAAATTGTTCACTTCACTTCACTTTAGTGCAACAGTAAATATAAAAAAGGCTAATATAAAAACAAATATATTTGGTTTGATTTGGGTATGCTGCAGTCTGTATAATAACTAAAATAATGTTTATATATAGCATATTTTCTGGCTAGTTTACTTTAGTTTTTTATAATACACCATACTTTAACCCAAACTGAATAATAAAAAACAAGTTTAAATGGGTAAATCTTCTATTATTATTTTTGATTCTTAATTTTCTTTTCTGTCATACTCAAATTCTTGTTAAAACACATTAGACATGCGTATTGTGTGCATTTTGAACACTTTTTGTGTGAAATTATATTTATTTTGTATATTTTATTTATACGCGTCAGCAGCGCAGCGTGTCTCAATCAGCTCCCTAGTTCAGTAGTCAGGGCACTGATCAGGGTATCAGCCACATTCACTTTCATTATATACTGATTCACGACCTAGGGAGCTAGGGAGCTGATTGAGACACAGGGATAGACTCGGTGCCGAGACGATCGCGGCACTGCTGCTTACGCGACGCTCCTGCCTGACGCTTTACGAGCTGCTCCTGCTGCCTGTGTGAATGCATCCATTGGTTGACATGCACGCTGAAAAAAATATGCGCTACTCACGCGCCGCTTACGCTTGCAGTGTGAAACAGGCCTAACTCTGTGCCACCGCATCACTATAGATGTGTTAAAAATAATGAGAATATATATACATATATATCCGAGTCCTGATCGGGAGGTAACGTCCGATTCCGATCGAGTCTGAAACCACATGATCGGGCCCGATTTCCGATCACGTGATCGGATCTGGACATCCCTACAATTAACCTTGATATTTGAATTCAAAAGTTTTCACCCCCCAGCTCTTAATGCATCGTGTTTCCTTCTGGAGCATCAGTGAATGTTTGAACCTTTTTTAATAGTTGAGTTTGAGTCCCTCAATTGTCCTCAGTGTGAAAAGATGAATCTCAAAATCATACAGCCACTGCTGGAAATGGTTCAAATATGCAAAAATGCTTGAAAACTGATGAATCTGCAGGACCTGGAGGAATTTTCTGAAGAACAGAGCTCAGTTTAACTGCTCAGAACAAACAAGAGACTCATGAACAACCATCACAAAACATAAAAACAGTCGTAGATCATCAAGTAACCACACACAGTATTGAGAATCAATGGTTCACATACTTATGAATGGGGTTATTTTAATAAATTCAGCTATTGTTTTGTCTTGTGAAATAAATGCAAACATCTTTTATGTAAAATATCTTACTCAGGACAGTACTAAACAAAAAATAACATGCATTTTTATTATCCCTCTTACTTTATTAAAATAATTCTCATTTTCACAGATTCTGCAAGGGGTTCACATACTTTTTCATGCCACTGTATATTGTCTGCTTGCTGCTGCTGCATAAATACAATATTGCATATTTTCTAGCCGCTAATATGCTCAGTATTTCACTCGAAGCATTAAAACAGGACTGTTAACGTGTATGGTTACTTCTTAAGGAATTAATAAGGCAGATCATGCAGTAATGCATACTGAAATAGCATAAGAAAGACCATTCACTTATCTTAGATGATGAATTTCAGAGGATTTCTGAAAGCATGCTGCAACTCCTACAGAAAATGCTGACCAGTATTGGTTGAGCAGCAAGCTCATTGGCTTCTGATACAGAAGGAACCAATCAGCTGTGCCCTATAGAGATGATGTGATTGCAAGCAGACTGAGTTAAGGACCTGTCAGTTTCATGACAGAACTGTGTATTACACTGAAAAATGTTGACCTAAAATGGTAAAATCTAAAATAACTGGTTTTATTCAAATGAAAAGAAAATAGCATCACTGAACTAACACAAATTCATTCATTTATGCAAACAAATCTAATTTGTATGGGTTAAAAATCAGGTAAAAATGTCTCTTTAGTATCAATTGCAGGTTACCACTTTTTACACTGTATGTTGGCCATCAGCTCTCATTGGTCACTGGGGAAAAAAAAAAAAAAAAGAATGATTTGACTAAAAGTTATGAGATTAAAGTTGTTGTTTTTTTAACCAGCACCGACAGAGACTGAAATGCAAGTAATGTCGTACCTCTCATGGCAGGCGTGTGTCTTTTTGCATCGTCAGCATGAGATCGGTTTCTCAGATCGGCAAATTTAATGATTGCCGATCGAGCCTTTAGAAGCGATTATCGGCCGATAGTGATCGGTAACTGAGTCATAAACCCCTAGTCATAAACTTTAACTAATTAACTATATTATATTCAAAAACATTTTATCCATAATTATACATAAATGTATTCATATTATACATAAATTGTCACTTTATTTCTTCAATACTACATTTTTAGCAGCTGGCTTTAACTTCTATTGTCCAAGCCTATACGTGCTATTAGTTTTGCATTGTACTCTTGTGAGACACTGCAGCTGCTTTCGACGCTTTCTGTAGAAACACAACATTTATATTCTATTGAACACTTAATGAAGAAGTAAAGTGTTTCTCGACAGATTAAGCATGGGTTACAACAAGAGGACGAAACAGGAATTTATATTAGTGATTCGCAGGTACAATATCTCCTCATACTGTGAGCAATACAGCACCTCGCTGAGCTTTCTCTGCAGCAATTCACATTCATTAGCTCTAAGCACTTCATTTTTCAGAGGTTATCAGGGCCAGGACAGAGGGTGGCAATAATCAAGAGCAAGCAAAAGCGGTAGGGGGAAAAAGAGAGAAGGTTTGCAGCATCAGACTTATTGAACGGGAGCAACCTCGATGAAAAATTACAATAGTGACAAGCTTGCTAACAAGAAAGCCTACATTAGTTTAGGATTTATATGCTGAATATTTATTGCTTATTGTGGGGAATGTCGACAGTGGAAAATAAAACAGTGATTGATTACACTGAGCAACACTCTAAAAGTACACAAGCTTAAATGTAAAGATTATGATATAAAGAAATAAATTCAGATTATTTTTTTCAAATGATAGTGCACCCATTAACTCCATGACAAGGTCTTAAAGATTATAAGCACTCAAGTGTACAGGACACACTGTACTTTCATTGTGATCCAGTGTATTAAATGGTCTATCTTACCCGCATCTCCTGGGCCTCCTTCTGGCCATCCCAGGCCCAGCTGCGCTTTGTGAAGTAGTTGACGGTGGCAAACTCAATGAGAGCAGAGAAGACAAAGGCATAGCACACTGCCATAAACCAGTCCATGGCTGTTGCATAGGCCACCTTGGGAAGTGAGTTGCGGGCACTTATACTCAGTGTGGTCATGGTCAGGACAGTTGTGACACCTAAGAACAGAAATAGATAAGTGTTAGATCAATGCAAGCATCACGTGTTGTGGTCCAGATTACAGAGAATGTGGAGTAATCAAACAAAAGTGAACAAAAATGTGCATGGAATGAAACACTGAAATGTATTAATATATGAAATAATTTATTACATTAGCAAGAAGTATGAATGTAATACAATGCAATTAATGGCATTTTTTGTAATTTATTGTAGCATCTGGACCAGACACACAATTATTCATATTATTTAATGAATAATCCAGAAACTCTCCCTCACAAGTCCTGTTAATTCCATTCCCACACAACTGCAACACACAGACAGAATCAGTGTTCTGTTCCTGTTTTGTTGCTGTCAGGAATGTGCAGAGAAGATAGTGATGATTTATGGTTAACTAAAATCACATGGGTAGCATGTTTGGTATCGATGGAATCCAACCTCCGTTTCCTATTTGTTAATTAATGTTACATGCTGCTAACTCTGTGACACATCAGTATTATAAGAATCTAGAAGGTTCTTCTCTCATTCATGCAATCCAGTGTCTTATGCTAATATCCTGCCAAAGGACAAAGACTCGTAAAGTTCCCTCCAAGGAGACAACTCCTTATTGGCTCAGACACCTCAAGAGGGTGTGACATCTTCACCCTTTAAAATCACTGATCACAAGATCACAGTCTCTTTTTTCCTTTACTGAAAAACGCTGATGTGAATATGATGCTGTACTAGAAGCTTCTAAGGAACCCCAAGCTTGTGCCAGGCTTCGGCCTAGACCTTCCATTCACCAAAGATCATCTGAATCCAACAGGTTCTCTTTCATCAAGACAATATCAGCCATGATTCAACGGGAGCCTCCACAAATTGCATCAGAAGAGTTTTAATTCAAATAGGTGAGACATGCAAGTATCAAACTTAGTCTCATTATTTGATACATTAAAGGGTTATTTCACCCAAAAATGAAAATTATGTCATTAATGACTCACCCTCATGTCGTTCCGAACCCGTAAGACCTCCGTTCATCTTCGGAACACAGTTTAAAGGTCCCGTTTTTCGTGGTTTTTTGAAGCTTTGATTGTGTTTATAGTGTGCAATATAACATGTGTTCATGTTTCGCGTGTAAAAAAACACAGTATTTTTCACATAATTTACTTATCTGTATACTGCTGTTTCCACTGTCATAAAAACGGGCTGATGACTTCCTTGTTCTATGAAGTCCCTCCTTCAGAAATACGTAACGAGTTCTGATTGTGCCAGCGGTTCCTGTGTTGTGATTCGACAGCTCTGAGCGCACCCAGAGCCATAGAGAGAGCGCATCTTGCCCGGAAAAGCCACGCCTCTTACCATAACGTGGAGATGCACGCGCTCAGTGTTATTGTAAACATGTCTTTAATTTTACCCTATCAATTTGAGCCGGAATCAGACCCGGTGATTGGACTGTGGGATGAAAATAACAGCGTTTCGACGACATGGCGACAAACACACTCTACAAACGCAACTCTTGTGTATTCCTGTGGGCGGAGGTTAGTCAAAAAACTGTTTTAGTGACGTCATTAAAGAAGGAAGTAGAGGGATGTAGTCCAAACTGGCCGTTCGATGTAGGCGACTTCTGTTAAATAAAATATCTCGCTTGGCATTGAACTTTGAGCTTTAAAATGTTACAGATTTTATTTATACTCTAACAACAACATTACACACTAACTAAAGTTTGAAACATGGGATCACGAAGAACGGGACCTTTAAGATATTTTAGATTTAGTCCGAGAGCTTTCTGTCCCTCCATTGAAAATGTATGTACGGTATACTGTCCATGTCCAGAAAAGTAATAAAAACATCATCAAAGTAGTCCATGTGATGTCAGTGGGATAGTTAGAATTTGTTGAAGCATCTAAAATACATTTTGGTCCAAAAATAACAAAAACTATGGAAAGGATTCCGGAAGAGAATACAATGCTGAATAAAGTCGTAGTTTTTGTTATTTTTGGACCAAAATGTATTTTCGATGCTTCAACAAATTCTAACTAACCCACTGATGTCACATGGACTACTTTGATGATGTTTTTATTACCTTTCCGGACAATGGACAGTCTACCGTACATAAATTTTCAATGGAGGGACAGAAAGCTCTCGGACTAAATCTAAAGTATCTTAAACTGTGTTCCGAAGATGAACGGAGGTCTTACGGGTTTGGAACGACATGAGGGTGAGTCATTAATGACATAATTTTCATTTTTGGGTGAACTAACCCTTTAAGTATCCTTACCCCTTTTAAAGAAGGGCATGTTAAAACTAAACTGATGGTTTGCTCAAAGCTGTTGATCTGCTGAATTTCAAACAATGCTGTAACTTCTTGCTTTCCTGTATTCTGGTTCAGCTCCCTCTTTCCCTTGGTGAACTGTATGCATGTATGTGTGTGTTTCTTAGTTTAGTTATGTGTTTGTGATTTAGTTAAATAAAACTTATGTGCACACTCTTGCGAGTTGATTCTGATCTGCTTATAAAACCAATGCCCCTGATAACGATTACGATCACAGCTACGTGCTAAGAAAGTGATATTTTTCTGTGGCCACAGAAAATATCCTTTTTGAAAAGTTACTGAGTCAATACTGAGTGTTCGCTGGCCAAACAGATTAATTGATTGTAATATTAATTCAGCTACATTAAGTTAATTTGTTTAACTGATTCAAATATTTATAAGTACAATGTGTTATGCTTAATTATTCATATTTCTTTTGAGCTAATTTTGCTACATTATTAATGTTACGGTTGCACATTATTTTAAAGTAAATGCACTTTCAGTACTTGGTAAGTACACTGTAAGCTCTTACCAAGAAAGTACTGAGTATTATAAGGTAACTACATGGGTTAAGATTAGGTTTAGGGGTAGGTTCAGGACTAGTTATTGCCCAGTTATTGTAATTACTACAACAAGTCTACTGTATGTACATGTGAAACAGGACTGTATAATAAAGTGCTACCAATATTACCATAAAAACAACAACACTATTTTGATAATTTCAGGCTTGTCTTTGTTTTCTGAATATAAAATGTCTCTAATTTAGACTGTATTATCCTCTCAGCAGCCAATGATTCAATGCACACAATAATGCAGATCATTTTTGGCACACAAGTTCATCCTTGTTATCAGTGAATCCATATTTAATGTTGTCTGGGTTGTATTTTCTTTTACAGTGTGTAGTTTTGTTTATGGTTAGATATGAGAAGCGTTCTTTTTTCCTTTTTAAAAGTTGATTTAATTTCATCTTTTCCTGTCTTACAAGTGCAGACAATATGCCCTAAATATGGTTGCATTATATAATTTGTTCCCCTGCTATGTCCCTAATAGGTCTGTGGCATATTTTTGGATCAGGACCCACTTGCTGAGAACCATTGTGTTTAAAAGAATAGTTATCATTTACTTCTCATTTAATTCAAAGCCTGTTTGAAATTATTTTTATGTAACCAAAAAAAAAAGGAAAAAAAAGAAAAAAAAAGGGCAGAGTTGCTTTTTTTCTATACATTGAAATTCAAATCAAGTTTGTAATTTGTCAAGCTCAAACACTGTAAAAGCAGTCCAGTCCATATAACTTCTGAAAACTTCTGAAGACTGATGATTTCTGAAGTCACATAATATCTGTGTTAGAAAAAAGATAGAAACATAAGTCATCACTGAAAATCTTCCCTTCTGCCACTGCTATCAAATCTCATTCACACTTAAAGTTCAAAACAGGGGTTCAACTCCGTAATCTGTACATACATTTGTGATAGCTTCAATCCCCTTTAAAACTAATATCAAAATGGCGGTAGGCTTCTCTGTGTTTTTTTCTCATTATTCAGTGTGTTCACTCCGCAGTGGTGCAGTGCCACCAATGTCAGAAGCAGAAGAAAATGTGTGTGCATTTATTGATTGATTGTCATGACATCTAAATCTGTGCAGTATTTTGTCAGTTTACATAATGTGATGCGGTTTCCCATCCACTGTACTGTAAATTTCACCACGTTCACACCTCATCACACTACAGTTGCTTTTCCTAGCACTTCACACACATGAATAGGCTACTGTAAATGACAATGCCTTTTTCATTTGAAATTTCATTTTTAATTTTGAATGTCACGTGTATGTTCTGTGTTTCTGTTTGCTGTTAGTTTGTTAATTGGTTCTGTTCTCCTCTGTTCCCTGCCTGTTTGTTTCCTAGATTACTGATTGATTAGAGTACTCTGTTCAGGTGTGTCTAGTTAGTTTCTCCCTATGTTTGCTCTGTGTATTTAAGCCTCCAGTTTCAATTAGTTCCTTGTTCTGCATCAGCGCTGCCAATTTAGTAATTTTGTTGCTAGATTTAGCAACTTCCCTACCCCTTTTGATACTTTTTTCAAAAGCTTTGCGACAAATCTAGCAACTTCTTGGACAAACCTTATCTAGATTCCGGACCTGGGTTCGAGTCCCGTTTAGAGTGGGCGGTTTGAACAGACAATAGTTTTAATTAGACAATAAAAATGTTATAAAAATGTTAGAATTATAATAAAAAATAACTATTTTATATGTTATACAAGGCATATTTGTTAAATGAAAACTATCATATAATTTCATAAACTTCCGGTTAAAGCCCCGTCCATTTCCTGATTTATCCGAATACAGATTGTTACAGATAGAGATATTGGCTCTGCTGCACACCCCCAGGTGCTACCATACCTTGAGTAGAGCTCAAAGTTACATTTCATGATAATGTAATAGATGTTTTGAGACCAGACCACAACATGCATCTTTACAACTGTGATTAGAAAGTGAGCTGAACATTTGAGAATATTTCAAGAACAGATGCATTCATGATATATACCACTCTATTTTGTAAAGTGTTTTAGTTGATTTCATCTCCAAATGAAAGCTCTCAGCACTGGGATGCATGCCAATGCGCAAAGTGTCATAGGGTAAGAAAAACACATCTATATAAGTGATGGGAGCTTTTAAAAGGAAGGCGAGTAAACACTCCCTATAGGAAATGTGTTACTCTGAAACCACAATAACATTCATAAGAATGTTACAAGAATGTTATCTATGTTCAGTGTCTTTACTTCCAAAAAACATTTTTTTTTTACTCTTTGCATAATGTATACAACTTAATTCTACATTCTTACTGTCTCTTTTACTATTCAGCTGCAATGCTAATAAAACTACTTTGTAAAATATGTAGATGGCCAGTGCTGACTTGTGAGTCAGACTTATGAGTCAGTTCATTTTAGTGAATCAGAAACACTTCAGAGTGAACACTAAATTGATTTGACTCATTTACTACATTGCAAGTCATTAATTTCATTCACTAAAAATGAACTGAGAACCAAAACTGTTATGTGTACTTAAGGTTTGTGTATAATAATACTGTATTTTCTTCTTTGTTAATTATTGAATTATGGTATCCTCATATTCACAATTTTGTATAGTTTTTGTGTATAAATATTTGGTACATTTGACCGTTCGCAAAGACCCACCCCCTTTAGTTACTGTTGCTATGTCCGACAAGCGGCTCGTAAACCGATCATCTCTTCTTACTAGTTAATTTATAGCATCAAATAAACATGAATGAACATCACAAGGAATGTTGTTTCAATAGCAGAAAGACATCAGTACACACCATTTTTCAAGTTCAAGTCCACTAAGTTAATCTGCTAACTCCCCTGACTGCTTTGTCAGACAAAATGGCGGATTCGGCATTATGATTGGTTAGATTCCCCGTCAATCAAACTCCTGGCGAAGGGTCAATTTCCATATACAAAAGCCTTCTCTAGATATGGATGTGTTCAACCTATTTGAACATGGCTATATGTTAAATCACTCACAACACACCCGGTTCACTCATATTAGCAATAAATGGGAGAAATTGCAGCGCACAATATAGCAGAATACATCCCGCCTTCTAAGTAAAAGAGCCAATCGCTGATTAATAAAGTCATTGCGTCAGCAGCTGCTGTTAGAAGCTCCGGTTCCCACAGAAACCTGAGACTCGCGCTCAGGACTGCACATGTGCACTGGCAGTTCTAGCTTGAAAAATAAGCTTTTTTAATGCTATTTGAGCATAAGAAACAGCATTTATGGGACAGTTCATGTCAGATTTTGTTGCTGAATTGAAATTGTGAGTTTGCCAAGCAGTTTTTGAGATTTCAAGATTCCCTGATTCAAAAAGATAGGACTTAGTCTTGGATGCCCGAAACAGATGCCCAGAGGTGTTGCAAATATGGTCGCTGAGTGAACAGACTTTCCTTGAAAAGGGCCTTTGGTGGGGGTCATAATGTGTACGTGAATTTCTGATTTGAAGCAGACCCAGCTGCTTTAGCCCAGCCTGTCCTCCTGAAATATTGTTAGTGAGTGTCAGCTCATCTCAATATTGAATGGACACCCCTTATAAAGTTCCATCAACAAAGACAGGGATGTGTATGATGGAAAACTCCTGGGCCCCCCTTCCAGAGCTAGAAAGCAGCTTCTCCCCATCTTCCCCGTATGTGCGAAGCACATGAAAGACTGCTGGGGGAGATCAACTCAACCCAGTCTTGTGGGTCTTGAAGTTAATGACATGGTTGCCCTGGACATGAGTGTCCCTGCTGTGGCTCAATCTATCGAGTCTCCCTGACAGCGAGAAGCACGGTATCATGAAATCATGTGACTCAGTTACAGCAATGGCTGTGTAGTTCTGTTGCTGCCTGATTCAGTATCCTTAATCCATCTGTTCTCATTTTTATTTTTTATTTTTTGTATTTCTGCTGACAGTGTAACAAATGGAGATAGTAAACACCAACTAACGTGGGATTCCCGGACAAAAAGCGAGTTAAAGATCCTAATTGTGTCCTTGAGAGGGAACTTCACACCATTGTAGCTGATGAGCTAAAGATGCATCTTATCTTCGTTAGGGAACTGTTTATGGAATAATTTGTCCTGTTTGCAGATAGACTTCTAGGAGTGCTGGAAGAAGAATGTTCAGCTGATAAGAAATAACTTCGACAACATACAGACAGCTCTCTGTAATGCAAAAAATACACTGTGGAGGTTAAGTTGGCAGTGGACTCCCTTCCAGAAAAATTGGTGAGAATCAAAGACAAAAGCCACCATTCTAATATCAGTCTAGTGGGGCTTAAAGATGGTGTAGAGGGTTTATACAGAACAATCTCCCCAATGGATTCCTTCTCTTGCTGGCAAGGTAATGGAGATTGAAAGAGCTCACCATATATACTGTTACAATCTCCAGCTCCACCAGAAGGCACTCCACTCCCAGACTTCTGCTACTCTATTAAGGACTTTATTACCCAAAACTCTCTGCCTGGTCTAATCATCCATGATTGTTTACAGCTGTTGCTCATTAGCTCATTATTTATTCCTATATAGCCTGGTTTTCTCAGTCATTCTTTGCAAAGTCTTGTATGTGTCAGCACTGTATTTCTGAGTGTTCAATTAGTTTCCTGTTGCTTGGTTTTGACCCTGTTTGCCTGTCTCCTGGACTCTGTGGTTTTGACCTATTGCCTGTTTTATGGATTATGATTCTGGATTGCCCCAATAAACTACTGCATTTGGATCCTCAACCTTTGCGTACATGTCAGTGAACACTCCAAACCTTGCCCTTGTACATTCATCTTCCAGTTGTCACATTATCAAAATCGGAATATGATCCTGAATGGAGCCCTAGCTACAGGACAAACCCTTCATATGAGATTTCTGCTGCTTTTCTTCCCAGACTACAGCACCCAATCTGCGTCTAAGAGGAGAGTGATGGCACTGGTGAGAAAGAAGCTAACTCAGTTGAGAAGTTATTCATATTTTCATAAAAAACATTGAGAGAGGGAAACTGAATTAGAAAAACAAATTGGTCTACTAGAGAAGGACTTAAAGGGTAAATTTTGTGAGACAAAAACCAAAGAAGTAAATTATCTTAAATCAGAATTAACATCTGTTAGCATAGAGCTGAATTCATCATGCATTGTATTAGACAGTCATATTATTTTGATGGCGAACAACCTTCTAAGCTACTGGCTCTAAGGTTAAAAGGATAGTGAATCCAAAGCAGACATATCTGCGATAAGGCATGAAGGTTCAGTATATACTAAACCTAAGGATATTAATATTTGAATCCTATTATCGACATATGTATACTTCAGAATCGAATCCATCATTTTTTTCCAATTTAATTTTGCTTCATTAAGCATTTAAATCAGGGGTCCTGGAAGGCCACTGTCCTGCAGAGTTTAGCTCCAACTTGCTTCATCACACCTAGAATCTAGTTTCTAGTTTCTAGTATGCAGTTTCCAGGCCAGTAGTTGGCGATGTCACTTTGCAAAGTGCATTAATCGTTTGTTTTCATTCATCACATGGGTTCCTTTGTTTGAGTTTTCCCACTACTCATAAGTTCCCATAGACACTAATCAACACAACTGTTCGTCTTTTAGTTAATCACCATGTGCATATTAGTTCCTCACCATCACTCAATGTTTGTCCGGTCTCGTTTGCATTAGCACTTATTTGTATTCTTGCCTGTTGGTTTGTCAGTAAACTCTGCATTTGAACTTATCCTGATCTTCATAATTTGTCTATCTGAAACTTGCTGACACATGTAAACAGCCCCTAAGACCTCGATTAGCTGGTTCATGTGTGTTTAATTGGGGTTGGAACTGAACTCTACAGGACAGTGGCCCTCCAGGAGCAGGACTGGACACCCCTGATTAAAATCTTCCTGAGCTAAATGATTCTCACCATGATATTTTGGTCAGCCCTCTGACAACTGCGGAACATAAACCTGCCCTTGGATTCCATGAGTAGTAATAAAGCCCTAGGGTTAGATAAGATTACTCTGGAGATATTGAGGACTCTATGGGACATAGTGGCACCCGTGTTAATTAATTCTCTTAATTTTACTTTAGAAAAAAAGGTTCTTTGCACAGGGACCAAAATACAGCTTTAATAACTCTGAGGAAAGCAAAGGGTCCACTTGAATGTTCCAGTCACAGCCCCATTAGCCTTCTATTCACAGATGCAAGGCTTAAAGCAAAAGTCTTAGCCTTAAGATTAGATTGTGTGTAGGAGACTTGATCAATTATGACTGGTCAGGTTTTCCTTCACTCGCTGTGGACAATCTATATAGGCTCCTTTATATTAACAGCTTCTTCTGCAAAGAATTCGTTCAATAGAATTGAATGGAAATTTTGGTGGTCCATTTTGGAGAGTTATTAAATAACCTTAAAAAAAAAGTCTGACCCTTTTTGTCATCTCTGTAGCAGCACAAGTCCAGGTACATATATGCATATGTTTTGGGGCTGTTCTCAGATCGAGCCCTTCTGGTGTCTCTCACAATTCAAAGGGTGCAATATCACACTTGTGTCAGATTACAGACTCTTATGGCATCAGCTATTCAGGTTTTGCTCCTGGGCCTACTGAGAATGAGGGCACTTATGAAGTGGTTTTTATCTCTTCATCTCAGCCCTCTACGTGATCTCTGTCACTTAGTCAGTGACGCACGTAAGCAACAGAGAATCACAAGTTTTATGCTCATGGGGCTCCTCTCGGAGCGATCATGTAGCAGAAGGTATGATACGCCCTTAACAGGGTGGAGAGAAACCCAGGAGGGCAGAACAGAGAACGGTGGTGGTCAAACAAACTCAGTCAGCCCATATAAATTATTTAGAGCTGTGGAAGGCCCTAAGACATTTTCTGATACGCTGATACGCTGTGACAATACCACAGCTATAACACGTATCAGTCGCCAAGGGGGAATGCTCTCCTCCAAGTTTTATGCTCTAGCTCACACACTGCTAGTATATGTGGACTGCATATATACAGTGGGTACGGAAAGTATTCAGACCCCCTTAAAATTTTTACTCTTTGTTATATTGCAGCCATTTGCTAAAATCATTTAAGTTCATTTTTTCCTCATTAATGTACATACAGCACCCCATATTGACAGAAAAACACAGAATTGTTGACATTTTTGCAGATTTATTAAAAAGAAAAACTGAAATATCACATGGTCCTAAGTATTCAGACCCTTTGCTCAGTATTTAGTAGAAGCACCCGTTTGATCTAATACAGCCATGAGTCTTTTTGGGAAAGATGCAACAAGTTTTTCACACATGGATTTGGGGATCCTCTGCCATTCCTCCTTGCAGATCCTCTCCAGTTCTGTCAGGTTGGATGGTAAACATTGGTGGACAGCCATTTTTAGGTCTCTCCAGAGATGCTCAATTGGGTTTAAGTCAGGGCTCTGGCTGGGCCATTCAAGAACAGTCACGGAGTTGTTGTGAAGCCACTCCTTCGTTATTTTAGCTGTGTGCTTAGGGTAATTGTCTTGTTGGAAGGTAAACTATTGGACAGACGATGAGCAGAGCCTGGTTTTCTCCAAACATACCGCTTAGAATTAAGGCCAAAAAGTTCTATCTTGGTCTCATCAGACCAGAGAATCTTATTTCTCACCATCTTGGAGTCCTTCAGGTGTTTTTTAGCAAACTCCATGCGGGCTTTCATGTGTCTTGCACTGAGGAGAGGCTTCCGTCGGGCCACTCTGCCATAAAGCCCCGACTGGTGGAGGGCTGCAGTGATGGTTGACTTTCTACAACTTTCTCCCATCTCCCGACTGCATCTCTGGAGCTCAGCCACAGTGATCTTTGGGTTCTTCTTTACCTCTCTCACCAAGGCTCTTCTCCCCCGATAGCTCAGTTTGGCCAGACGCCCAGCTCTAGGAAGAGTTCTGGTTGTCCCAAACGTCTTCCATTTAAGGATTATGGAGGCCACTGTGCTCTTATTTTTTTGTAACCTTGGCCAGATCTGTGCCTTGCCACAATTCTGTCTCTGAGCTCTTCAGGCAGTTTCTTTGACCTCATGATTCTCATTTGCTCTGACATGCACTGTGAGCTGTAAGGTCTTATATAGACAGGTGTGTGGCTTTCCTAATCAAGTCCAATCAGTATAATCAAACACAGCTGGACTCAAATGAAGGTGTAGAACCATCTCAAGGATGATAGGAAGAAATGGACAGCACCTGAGTTAAATATACACAGCAAAGGGTCTGAATACTTAGGACCATGTGATATTTCAGTTTTTCTTTTTTAATAAATCTGCAAAAATGTCAACAATTCTGTGTTTTTCTGTCAATATGGGGTGCTGTGTGTACATTAACACTCTGAGGTCTGAAGGTATCGCCGGCGATACCACCGTGGTTTTTTTCTTATCAGTGTGAAAGAGACTCAAAATACTCCGTCAATGTTGCACATACAATTAAGAGTTATACACCATTTTAATCTGTGGAATATCTTCTTTCATTTGTGTACACTCAGAGTATAAACAAAATGCTGTGCTTTTCGTAAAATAAAGAAAACTAACATGATGCGTGATCTCTCGTCTCCCTCTGAACGAAGTCCAATCTGATAGTTCTTAGAAAATGAACTGTAACTTGGTGAATACTAATGACAAAAAAATTACACTTATGTCTAAAAAAACGTTAAGATGTCAGGTTTTAAATCATGTAAGTCAAATCGAAAACAAACCTTCTATGTTTATGTAATCTGTATGAAAAGAGAGCCATGTCAGAATTCCTTGATTCAGCTCATTATCCGCTAATGCGGCCACGCCCACGGAGCGATCGCTATTCAGACGCAAATTCAGAGGCAATACATGCATACATCATCTCAATCGTGTATTTATTGTCTTCAAAAGTGTTTTGAATAGCCATATTTAGCGATCTCTTGCCTCTGTTAGTTCCTTGATTGTCACATGATTTGCCTCTTCTTTTACTGAGGCATTTGTGGACAAAAGGGGCAGAGCGCCCTCCGGCTCAAGTATGAATTAAAAACACAGCATCCAGTGCTCATAATAATGACAATAAATATAGAATAATAAATATTACTCCTCTGTATAGAAAATTGATATAAACATATGAGAATCCATCAATATTTCCCCAAATGTGTATGCTTTAAGCATATTAAGAAATTATGGTCAATATAAGATTTTAAGAGTCAAAATGTGAAGCTTGAGTCTTAGATCTTTTTAATGATGTATAGTTTGTCAACTGCACATCAACATTTAGGCTCTATAATATAACAAATATAGTAGCCTATATGAAATGCCCTAGAGGTAGGAATGTTCAGACGCTTTGCATCATAGAAATACATTATATTTTAAAGTATATTAAAATAGAAAACCATAATTTGGTTAGAGACTTGAGACTTCTTTTAAAAACATTATAATGGCAATGTGTTCAATCTTTTGACTGGTAGTGTAATTTAACATAGGCCTATACAAAATTTTCTTCATATCATGTGCAATAATACGTGCATGCATGAGATCACAAAAATCATGTTTTTTTTGTCCTGAGTGGACTTTAATCCTGTTATCAGCATGATCACAGAGGGTTTTTTCACAGCCTACCTGACTGAAAGGCCTCATTAATATGCAAGTCATTTCAGGTCATTATTATTCAATTCTTTTGTCTTCTCAGGTGAGAATCACCCATTATACATGAGGATTCACGCCTCCATGCATACTGTGTTTCTTGACCAAAAGTGTCTTAGAAAATTTAAACCTCTCTATTGTTTTATATGAAGGAGTAGGAAAGATAATTTTTACTTCATTCTGAAGCAAAAACTCTAGTCTACAACCTCCAATACCCAGAAGTCTTATGAACACAGATTTAATATACTTTTTTTGGCCTTATTTCAGTGACTTAAGTTTTTTGTTTTTTCAATAACCATGCATAAACGTTATTCCTTCAAAAACACAAACATGTATATACATGTTCCTCACATATTATTGTAGCCTAGTTTGTGCTGAATACAGTGTAATGACACTTTTGTCATTAATATGTTTATGAACAACTGAAAAAAGCACAAATGTCAGGGCATGTCAAAACTTCTCCAGGGTCCCAAAAAACCTCAGACCCCTGAGGGTTAATGAGGAAAAAAAATGGACTTAAATGATTTTAGCAAATGGCTGCAATATAACAAAGAGTGAAAAATTTAAGGGGGTCTGAATACTTTCCGTACCCACTGTATATGCCCCCCCTCTCATGCTGACTGGGCTGATTATCTGAACGTGCTCCTCTTGAACTTTAATGAAACATCATTTATAGTTGAATTGAACTCATTTTATATTTGATGATCCTTACAGTTATTGAACGAAACTGAATCAACACTGAACTGACCTTAGCTGAACAATGACACTATTTTCTTTTTTAGAGCTGTTTTACAGCAGAATTGAACTCTGCTTACATCACTGAATCATTATTTTCCTGTTTTTCCATGTAAAGCTGCTTTGCAATCTGTATTGTATCACAAGTTTCTAACAAGTAGATCTGGGCAACAAACTCAAGCTCCTCTTCTCATATATCGAAATGCTCTAACATTCCCCTTTAAAATTTCTCATTTTAGACCTCTAATTCGTGACCTGTGTTTTGTTTTGCTCTATCCTCTGTGCATTCGTCATTACATCA
The DNA here is from genome assembly GCF_018812025.1 of Megalobrama amblycephala. Taxonomy (NCBI): domain Eukaryota; kingdom Metazoa; phylum Chordata; class Actinopteri; order Cypriniformes; family Xenocyprididae; genus Megalobrama; species Megalobrama amblycephala. The sequence goes on from NC_063061.1 coordinate 5,894,540, forward strand.
TGCGTCAGGTCAGAGGTTACTCTTCTGCCGCAAATCGGTGCATACAGTTTTTTGGGCTTCAAAACATGCCCCCGTTGACTGCCATTATAATGCTTAGGAGAGCCAGGATATTTTTTTAAATATATCTCCGATTGTGTTTGACTGAAATAAGATAGTCATATACACCTAGGATGGATTGAGGGTGAGTAAATCTTGGAATACTTTTCATTTTTGGGTGAAATATCCCTTTAATGGTGAAAACAAAAATAAATAAATAAAGAGAGAGAGAGAAAATGATTCTGAATAGATGGAAATCAAAGCAGATATATGTATCCATCCTGCTTGTTGTGTTACCTCCTGCCCACTGGCTGAGAAAAGAATGCACACAGAAGACACTGATATAATATTACCAGGGGGCTGCAGTGCAAATAAAACTATATAAGAGCACTACACAAATAAAACATAGCCATATAATGTGTACTATATGGTGTGTTGTTGTGAATGGGTACTATTCAAATGAATACTGAGTGCCGTTTGCTCCCATAAACGTCAGTGGTTGACAATTAAATTGAAATCTATGGCTGATGAGGAGCTGTAGACTGTCAAAGTCGAATGGCAGAGAAGATTCTCATTAAACTTTTCATTAAGCATTATCTCCATCTGGAAATGGAGTGAAAAGCATTGGGAACATTAGAAAGAATGTCACACAAGTTCCTATTGTCTCTGCAGAGACAGACGCCTATTACGTGCAGCGTGTATCGAAGCCATAATTTAAACATTACACTGTGGAGCTGTGAAGAAAATGACATAACAGGATTATCTGTGTGAAATGTCAGGATGGACCCATCAGAGAAGATCTGAGAAACTGGAAGCTATCCAGGAAATAAGAGAATTAATATCAGCCTAAAAATGAGATTATGCATCACCCTATAAAAATACGGACAAAGGTTTTGCTATTTATTGCGGTGGATGAGATGTTTTCTTTGAATAATTTGGACAGTGGATCAAAAAAGATACTGTATGCGCTCCACAAGAAAAGATAACCAGTCCGTTCTCAGGTGCGTAAATCAAGAAAAGTTGATTTATGTTCGCACACTGAAAAACGTTATATTAGACCAAAGCAACGGTCTATCACAAAAATTACTTTAATTTAACTTTAATCTGCAAAGTGAAAAAAGTGCAAAAAAAGTGAAAAGTGTCTCTAAAAACTGACCAAAGAGCAGACATTTCAGCTCATGCTTTCTTCAGTGCTCATGGAACAAACAGCAACACCACTCTACTGTAGACACAATTACTAATTGTTAGCAGTTGAGATCAATCAATAGGTGGCAGGTTATTACAAAAAAAAAAAAAAAAACAAGGAGAAAAATGAAAAATAATAAGGGTAAAATTGAAAAAAAAAAGGGTAAAATTAAAAAAAAAAATATATACAAACAACATGCAAGATCCATTTCAGTAGGGGTTAATGATTTCAGCTCAAAAAGTCTCTCTTTGTAATAGTTTTTGGTCAGGGTTACCCCCTCTCCTGTGTGGCAGAACCCTCTCGATGCCCAGGAACTTGAGATCAGAAAGGGAATGCTTAGCGGACTCAAAATGGCGAAAAACTGGAGAAGTGTAATCTTGTCTCCTAATGGCACTCATAACCAAAGGAAAGAAAGAAGAAGAAGAAGAAGAAAAAAAAAAAAGTGAGTCTAAAAGGGTTATCCAAGGGAGAGGATTTCAAATAGCAGTTTGGCTTTTGATGGCAATGACCCCTAAATGATGATAATCCTTTAGAACCTACTTTCTAAAATATCATGTTACAGTGGGAGCTTGATAAAGGGTTTAAAAAAGTTAAATTGGTCAACTTGTCTATCAGCTTCTTAGGAAATAAAAGGGTTCATATGAAAAAAGACAGACAGATTCCTATATGGAATCACATGAACCAACAAAAGTTCTCTTATGGCATCACAGGAACCTAAACAGTATGGACAGCACAGGAACTACAAAGTAACTCCTATGGCCAAAAAAAAAAAAAAAAAAAAAAAATCCTAATCTATGGGCAGCAGTCGGAGGGCAGATTGGTTGGATAAAGCTGCTGAGGTTTAGTGCTCAGGAGAGCTGGCTTTGAAGGCCTACAGAGTAGAGCCTCCAGGCACCTTGGAATACACTACATTTAGGATGGCTTGTCTACCAGCCTGGCCGCTCCATTACTTCAATGTCCAGCCTGCAGCCTGTTTCATCACGGCTGCAGACATCGGTGTGCAAGCCCTGTGGAATATCAATAAGGGACTGCTCTACACCTCATTAGTACCTCTCCATTGTAGCCTGCCAGCATATATATAGTGGTTGTCAACATTCATAGACACAGCTGAGAACCTCAGAGAACAATGAATTTGATATTCTAGTATCACATTCACATGATGAGAGTCAGGAAACTTTGAACAAAATGTTTGTAATGCATGTAAATGTAAATTTTTTATTTATACATTGCAAACTCCTATAACACAACCCCATTACTTACAGTATTTCTGCCAGTAAATAGCCATTTAATTCTTTGCAACAGCATTTATCATCTTTGAATGTTTAACAGATTAGAACAGATTGTAATATTTATTTAAAATCATTAATTGATCATTTATTGATAATTAGCAATGTAACTGATGCTCACTGTCAGTGTGTCCTTAAAAAAATATAGCTTATCCCTGGTTTTTATCATTTCATTGGTAATCTGTTTTTTTTTTTTTTTTTTTTTTCTTGTTTTGGCTAGCTTCGCATTGAACTGTAACACCGAAACATTCAGTTTTTTTTTTTTTTTCAATTAGAGGCCCTTGACTTTTTTTTTTTTTGCTATATTTTTTTATATGAAGGTCACATTACTTTTCATAACTGTCCTGAGCCTTTTCACAATGCCTTCAGCATTTATGTTCTATATTACATATTTTATAGTTTATATTCACATTTATATTGTTATAGAAACATTTAAAAAAAAAAAAATAATGATTTATGTGGAGACAACAGCATCAGTGAAGAGTATGTTTGATATGAAATATGAGATGTGTTGTGTGATGAAAACAAAAATGAGGCAAATATCTCTTGTGAACAGATCAGAATTATTGTGTCATTTCCAATCAAGCTCAAATTATGTAAAAAGTGTGAAAATATTATCTTGTGTATTTATGATCCATAAATGCAAGAAATGAACTAAGCCTTAAGTAATCAGCCATTTTTTTCTTCAAAAATGTAAAATATATATATTTGTTTCAGAGTGTAAAAAATATGTTTTAATGGATTTTTTTTTTTAAAGGTTTCATTTATTTTTATGTAGTGCTCCTCTTCACCAGCGTGAATATCATTAGTCCATACCGGGTGTTGTTATACGACCATCTTAACCAAGAAATCTCAACTAAAGTTGGCTTCTAAATTCAAGACGAAACAATCACAAGGCATATTATTGTCTCTTTGGGCTTCCCATCACATTTGACATCTTTCTGCCATGTTTTTTATTAGCTTGAATTGTTCACCCTGGGCAAGTGTTTGCACTCTGAACAACAGCAGGCCTGGAGCTGATTGGCGTACACAGTCGCCTGGTGGGAGACACTTGGGGTTGCTATGGCACACTCTTCAGCACCTCTCCACTGGACAAGATGAGCAGGAGCGAATGATAGTAGCAGAAGTGGACTAGAAAAAAAGAAAAAAAAAAAAATCGCACAAGATGAAGTGGTGTTACTGATTGAGGTGGAGAGCAAGCCTGGTGGGGCTTCTCCATACAAGAGTGGCGACTAGTTAATGATGCGGTTCTTAGCCAAAGTCTGATTACTGTTTAGTCACATTTATAGACTCATAAAACTCAACTTGGGTAATGTGAAATCAGTGAGATAAAACCTCCCACTTGTCTTTATGAAATGATCTATGATATGATACTAATTACTGCAGCATTCACAGCTTTTTATTCATTTGACACAAGTAAGAAAATTAGCCCTTTTTCTGCTGCTTGTATCTTTGCGGTCTCTCCTTGATTGCCTTAACAGCCAACTGCTTCAATACAACTCAATACAATGATATTCTATTCTGAATTAAACCAGTCTGTTTGCCGTAGTTATGAATTATCTAGATTATCTAAAGCTAATGAATCAACCTAGAACCATGCATCAGAATACATTATTCAAAATCTATTTTATATGGATCAGAACAAGATGTTTTCAAAGGAGAGAAAAACAGAGAATATACTTAATGTGCTAAATATGTGCCAACTACTCTTTGAGCTGTGGATTTCTCTGTAACACTTATAAAATTATAAAATGTATTATATAATTTATAATATTTTAATACTTAGCTATTCATTGAACACACCTTTAATAATGATTTATGAAAAGATATAATGCATTATAACATACATTATGAATACCTTTATAATTTATTATACATAAAGTCTTCAAGTGTTACCGATTTCTCAATAATAACCTTCAACTGGGCTGTGTAAACTCCAGAATCAGAGAAAGCTCTGCAGACTGAATGATGTTAAGTTTTATTTATGTTGAGGCCTTAATTCTATCATATATTAGGTCGAAGGGAGTTGGAAGGGAGACAGGAGACTGGGCAGAACCAGCGGAAATGAAGGAGACAGGAGACTGGGTGGATCCAATGGTGACAAAGGAGACAAGAGACTGGCCAGAACCAGCGGGAATGAAGGAGACAGGAGACTGGGCGGAACCAGTGTTGACAAAGGAGACAGAGACTGGGTGGAACCAGCGGCAATGAAAGAGACAGGACACTGGGTGGAACTAGTGTTGACAAAGGAGACAGGAAACTGGGCAGAACCAGTGTTGACAAAGGAGACAGTAGACTGGGTCGGAACCAGTGTTGACAAAGGAGACAGGAGACTGGGCGGAACCAGCGGTTACTAAGGAGATAGTTGACTGGGCAGAACCAGCGGCAATGAAGGAGATAGGAGACTGGGCGGAACCAGTGTTGACAAAGGAGATAGCAGACTGGCCAGAACCAGCGGGAATGAAGGAGACAGGAGACTAGGCGGAACCAGTGTTGACAAAGGAGACAGAGACTGGGTGGAACCAGCGGCAATGAAGGAGACAGGACACTGGGTGGAACTAGTGTTGACAAAGGAGACAGGAAACTGGGCAGAACCAGTGTTGACAAAGGAGACAGGAGACTGGGCGGAACCAGCGGTTACTAAGGAGATAGTAGACTGGGCAGAACCAGTGTTGACAAAGGAGATAGTAGACTGGGCAGAACCAGTGTTGACAAAGGAGACAGGAGACTGGGCGGAACCAGTGTTGACAAAGGAGACAGGAGACTGGGCGGAACCAGCGGTTACTAAGGAGATAGTAGACTGGGCAGAACCAGTGTTGACAAAGGAGATAGTAGACTGGGCAGAACCAGTGTTGACAAAGGAGACAGGAGACTGGGCGGAACCAGTGTTGACAAAGGAGATAGCAGACTGGGTGGAACCAACGGTGACAAAGGAGACAGGAGACTGGTTCTGCCCAGTGTCCTGTCTCCTTCATTGCCGCTGGTTCTGGCCAGTGTTGACAAAGGAGACTGTAGACTGGGTGAAACCAACTGTGACAAAAGAGACAGGAGACTGGGCGGAACCAGCGGTTACTAAGGAGACAGTAGACTGGGCTGAACCAGTGTTGACAAAGGAGACAGGAGACTGGGCGGAACCAGCGGTTACTAAGGAGACAGTAGACTGGCCAGAACCAGTGTTGACAAAGGAGACAGGAGACTGGGCGGAACCAGCGGTTACTAAGGAGACAGTAGACTGGGCAGAACCAGTGTTGACAAAGGAGACAGGAGACTGGGCGGAACCAGTGTTGACAAAGGAGATAGCAGACTGGGTGGAACCAACGGTGACAAAGGAGACAGGAGACTGGTTCTGCCCAGTGTCCTGTCTCCTTCATTGCCGCTGGTTCTGGCCAGTGTTGACAAAGGAGACTGTAGACTGGGTGAAACCAACTGTGACAAAAGAGACAGGAGACTGGGCGGAACCAGCGGTTACTAAGGAGACAGTAGACTGGGCTGAACCAGTGTTGACAAAGGAGACAGGAGACTGGGCGGAACCAGCGGTTACTAAGGAGACAGTAGACTGGCCAGAACCAGTGTTGACAAAGGAGACAGGAGACTGGGCGGAACCAGCGGTTACTAAGGAGACAGTAGACTGGGCTGAACCAGTGTTGACAAAGGAGACAGAGACTGGGTGGAACCAGCGGCAATGAAGGAGACAGGACACTGGGTGGAACTAGTGTTGACAAAGGAGACAGTAGAATGGAGGCGGGATTTATCGCACAAACCAATCATAACCAATTGCATCCAATCATAGTGCGATGGAGACATTGCCTCCTCTCACGTGACTTTCCCCCATTCATTCTTAATTACCCCCCCACAATAATAGTTATAATAGTTTTCTATGAGTGGAAAGAGTTTTTTATGACTCCTGCTGTAACTTTACCTGCGTGTGTCGCTGTTGGGCAGTGTTCCTTTAGAAATACGAGTGACTTGCGCTCTTTTTAATGTCATAATTTGTAATATTTGTGTTGTTTTATTTGATTAAAATAGATTATTTTCTCACTGCCTCCCTTGCCTGTAACGCCCCTGTTGTGTATGCATTCTGAGTTATTTATAATGTCTTACTATGTGGTTGTTAGCTTTGTGGGTGGTTATAGAGCATTACTTACCAGCCCAAATCAAAATAGACCAACCCCAAATCTTTATGGTTCTCTCTCTCTCTCTCTTACATACAGTGGTTTTTCAAATATTGTGAATTATTCTAAGGAGTCTGTCTTGAAGGTTGTCTGAGTGTGAAAGATAATGGTGAAGGCGGGCCGCAAAGAATAAGAAGGTGAAGATGAAATATGACTATACACCTGAGCATGCTGAACTGCATGCATTAGTTTTAATTTGAAAATTATGGAGTTTGAAAGTTGAATAATGAAAAGGAAGAATTGTGAAGAACAAAGGCATGAAAAGGAAAATACAAAACGCATACAATGGTACCAATGGCAGGACAAGAACATCGGCAGCATTATTCAATATGTGTAAATAACAACTTCAGCATACAGTTATAATGAAAATTATTCAACCCCTATTGCAAATCAGGTTCATTAGCACAATTTACAGACTTTCAGCTGTTTGCAATGAACAAATCAAACAAAAGTAATTGAAATAGCTCAACACAATGGATGTTTCAAGTGGTTTTTCTTTCAATTTTAATTAACTGCAGTCTCAAAATTATTCAACCCCTTCATGGCAAGCGTCTTTAGTACTTAGTAGAGCAGCCTTTTGCTGAGATTGTAAACAGACTGGCAACAGGGGGAAAACAAACCCCTTCAGTTCAGCAATTCTCATAGCTGGGATCACCAAACGTAGGATTTCGAAGTTCAATGCACATATAAAAATAAAAGCACAAAATGACAACCACCATCATAAACAGATAAAACAACTCATGGGACAAAAACACATTTTACAAATACAACTATACCCATGCTATATACAAATGAAGATTTATTTTCATATGGTACAACTACTATTGATAGTATATTCTAAAGCTTCGTTTACACTGCGTGCATCTGCGGCACGTTACGGCTCCGGGGAGGTTTTGTTGCGTCCTCTGCGCGGTGTCAACTCAGAAGCATTTCAGAAGCGAAGGGGCTGGATTCGCGAAACCACGAGATTTGCCCGTCCAACATTGTTTTCGTTGATTTTTCGTGTTTTTAATGGCTAAATTGTTATATTTTGTCCGGTTTAATTGTGTTTATTGCGATCCCATATATTTTATTTTGCTGTAGCCTACAGACAAAGTTAATTCACTTAAAAGTCCAGTTATGGACAACAAGAACAAAGAAATTTCAAGTTTTTCAACTTTGAATCTCTTGTGATCAGTTTCTGGCCTCCTAGTGATGTGAAATATAAGCAGGAGTTTACACAGGGTGATTATTTTGACTTTATTTTGTATTTGAGCTGTGCATCTTGGACGCGGCGTCTGTCAAAAATAGGCGAGGTGCCTATCTTTAGTGAAGCGGCGTGGCGAGCCGCTTCTGGGACGCTTCTAAAAAGCACCGCGGCTGGTGTAAACACCAGCATTGACTAGAGTGGCCGTGTATCGGCTCCGGTAGCCGCGTCGCAGCCGTAACGCGCTGCAGATGTGTGGAGTGTAACTGAGGCTTAAAGCTGCAGTAGGGAGTTTTTAGAAAACGTTGACTCAGCCTGAGAATTTGAACAAGCACAACTCACAGGTCACTCCCCCTTGCTCTCTGCTGCGCTACAGCCCTCCCTCCACAGCTCCTCCCCCATCACAACGGAGCCTGCCGTGAACACGCAGGCTAGTAAGCAAGCAGGACCGATGACGGCGGATAAACAGTTATAGCACATTCACTGGTACAGACGAAACATCAACAATATGATTTACATTGACTATGGCCTTCCCATACTTTGACTACAAACTTGGTCCTCAAAACATTACGTATTTTGCAATACATGTAATGTAACTATATGACGTATATGCACTATTTCTATAAGTAATAAATAGCTAGTAAGATAATATAACGGTAACTAATGTTACAGTACGCAAATAACTGGCTTCTCCGGTTATCTCTGTATGTATATTTTAGCCAAGAATAAAACAAAATTTGTTATTAAACCACTCTGCCTCTTTTCGTTTTATTTAAAGAAACAAACAAAAACATATTAATAGCCTCAGGCAACGAGTGATTAATTATCTGCAATGTCTGCTTATATTTATAACAAAACGAAATATTAAACAACCCTGCCTCTTTTCGTTTACATTTCAAACATATTAAATGTAATACTATTTGTGCATACTCTCATTATCTTCACTGTAATGAAATGAAATAGGCTTTAACATAAAACACAACCTTCTCTTTTTGTTAAATGTCAGTTTTAATGTTCAATAATAGCCATTATAAAAGGTATAAAAATATACAATAAGAAATAAAGCAAACAGTTCAGTCAAGCGTACAAAATCAGCGCTTTAGTATGATACAAAAGTTAAATAGCCATATATAAATTTATGAAACGTCACGTTGACCTCAGCCAAAACGGAGCCAGCAGCAAACGTCAGAAGGATTAGCCGAGGTAAGGCTGCTCTCGGCTGGGTACATGAGCGCTGAGAGTCCGGTGATCGCCTGGATCTCAAAACTCCGACAACGTCAGATCAAATTTTTAGAAAGGCGCTATCTTTATCAATTAACCACAAATTTGAGCTTTAAACCAGCACATTCTCGCCTGAAAAAATCTTAAAACTGCATATCATGACTTAATAGAGCCCGATCACACGAAAATGCGTATCAATAGTATGAGTTTGTAATCTCGTAGAATATATACGCCAAAATGAGTTTTTTGCGTGCATATGATACGCACTTTATGGGGTATTATACGTACGAAACTGGATTGTTTGTCCGCCATAAGCAAAGCTGCTGCACACCGGTAATCTTGAATTTGAATGCCTGTACACGCTGTGCACTATGGCTGTGCATGATAGGAGTGTGATCAGCGCGCACACGAGCTTGATTGACACTGCTAAGACACTCCTCCTGACTCTGATTGGTTGGTTCTTACCGGGAGCAGTGTATTTCTGCAAATGGCAATAGGACCACTGGGAGGAGCCAGAGGAGCTTGATTTTTTCACAGATTATCTGTCTCATATTCTACTGTCAGGACATAATGACAGGTTTAACAAATATGTAAAAAATACATTTTTACAAAAGTTACCTACTGCAGCTTTAAGAGTGCTCCAATCAGGACTTTTGGGACCGATCACTGGAAGCAGTTTTGGTCGATACAGATCATCAAAATAAATACTACTGCATGATGAACAGAAGGCTTAAAACAATCTCACAACAAATGTGATTTATAAATAAAATATAATTTGGTGTGGTTCTGTGTAATATTCAGAACAGTGGTGCATGAAATGCTTCTGCACTCTATCAAAAACAGTTTGTGAGAAGTGTGAAAAAAGTTTTATTTAGTAGCTGATTGCAAAAACTTTCTCAACAGTAACATCCTCTACAGTATAGCTGGCAGGATGAGCCCTGCTTTGCACCTGATGCTCGAGACTTTGATAAAAAGCAAACCAGCAGATGAAGCCAGGCACCATGGCAAAGTTGATGTGAGTTCAATAAACAATAATCTCTTAACTTCAGAAGGCTTAAAAATCATGTGAATAGGCTGCTAAAGGAGATACAGTTGCAATACTTTTGGGTTTATATTTACCTTTCCTGTCCTGTCAGCAAATTTTTTATTTTTTTTTATTTTTTACTTCAATTCACTCTAGATTTAGGTTCATCTAATCTGTAATTGATTAAGTGCTTGTGTGGTGGCTGAGGTAATTACAGGTCAATCCTGTGATCCCTGGTCCATTTCAAAACAGAATCCATCACTATCCTGGTTTAGGGCCTCTCAGGGAATGTACATTGTAAACTTTCATGCGGAATACAAATTTTTCAAATAATCTCCGATGCTTTTGCTTACTGAACGCTTCCCGTTGTTTCATTATGACAAATGAAAACGATAAAAAACAAAGTATAAGGCGCAGCATGTTTTGACGTAGTCTCATAATTTAAACAGCAGCTCTATGTTGGATGTGTTATTTGCCGGATTACTCGCAAAGCACATCTGTGCATTAAGAAACAATAGGGAAGAAAAGCTTACCGAAGACAGTGCGTGCTGGCACAGACTCCCGGTTCAGCCAGAAGGAGACCTGAGAGAGAATGACGGTCATTATGCAGGGGAGATATGTCTGGATCACGAAATAGCCAATTTTCCTTTTCAAATGGAAATACGTTGTCATCACTACATATTCTCCTATACAAGAAACAAGAAAAAGAGAAGAGAGAGATCATAAGAGAGATGAATTATTGATGGTACAACACATACGTAGACTAAAATATTCCTCATTTATTTATGGAAAATCATTATTTATTTATTTTTTTTATTTTAAATCATTATTATTCATTTTATATTATACAAGCAGAGCAAATGAGATATAGAGAGATGCGGTCTTGTGTTGGAGAGGAAAGTTAACTGCTTCTTGAATACAACAGCGCCAACGATGGAGTAGAACTCAAGTGTTTTCTCAGCATGGTTGGAGTAGATTGGATGTTCTAACCTTAACAGCAGGAAGGAACTGACAGACAATTGCCCAATCTGAAAGCCCTTCCATTTGGTTCTTTTTGAAGGTCTGACGGAACATGAAGAGCTGCGATTATGTCATTAAAATCAGAGGTCAGATGGCCAATTTGCAGATTTTAAAGGTGCCCTAGAATTAAAAATTGAATTTATCTTGGCATAGTTGAATAACAAGAGTTCAGTACATGGAAAAGACATACAGTGAGTCTCAAACATCATTGTTTCCTCCTTCTTATATAAATCTCATTTGTTTAAAAGACCTCCGACGAACAGGCGAATCTCAACATAACACCGACTGTTACGTAACAGTCGGGATCATTAATATGTACGCCCCCAATATTTGCATATGCCAACTCATGTTCAAGGCATTAGACAAGGGCAGCCAGTATTAACTTCTGGATATGTGCACAGCTGAATCATCAGACTAGGTAAGCAAGCAAGAACAATAGCGAAAAATGGCAGATGGAGCAATAATAACTGACATGATCCATGATATCATGATATTTTTAGTGATATTTGTAAATTGTCTTTCTAAATGTTTCGTTAGAATGTTGCTAATGTACTGTTAAATGTGGGTAAAGTTACCATCGTGTATTACTATATTCACGGAGACAAGACTGTCATTATTTTCATTATTAAACACTTGCAGTCTGTATAATTCATAAACACAACTTCATTCTTTATAAATCTCTCCAACAGTGTGTATTGTTAGCTTTAGCCACGGAGCACTATCAAACTCATTCAGAATCAAATGTAAACATCCAAATAAATACCATACTCACGCGATTAGACATGCTGCATGACGAACACTTTGTAAAGATCCATTTTGAGGGTTATATTATCTGTGTGGACTTTGTTTATGCTGTTTAAGGCAAGCGCGAGCTCCGGGGGAGGGGAGCACGAGATTTAAAGGGGCCGCGCAGCCTGAATCGGTGCATATTTAATGATGCCCCAAAATAGGCAATTTAAAAAAATGAATAAAAAAAATCTATGGGGTATTTTGAGCTGAAACTTCACAGACACATTCAGGGGACACCTTAGACTTATATTATATCTTTTAAAAAGACATTCTACGGCACCTTTAAGTCACATAATATATGTTCAAAATTTTTAACATTCAAAATAAAGGAAATATTATTCCTTAAAAACTATGGTAGATCAGGAGAAGTAGGAGACTTACAGCCTTCATTTTTTCTCATTTAATCTCATTGTTGTCTAGAAGAAATAGAGATCAATAGTCAATATCTTACTTTCTTCTGAGAAACAATAAAAAAAAATGCCTCGCAAAAGAATTCTTTCTTTTTTTTCCACATTGTATTTTGCAGCTTTATACTAAAATTCTTTACATTTATCAGTTTTTCCATATCAGTTTACAAAAAACAAAACAAAATAGTGTGTGTGGGTGCTCTGAACCTGTTTTTTTTTATTGGATATGTCTGTATTTTGCTGTTTTCCTTCTACCAAGACCTTGTCTCTGAAAAACAAGCCCAAAGCATGATACTACCACCACTGCTTCACTGTTGGGATGGTACTGTGCAGGTGGTGAGCGATGCCTGGTTTCCTCCAGACATGAATTAGAATTAGACATCTTTAGAATTGAAGTTCAACAGACCAGAGAATCTTGTTTTTCACAGTCATTTAGGTGCTTTTTTTTCAAATTCCAAGCAGGCTTTCATGTGTCCAGCACTGAGGAGAGGCTTCCGTCTGGCCGCTCTGTCAGAAAACCCAGGAGGTCATACAGTGATGGTTCTCCTGTCTCCACACATGATCTCTGGAGCTCAACCAGAGTGACCAACAGGTTCTTGGGTCCGTCTCCCCCGATTGTTCAGTTTCACCAGGCGGCCAGCTCTAGGACGAGTCTTGCTCATTCCATACCTCTTCCATTTACTGAATTATGGAGGGCTCTGTGCTTTTGGGAACCTTTAATGCAGCAGATTTTTTGTAGCCTTTATCTCTAAAGGTCATCTACGATAAAAAGTCTGTCATATGGTACAAGAAGAACATTTACTGTTTTGGATATTTGGCTGTATGTACTAAGAACTATTAATGTAAGATTTTTGAACTACTACTTGTGAAAACAACTTTAAACATATACAAAGTTGATGTGTTCGGTTGCAAGACGCAACATTAACATCTGTCTTCAATGACATTAAATCTGGGGCAGACCAAATTTAATAGTGCACATGCGCAAAAGTGAATAATGACTTTTAATAATGCATTTTAATCTATTCCTCACACAAAAGTCATCACATCGTATGACTTCAGAAGATTTGGAATATGGGTCATAAGTCGTATGGACCACATTTTATGGTGCTTATTTATAATTTTTATAGTGTATCAGTTGTCATCATGTAAAAGAAAACCCTCGGCATTCTGTGAAATATCTTCTTCTGATAACAGAATTTTCCTTTTTATGGGACATTTTCCTTAAAACAAGACCCGAGGTTGAAATTCCAATCTCTGTAGGAAAAGCAATTTTCAGCTGAGTTAGTGTTCTCTCCCTGCATTGGGAGGCAGAGCAGAGGACAATTAAAATGACAAAATGAAGAATAAACAGATGCTTGTGGTGCTTTAAAAACAAACACTGGAGTATTTGTCTTTTTCATGTCAGCTGAGGGGGAACAGTAAGATATGGGTCTCATCTGGAGGCAAGTCAATACAAAACCTTTTCACCAGCGCTGACATACACCCAGAGCTTTTCAAACATGTCTTAATAATGTTGGTGTCTAAATAATCACTGACGTGGCCTTGACATGTGACTTTTACTAATGTGTTCATTGCAGAATGAGCTTGGTTATACTATAATAGCAATAAGGTGTAAAAAGGTTTGCATGGACGGGTAAGATGGGGGAAGATGCCCCTTAAGAACAAGGTCCATTTACTTTTAAATATTTACATATTTAGATATTAGTTTAGCATGCTCATAGCACAAAATGTAAAATTATTCAAATATATACACCCTACCATTCTCCACTGTGCCACTCGTTTTCACAGAAATTGCTGGGTAAAATCTGATTGCCAATCTTTTTGTACCGAAAAAGTAGAAACTAACGTTGTGTGTCAGCAATAAAAAAAAAAAAAAAAACTTATTGGCCACTACTACAATTGAATAGAATTGTACAGACAGAAGTATATAAGTGTTGATTTAAAAAAAAAAAGAACTCAGAGCACACTGACAGATTTTTTTCTTTTTTTCTTTTCGGAACAGTAGAGCAAAGTAAAAAAAGACATTGCCAGGAAATACATTAGTAGTGGTGCTAATATGTTTTAATATACATTTTAATATACATACTTATATTTTTTAAACCTTGTATAATATGATACACAAATGAGTGTAAACTATGAATGAAATGAGCACAATATGATACTGCTCCTGGAGATCTACCTACCTGCAGAGTTCAGATCCAACCCTGATCCAACAAACCTGTCTATAATTATGAAGTATTCCTAAAGATCTTAATTAGCTGGTTCAGTTGTGTTTGATCAGGGTTGGAGCTGAACTTTGCAGGTAGGTAGATCTCCAGGAACAGGATTGGGCACCCCTGGCCTACATGATATGTTTCTCTCTCTCAGTCTCTCCCAGAGCTGGCAAGCATGTTGTCACAGAACGGTGGATGTAGAAAGCGCATGACGAAGGAGATGATGAGAAAAACAGAGGCTTTAATAAAAAAAAGCCAACTCAGGAGAATTACAACTATGTTCAACAAAAAATAACAAAAATTACTGAACAGAACAGGGAGAATATACACACAGTAAATGATGGAACTAAACAGGAACAGCTGGACAAGGATGAACTAATCAGTGATCACAGAAACTAATAAGAACCCATGCAAGGAACATGACAGGAACTAACAAAACAGAACATAATTATGATATTGTGCCCCCTTGGAAAGGCAAGTTCTCATGCCGTACAATGTCTAACTGAGAGAGGGGGCTTTGGAGGTGACTGTAGAGATGGTGTTGGACAGGAACCCGGAAACAAACACCATGGTGGATCTGACAGTGGGAGGAGCCACAGTGAAGCTTTAGCTGAAGGGCTGGGCACAACCCGGGAGCCAATCGTCGGAGACGGAACCAGGGTGAGTGGAGGAACCGGTGGAGCAGAGAGGCCGATGGACCAGGGCCTGATGGAGCCGAAGGGTAGACCCAGAAGTCCAGATTGACCATGGTGGAGATGAAGGAATGCAGAGCCTGGGCGGAGCCGGCAGGCTGACAGGTCGAGGTGGAGACATGGGCCTGGAGGCCCGAGGTGCAGCCGACGACTCGGCCTCATTCCAAGCTGGCGGAGGTGAAGCCCGAGGTGAAGCTGATGAACCGCATGGAGCTAGTGGTGGGGGCAGAGCTAACGAGCTAGATGATACGGTACTGATGGATCCATGGGACTTGCCGTAACCAGCGGGGGAGATGGGACAAGGAAGTCAGGCAGGAACACTGGAGCATCAAAATATCCAGATGGGACTGGCGAAGAAGGCGAGGATTCAGCGGTGGGGATCTGGGTGGGAACTGGATCCGTGGACCACAGATCTATCAGGTTCAGGTCTGCTCCTGACTCAGGGGTGGACTGATGAGTGCGTTTAGTCTCTGGGGTTTTGATGGTATCCGGCTCTGGTTCCTGGACAAGCTTAGTGGGTGCCTCGGGCTCGCTGGCTGTAAAGGAGCGGCCCCTGTCCCAGAGCATCCAGCCCAAATACCCCAGAAACCTTTGGTTCTCGGGGAGGAGACACAACACTGGTGACAGAAATTTTTTTTTACTCGTTTTAGAGTGGTCGGTTATTTTGTCATTGAATGGCGGCTGTAGAAAGCACACGACATAGGAGATGATAGGAAAAAGTCTAAATAGCAAACTCAGGAGAATTACAACCATGTTCAACACAAACAATAACCGACAAAGGACTGAACAGAACAAGGAGTATATACACACAGTAAGTGATGGAACTAAACAGGAACAGCTGGACAAGGATTAACTAATCAGTAACCATAGACAATAAAGAGAACTCATACAGACATGACAGAAACTTTATAATTTGTCCAGATTTGCATTTGAATGCAACATCCTTGTTCTCTAATCAGCTATTTTAAATGTCTCCTATTTGAGGCTGTGGATGATTGTCCGGACATAACTAAAAGTTTGTCTGGGAAAAAAGAAAAAAATAAAGTTTTTTTGTTTTTTTTTGTTTTTTTGTTTTGTTTTCTAATTTATTTAATATTTACAATAGTGGTCAGATATGATGTCTGGAGGGAATTTTGTATTTAATGTCCACACAAGTTCAATTAATCCATAAAAATATGAGAAAAATATTTTATATTTTTTAAACATTGTAAATATGAAGAGAAAAAAAAACGAAAAAAAAAAAAAAAAAAAACGCATAGGAAAAAAAAAAAGTTCACACATGTCAAGGGGTGGGATATATCAGGCAGCGAGTGAACAGTCAGTTCTTGAATTTCATGCATTGCAAGCAGGAAAAATTACTGTGACAAGGCCAATAGTGATTTCTAGACGACTGAGTCAGAGCATCTCTAAAAAGTCTTGCTGAAAGTGGTGTAAGGAAGGACAAACGGTAAACCGACGTCAGGGTCATGGGCACCCAAGGCTCTTTGATGAATGTGGGGAGCGAAGGCTAACCTAGCCGGTCTGATCACACAGAACAACTACAATAGCACAAACTGCTGAAAAACTTTATGCTGACCATGATAAAAGGGTGTCAGAACACAGTGCATTATAGATAGCTGCTTATGGGGCCATTATGACCCCTGGTCAGCACTGAAAGTGGCTACAATGGGCATGTGAGTGTCAGTACTGGACCATGGAGCAATGGAAGAAGGCTGTCTGGTCTGATGCTGGGAAACCTTGGGTCCTGCCATTCATGTATTACTTTGACTTCTACCACCATCCAAAACATTGTTGAAGATTGTTCAGCAGGATAATGCACACTGCAAAAATTGTTCAGGAATGGTTTTGATGAACATGACAAAGAGTTCAAGGTGCTGTCTTGCCCTTCAAATTCCCCAAATCTCAATTCGATTGAGCATCTATGGGATGTGCTGGACCAACAAATACGATCACTGGAGGCCCAACCTCACAATTTGCAGGACTTAAGGGATTTGCTAATGTCCTGGTGCCAGATACCACAGGACATGTTCAGAGGTCTTGTGGAGTCCATTTCTCGATACATCAGAGTTGTTTTGGCAGCATGAGGAGGACCTACACGGTGGCAGGTGGTTTTAATGTTGTGGCTGATCAGTGTATTTATATGCATATTATTGTTTGGTCTATGAACAAAGACATCTGCCAGCATCTGCATCTCAGCTTCCTGAGAACCCTGCGTTTTGTTCCACTCTGTTGCGCTCTGTCCAACTGTCACTGAATGCAAGAATGCATTGTGTGAATGGCAAAAACATGCATGCAATTAGATGGTATTTCAAGCTTGAATTACTCAGAAGAAAGGAAAATCCCTTATTAGGGAATTTACGTACGGATCAGGAAGATTACAATGGCACATAATTGTAATCAATAAAACTCAATTTATTCTGAAAAAAAGGGTATGAAATTGTACTATGTAGTCCCCATTTTCTAAAATGTTTAATATATATTTTTTTAACATTTATTAATCATATATCAATATATAAATCAATATGAACAACATGTTAAACAGTTTACTTTACTGGCTGTAAGTGGCAGCATTGAGTAGTCCATACCAATAACTTAGTGATTTCTCCATGTTTTTCCTGTTTTTCTCAGTTTTATTTAACATGTTATTCCCTCTTCCAACCCTAAACTAGGGAGGGGAAGTAACAACTAATAGACTTAAGATTATATAACATTCAAGATTGGTACATTAATATTATATCACTCGATGAAATATATGGTTATAAGTTATAAAATACACAGGCACATGATTGGACCAGTGTTAATTAACCCCTGCCTGGGATTAGGCCCAAGAAGCCCATGCTTAAAAAAAAAGAAAAAAGAAAAAGAAAGATTGCTGTTGCTGGGATCCAATATACGTTGCAAACAGTTTATAATGTATTATTTCTAAGAACTGTCAATTTGGTATGTTCAGCATAATTAAAGAAGTGTTATGTGCATTTAATTGTGACCCTTAAAATACAACCTCAATGTGAAGCATGCCATTCATTCAGGTTTACTTTTTTTTTTTTTTTTTTTTTAACAAATATTGATATATAAAATTATTTGCATTTTACTGTCTTTAGAAAAACTGCATCATTAATAATGTGGATTTCATAGATTATTTTCACATGTGCACATTTATCATATTGAGCACACACACTTTTCTTGTAGACTCAAACTTGTTTGGGTCCTTCCTTCTTCAGAGAAGCTGTATGAGCCCAATAAATGTGGCAGAAAGCAATCGATAAGCTAAGTCCTTGTAAAGCAGGCTAGATAAATTACTTTACAAACAGACAAAAATGGAATTTGTAAGCACATGACAAGGCTGAAATAAATATAAATAATATTAAAAAAAACGTGTGGGAGGCAAGCAAAATTAATTCATTCAGGTTGTCAGATGCAAAAGGAGAGATTTCATAAAGGGAAGGCTACAGTATTACAGACTCATGCATATAAATAAGCTGTGTTAAAGATCAATAGAGGTTTTTCATTATCCTGCATAAATCTGTAACTATGCCTCAAATGCTGAAAAACAAAGGAGGCAGATGTTTCCATATCCTTCAAGGATACCTTTTAAAAGGCTGATTGCAGCATTCAGTGTAAATGCAAGAGATCTGGCAGTGTACAAAACTGAAAACAAGTAGGGCTGGATACAATATGGGCAATTACCTCATGATACAATATGTACTTTGATATACATGTTGTGACTCAGTATATTGCAATCTGTAATTCAATACATCACAATATCATAACTGGATCGTTATTTAAACTGTGCTAAATAATTTTCAATTTCAGTCTCCTTTTTTTATGGGTGGCTGTATATAAGTAAGCTCACAAAGACGAGGAATTCACAGAAACGGTCTTTAATTCTATAATCCACAGAATCGTGAGGGAACATATCCACTTCACAAAGATGAGACCGGACAAAGAACTTAAAAAACAGGGAGTATATACAGGTGCTGGTCATATAATTAGAACATCATCAAAAAGTTGATTTATTTCACTAATTCCATTCAAAAAACTTGTATATTATATTCATTCATTACACACAGACTGATATATTTCAAATGTTTATTTCTTTTAAATTTTGATGATTATAACTGACAACTAAGGAAAATCCCAAATTCAGTATCTCAGAAAATTAGAATATTACTTAAGACCAATACAAAGAAAGGATTTTTAGAAATCTTGGCCAAATGAAAAGTATGAACATGAAAAGTATGAGCATGTACAGCACTCAATACTTAGTTGGGGCTCCTTTTGCCTGAATTACTGCAGCAATGCGGTGTGGCATGGAGTCGATCAGTCTGTGGCACTGCTCAGGTGTTATGAGAGCCCAGGTTGCTCTGATAGTGGCCTTCAGCTCTTCTGCATTGTTGGGTCTGGCATATCGCATCTTCCTCTTCACAATACCCCATAGATTTTCTATGGGGTTAAGGTCAGGCGAGTTTGCTGGCCAATTAAGAACAGGGATACCATGGTCCTTAAACCAGGTACTGGTAGCTTTGGCACTGTGTGCAGGTGCCAAGTCCTGTTGGAAAATGAAATCTGCATCTCCATAAAGTTGGTCAGCAGCAGGAAGCATGAAGTGCTCTAAAACTTCCTGGTATATGGCTGCGTTGACCTTGGACCTCAGAAAACACAGTGGACCAACACCAGCAGATGACATGGCACCCCAAACCATCACTGACTGTGGAAACTTTACACTGGACCTCAAGCAATGTGGATTGTGTGCCTCTCCTCTCTTCCTCCAGACTCTGGGACCCTGATTTCCAAAGGAAATGCAAAATTTACTTTCATCAGAGAACATAACTTTGGACCACTCAGCAGCAGTCCAGTCCTTTTTGTCTTTAGCCACTTCTGACGCTGTCTGTTGTTCAAGAGTGGCTTGACACAAGGAATGCGACAGCTATAACCCATGTCTTGCATATGTCTGTGCGTAGTGGTTCTTGAAGCACTGACTCCAGCTGCAGTCCACTCTTTGTGAATCTCCCCCACATTTTTGAATGGGTTTTGTTTCACAATCCTCTCCAGGGTGCAGTTATCCATATTGCTTGTACACTTTTTTTCTACCGCATGTTTTCCTTCCCTTTGCCTCTCTATTAATGTGCTTGGACACAGAGCTCTGTGAACAGGCAGCCTCTTTTGCAATGACCTTTTGTGTCTTGCCCTCCTTGTGCAAGGTGTCAATGGTCGTCTTTTGGACAACTGTCATGTCAGCAGTCTTCCCCATGATTGTGTAGCCTACAGAACTAGACTGAGAGACCATTTAAAAGCCTTTGCAGGTGTTTTGAGTTAATTAGCTGATTAGAGTGTGGCACCAGGTGTCTTCAATATTGAACTTTTTCACAATATTCTAATTTTCTGAGATACTGAATTTGGGATTTTCCTTAGTTGTCAGTTATAATCATCAAAATTAAAGAAATAAACATTTGAAAAATATCAGTCTGTGTGTAATGAATGAATATAATATAGTATAAGTCTCACTTTTTGAATGGAATTAGTGAAATAAATCAACTTTTTGATGATATTCTAATTATATGACCAGCACCTGTATACACAGACTAAATTAAGTAATTAATGAACGACAGGTGAAGGGAATCATTAATCAAACACACTAAGAAACTGGGTCAAATGACATGGCCCACAGACAAACAAGAACAGAACTAAAACACAATGGCTGCGTTTACACTGGCACAAAAAAAAAAAAAATCCAATTGTTTTGCTCACATCTGACACAGATCGGAATTAGTTGCACACGTGTAAACACAAAAATCTGCACGAGTTCCGATTTTTCCGCATCCGATCTGAGCCACTTCCAAATGTGGTTTTAAATCAGACACATCTCTGGACATGCGACCTACGTCTAAACATGCATATCCGATTCCCATTGGAAATCCAAGACACCACACGGCAAGGGCAGCATATTTGCTCACTGAAGCTTTTATGTTGTATTATGAAGCAGACGTGTCTGTATGTAGTCGCACTAATAATTTGCAGCTTTATTATTGAGGTGGGAACTTTATATGTCTATATTTTTCCCTAGAAAGAAATTCACACACACACATTCAGCAGCTGGATTTCACCCTCTGCCCGGTTCATTTAAAAGAGCCCACCGTGTTTTTCTTAATAAACTAAAAGCGTCACTGGGTATGCTACTCTCTCTCTCTCGTTATCATTACATTCAAATTCATTTAAATAAATGTAATCTTACCCATTACTTTATTTCACTTCAGAGTTATAGATCTAACTATCGTAAATAAAGTAACAAATGCAAATTACTTTTATTTTCAGGTCTATATCCATGACACTGACAGCTATTAACTTATCCATTCTGGCAGGTAATCATGGCCACTCGACGTGAAATATATAAATAATTTTAATAGCACGGCCATTCAAAACCTGTGTATTAATGTAAACAGATATCGGATACCAGTTGCGTCTAAAGTGAATGTAAACACACTGGTCAAAAAAATAAGATATGGACAAAAGATCTGATCTGTGCGTTAAGACTTGCAGTGTAAATGCAGCCAATGAAACTAAGCTAAAACAGAACATACATGTTACACTCTTGGCTTGATTGTTTAGACTTTTGCTTAGTCCAGGGTGTCATATAACCAGCTCTGGGAATGCTGGTTTTAGACCTGTAGACTTTTAGAAAATTTGCTGACTCCAGCCTGTTTCCATTCAATTGGCCTTTTACCAATAAAATGGTGTGTGTAATGGCATCATCCCTAAAAAAAGTATAGCTAAATATTTTTTTTTGTAATCGCTAAAAAATCTGCCTTTGAGCCGTTTCCATACATTTTTCCATACCATACATTGCATCTCAAATTATATTGTATCTTTCACATCCCAAATATGTGTAAAATGTAGAAGGTAAGACAATGGAAATTCACCCATTTACTGCTTAGGAAATATCAGAAGAAAGTGGAGCAGCTTGTCTGATTGGACTGCATATAACTGCCTTTGTGTGGCGAGGCCCATGGGTTTGGACACAGCTCAATTCTCCTGTATGCTCATTTATCCTGTATGCAAAATTTTAGGGTCCATAATAAAAAAAGATTGGTACAGTAAAAACATAGTGCAGGCTTATGTGTTCTACATCCGAACGCTCATTATTCACTCATTATTGGCCAGCATCACACATCACGGATGCGTCGTGCGGCTCGGGTTCAGCTTCGGCCAATACTGAGCCAGCGTTCGGACGTAAACACGGAAGCCTGCACTGCGTTCACTATGTCAACTGCGTATGACAACAGTTCAAATTGTTAAAAAAAATAATTATTTTGTTTTGTTTTTGCACACAAAAAGTATTCTCGTCACTTCATAACATTAAGGTTGAACCACTGCAGTCACGTCGACTATTTTAACAATGTCTTTAATACCTTTCTGGACCTCAAAAGGTGCAATGACATTGCTAATTTGTTTTCCGAAACGGAACGAAGGCCTTACGGATTTGGGACGACATGTTTTTATTGTTGTAGGGGATTTTAATACAGCTAACATGAGGAAGGTTCTTCTTGAATACCATCAGCACAGTAATTTCCCCACATGAGGGGATCCGACTTTTGATCAGTGCTATTCACTAATGAAAGACAGTTTCAAATCCCTCCCCCGGCCTGCCTTTGGTGAAGGTGACCATATTAGCATACTTCTGTTACCTGCATACAGACAATGCCTAAAATCAGCTGTCAGACCAATCCACAAATGGAGTGAGGATGCCATCTCCAGACTCCAGACTTTGAATCCACAGACTGGGAAATGTTTCAGAAAGCAGTAGGCAGTGACATCAATGAATATACAGACTCTGTGATCTTTTATATTAACAAATGCACAAAGGATGTTCTCTCTCTACGTATGGACATTTCCCAACCAGAAGCCCTGGATAAAACAGAGAAGTGTGCGTCAACTTGAGAGCACGAACCACTGCTTTTAACTCTGGTGACTTCATAGCCTACAAAAAGTCCAGGTATGACCTTCAAAAAGATATCAGGGCTGCTAAAAGGGCCTACAGGGAGAGAGTGGAGTCAGATTATATTTTAGGTACTTCAACCTCCTTACCAAATGAGCCTAACACCTTCTATGCTCGGTTTAAGGCTGATGACACCTCCTGTGGTGAAAATTCCTACTGACTATGACAGCTGCCCTCTGATCCTAAAAGTTTTTGTTGAGTAGATCCTTCTGTTTGTCGACTATATCTCTGCATTCAACATCATCATCCCGACAAAATTGTAGCCAAAGATCTGGGTCTAAACAGCCAACTGTGTAACTGGATTCTGGAATTTCTGACAACTGCAACTGCACGTCCTTCACACTCACACTCAGTACTGGAATGCGTTCTTACCCTCCTTCTGTACTCCCTGTTAACATATGACTGTATGGCAAAACACTGCTCAAATATTATCTGCAAGTTTGCTGATGACAACCATCTTATCCTCATCTCCAATCGAGATGAAACGTCCTGCAGGGAGGAGGTTGGATTACTCACAGCATGGTGTAGTGACAATAACCTTTCTCTTAATGTAAGCAAAACAAAGGATATATTTGTGGATTACAAGAAAACATGGAGACGGGGACATGCTCCTATTCACATAAATGGAGTGGAGGTTCAAAATGTTAAAAGCTACAAGTTCCTTGGTGTCCACATCTCTGATGATCTCTCCTGGTCCCACCATACAGTCACGGCAAGTGAGAGCAGCTCAATAATGTCTTTACTTCTGGCGGAGGCTAAAGAAAGTTGGTGTTGACTCAAGCATTTTAACTAAGTTTTATTGTTGCACCAAAGAGAGCATCCTGACAGGCTGCATCACAACTTTTCATGGCAGCTGCTCTGCCCTGGACTGTAAAGCACTGCAGAGAGTGGTGAGAACAAGGACTCTAACCACCTATAGCTCTCTAACTTTTTGTGCCACTGCCATCTGGCAGATACTTCAGAAGCACCCAGTCACGAACTACCAGATTAAAGAACAGCTTTTACCTACAAGCCATCAGGCTACTCAATAACAATTAATCATCTCCTGCACTCCTACAATTTATTACATTTTATTAAGTCACTTCTATATCAGTATTTTTTTTACAATTATTGGCATTTTTGCTCTAAATCCCTACATCAACAGTTTATTTTTCACTGCATAGTATATTATGTGTTCATACTATTTATTATTATTACGGTAACACTTTATTTTAGGGCCTTTTAACTAGTTGTTTATTAGCATGCATATTACTCAACATGTTCTCCAACCAATACGCCCACATAGGTCGTTTGTCACTTCCCTGAAATATGACCCATGGGAGCGTTTACTAAAGTTACGCCCCTATTGACAATAGGACACTTTCATTTTAATGCATTGTTCGCTTTTATCTGCGTCATATTTCAGGTTTCGCGTAGCTCAATTGGCAGAGCATTGCAATAACAATATGCAATCATGTGATCAAGCGATCATGGGTTCGATCCCAGGGAACGCATGTGCTCATAAAGTGTATATGCACCCTTAGTGATTTAAAGTAGGTTTAGGGTTGGGGTGGGTGTAGTCATTAATAAAAAAAATGAGTTTTGCTAAATGAAAATAGGACAAATGGTGTAAAAACTCCACACATTGCATTTAAATGAACACGCATTTTGATTGGTAACGACAGTCATACGTCATTTCATGACGACAGACGTAACACGACACTGTCATTATTTTTACGCCAGCTAGAGGGCGCATGACTTTAAAACGTAAATATAGGTCATAATTAAGGTGCTTGAAAAATGACCTATAGGGTAATTTTTTTTTTTTTTTTTTTTTTTTTGGAGGACAGTCTCATATTACTAGAATATTGTCTGTTTATTAGTACTTATTAAGCACATATTAATGCCTTATTCTACATGACCTTATTCTACATTCTTAACCCTACCCAATACCTAAACTTAACAACTACCTTACTAACTATTAATAAGCAGTAAATTAGTAGTTTATTGAGGGAAAAGTTATAGTTAATAGTGCATACATGTTCCCTATACTAAAGTGTTACTATTATTACTCTATATTTAGATTGCATTGTCTTATGACTGTTTTGTAAGACTGAATATTATTATCTTTCACTTTGTTCTGTGACCCTGACTGAATGTTATTGTCCTGCACTTGTCTGCGACCTGAGTCTTATCTTAAGCATTTCAATGCCCTGTTTACCCGTGTAAGCTGAGCAAATGAAATATAAACTACTTAAACTGGAACTTGAATTTGATGGCAATAGACATTTTGTGTGTCTGGGCCACACAAGGTGGCGAGGAGGCCGATTCTGAAGCCAATGTGGCCACTGTTGGCTCTGCCATATGGCCATGGAGCCTGTCTACAAACTCCCAGTACCCCAGGCCACGTAGGTCACTTCTGAACTCTTGGTGCCCCCTATCAGCTCTGTTACAACCACGGAGGCCATTGATTATCTTTTTATGCTCCGTGTCATGGCCAAGGAGGCTATCCACAAACTTTCTGTGCTCCATGCCACAGCCACAGAGGCCATATATGTTCACTCCGCCCATGTTTCTGCTCCACCATGGCCTCCTGATCCCCAGTGGTTCTCTGCCATGGCCTCCTGATCTCCAGTGGGTCACTGCTCCACCATGCCATACATGTCCACTCTGTCGTGGAGGTCATCTAATCCGCCGGCTCCATCCTGGTGGTCTCCATCTCCGCTGACCCTGCCATGGTCTGACCTTTGCTTCACGATCCAGGCCCGCCTCTGCTCCACAGTCACACCACCAATCCACGGCCTAGGTCCACCACCATGCTATGATCCAGACCCTCTTCCACTTCATGGACCTGGCCCTCCATCCCTCCTCTTTGCTCACCCCCCATCCCTCCTCTTTGCTCACCCCCACTCCACTACCCTCCTAGACTTTTATTTTGATTTTGTTGTTTTGTTTGGGCATTGGGAGCCGGCCATTGGAGGGTGGGGGGGGGGGGGTATGTCATGTCTGTTTTTGGTTTTGTTTGACATTCATGTTTTCATGTCTTATATTTTGAATTTAGTCATAGCCAAGTAGTTTCAAATGATTCGCTGTTCCCTTATGTGATCTTGTCATGTGGTTCCCTTATGTGGCCTTTAGTTCCTCTGTCTTCTCATTGGTCCATTGTCCTGACTGCTTTCAGGCCCTCATGTTTCCATTGTATCTTGTCTAGTTTGTTCGTGTAACCATTGTAGGGTGAGTGTAGTCAGATCTGTTCATGTCAAGTCTGTTTTTAAGTCAAATCATTGTTTGATTTCCCCCCGGTTTCACAGACAAGGCTTAAGCTTTGACATTTGACATTTTATATTTAACAGTGTTTTGATCTGCCTGCATTAACAGCATTGTATGCAAACTGAACTGAGCTGGATGATGACATCACTGTTTACTCCAGTACTGATATAGATAAATTAATAACTATTGTTTCTTACATCGGAATTAATCAATACTGAATTATGTCATTAATGACTCACCCTCATGTCGTTCTATACCCGTAAGACATCTATTCATCTTCGGAACACAGTTTAAGATATTTTAGATTTAGTCCGAGAGCTTTCTGTCCCTCCATTGAAAATGTATGTACGGTAGACTGTCCATGTCCAGAAAGGCAATAAAAACATCATCAAAGTAGTCCATGTGACATCAGTGGGTTAGTTAGAATTTGTTGAAGTATCGAAAATACATTTTGGTCCAAAAATAACAAAAACTACGACTTTATTCAGCATTGTCTTCTCTTCTGGAATCCTTTCCATTGAATTGATTCCATTGAATTGATTTAAGATGGATACTGACACCATTTTCTTTAAGCAGCCAAAATTATATATACCAGTTATCACTGTAAAGCTTCTTTGACATAATCTGTATTGTAAAAAGCGCTATATAAATAAAAGTGACTTGACTTAAGTTAGTCCCAGACTAAAATGCATGTTTGAGCTGTTTTAACTGAAAACAACTTACACTGACATATCTTAAAATATGTCAGTGCC
The DNA here is from genome assembly GCF_018812025.1 of Megalobrama amblycephala. Lineage (NCBI taxonomy): Eukaryota > Metazoa > Chordata > Actinopteri > Cypriniformes > Xenocyprididae > Megalobrama > Megalobrama amblycephala. Next base: position 5,921,766 of record NC_063061.1, read on the forward strand.
ATTGTTTTGTCTCAAGATACACACCAGTAATATATATTTTTTCTGGGGCACGTTTATAAAATATACTTAAATGCCCTAATTGAACTAAGGCTTAATCCTGGCTTAGTCTAAGCCCTGTCTGTGAAACTGGGCCATAGATTATTTGTATTTGTTCATGTTTGATTTAATAAACTGCACATGGGTTCTTATCTAGGCTTTTAGTGGAATCCATTACAGCTCTAATACTGCTTTAAAGTTAAATTAAATAAAGTAATAAAACTTGATTTTGACCTCAGTCAAAATGAATTGCCTGGGAACAAATAATAGATTCATAACACCAAAAATTGCCCATTAGATATACCCCAAAACAAATGGTCTCAAATTTAACCACTACAGAGACATCAGAGTGAGCAGCAAATGTCAAAAAGACTTCCGAAACAATTCCGAAAATGTTGGACCATATTTTCAAATAGGCACTACCTTTATAAGTAAACTGCAGATTTGATTTAAAACTACATTCCGTGACACGACAACAGTAGTATTTCAAAATTTATCGTGGGTTTTCTCCTCCATCATTATTGTTCGCTATGTGAAATGCTGCCTGTCTAGAACATGCAGAAACACACGCACACGCACATGCACACACTTATTTATGACTGTATCAGAAAAGCCCTAAAATAAGTGTATTTCACTGTCAGGATGTTGACTTGTTCCAGATGTTGATCACCTCACTCAATCTCTACCAAAATTTTGTGTTCACAGTTGGATATTTCTTTTAAACTATTTAAAAAAAAAAAAAATCTGACTGGCACAAAAGAGAAAAGTAATTACCTGTACTGGAGCTGATGGTCTCTTTGCCAATGACGTGGCCCAACAGGTCATACTGGTTGAGTCTAGAACCATCAGGAGCCACAGAAACAGATTTCTCATCATCCGCTGTCCAGATGTAGACAACCTCGTTGTTGGTGTAGGCATCTTAGAGAGACAAACCACAAGAGTACTGGTTTATTCTAACCAAAAATTTAACTTGCAAACAATTGCAATGCTGTTTTGGTATCCTTAATGCAGCCTTATTATTTTGCTTCAATTACTCTTAGAACCCTGTCAGTCCTGTTCCTGGAGAGCTATGGCTGCGTCCGAAAACCTAGGTAGCTGTCTTGCTGCCTCGCTGTCTTATAAGAGAATGACTTGTACGGCAGCATTTGTACATGAAGGCACCTCACGAAACTGATTTCGGACAGACTTCTGAGGCAGCGTAACAGTTTAACGATCTACAGCAATATAGCGCGAGCTTTGGTGAGAACTAAACAAATATTTAATTATTACAGTAGCCTAGTAATTTCTCGATAGAAATGATATCAAAATTGAAATATGTTGGTCAAAATCGTATATTTATACACAAACTGAGCAGCAAACGCAACCTTTGGATGCCATCTTTACTTTTCTAGCTCAGCTGTCACAGAATGGAAAGCACAGGATTGTGGGATATCAAAGGCAGCTAAAGACACATCTATGCTTCCTTCAAAAATCGATCTGAGGAACGTATCTCATGAGACAGGAAGTGAAGCTAACATTGGATTCGAATGTGCCTTGATGCCTTACTACCTTGAAATGTGTCCTCAGAAGGCAATTTTTTACAGTTTTCGGACACAGCCATTATGTTCCTGCAGAGTTCAGCTCCAACCTGCTTTAATACACCTGTCTGTAATTATCAAGTTTTCCTGAAGATCTTAATTAGCTGGTTCAGGTGTATTTGATTAGAGTTGGGCACCCCTGCTTTAAAGGTAAAGTATGTAGTTTTTGTGACACTAGTGGCACCTAGCAGAATTACAAAAACAAAGCCTGTTTTCAAACAACCTTGCAAATGCCCCTTTCACGTGTTGCACCTCCCCCAACTTAAACATCACAAACACAGCACTTACGGATGCTTGTGAAGGCATGTTTCAACAGGTAAAGTAATACTTTTAGCTGTGTTGCTATGCTATATAAGCGACTGAGTAGGCTAACACTTGCAAGGGTTTCACTTAAAACAACTTATCCAATATATCTACACAGGGCACTTTTTTTTTTTTTTTTTTTTTAATGAATTACTGTTGGACAAATTGCCTGTGTGGCTAGTATTTCTTTGCTTGTTAAAATAGTGTTTGGTGTGTGTAGTGTATAAATAAATTATTTTACAACCTTTCTGATATTATGCAAACTAAATGTTGTAGATTTCAGATGTACTGATAAAAAGCTTCTATTTCCATGAATGATGTAGTCGCTGAGTTGAAAAAAAAAAAATCATACTGTATCACAAAACAAATCTCATGAAAAATATGGGGGCAGTAGAGGGAATACATGCAATTCAATGAGGGCAATTGGAATGCAACTTTAATAAAGGCCGACTACCCATGGGTCAGCTGCTCCCTCCGGATAGCTGCTTCCTTGAATCTAACATATATAATGGGAAAACATAACAAAGGACTTATTGTGTTTGAATACACAAGGACGAACTTTGCAAAAGAGCATGAAAAACAATTATTTCGGGGGCTGTACGCAGCAGCAAACAATGCACACATGCAGACCGACTCATGTGCGCTCACACAACTCTAAGCAAGTGAGCAGGAGAAAAGCTGGCAGGCTTAACACTAGAAACATAATTCACACACAGCAGGCAGAGGTTTGCTAATTAAATTTTGATGGCCATAGAGAGAAGTTATTGTTTTATTCTATTAGAAGGTCATTAATCAAAAGCTAAACACATCAAATTTAATGCCACTTCATCCATTATGAATAGTATTTGATAATGAAGTGCATTATTCCATCTTCAAATATATATTTGCATTGTACGACTGACATCGGTTTATATTTATGGGGAGTCTGGCCTACAGGAAATGGCACAAGCTGAAAAGGTCAGTGGTGTCACAGACTTTCAGCACATTATACGAGAAGTCTTAAATTTAGTGCCTGTGCTAAAACTCAATTAATACTGTGATGAGAGAGAGATAAAGAGAATGGAACATGAGAGGATGAATTAGAAGCCATTCAAATTGAATTGGAGAAGGAAATATTTAATCGAATATCACTTTCCAACACTGTATTCATGTGAATGACCTTGTTATAGGTTGATTAATAGTCTTATAATAGTTTATAACTCTCAGTAGAGTGTTCCCTTTGTTAAATATTACTGCACAAAACGTCTCAGTATGTAACCATAGTTCCCTGAGAACAGGGAACGAGACTCTGCGTTAAAATCGCATTGGGGAACGTCACACGTGAGCTGATGTCTGCAAGCCAAGTATCAAAATACTCCAATCATATTGGCTGGCGACAACCTATGACATCATCACAGCGCGACCTGGAAGTATATAAGGAGAGCCTAGAGAACCAGTCAGTACCTTATTGTCTTGAGGGTCTGTTCGGCAGGCAGCCCTGAAGCATGGCAGGGCAACGCAGAGTCTCGTTCCCTGTTCTCAGAGAACTATGGTTACATACGTAACCTGAGACGTTCCCTTTCAAAGGGAACTTCAACTCTGCGTTAAAATCACATTGGGGAACGAAATACCCACGCCGCCATGCTAAAGGAGAGTGCATTCCAAGATGGATAGACAAGCGTCAAGCAGTTTTGAATAAAACGCCAGATAGCAACTCACCCTCGGGTCACACAAAGGCTGTCAGTGACAGCATTCCCTACGGCCAACAGCCCAAGCTGAGCCTCAAAGAGGCCTTCCGTAGAAAGCCTACCAAGGCTGCTCAAGGCTTCTGGGACCAAATTTTCAGAGAAAAAGTGGTCCCTTAAAGGGAATGTGGCCAGGGAACCGAAAGGAGCTCCAGCCAGTCACTAGAGGGGAACAAAGTCACCCCCAATGCCACCAGGGAGGCTGACCTGGTTTGATAAAGGACAAACTTAGTCTTGGCCAACCCTGTCTGGATGCAGAATCTCTATAACACATTCTTCAGAGAAGAGAGCAAGTAAGAGCGACTGCGAGAGGGACAGTAAGCAACTCAAACCCACGCGTAGAGACGGGCATCCTGGAGAGCAGAACTCAGCTGAGTGCTATAAACCCTCGTATTGAGGGGAGTATAATCCGCTCATCCTAGGATCTACTCAGCGCCTGATTATTTGCACTGAGGAGGCTGTGTGCTAGAGAACCCTGATAGAGGAGAGCACAAACCAGCCTGGGGCTGATCTTTAATGGGAGGCCTCATGGAAGCCTTCACCAATGATCAGCTAAGCACTATTACACAGACAACCCTAGCAGGGAAGTACAAAGCTCGACCTAACAGGTAGACCATACTGCGGGCACATAACCATGGAGGCCAGAAAGGGCCTACGTCATGATAGTAGTTCTATGTGGAGTAAGACTCACATAAGCTAGAGTACTTTGTCACAACAGTAGGACATTCAATGGGCTGTGAGGGCCACCTAGAACACCTGTCTTGCTGGGAGCAGGACATATGACTTAGTAACAGTAGTTAAACTGTAAAATGCCCACATGACAATCTACCTAACACGATCCAATGGATCGTTCCAGAAGTGAATTCAGTGTATTCAGTAGGATACTAGCTCTCTAGTAAGAGGATTACACTACAACATACGCTAGTATGTTCAAAAAAGGCAGCCCAGAGGGCCTAAAATCTTTAAGACATACGGCGTTAGTCTAGTGGCCATTAGGGTTCAAGGAACAATAAATAGAACCAACCTAGATACTAGTTAGCTATTTAGCTCAACTAGAGTAGAAACCCAGACTCAAGGAGGCTGATGTAGTAAAAACCAAACTTCAGTAAGGTTTTACCACAAAAACTTAACCCTGAGAGGTCAGCCACTCAGTAAAAGCACCTTTTTACTCTCAAACTGAGAGGAGTACATAACTGAATACATAACTAGTCATGTAAGCAAACTATGATCAAATAACAACAGCACTTGAGAAACACAAGCTGCTAAACTAGAAGGAGGCTAAAACTGGGGCGTATAATAGTCACCATGCTCTTAAATAGAGGCTGATTTCACAAGCCTACTATTATGAGAACATGTGCCAACCTGTGGCAGCACTAGAGTAAAGCTCACATAAACAAATGTAGGGCAAAAAGCTAGAACGCAAAGCAAACACAATGCTTTGAAATACATACCATCCTAAAGAGGATAAATGCTCTCATCAAACAGATTTAGCAAATTTGTGCTAAGCCCTAGAGGACGGAGGCTAAAAAGCTAGCACCGTCAAACTCAAACTTGAATGTTAAATCAAGTGGCTCAGGGGAAAGACAAATTCATAGCATGAATGAAGCTTTAGAGAGTGGGGCCTAACGTACACTGCATAACTTTTCTACGCAAAGATAAGGGCCTACCACCTGAGAAAAACAGCACCAGGGAGGCTGATAACAGTCTACAACCTTAGCTGTTAAACTCAACCAATTGCACCTATATGAACAAGGGGAAATGGGCATACGGCCTAACAACTCCTTCAGGAAAAGGCCAGAACTAGGAACTATACAACCTGACAAGGGATAATCATACATAGGGTAGTTAACAAACACACCTAACCTAGCTCTAGCCTGGCCGTTAAGCTGCGGGCCTATAGGGCCACACGCCTAGTAAAGCCTGGGCTTCACCGCCAAATCTCATGGATAAGAGAAAGAAAATGAAGCTCACAAGCAAACAATGTCAGGCGGGCGATTAAGGCCGACCTAAATATAGATACTAACTGAAGTGACGAGTGCTAACTCAAACTACTCTAGCAACCAGCAGACCAGAAGCTACTCTAAACAATAGCTGGCTAGGAGGTGGCCATTTTGTGGCCTGCACCATATATCATTCTAGCAAACCTATCAAACTTCAGTTCCCCCCCCCCCTAGCCATACAAATCTGAATGGCTAGAGGTTTTTCCATGCCCTCCCGATCTCAAACGCGGAGATCAGGAAGGAATGGAAAGTTTATGGGAGCTGCAGCATTCATGGACAGAAAGGAACCGCTCGTTGAGCCGTCCGCACGTGGCCCCTTTCTTAACGCGCTCTCGCGGCAGCTGCAGCCTGCCAGAAGCGCGTCCCATAAATACCAGCAGCTCCGCATACACAGCAGCCAGAGGAGCGCGCGCTGCTGAACGCGATGACGTCAAACACAGACGTCATCGTCATCCAGCAACTCATCCTTGTCAGCCCTGGGAAGCTGAGAGAGAATACAACTCTCTCAAACTTCCCAATGAGCTCACCTGCAAGCCCTGTGATTGCAGCCGCCATTTTGCCCCAGCACAAACAGGGCCAGAATCACCAGGCACAGATGCGGACACCTCTTCCCTCGAGAAGAGTGCCGAACGAGAACGGAGCGTCCCAATAGGGAGACGCTCAAAGTAAATAACAGAAAACACACAGACAGCGCCCTCAAGCACTGTCTATGCACGCTCCTCTCCCAGACAGAAAACGCCCAGAAATGTGTATTTCAAGTGTCAAAACCCTGAGACACGGATGAACACTCTCTTGAACATTTGTAAAGCATATTATGGAATCTCTTACCGGAGTCAATACAATCGTGATCAGACAGAACAGTCCCGAAAGACGATAAGATACTGACTGATTCTCTAGGCGCTCCTTATATTCTTCCGTGTCGCGCTATGTTGATGTCATAGGCTGTCGCTGGCTGATATGATTGGAGTTTTTTGATACTTGGCTTTCAGACATCAGCTCACGTGTGACGTTTCCTAATGCGATTTTAACTCATTGAGTTGAAGTTCCCTTCGAAAGGGAACACATTTGAGTATTTGTATTTGTTTAATGTACAGTGTAAACATGTATTTCATCTAAAATGAGCAGCCGGTTAATGAGGGAATAAGGAGCTTGTATGGATTATTAGATCTCTTCTCGCTTGGCCAATATAGGTTATCCTCAATTATAAATCATCATGCAGTAATACAAAAGCTCGCCATTTGTTCGGCTGGTGTGAAATGAAATAATGGAAAAGAAATAAGCAGAAGAAAAATAAAGACAGGGTCTGGGAATCAAGATTATGTTTTTATGGTGTAGTGATTTTTACTTTGTCCATCCAAGGACACGAAGTAAAACAGGGATTGGTACTCACGTCACCGCTGACGTTGTGATTTTGGATCACACGTCTCTTAAGGTGTGGTTATGAGTACATCAGATGACCACTTCCCCCCTTTTTCCTAGTTCAGGGCACTATTCAAGGTCTTTTACCTTGGCAGTATGAGAACACTCTCAACGGGGGCTTTTCATTCATTTAGAGTTAACGTAAAGTGGTCAGCTGATTTATTTGAAAGATTGGTGATATTGCTAACTTGTTGAACCGCTTCTGTATTATCAGCACAAGGAAGACACAAGTGTAATAAAATAAATTTTATTAACAAAAAGATAAACAAGAATAACTAACACAACTACTAAATGGATACCATGAATGATAAAGGAATAAAGTGCATAAGATACATAGAATACAAGTGATTAAATTGAGTGTGGCTATGGAAGAGTTACGTTATCTTATGGAAAGATAAACTGTTTCTCTGAAAATAATAAGGTGGAAAACCTTATTATGCAACAAACAAATAGATGAAAGATTATTTGTTATTAACTAACATCAGCTATATTACATCTAATGGGAATTAGGAAATTATATACTGATAATATACAACAATGCCAAGGTCTCTGGAAAGAGGTTTGGTTAAGTGATATTTACGTTCCACTTGGTTGAGTCCGATGACGGTGACGTCCTCCACTGGTTGTGCTGGGAGCCAGAATCTGTTTCAACAGTCTTGAACACGAAGCTCTGTCGGATGCTGATCTCCTGGAGCACCAAAGGGTCCTAAAATCCGGAACAAGCAGATGAGGCCCTGGTGTAGGTGCAGAAGGTCCTTAACAATCTGGAACATGCAGACGAAGGTACCTTGGAGTGAAGGTTTGCTCTCCTGAGCTTAACCTTGTGGCAGATGTCGTCACTGTCTCACTGGACGGAAACTCTGAACGTAGTGTTTGTTAATGTCTCTTTCTTCACAAGCTGGTGGCTTAGAACGTAGTCGTCTCTGTTGCTGCCTCACAAGCTGTAGACTCAGATCATGGGATCTGTTGTTGTCTCTCTGGATGGACCAGAGGCTCAGAACTGTGTTGTATCTGCTCTGTCTTTCCCCTTTGAAGGGCAGACTCAGAACGGTGTATCTGTTGTGTCTATCCTCGTGCAGGACAGGCTCAGAACGGCGTATCTGTTGTGTCTCAGCTTCGCAAGCGGGGACTCAGAACCAGGAGTGTCTGTTGAAAGGGTACCTTTATCCCTTTCCGATGAGGAGGAGATTGCAATTTGGCGCTTCTCCATTCGAGTGCTGTGATTGGCCGCTGGCATCAGAGGGGACACACAGAGTGTGGCCCACCCTTCTTTCTCCTGTGGAACTCATTTGCATAAAGCACAAAGTTGGAAGTCTTTACAGTGTCTTTAAAGTTTACCAATGCATTTCTCACTTTCCAAACCACCACCAGAATACCTTTGGCAATATTCTAAACAAATAGATACTAAACATGATGGAAAAAGATTGAACTGTCATTCAATTGTACATTAACAGCTGAATTTGTATCAGATGTTGCACTACAAATAGCTGTCACTGAGAATACTTATTTCTGTGAATAAGTATCAAATGGATGTGTAGTTTGCATCAGTTCTAAGGTTTGCAAACATAGTTTTGAATGGATTCGGATGGATCTTTGTGATCTCTCTTTGTTTCACCCATTGCTGCTAAGGTCCCGAGGAATTTTTATGGCAGTCTCTGGCCAACCTTAGGAAGTAGTGTATAGATGGGTGAAGGGCAGTAACTGCCTGTGGACCAATGAGAAGTCCTGTCCTTTCCCAGCTTGGTACAAGAGGTTTTCTTCTTGCCCTCTAAGAGGTGTCTGGATGTTGTCCTTACATCTTTATCTGATGGCGATGGACAGTTTGTTTGTGTTAGGCCACCAAGATAAAATCAAAATGTAGCAAACCTTTGTCCGCTGTTACGACAGAGAGGGGCCCGGCCATAAACTGGGCCCTAGAATGTGCTGTTCACTACAATGGTGTTCATTTTAATGATTCTTGAATATCTGCATTCCTTTGCCAAGAAAGACCAAATTTGTCTTGTGTTGATATTGAATTTACAGCCTTTCAGCAAAGGAAATCATTGATACACACTCCCAACAGAAAAAGTCTAAGGTTATGACTAACCATGGTTATCTGAGAAGGGGAACGAGACAATGGTGTCTGAACCATGCATGTGCACACAGCAATTTCATTTGGCAGACAACAGTCCATTGCGCCATCACTGGAGCGCCCGTGAGTATACGATGGCACCTGCAATGTACGTCATCATCTTCTTTGTCTGAAGGAGATGTGCATGCAGACCAGAGGAATAGCAATGAGATGCAGTGTCTCATTCCCCTTCTCAGGGAACCATGGATCATAACCTGAGAAGTTCCCTTTCAAAGTGGAACTCAACACTGCATCTTGTATTGACATTATGGGGAACAAATACCCACTCTGCCATGCTGAGGAAACGCCTGTCTCATTAGCTGTGCCTATTTACAACCATTACTTAGCTGGAATCAGACGCATCAGTCATAGAGGGTGTGATACGTGATCATCCCATCCATCCCTCTTTACTACTTTACAGAACGAAATAAACATGAATGAGCATCAGAAAATGTTGCGAGATACAGTAGCTTACTGAAATCTGTATCACGTCCTAATCAGCTCAATCAGTGTTGGAAACAATGTCACGTAACATAGAAAAGCCATTCGTTGACCATAAACTTGATAGTCAGCAGGAAAAATAACAAAACAAACCATTTAAAACAAAATGAACTGGATTAGAAACTTAATTGTTTAAGTATAAGTATTATAACTTTATTATTATAAAATGGATTTAAATTGGGTGCTTGCCTGCGTGTAATCAAACGCATCTTCATTGCATTTTCATTTTACTCTGGAGACTGAACTCGTGCTCTGGAGCGGAGGACGTTACTTCAAAATCCCAGAAAGTGGGGCAGGTAGGCTACTTAACCCAGATTTGAATATATCCCACCAGGGGACAAGAACTTCGGGCCACCACCATAATACTAGAGCTTGCTTAAATTGCTCTATCCTACAAATATTCTATAGCAGTTACCAAAAAGGGGCTTACTACTTTCCCAGATGCTTCCTTACATAAATACCCAAGTCTGTTGGGAAAGTAATTTAGCAGCTCCACCCTCGAGCTCTGTGCCAGACCTATCAGAAGGCAGATCATAAAATAAGCAAAATGCACTATTTACATCATGAGTCCAGCCTCAGAACCTGATGTAGGATCTTGCTACAACCTGTAGTCCCCCCCACCCACGCATCCACTCCCCTACTTTTCCTCAGCGATTCAATCTTTATCAAATCATTGATCACTTCCCTCAGACCTTGTCATCTGTTCCTATTGTCCCACCTCCTCTGAGCTCTATTCCTCGAAGGAGGAGGAGCCCGAGTGGCCACTCTCTGCCTTTGACCCTGCCTCCAGCCCTCGGACTGTGAAGGACTGTGTCCCCCAGAGGTCTTAGGCAGAGTTTTATTCAACATGGGATGTACTTCCTGAAAGCTGCCAACCGTGCCCTAGCCTCCCCAAAGGTTCCAAGGGTGAGATAGGCACATCAAGGAGAAAGTTAGCATTCTCTAGATTAGAAAAGATAACAAAATGCAACCTTTTCAGTGACTCATCTGTGAAAATCATCTTAGTCCACTAGTCCATGCACCTATCCTGCAAGTGAAATCAGGCTGAGTTTTTCTATAAATCTGGGTGTCATCCGCATAACAGTGACAGCTCAAGCCATACTTCTGAATGATCTGTCCCAGATGCAGTGCTCCAAGTAAAGAGGTCAAATTATTATTATTATTATTGTTACTATTTTTTGGAATGTAGTCTTTGGACTACAGTGCAAAAGCAGCCAGCTCTGAAATCCAAATGATGCCTAGTATTCAGTGTTAAGAAATAAAAAAATAAATAAAATAAAAATGAAGAAAATAATTAAGAGAAAAATGTGGAAAATCCTTTGCATAAGCCACTAAGCTACATTTCACTGATCTGCAAAAACTCACAGATTTCATATCAGGTCATTAATGCTATTCAGCGTTGGTTATTAAGACCAGTAAGATTAATTTTTTATTTGTATTTGTAAGTTTATTTATTGTGTTTATGTTTATTAGTTTTGTGGACATACAGTAATAGATGAGCATGTTTTTGAGGCAGTTTGAGGAAGGTCAAATTAATGTGCATGGTTTAAATTGCTTTATTTATTAATGACTATTTTACTGTACAATTGACTAGTTTACGGTACCTTATTACATTCATTTATAATATGAGAAGAAAGAGATTTCAGAGTGATACAAGAGACACTGGTTGCCTGGGGCAACGGTCAATTATACAGTGTACGATCAAATGCCACGATTGACCAATCTGAAATAAGTATTCCAGAGCAATGCGTAATAATTATGCTTACAAGGCACTTCTGGCCCTGTTGTAATTGAGGCAATCTGTTTTTTGACAATCAGCAGATTAATTAGTACCATAAAGTCACAGTCTTTTTGAAAACAACAAAAAAGCAAACATTCATCTAACATCAGTATTTATATATTTTCACATCACCGGGTTGATGTATTGGGCTATTCATCACATCGCATCTATGATAGCTGGAGATGTGCTCTGCTTGCTTTAAAGAGAATAAACAAGCTGTTATTAATATTGATGATAACATCTCCAGCAATGCAAAAACAAAAACAAAGCCAACCCAAATGAGCACTTTTCTACTACTTAGATCTTTAAACAGAAATGAGAAACGTAACAAATATTTAAAGAGAAAAATGAACAGACAACTTTGTAATTGCATTGTGAGGTGGAAGCAAGGTTGATTGGGGGATTGAGGGAACAGTGCTTATAATCTACTGTCGTTAACAAAGCTAATTATGCAGCAGACGGTTCGACATCTTATTAAGGAGCCAATTGTTTGATGTCTTTTGGCTGTATGCAACACAAATCCAATGAGGGGTCACCAAGCCGCACCTGTCAAAAAGAGGTATTGTGGGGGGAAAGGTACTAGTGAAAATGTATGAGCAGAGGACTTTTGTTTTATTGCCCAGTGGAATGTTTTATTCATAAAGACGTGACTGCAGCGTCATGGCGACCTTTGGTGTCATTGGCTGGGCTAGTCATCTAAAGCTCTGGACAGAAGGAGAGTTACGAAACGTGTTTGGTTGTTTTGGGACTCCACGTATACAAAAAACAAACTGTTTTGTTGGTCTAGTTTGGGGTTTTATTCTAACAACAATGTTGTCTTGGATAGATGTAGTTTATGGTAAGGAGCAAGTGCAGATCCAATGAGCACCAGACGTGACATTATGTACCATTTTGTGTTCTGGAGATAGACACTGCATGATTGGTTTCTCTGAGCTATGTGCAAAAGATAAGTTATTAAGCAGTTGATGCTCTTCCTGCACCCACATAATACAGTTCAGTATGCTGCACAGATTTCAATGTCTAACTCATCACCAAACTAATTGTGCAGGGTACATGTGCTTAAGGCAAACATGTAATATAATAAAATACTGAAAAATGCACTTAGGGCGTTTTCACACCTGGCTCATTTGAAGCATTTGTTTCAGAACCTGGTGTGTTTTCTTGCTTCGTTTGGTTCATTTAGGAATATATGATTGCGAAAATCACTCCAAGATCGCCTGAACAAGGTGGTCTTGACCCGATTGCACGCAAACTCTGGAGCGATTTGGCTGAGATCTGTTTGCAATCCAAACAGTTTCATAATTCATAATGGCAAACTTGTTATATAAAAAGCAGCAGTGTCTGATTCTGGGAGTAAGCACATTAGTTATCACAGTTGAAAACCAAAGCGTGCGTCTAGCTTCGTGAAAGCAAACCGAACCAAGAAGAAAATACAACATTGTAACAAATTAAGTCCCAGTTTTGGAACAAAGCAAATGATCTACAGGTCTTAGACAATCTAGACCAGTGGTTCTCAATGTTTTTTGGGCCAGCACCCCTCAACCCATTATCTAGGTCCCTCACCACCCCCCATCAAATAAAATGTAGTCTAAATGTCTTCCCTGAATATTAATCTGTGTTTATTATAATAAGGTCTATTATTATATTTACACTACCAAATGTTTGGGGTCAGTGCAATTCTATTAAAATTTTATCTAACATACCATGCTGCCCTGTTTTGAATGCTGAATAAATGGTGCAGTTTGCCTTGTGGTGTCAGTGCTTAATATGCTTTAAATTTAATTGTTTCTAAATGCTACAAAATACGTGGAAGACTGAATCGATGTGGATTTAAAGGCCTAACAGCCTATTATTTATATTCTGGAATAGCGACAGTAAATGTGTTAATAATGTTCTAGCTTCAACAATTCAAAAGTAAATCTGATAGAGGAAGCTTATAGGTAAAAACTTATTATAAATAATACCCTAATAGTTATTTTTATTTGGAGGTTGTTTTTTTGTGTTTTGTTTTGTTTTTCCACATGAAACACAAAAACACCGTTGGCTCAAGCCCCTGCCCTTTTTCAAAATGAATCAAAAGTGCCCCCCTCAACAATTATCAAAACACAAAACAGTGAATCACTCAAAAGTCACAAAATTCTTGTTTACTTTACATATCTGCCATCAGACAGTCTGAGACGTCGTTGCCATAACGCTTTGCTACGGATTTGCATCTTGCTTCGGACTTGACTGACAGACCGGACACCACTTGCTTGCTAACCACTATTCACTATATTCACACTTTTTTGTTATAATTATTCTCCTCACTGTAAAAATAAAATACAAGGAGTTTCTGTCAGTAGTTGTGTATTCATATTTGTGACCCCACAGTCTGTTTACAAAAGTGATCAAGAACTGTAGACCATATATGGGTCTCTCTGTGATTGCAAGTGTGTTGATTCATTTAAAAATCCATATATATATCAATGCTCGTTTGTCACATGTAATACACCAACCAGCTCAAATTTCATTGAACAATGTGAAGTGGTAATTCCCCGGACTTAATTAAAATGGTTAATTTCAATGGTTTCAATGGTTTTAAATTTTCAATTTAAATAGCTTTGCTGTGAATTGACTACAAAGCACTCCTGAAGTTGCCATTAATGGTAGGTATTGTTCTCTTATTTTTGTATTGCATATTAATTTACAGTTTGATGAAACTATCATGGTTGGTTAAATTAAGTCCAAATACCATATACAGGCCTATTATATGGAATGTAGGCGCGACAGTAAACAGATGCCCCATTCTATTTCTGATGTTGTTCCCATTGTTCTCTGAACATACCCTTTGAGAAACGCTAATCTAGACAGATGAAATGACAATTGGCAGAGATCACTTACAGCTTCCGAACTTCAGTGGGCAGGCATGGGCATCCATAGGAAAATCTTCCAGATGCATGGGGCACTCAGCATGGATGGTTAATCTATGTAGAGAGGAACAGACACATAGAGAGAACTTTAAAGTCAGCATGAAACAGTATTTGCAACTCATTTTACTTTTGTAATGTGATGTATTTCAGAGTGAAACAAGAACTGATGTATGGTGGGACTTGTCTTGATCCATCAGGAATTTACTGTATCATGGAAAGTGGGTGTTTAAGACTAGAAATAGGATGATCATGTTTAAAAAATCTTAAAATTGTCATACCTTATAGTCACATTTGGTAAATTAGAGTTGGGCGATAATATACAGTAGTTTACACTTTGCAATGATACAGGCAATCAAGCAGTTGAAATATGCTATATAGTATATATCGCTCTAAGCGAGTATACTATCATAAAGTTGGACATACTTATATGTCCACCTTTATATAAAGAGCTGGGCACAAATATAATATAGTGAAACACCACTGGCTTCCACATTTGAGGAGGCTTTTTGACTGGAAGGCTGAAGGTCAGGGTCACCCTGCATTTGCCATTAGATATTAGCAATTATAAAAATCATCTCAAATTTCATTGATTGAAATATGGTCAAAGTGTACTGTCGAAAGCACTTATGGTAAACTAAAATACAGTTTAATGTCACTTCTATTGAAATTTGTATTTCATGTATTAAAGGTGCAGTGTGTAATATTTAGGAGGATCTATTGACAGAAATGCAATATAATATACATAACATGATTTCAGTGGTGAATAAAGACCTTACATAATGAACCGTTATGTTTTTATTACCTTAGAATGATCCATTTCTATCTCACACACCGTGGGTCCCCTTACATGGTAAGTCGCCATTTTGCAGTGGCATGTTTCTACAGTAGCCCTAAATGGACAAACTGCTCTACAGAGCATGTTTCAGCACTATATTGTTGTTCTTCTTCTTCGTTGGTGTTTTTAGAGGCAGCTTGCATCGTCACTATGTTAAATACACACGAAGAAGAAGAATAAGTAGTAGTAGTAGTAGTAGTAGTCATCGTCCAGTTTAGAAGCAGAGACCGTTCTTTGTTAGAAGTAAGAAGAAACCTCATTGCTTGACTGGCTTCTCTCTGCAGTCTCAGACGGTGACATATTTGTCCTGTGTCGGCCACTGTAGCTTCTCTATGTGCTACGAAAGGGAGGGGTGAGCGGTGGACAGAGCAATTCGCAACCTCACAGCTAAATGCTGCTAAAATCACACTGCACCTTTAAAGGTGCCGAAGAACATGTTTTAAAAAAATGTAATATAAGTCTTAAGTGTCCCCTGAATGCGTCTGTGAAGTTTCAGCTCAAAATACGCCATAGTTTGTTTTTTTTTTATTAATTTTTTTAACTGCCTATCATTATAAATGCGCCGATTCAGGGTACGAGGCCCCTTTAAATCTTGTGCTCCACGCCCCAAGAGCTCGCGCTTGCCTTAAACAGCATAAACAAAGGTCAAACAGCTAATATAACCCTCAAAATGGATCTTTACAAAGTGTTCTTCATGCAACATGTCTAATCGCGTAAGCATAGCATTTATTTGGATGTTTACATTTGATTCTGAATGAGTTTGATGGTGCTCTGTGGCTAAAGCTAACATTACACACTGTTGGAGAGATTTATAAAGAATGAAGTTGTGTTTATGAATTATACAGACTGCAAGTGTTTAAAAATGAAAATAACGACAGTCTTGTCTCCGTGAATACAGTAAGAAACAATGGTAACTTTAACCACATTTAACAGTACATTATCAACATGCTAACGAAACATGTAGAAAGACAATTTACAAACATCACTAAAAATATCATGATATCATGGATCATGTCAGTTATTATTGCTCCATCTGCCATTTTTCGCTATTGTCCTTGCTTGCTTACCTAGTCTGATGATTCAGCTGTGCACAGATCCAGACGTTAATACTGGCTGCCCTTGTCTAATGCCTTGAACATGGGCTGGCATATGCAAATATTGGGGGCGTACATATTAATGATCCCGACTGTTACGTAACAGTCGGTGTTATGTTGAGATTCGCCTGTTCTTCGGAAGTCTTTTAAATAAATAAGATTTACATAAGAAGGAGGAAACTATGGTGTTTGAGACACACTGTATGTCATTTCCATGTACTGAACTCTTGTTATTCAACTATGCCGAGGTAAATTCAATTTTTGAATCTAGGGCACCTTTAAATATTTGTAATTAAATATACAAAATTGTACATACAAAATACTACACTAATAACACACTACAGTTCAAATTATGTTCAAAAACTATACATGTACTTAAGAATGTAAGTAAACATCAAATTGTGTGTACTTTTTTTAAAGAATGACAAAAAATTTAAATGTTGCTTAAAGTAAAACTTTTAATGTGAAATTACAAAGAGCACTTTTTTTTAAAGTGTACTTCAGTGTAACATAGTCATGAAAGTGACCTTTTACTTCATTGATGTTATATAAAGTATATTATTTTAAATATATTTTTAAGATTTGAAGTACTCTACAAGTGCACAGTTAATACCATTAAGTGCACTTCTTTTTCACAAGATAATATCTGTATCCTGTGGCTTAGATAATTTCAGCCGAACAGGAAAGTCTTTGAGAGGCGCAGCAAGATATTACTTTTTCATGAAAGAACTTTTATTCTCTTTGAAAAACTGATGAATCATTTTCAATAAGACCACAAACGTTTATTAACAAAGTAAACAGGGCTGATTATATTTTATTTGTACTATAAAACAGAAGATTAGGCAATAAACCGCTGAATCAAACTCTCAATTATATAGCCTATTTCATTTAATCCATTGAAGAATCTCGGGTAGAAATTCACAGCATCTTAAGACAAGACAGGGAAGAAAAATCGAACAGAGCAGAGTGTTAATCTAGTACAAAGAAAACTGAATAAGTGATAACAGCTTGAAAGAGATTCCTTAAACTGCAAAGAAGTGTTTGAAAATACAGGGACGAGTAAGCTAGTGGACGACGTCTTATGTGTGTACACTGCGTGAGCCATCACTTGAAATTAGCTGAGTCACAAGCTGACAGCTTGTATGGAGTCGGGTAAATTGACCTATAAATAGATCCCTGAAGCTTTTAATTAGCGAGAATCAAGGCCTGATCCATTGAGGTGAATCAAAGTCATTTCTCAGACAGTTTAATGACTGCGAATTGCTTCCTGTTCACATCTGTGGAAGAAAACTAAAGGTGCTTCTGTAATTCATTCGGTTCCCCTCTACACATAACATCGTCTGAATTTGCTTCGTTCCTCCTTGACTCTCTCCAAGGCCATGACTGTGAAACCAGAGGCACAATTTGTGCCCGTCATGTCGGACGATATGCAGCTCTCAGAAGGATGTGACATATTTATCCAGAAGAGGACAGTGAGAAGAGCATGTGTCTGTGCATCGCTGTACGTATTCTACTGAGTGACCGAGAGTCTGTGTGAACAGTAAAGGTCACTGAATTAGAATTGTTGTAAGCTTGGCAGCCAATGAATGTGAACGGGTGCAAGGGTTTGAGGAAATCTCTGACTTAATATTTGCTTCTATTTTCCTTCCATACCTCCTCATACCTCTAGCGTTTGTGTACCATATCATTACAGAGTGTGACAGGAAGCTAGCATTACAGCTCTAATTCAGTGTGCACATGTGTGCCTATGGTCACGTAGCGCAGCTGGCCTGTCAGTGCGCATGCACGCCGCTGCGGCTGCTTTACTGGCCATTTGTCAGTTTCACGGTCAGTGAACGTCATGGCTCTCTTGGGTTGGCAGGTCCCCCTGGGCTTTCCCCCCAGCTTTGCACTAGGTCTCAGGCTCTCTGAGCTTCTGCGCCTCTCATCTCCTCAATAACATACTGACCCAGTGGTCCTCGGCACATTACCTGTTCCTGAGGCAGCTCTGATGGCAGGGATTTGCTTTCGAAAGTCTCTACCCTGGGCATTCAGATATGTAATCCAGGTTCATAAAATTGTTTGGTTCACCTGCCTCAATTGAAAACATTTACCCTTCATAAATATTAAATACAGTTATGTTTAGTTTTTACCTAAAACATACCGTGTTCAGATAGTAATACAAAAATGTGGATGTCTACACTAACCATTTCATCCAATTGGCTTAAACAGCCTGCATTTTTACAGCACAAGTTGTTTTTTTTTATGAAATACTGAGCAAATCTCAAGGGAGCAGTAGCTTTTGTCTTTTTCAAAGAATAAAAAGAAGAAAAACAGCTCAGCGCCTCTGATATTCTGGGCCTAGATATGGGTCCAGGTATGGTATGGCTTGTGTCAGTGTATTATTTTGCAGTTCCAAAGAAATGTTACCCAACTGACCAGTAAATCAGCCATTTTTACTGGCATTTGAGATTTTTTGGGACATTTATGTTCTTTTTATGCTTTATCAAGTTTCTCCCTCTCAATTTTATCTTAAACCCATAAGAATCCAATTCTCTTATCTGATCCACTTTGAGTCAAATAGGATGCTGGTTGTAAAAGCCGCATTGCATCTAGAACACAGCTGTCTCTCCTCCAGCTACATTCCTGTGAGCTGATCTGGGCAAGGTGAGAGGTCCCTAAAGCCTGTAAGGACGAGCGAAACCATCTGTCCATCCTACACCTCTAGCTAACTGCACCCCAGGGCTGGAGAAGTGAGCTGTCTGAAAAAGGCCGAAAGCTGGTGAACTGTGTAAAAGTGCAGGAGGGCCCTGTCAGGATTCATGAGATGTGTTACTTGTGGAATTGCTGGAAATTTGTAGTAGAAAACTAGTAAAACATTTAAAGAGGTTTCCCTTAATTTCCCTTGATTTTTGACATATAAGAGATCATTATACTATAAAAAGAAAATCATGCAAGTAGTTAGTCCAAAAACAGCTTTTACTGAAACTAAGCTTTAGTTTTAGTTAACTACTTTAGTTACATGAACTAAGAAATAACAATACTTCTACATAATTTATTAATCTTAGTTCACGTTAATTTCAACATTTACTAATACATTATTAAATCAAAAGTTGTATATGTTAACATTAGTTAAAGGGTTAGTTCACCCCAAAATGAAATTTCAATCATTAATTACTCACCCTCATGTCGTTTCACACCCAGAAATCTACTAAAGACATTTTAAAACAGTTCATGTGACTACAGTGGTTCAATCTTAATGTTATGAAGTGACGAGAATACTTTTTGTGAGCAAAAAAATAAAAAATAAAAAAAATACAACTTTATTTAACAATATCTAGCAATGGGCGATTTCAAAACACTGCTTCATGAGTCTTCTTCTTTACGAATCTTTTGTTTTGAAACACTTATGACGTAACGAAGCCTCGTTTACTGAAATCACGTGACTTTGGCAGTTTAATATGCACTCCAAACCACTGATTTGAAACAAAAGATTCGTAAAGCTTCGAAGCTTCATGAAGCAGTGTTTTGAAATCGCCCATCACTAGATATTGTTGAATAAAGTCGTTATTTTGTTTTTTTGGTGCACAAAAAGTATTCTCATCACTTCATAACATTAAGGTTGAACCACTGTAGTCACATGAACTGTTTTAAATATGTCTTTAGTCCCTTTCTGGGCATTGAAAGTGTTAATGATCTTGCTGTCAATGGAGGCCTCACTGAGCCGTCGGATTTTATCAAAAATATCTTAATTTGTGTTCTGAAGATGAACGTCTTACAGGTGTGGAACGACATGAGGGTGAGTCATTAATGACTGAATTTAAATTTTTGGGTGAACTAACCCTTTAATGCACTGTGAACTAACATGAACTAACGATGAATGATTGCATTTTTATTAACTTGCATTTACAAAGATGAATAAATACTGTAGGAAATGTATTGCTCATTGTTAGTTCACGTTAGTTAATACATTAACTAATGTTAACAAATGAACCTTATTGTGAAGTGTTCATTTTTATTGAACTGTTTTCATTTTTATGATTTGTGGAAAGGAGTTCCGTTAGTAGTTTCAAAAAGCTTTAGAAGCTCATAAATCATGTACAGGTCTAAGGTCTGAAGAGACTCATATGAAAATCATACAGTAGAGACACTAGCCATTTGAGTCCTGACAAAACCTCTTACAGTGCTTGAGTATTGTTGTCTTTTACTGCATACTCAAAGCAGAACTGAAATGACATTCATTACAAGATGATTATTAAAACATTTCAGATGCACCTGCAGACAATTTTTCTAGTTATGTATTTCATCATTGAGGATTTCTTAAAAATACTGTGTAAAAATCTCATCTCCTCTCGTTCTCGTGAACTCAATGTCGTGTCATGGATATGTTTTTAAACGAGACACATTTCATCTATACTGGATCCAACTTGTAAAAAAAAAAATATTTTTGCTGCTTAATTTTACTTAATTAAAACTAATTAAAATAACTTAATAGCTGAACGTTTTGTATTTACTTAATTTAAATGTGTCCAATCTACTTAAATATGTAAAACTGAGGTTTACTTATTTATTTATTTTTAAATTGAAATTACCCAAATCTTTTTTGTAGCATTAAATAAAACTGGGGAGTAGATTTTTAGTTCCTTGCATGCTTTGCATAGGGCTGGACCAGGAGAGTAAATGTTAAAATTAAGAGTTATTTTATGTTTTAACTGAATAACTTCATTGCAATCATTTGCTATGCTAGCAACATAAGCTAATTTAAAAGTAAATAACAATCAAGGATGTACTGGCCCCCTGTTCAGGGTGTGTCCCCACCTGTGGCCTGAGATGCTGACCCTACAGGTGGATGGATGGATGGGAATTTCCATATCAAAATATGATACAGTACGATTTATAGTGTCCAAGTATCAAGCACTAGTTTACCAAGCATGAGATATTCTTTAACAGGTAATCAAAGTGAATAGTGGAGCCAAAACGGAGAGTGATGGAGCTTTTTCCTCATCTAAAGAGATGATATAAAATATTGCTCATTCCTTGTGCTTTTGTGCTGCTTGGGTTTGTGATAAATGAGCAGACAAATCTATTTTACTTCTTGCAAGATCTATCATATCTGAAATCCATGGACATAATACAGTTTGACGCAGTGAGCTGTACAGGAATAGACAAAAAAAAAAAAAAAGGGAAGAAGAAGAGGCGGCTGATGGTGATATTTCAGCTAAGCTCCCAAAAGATGCAGCAGACCATGCGCTGAGTATTACAGTTTGCAGCACTGACAGATTTGCCCAGTCATGGCGTTAGCACTTTTGTGTCTTTTTCTTTCTAAACTTTCTTCAGCAAGATCCGAGCACCTTTAACAGTTTTTATGAGATAGAGATGATACCTCCTGGGTATTGTGCCCACATAATAGTTATGATGTTATTGGCCCAGCAAATTAACTTGCGTTTGCAATGAAGACTTTGTGGAATATGACTTTAATAAATGAGTACTCCAGCAACAAATCAATAATAAGCGCCTAGAGATATTCGTGTAGTCTTTTGAAACTTTAACATTTTAATCTTAATTTGTATTCTACAAACAGTGAAAATAAAGTGCTAGGATAAAAGTGAATATTTTGTTTCTGAACACTGATTTATAGGGTAAGAATAGAGAAAATCACCTTTTGAAAGCAGTTTGATGTTTAATTGGCTGCTTTAATGATCTGTCTAGAGGATTTAAAAAAAAAAAAAAAAAAACTTGATTGACATGAATAATGTCAATGATGAATAAAAGCATTTGGCAAAAGATAAAGAAAAGCAACTGATGTATTATGTAACACTATATATTATTAACATTTTAACAACTATTTTTAAGCATGGATTTTCTTGTTTTCTGTTTACTTGTCAAAAAATAGATATTATATTTAATATTACTGAACTATATTTAAAACCTGGAATGTCAGATATTCTAGAAAAAAAGTTAATGTATTTATTGATTATATATACAAATGTATTTTATTTTTATTTTTTTCACATAGCCTTTTTTGTGATGTTTACTCTACACTTTTGTATATTTTATTGGGGGATTTGAATTTAAAACTATATCCCCTGGTTTCACAGACAAGGTTTAAGCTAGTCCCAGACTAAAATGCATGTTTTAATTGTTTTAACTGAAAACAACTTGAACTGACATTCTTTAAAACATGTCAGTGCCATTGTTTTGTCTCAAGATTCACACCAGTAATGTTTTTTTCTAAGGCACCTTTATAAAAGTTACTTAAATGTCCTAATTGAACTAAGGTTTAATCCTGGCTTAGTCTAAGCCCTGTCTGTGAAACCGGCCAATGTCTACTAAACTCTTTGCTAAGGGTACACTGTGTAACTTTTGACCCTCTAGAGATTAAAAAACAAAACTGCTGCATGCATTTTGCAGAAGAACATTGATTTGGTTGTGCTTGGGCTCTGCGTGACTGAATATGGTTATCCTACTGCTCATAAAATATTCACTATTAGGCTTATGAGATAACCAGTTTAGATGGAAATGATCTCAAGCTGACTAGCTGAAGATGTTACAGTAGATTTACCCTTTAATAGACATGGTATTTTCTTGAAAATAAATTCCAGCACAGCGCTACAACAACCATAATGAATGAACCTTTCACAATAGATAATGCTTTAAAATCTCTGTTATGAGTGCTGCAGGACTGAATGACATATGTACGCAATTTCTTGTGAAAACCATCCCACTAGGCATAAAATATAAATGTTTTGGAAGAAGGATTGTACCTGTGCAAGTGAACCGTTGCACCAGATGAGCTACCAAGCAAATTTAACCCGTGTCCAAACCAGACGTGTTGCGATTCCAATGACAAGAAAATTGTTTGTCCAGACCAGATATGACACAACTATGAGATGCAAAAAAAATCATAGCCGATTAGGAAAGCTCTGCACTGCATTCGCAATGAAAGAGACATTAATATATATTCAAATTCATAAATATTAGGGATGCACTGATACCATTTTTTTAAGGACCAAGTACGAGTACTAATACTTTTCTTCTAGTACTCACCAATACTGATGCCTATACATTTATTAAATTCTCCCTCTCGCTCTCTCTCTCTTTTTTTTTAGTGATGTTGCAGTTTTTCAAGCACAACACGGCGAGGCTAATGAATGTAGGACAGCTTCTTTATTATTACTCTAATGAAAAAAGTAATGATTTTTATGTGCTTGTCACAAACTTAAAGAACAAACATTTCACAGTGTCCAAGAAACTTCAAAGGGCATAATTACCAATATATATAATTGTTGTTATATAAAAAGAAAAGTTTGTTTACACTGAGTTCACAGTTTGAATGTTCAAAGTCAAACTTCCATTACATTCTTTTAACATTAAATAAAGCATATAATCAGTACATGAGATTATCACTGTCATACTTAAACCATAGAAATAGAAACCATTTCTAAAAATATAACCGTTTTGTATCGCATTGCGGCTGGTTAGGACAAAAACTCTAATTACCATGGAAAAGATACCTTTTATTGCGCATCACGTATGGTTAGGACAGGGTGTAATACACCAGAAAAGCTAGTCATGTGATGCAAATGTTAATATATATTAGTTGACAAATCATGCACTGTGGTGAAACTGTTTTGAGATCATAACACAGTATTGTGAAAGGAACGGTGCAAAAAAAGTCTTCGGTAATTGATATTCTGCCACAAATATCATTATTTGTATGAAAAGGAATAACGCATTAATGCACATGCGCACTTATCAAAAATGACGCTGATTGTTGACACACTAAAATATATAAATTGAAATGTAATGGGATGAAAGATATAAAATGTATTACTACTGAATGATAGCCTGACCATGGGCATAGGTTTAGGGGGGGGACGCTAGGTACTAGTCCATATCAATATTTTGAGATGACAAATTTGTCCCCACCAATACTTAGCAAGCTCCTTTGCACTGCTATTTGGATCGATTCTAACGGCCAGGACGACGACAGTACAAGAAACGCCGTAATTTGATTGGCGGCGGGGTATCTGACAGGCTACACTCGCGGGCCGGGACTACTTTTGTGCTTGCACTAGCAGCGAGCGGGTGGTGTGTGTGTGTGCGCGCGCATGTTGACGACGCCGACAGTAAGTTACCAGGGCTGTCTCTCTGCCACATACAAAGGCCAGAGTAAAAACATTTTAATATTCCGTTTTTTTGCCCCTTTTTGTACTTTGTAGATGCCACCCAAGAAGAAGAAAGGGGACATAAGAAGCTTTTTCATAAAGCAGAGTCAGAGTGTAAGTAGGCAAAATAACTAGCTAGCCACACAAATAAACTAGCAGTAGTGACTGACCAGGCTTTCAAATGCAGATTCTACTGTGGAAAATAGTATTAACTGGTGAAAGTATGTGTTACCCCAGGATGATAGAATGCTACGTTAGCAAGTAACTGAATGTCAATTAGCCTACATAATAATTTCTGTTAATAAAACGTTTGGTTGTGCAGCATTACACAGTCTCAGGTTTTTATTTTTATTTTTTGAGAGTGCATTTTTGAGATTATACAGTTATACTAGCTCTTTAGGGACAGTAGACAGGATGGTATATCGGGGTCAGGAATCCTGACTCAGGATACAATATAATGAGATGAAGTAGATTCACTTCTGTATTGTGATATTCTGTATTGCCAACAGTCTGAAATAAAAAAGGAAATCACCATTAAATCACTGGTATCTTACAACAAAAGAATTCCGTGGGGGTGTCCCCACCAAAGCTGAGACCAAACCTACGCCCATGAGCCTGACCACAGGTTGAGAGCCGTAGTTCCAAGCACACAAGTTTGTGTTGGTTTGCGAAGAAACTGTTTTGCAAAATGCCAAATTGTTGATCAATGTTGCTTTTGGGAAACACAAAACAGTGCTGTGAGTTTGGGCTGGATGGTTATCTGTCTGACCGAAGCCAGATGGGGGAGTAGGAAACTTAGTTTATTGAAAACTATTTTAGTATTTTTGTAATTCCATTTGGGGGCCATATGCGGCTCTGATTACATCACCAACACCTTCGCTCTAATGGAATGAACCACTCGATGAGGCGCACCATGCCTCTCTGTATGCCTCTGAACATTCCGTGGTGTCACTCAATCTATCAGCACTCTTGCACTCTTTTCACTCTTCTCCAAGTATGCTCTTCATAGAAAGAACATCAACAATGACCTGTACTCTGGCCTCTGGAGATTTACAACGATGATGAGAAGTGAAAAGTGTTCTTGACGTGTGACAAATCTACCGTCAGTACAGTGCAGAGTCATCTGTTACACTTATCATCATATCCCTGGACGTGGAAGTTGATCAATGAAGATTTACAGAAGCTGAGACAAGATTCCCAATGCACTGGTTCTGCTGTACTTAATGATGACAGTTTCTGTATTGAGGACTTTGATGCTTGCTCTCTCCAACCAGTCTGTAGTCACAGAAGAGTCGTATGGGACGAACAAAAGCCAGACGGAGAGCAAGGATCATTACACTTTGGAGACGGAGAGGAGGAAAACTGAGATATGAAGCTGAACCATTTGAAACAAAGGGAGAAAAAAGAACCTGGGTCAAGATGTGGAGTAAAAAAAAAAAAGAAAAAGTGTTTTGCGTTTGGAGATCTTACCCTCTTTAGGTAAATCTTATCTCGATTATACACCAGTGATGGCACCAATAAACTGCCAAATGATACTTAATACCGGGTAAATATTCATGTCAAATAGAGGAAAAAAAGGGGAAAATGATTAAAAGTCATACTATTTTTCCATTCAACTCGGAATATCAGAATTTTGAGCTTCTTATTGAGAAGGGGAATAATGACCATTTTTCTAAGTGCAAATAGCAAAAGCATGCTATTTACACTAAGTCTAAATATATTTCTGTCATGACAACTCTCGGAGAGATTGGCATGGTAATGGCAATGTTAATGTATTTGCTCTTGGTGGAAGAGCAAGTATTGAGACTTGCTGCTGCCAATACATTCATAGACATGCTGTTGTGAGCATGTGAGACATGCTGCTGCTGCACATATACATGAAATACCCCCTGTAGCAGATACATACAGGTGGAGCTGGGGAAGGTGGAGGGATTCTGAGGACGCGCTGCAGACTGCTAACAGCAAAAAATGCCAAGTATTTGAATGTTGAGCAGCAAGCTCATTGGCTGCTGATGCCACAGCAATCAATCAGCTGCGCTATGTAGATAATGATGTCATCGCTAACAAATTGAGGTAAGGACTTAGCCTGTGCCATCTAGAGTTTCATGACAGAACTTTTTTGTAAATAGTTGTTAGATGCTATACAAATACTATTTGCACCCCAGTGTAATGTAGTATATTATAAAACAGTATGTAATAATAACATCAACATATTGTGTGTATATGATTATATTTATTTAAATCATAAATTGATACGGCCTTATTGGGCCATTACCTGTCCCTATCTTTAAAGCTCTCTCCTAATCCTAACCATATTGAACCTGCTGATCGGTAAAGGTGTCCTCGAAGGTCTAGGAAGGGAGCCATGGTTTTGAGTGTGGTAACAATATGAGCTCCACACATCGGGGTCAATGTGCCAGCCCATCCGATCAATGTGAAGACACTACATTCAATTTCAATTATAGGCCAATTAAATACTCATTAAACATGTTTGTACCCACTATTAAATACCTGTTAGGCACTTTATATCCACTTTTTGAATATGTACCTGGCGTGTACCTGGTCTGCAACAATGTTTAGGTTGGTGGCTTGCATTCCAAGCAGCACATTGCCCAGAGCATCACACTCCCTCCACTGGCTTGTCATTGTCCCACATTGCATCCTGGTGCAACCACTTCCCCAGGTAAATGGCACACACGTACACAGCCGTCCACGTGGTGTAAAAGAAAACAGGACTCATCTGACTAGGCAACTTTCTTCCACTGCTCCAAGGTCCATTTCAGACACTTGCTCATTGTAGGTGCTTCCGCAAGCCTTGCTTGTTTGCTTGCCATCTAATCTACCCTGACCTTAATATGTGGCCTTGTTAGGAGATGATCAACAATATTCACTTCACCTCTGACTGGTCATAATGTTTTGATTCATCAGTGTGTAGGTATATTTTGTGGGACGGATGAGAGGTCTGACTGTTTAAAAGAAAATGCCTGAAAATGAAAGAGGATGTCAGACACAGTGAAATTAATGAGTTTGTTTCACTCAAATGATAAAGTTCACTGTACTTATTAGAAAAAAGTTGCATGAACTCAAAATTTGATTGTAGTAACCTGAACTTAATATTATTGAGTTGCAGCATTTTTTAAATTTCCAGCATGCTTAGCATTAGACTGTATAAGGAAAGTAAATGTTGTAAATGTTTTTACACAAGATTAACATAGGGAGACAAGTTTGTGTTTAATCTTGTGTCATGTTGGGATTTACAGGGGGTTCTGATTTGTTAGTTTTGTGGGGTTACCATTGTGGTGAAGAGTAGAGCCTGTGGTTAGGTTGAGGATGGGCTGCAAAACGTTTAAGACCATATATACTGTAGCACATGCTATTTTAACCATCTAATATTTAACCAAGATCTGAATGTGATGTTTATGTAAATAAACTGTATGTACAAACCTGATTTCAAAAAAGTTGGGACACTGTACAAATTGTGAATAAAAAAGGAATGCAATAATTTACAAATCTCATAAACTTATATTTTATTCACAATAGAATATAGATAACATATCAAATGTTGAAAGTGAGACATTTTGAAATGTCATGCCAAATATTGGCTCATTTTGGATTTCATGAGAGCTACACATTCCAAAAAAGTTGGGACAGGTAGCAATAAGAGGCCAGAAAAGTTAAATGTACATATAAGGAACAGCTGGAGGACCAATTTGCAACTTATTAGGTCAATTGGCAACATGATTGGGTATAAAAAGAGCCTCTCAGAGTGGCAGTGTCTCTCAGAAGTCCAGATGGGCAGAGGATCACCAATTCTCCCAATGCTGTGGCGAAAAATAGTGGAGCAATATCAGAAAGGAGTTTCTCAGAGAAAAATTGCAAAGAGTTTGAAGTTATCATCATCTACAGTGCATAATATCATCGAAAAGATTCAGAGAATCTGGAACAATCTCTGTGCGTAAGGGTCAAGGCCGGAAAACCATACTGGATACATGTGATCTTCGGGCCCTTAGACGGCACTGCATCACATACAGGAATGCTACTGTAATGGAAATCACAACATGGGCTCAGGAATACTTCCAGAAAACATTGTCGGTGAACACAATCCACCGTGCCATTCGCCGTTGCGGCTAAAACTCTACAGGTCAAAAAAGAAGCCATATCTAAACATGATCCAGAAGCGCAGGCGTTTTCTCTGGGCCAAGGCTCATTTAAAATGGACTGTGGCAAAGTGGAAAACTGTTCTGTGGTCAGACGAATCAAAATTTGAAGTTCTTTTTGGAAAACTGGGACGCCATATCATCCGGACTAAAGAGGACATGGACAACCCAAGTTGTTATCAGCGCTCAGTTCAGAAGCCTGCATCTCTGATGGTATGGGGTTGCATGAGTGCGTGTGGCATGGGCAGATTTTTCACCCATAGAAAACATTTGGCGCATCATAAAGAGGAAAATGGGACAAAGAAGACCTAAGACAGTTGAGCAACTAGAAGCCTGTATTAGACAAGAATGGGACAACATTCCTATTCCTAAACTTGAGCAACTTGTCTCCTCAGTCCCCAGACGTTTGCAGACGGTTATAAAAAGAAGAGGGGATGCCACACAGTGGTAAACATGGCCTTGTCCCAACTTTTTTGAGATGTGTTGATGCCATGAAATTTAAAATCAACTTATTTTTCGCTTAAAATGATACATTTTCTCAGTTTAAACATTTGATATGTCATCTATGTTGTATTCTGAATAAAATATTGAAATTTGAAACTTCCACATCATTGCATTCTGTTTTTATTCACAATTTGTACAGTGTCCCAACTTTTTTGGAATCGGGTTTGTAATTAACATTACAATGAGTGAAGCTGAGAACTGTGGGAGTGAAGGGATGCCTGTGACGTGATTGTTAATGAGAGACACCCGTGCACCACACTGGCCTTGCTCCGTTTCCACAGCTCTCGGCCCCGCCCCACTTGTCACAAAAATTTTAAGTTAATTTAATTATTAACTTATTATCTTAAAAACAATTAGTTAGTTTACTTAAATGGTTTGAGGTAATCATTTTCCTCAAATGTCTTGAGTATTCTGAACTTATCGAGGATACAGCATTGGGGATTGTTCAGGGCAGAGTTTCCCAAAAGCATCGTAAGCTTAAGTTGATCGTAGCTCCATTGCCACCAATGGAGCTACGATCAACTTAGACTTACGATGCTTTTGGGAAACCCTGCCCAGGTCAGTTTCATCAAGTAAGTAAGTCTGTTGCTCTGCGTGGTGAATGGAGTGCTGACGAGACATGATCAGGTGCCATGGAAGATCATAGGAAATTATGACAGATAATGTGAGTTCATGTAAATTTAAAGAATTACACTAATTGTTATGATACAGACGGCACGGAGGCAGAGGTAAAAGCAAGTATGGTGGTTTATTTGAGAAACAGCAATGAGCAGGTGAGTAATTGGAAGATGGAGAATTCAAATGAGATGATAGAGGTTAGATACTGTCCTTGTGATTGCAGATGGAGGTAGAAGTCGAGGAGATGGAGAATGGCTGACGAGGAACACTCACACACACACACGGAAGGAGGAACACAGGAGGGGAACTGGAGACAACGGAGCGATAGGGATAGCAGGTTGGTAGCAGGTTGAGTCCTTGAGGTTCGCATACATGAGTCTGTACTACAAACGAGACCGGACAACTGATGTGTGTGTGAGTGTGGGTTAAATAGTGCTGGTGATTAAGTGGCTGATGATGTGCAGGTGGCGATGATTAGAATTCCGGTGATTGGGTGCGTGGGTATTGACGGGAGGTGGAGCCTGACGTGTCTGTGACACTAATATGGCATCTGTTAATATGTTATTCACAATGGTAGTCAATGGTAACAATATTGTGCATATTAATGACCATGATAAATTACTGAATATGGCAGACGTCTCTGAAGCATGTGGCTCATGCAGACTATATATATTTTTTTTTAATTACATTTTGGCAGTATCATGATTTTGGTTTTTGGTTTTATTTCGATTAATCACATCACGCAGCCCTACTTTTAGATAAGCCCTAGACTGAACAGAAGAAAGATCACTGAAGCACTGTAAAAATGAATCTAGCAAGTTTATTTATGCAAGTCAGTTTTGACTGGCTGCTTTCAGAGTAGTCAGACCAAAAAAAAAAAAAAAACAAACAACACCTGCCCATCCATTTGGTCCTTGAAAGAAGGGCAGCTAAAATGCAATGGCAAACAAAAAACCCTGTATGATTGAGTGCAGGATGCTTGCATACCAGAGCTGACACACAGCTTACATGAGAAAATGAAAACACAGTTTCTTTATACCTCATCATGCTCTCAAGGTTGATTGTGAAAACTGCTTTGGCAAGTGTTATTTTCAGGCTGTCTGTCTTCGTGGCGTGATTATACAGTGATGTCTGACTCTTTCGAACAGAAAAAGCTCTCTGTTTCAACACCTCAACAGGTAGAACTCACAACACCTACCGAATGAGAACATTCTGAAAGTTTATGAACCTGAGTGCCACAGTTTATCAAAATACAAGATGTCACATTAGAGCCAAAGTGACTTTTAAGAACCTGACATCTAAATCAAGAGTTTAGCTTGGATTTGTCACTTCACTCCCACAAAATATATGCCCCTCCCCAAACCCTGTGGGATTTCATAGTGGTTTTGCATGGAATGACAAAGACACAGTCATTATATAATGACTGGAAACCGTAAGCGTCACTAAACCCTATTTAGAGAAATTTAGCTTCCATGTCTTTCATCTCAGCTCTCCAAAAATTAGTGATTAACTGTCAACACTCTTAAAAATCTGTGATTATGTGATGCTAGAGCTGTCTCTACATGTTTGCTGAAAACCGCAGCTGCTGTGAGCTATCGGAGTTATCACTCTGAAATATCCTATTACCAGTTGTTATATTAAGTATTGTCCTTAGTGAAACTAACAGCTTTACATTATTTTTGCTATATAAAGATAACTCCAAAACTGACTTAAAGGCCTTTTATGTGTATATTTTATAGTTTTCCCATGTTGCAACAATGTTGAGGGAACTTCTGAAAAACATTGCTCTAAATTGTTTTGAATGAGAGAGAAGCTCAGACAACTGACAATGAGAAAAAGTAACATAAATGTAGCTAATGCTGTAACATAATTAATTAAGTTTTTATGAGAAACACATTAGTATAACATGTAACTTTTAAAAATGACATATTCCACACTGGTCCCTAACGTGCAGGGTGAGGGTTGGCCTCACAAACAAGCCCTCTGTAGTTATAATACTTCATGGTAATTAGCACAAAGCAATCTTAGTAATTACCATTATTAGAAGTGACTGGTGGGAGTGCTTTTATATCAAGCAGCCACACACCAAACAATTAATTTCCCTTTACGTTCAGAAAAATTTCATTATCTCATGCGAGCGTTCAATTGAAGAGGTGGCATGCACTGGCGAGAGCACGGTAATCACTCAGTAGCGCTCTGTTTCTCAAGGTTCCAGAGGGGAGTGGCGGATGTGTGGGGGAACAGATCAAGGCCATCGGGGTTCAGGGCTGTTTACGAGCATTGTGTTAATCTGTGTCAGTAGCCTGTTGCTTGGAAACCTGGGCAAGAGGTTTATTTTTAGTCCACTCAAACCATGTGAATGGTTTTTACAGTGGGGGTCTATTAAAAAATAAAAATAAAAAAATAAGAAAATATCTGCATCAGGAGACGATCTTGCTTTCAACTGTTCCTTGCAAGGCTGGGAGAGAGTGTACAGCCTTGAACTTTAAAAGGAAGCGTGCAATGAACGAACCAATGAGTTGTTTGTTTACAACCCCTGATTTTAACAAACCCCTAAGCTTAATTATTCATTTTCAGGATGTAACTCGTGTTGCACACTCTTAAAAATAAAGGTTCCAAAAGAGGGGTTCACATGCCATGGAAGAAACATTTTTTTTTTCAGTGAAAAGTTCCTAAAAGAGAATTTTTTTTCCCTAACACTGTCTACATGCAATGCAACGAAAGCAGATAGAACCCATTATAATCAGTGATGCTGTCTACACTGGATGTGGTGTGATGCGACTCGAGAAATCCCTGCCGGAAAAAAAAAAATATGCTGTTCTATTTCTGACATACTTCAAGCTCTTGTGCTATTTCTGACACTTTTTTTTTTTTTTTTTTACGGTGGCCCAGTAGTGCACAACACAACAAAATTAAAAAAGCAAACATAAGTTCACAACACAACGAAATCAAGCCACAACACAACGGAATAAAGCACAACACAACGGAATCAAGCCACAACACAATGGAATCGAGCCACAACACAACGAAATAAAGCCACAACACAACGGAAATGCTCCCTACCACTTGGGGGCTCTCAGAGCTCGGTCATGTTCCTTGCCACTGTTCTATAAAGTTGACAGTCTTACAAATATATCAATACCATAATTAGTTTTAAGTATGTAAACATTGTATATCGACATTAAATATGAATTAAAAATCAACTACGTGCACAATAGCTTCATATTTATACTTGTGAATGATTTGACGTGATACCACGGCGCATGATGAAGGGAACGTCTGCCAATTCCACCAAGTCGTTAAAACGTATAATTTGTATTCATTACAATGACTTTTATACATTTAAAAACAGACATGTTCAAATTCCAAAGCTTGTTAGTTCATGTTGGTAAGACTGACAAGCTTTGGAATTTGAACATGTCTGTTTTTAAACAGGTTACATACTGTTAAAACTAATCGTGGTGGTATTGATATCACTGCCGAACAGTGGCAAGGAAAACTAACTTTACCGAGCTCTGAGAGCCCCCTAGTGGTCGGGAGCATTTCCGTTGTGTTGTGGCTTGATTTCTTTGTGTTGTGGCTCAATTTCATTGTGTTGTGGCTTTATTCCATTGCATTGAGCTCAATTTCGTTGTGTTGTGCACTACTGGGCCACTGTAGAAAATGAACCAAAACAAGCGAATACTTGACGTACAGACATGAGAAATATCTAAATAAAAACCTTTAAATGACTACTTTTTGCTCTTTTTACATTAAATGCACTAAATAAGTCACTTTGGAATATGTCACAGCACGTTTTAGATGTGAAATAAATGTGACTTATAGTCTAGAAAATACAGTATAGCAAATTATTCCGGTCACAGCCCCACTTTGAGAACTGCAGGACTATATCACTACACTGTTAGTATATAAATTGATCCTTTGTTTTAGAGAGGGTAATTAATTCAATGTTTGAAAGCCATTGAACAATAATATGATTTTTAAGCATTGTTCATGCATTTGTGCCACAAATGACGCAGCCACCATTGTTAAATCTGCCTGCCAGCAGAACAGACAGATGGTTGTTTCTCTTTGCTAAGAATAAAGATAACATTGTTAGATAACATTTTTTTTTTTTTTAATAATCTTTTGAATATCTAATAGCCTGACACCTTCACTGAGGGTGATTAGGCATGTAGGAGTCTCTTGTTTGAATGTATGTCTGCCATTCATTCAGCCTCATGAGACGAAACACTACAATCCCACATGCTGCCTCTTATCTCCCACGACATAATGACTCGCTATTCTGCTCTCCCCTCACTCAGAGAGCTCATTAGCTCACCATACCTTACAAAAAACACCTTCATTCTCTGGGAACATCAATAAAGGAACAGGTCAACACAGAAAATACACAATACTGGTGTTATGGATAGAAACACAATTAGGTATCTACGATATAATTCACTGTACAGTATTCACTGTATATACTATGTGAAAGACTATGCAGTATGCTACAAAAATGCTTTAACAATAGTATGCTTTAAAAATAGTATGCAATGATATATTGCAGTCATGTGACCTCATCTCATTGCATTTTAATATCAGCGATTGGTGTCCTTGTTTAGAATAGTAATTTCATATTTTTTATTCAAAAATCTTTAGTTCACTTTCAAATGAAAATGACCCCAAACTTTGAGAACAAAATTGGGGAAATATTAATAAATATCCTGACGCATCCGAGCTTTATAATGGCATTAAGTGTTACCAAACGAGTATGAGCTGAAGAAAGTGTCTCTATCCACATCCATCCATCATAAATGTACTCCACACAGCTCCAGGGGGTTAATAAAGGCCTTCTGAAGTGAAGCAATGTGTTTGTGTTAAAAACACATATCCATATTTAACAAGTTATGAAGTAAAATATCTAGCTTCCGCCAGACTGCCTTCCATATTCAAGTTACGAAGAAAGTGTAAAACTCTTGCGGTTCAAAAAGTTTATGCTGCGTCCTACGCCTTCCCTATTCAATTTACGGAAAAAGTGTAACTGACGCCTTCATAACTTGGAGTACGTTTTTCTTTGGATATGACAGGAAATTAAGGAAGTATAAATGGATAAAAATAGTATTCAAACTAGTATTCAACTTACGGAAAAACTGTAACTGACACAACGCCAGTTTACACTTTCTTCGTAACTTGGAGTACGTTTTTCTGTGGATGGAAGCATTTTCTTGAGCTTCATACTCCTTGGACCCGTTCACTGCCATTATAAAGCTTAGATGCGTCAGGATATTTATTAATATATCTCCAATTGTGTTCATCAGAAAGATGAAAGTCATATACACCTAGGATGGCTTGAGGGCGAGTAAACCTTTAATTTTCATTTTAAAGTGAACTAATCCTTTAAAGGGCCATGAAACCCTAAACTAAATTTTCTGAGATTTTAACGGAGTTATGTGTGTTGAACATCATTGAAGTCAATGTTATCATCCATTTTGATTGTAGGAGAAAACTAGTTAATTTGAAACCTTTTTGCTCTATTTTCAACTTTTGTTTAAGTTTTTGTTTAAGTTTTCAACTATTTTCAACTTTTGTTTAAGTTTGTCTTTGTGTCAACGTCACAGGATGTGAAGTTTTCTTGTACTATAGTACAGCGATGGCTCATCGGTGTCTCGTAATTATTCATGAGACTGTGTGTCCTTATCCTATGAGAAGGCACCTTGCTTAATTATTTATGACAGGACGTGTTGATTTCATGTGACAGGCGCTTCAAACAGTGAGATTGCATACTGTAAGTGAGAGATACATTAATGTACCAAAACAAGTCTTTGTTTCTGCTTTGTAAGAGTTTCTGCGTCGCATACGTTCTCTTCAATATATCCCAAGTCTTCGACACAAACACGATTCATCCATTGTGAGTGTAACAGGTCTTTATGGGCTTTTAACCTATCAAATGGCTTCGGTAACTTTAGTATAGGGAACATGTATTAACTATTAACTACGATTTTTCCCTCAATAAACTCCTAATTTACTGCTTATTAATAGTTAGTAAGGTAGCTGTTAAGTTTAGGTATTGGGCAGGATGAAGAATGTAGAATAAGGTCATGCAGAATAAGGCATTAATATGTGCATAATAAGTACTAATAAACAGCCAATATTCCAGTAATATGTATGCAACTAGTTAAAATATCCTAAAATAAAGTGTTACTATGACTTCATATACATTTTCGGTGCACAGAACAAATGCAAATGGCTGTGCATTTATTTGTGCATTAAATTATAGCTGTCACAGGATATCTATGTATTTGTGTAATTTATGTGTATTGTGTGTAATGGTACATTGCAGTGTGCATTTGTGGGAAGTTTTTATGCTTTTAACTCAATGAGAGTGAAATAAAACTGTCTGAATAGAAGCTGTTGCTGTGTCGTTGGTCTCCACTCTGCAGCTCAACATGCCCACTTTTGCAGCATTTTTCAAAACTGTAGTGAGAACTGACTGCAGCTGTTGGCCATACTAGATACTGACTAGCTACTTTTAATATTTGTGCCTACACGGTGCTTGTTTATGTTTGAAGCACTAGAGTATTAATCCATAAAAACTTGAAACACGCTTGCTTCGGTCAGGATATGAACTGTGATCCATGCTGCAAGTGTTGTTAAACTCATCAAGGCGTTTCCTGCAGGATTTTCATTGATGTGCAGCCTGTACATATCTGTTAACATCTCAAAAAATGTGTTTCAGGGTTTCATGACCTTTTAAAGGGTACAGTAATTCCACATCATTTTTTTTCTCCCCCCAGTTTTTATAAATACTTCAACTGTTCTATTTGCACTAGACTAAAAGTATGTATTTGTTTTGACAGATCTGTGATTTAAAAATGACGCCACCGGAAATGCTTCAGGACCAGACATGTGCAGTAGCATTCCGGCGTGTTTGTTATTGTTTACGTCATTGAAATTGTCAATACTGCAGATTTTTGCAAATGAAATGGCTCATCTGGGTGTTATCTATGGTATTCTGAAAATAGGCTTTAACTTGAATCCCCATGTGCTATTACAATATAAATTGGATGGTTTTATGGTTTAGTCATGATATCAGGCATGTTGCAGAGATTTAATATAAGTTTAGTCCATCAATCTAAACAGCTGTGGCATTGTTAATTGCAATAATGGAATGTGATTTAGATGCCCCCGCTGTTCGGTTTAGAGCGTACAAACATCATTAAAATGATGCCCTGAGCCCTTTTTTTCCCCTCAATTCAAAAGCAGACTGGCGAGAGTGTGATGGCCTTTCAAAGCAGCATTAGAATTTCTCTTTCTTTTTATATCTACTACATGAATCAAATCTTTATGACTAATACCTAGAAAGTTCATTAAAATGTGCTTTTTGTGGTTGAGGTTTTTAAGATCATGAATCATGAATAAAAATATGCTGCTTAACAGTTTCATTAATAACATTAAAACTATTACATCAAATAATGCTTAGTTCTTGCACGTTTAAATAGTTGAAATGACAAATTAGTAATTAACATACTGATATTTGAAAGTACATCAGCTACTGATCTGTTAAGTATTACATAACAATTTTATTAATGCAAGTAAAGTGTTACTGATGGTTGCATATTTAGCTATTACTTCTCAATTGCACTGATGCAGCCATAATATAATCGTCATAAAGTCTCTGTCTGTAAAATATCACTTTAAAAGATCAATTAAGTGCCTGCACCTCGGAGATTTTCTGAAGAGGTGGTGAAAAAAAAACAACAACAACAAAAAAACATTTGCTAAAAAGTGCTGACTTGCGGGGTTGACTGCAGGGTTTGTGTCTATTTTAGAGCTCACTGAAAGCACAGATTTTTCTTGATGTTTGCTAAATCTCTTACAACTATGTGAGCATGTTTGCATAGTTGTCAGAATCTGAGTTGATGCTTTTTAACAAGATAATACGACAGCAAAGCAAGGAAATATAAATGGATAAAAATATGATCTGAATACAGACAAGGAAATAGACATCAGGGCTTAAAACCGAAAAAAAAAAAAAAAAAAAAAAAAAAACAATCGTTCCACTCCGATCAGAATCTGTATTTTAACGTTTCTGTTCCAGTGTTCCT
Source organism: Megalobrama amblycephala (assembly GCF_018812025.1). Lineage (NCBI taxonomy): Eukaryota > Metazoa > Chordata > Actinopteri > Cypriniformes > Xenocyprididae > Megalobrama > Megalobrama amblycephala. The sequence continues at coordinate 5,959,567 of NC_063061.1, forward strand.
TCTGTATTATAAACATTCCGAAACCGGTTTGATTAGAAAATATAACTGCTAATAACGTTATTTTTATTTGTATTATTATTATTATTTTTTTTGCATGTAGCCTACTTAATAATAATAATAATAATAATAATAATAATACGTACAGCATTTTATTTATTATAAAACAAAGAGAGTGTATTTGCCGTCTTAGTCGATAGGCTTAATTATCTTTTATAACAAGATTCTGTCCAAATGTAAACCTATTAAACGAAAGGAAAAACAATGGTTTATAAATTAAAGTATTTTTTCAAGATATTTTAATGTTTGCTGCATGGTAAAAAATACCAATGTGGTTAAAAATACTGAGGAAAAAAGATAAGTTGCATTTTATGCATTCAGAAATAATGATAATAACATTATTGGTAAATAAAGTAAAATGTAAAAGTAGCCTAGCCTACTTAGCTTTGTTTATAATGTTTGTAAACATAAATTACGAACAAAACTGCCCTATATTATTTTACCTATCACCTTATGTACTCCACAAAACAACAAAACCTCTAAAATTAACAGTTGGACTATTCAGGCTATATAAACGTCAAGCCATAACGAATAATAATAATAAAAAAAAAAAAAAAAAAAAAATTGCTTTTCTTTTTTAACGACATTCCAGCTTCTATTGCTATATTCAAGGCGAGAAATAAAACTGGAAATAAAACTAAATAAGATGCAAAACTAATTAATTTAAAGCTTTTATTTCACTCGCATTATCAACGTAAAAGCTCATCCTTCACATATAACAGCACAGTGAGGCGGTGGTCACGGGTGGTAAACGGCAGATTGTATTACAGAATTGAATTGAGCAGTGTAACGTTTGGTTGATTGTATTTTATTTTAATATTTAACAGGCTTCTCCGATATCAAGTAAGCAATGCAAGAATTTGTGTGCGCGCACGTGAGGCGCCGGCGCGACCACTGGATTTGTTTTTCTTCTAGACAGTAAACTGTCTCTGTAATTTATGGTCATACAGGTAAAAGCAAGACATAATTCATACATTTACAAAAGACACTCAAATAACGAAAACAAGCAGAATGTCTGTTTCCTGTTCTAGATCTTTTGAGTGCGCCACAAATAACCGCTTTCATTTTGTTAATCTGTAGACCTAATTATTTAAATGAAATATTTCGCGTAGCCTATAAGCCTAAATATTCCCTTTTATTTTATATGTGTTATGTAGGTAGGCCTAGTTTTCTACATTCACAGAAGCGCTGCAGATGCGTGATGTGATGTTGAAAATTGCATATTAAAACTAGCTGCATATTACTTGACATTCATTTTCACTTAAATGTAGGCCTAATACTTGACGGTTTGTGACATATATCATCGGGAAAACTAATGCCAGGGCATTGCCATTGTGACTTACCTAACCTATGAAGACTTGACAGCTGGGCTGAGCGCGTCAGCGCGGGCATCTCACTTTAGAGCGTGAGCACGGGCATTTCACTCACGTTGGATGAGTCAGCGTCACATTTGCATAGGCTGTACTATTTGAATTTGTTATTGGTTGACTGCCAAATCAAAATATTAAACGGAACGATAAAATAGCGTTATTAACCGGTTAATGGCCATTTCAAATTAGCGTTTCTGTTCAGAATGATTAAATTTGATTTCGTTTCCGTTTCTGGTTACGTTCCGGTCAAAATTTTGTTCGTTTCTGGTTTTCATTTTCGTTCCTTGAACCGGTTCAGAGCCCTGATAGACATTACCTTCACATCTATCAAGATAAACAATATTAGAGATTACTGAAGCCAGGACAAAGCCAAAAATGAAACATTTTCATAAACTAAAGTAAAAGTAAATAAAAACAAAAACATTGGAACATTGGTTGAAAAACTGAAGACAAAAATGCATTCATTCATTTTTAAACAAATACGCTAATTAGTGTGTTACATTTTATCAGAAGTAAAAGTTACTGAGGCAACGTTTTACTATGTTAGTTGCTGTACGTATCATGGCAGTTCAGATGTGTGAGTGAGTGAGTGGCGCTAAAATATTAATTCTTTATCATATTTGAAATGAATGTATCACATACACTAAACCCTACCCTAAACCTAACCAGTAATGTGAGAAAAAGCAAATATGCATAATATACACGGGGCATGCTCCTAATGAGACGACGGATTGTGTCCTGGGGTATTTCCTCCCAGATCTGGACCAGGCCATCACTGAGCTCCAGGATAGTCTGAGGTGCAACCTGGCGGTGTCGGATGGACCGAAACATAATGTCCCAGAGGTGTTCTATTGGATTTAGGTCAGGTGAGCATGGGGCCATTCAATGGTATCAATTCTTTTATCCTCCAGGAACTGCCTGCATACTCTCGCCACATGAGGCCGGGCATTGTCGTGCACCAGGAGGAAGCCAGGACCCACTGCACCAGCATAGGGTCTGACAATGTGTCCAAGGATTTCATCCCAATTCCTAATGGCAGTCAGGGTGCCATTGTCTAGTCTGTAGAGGTCTCCATGGATATGCCTCCTCAGACCATCACTGACCCACCACCAAACCGGTCATGCTGAACGATGTTACAGGCAGCATAATGTTCTCCATGGCTTCTCCAGACCCTTTCACGTCTGTCACATGCTCAGGGTGCACCTGCTCTCATCTGAAAAGCACAGGGCGCCAGTGGAGGACCTGCCAATTCTGGTGTTCAATGGCAAATGCCAATTGACCTCCACGGTGCCGGGCAGTGAGCACAGGGCCCACTAGTGGACGTCGGGCCCTCAGGCCGCCCTCATGAAGTTTCTGATTATTTGGTCAGAGACATTCACACCAGTGGCCTGCTGGGGGTCACTGTAGGGCTCTGGCAGTGCTCAACCTGTTCCTCCTTGCACAAAGGAGCAGATACCGGTCCTGCCGATGGGTTAAGGACCTTCTAGGGCCCTGTCCAGCTCTCCTAGAGTAACTGCCTGATTCCTGGAATCTCCTCCATGCTCTTGAGACTGTGCTGGGAGACACAGCAAACCTTCTGGCAATGGCACGTATTGATGTGCCATCCTGGAGGAGTTGGACTGCCTGCACAACCTCTGTAGGGTCCAGATATTGCCTCATGCTACTAGTAGTGACACTGATCCTAGCCAAATACAAAGCTAGTGAAAAACAGTCAGACAAGATGAGTAGGGAAAAAAAATGTCAGTGGCCTCCACCTGTAAAACCATTCCTGTTTTCGGGGTCGTCTCATTGTTGCCCATCTAGTGTACCTATTGTTAACACTCTGAGGTCTGAAAACGCGCCGGCGCGTTTTGCAGTTTTTTTTTCACATTGCAGCAAAACAGACTTAAAATACTCCGTGATTTTTTGTCATAGAGACATAAGTAATATATCAATTGAAACTATAGAATATCTTCTTTTATTTGTATACACTCAGAGTAAAAACAAAATGTTGTGCTTTTTGTAAAATAAAGAAAACTAACATGATGCGTGATTTCTCCTCTCCCTCTGAACGAAGTCCAATCTGATAGTTCTCACAAAATGAACTGTAACTTAGTGTATACTAATCACAGAAAAATTAAACTTATGTCTAGAAAAACGTTAAGATGTCAGGTTTTAAATCATGTAAGTCAAATCGAAAACAAACCTTCTGTGTTTATGTAATCTGTATGAAAAGAGAGCCATGTCAGAAGTCCGTGATTCAGCTCATTATCCGCTAATGCGGCCACACCCACAGAGCCAGTGCTATTCAGACACAAATTCAGAGGCAATACATGCATTCATCGTCTCAATCGTGTATTTATTGTCTTGAAAAGTGTTTATCTGGATGTAAAAGTCATGGTTAGTGATCTGTAGAAGACATGCAGTTAGTTCCTGTTTTCGTTTCTTCTATAGATGAATTTTAGATGAGTTTTTGTTTCTTTAGCGCCCTCCAGCTGCAGTATGAATTGGAAACTCCATTCATGGAATAGCCTCTTCTTCTTTTAGATGAATTTGTGGACTAAAAATGCACAGACAGCGCCCTCCGACTTCAAGGATGAATTGAAAACACCAGCGCTCATAGTAATGACAATGAATATTAAATAAATATAACTCCTCTGTATAGAAAATTGACATAAGCATATGAGAATCCAATACTTCTCCAAATGTGCATGCTTTTAAACTAAAAGCCTATATTCAGACTCTTTGCATCACAGAAATACATTATATTTTAAAGTATAATATAAAACCATTACTTTATATTGTAATAATATTTTTCTGTATGTTTCATATATCATGATGAGCTTGAGACATCACAGAAGGTTTTTTTTCACAGCCTACCTGACTGAAATGCCTCATTAATATGCAAGTCATTTCAGCTCATTACTATCCAATTCTTTTGTCTTCTCAGGTGAGAATGGCCCATTATTCAGTGGTGATTCATGGGGTCATCTACCCCATAATCATAATTTGTGTGAATGTTTGTTGGTGTTTTACTGGCTCTATTTCACGTGGATACTGCAGTGAAATGTATGAACAGGTTTGTCTTTGCAGTTTTGCAGAAATGTAGGCTGAGTCATATATTTCCAGTGAGACTGGGTTGAGAACCCTGATTAGAGTATTCTAGAAAAAGAAGAACAGGTTATCAATTTTTTCTTTGTATCAAGAGAGAGAGAGAGAGAGAGAGAGAGAGAGAGAAAAAAATGTTGTACACCAACATATACTTTTAGGTCATTTTTGTACTTTGTACTTTTTTCTGACAGTGTGGGTTAAACACCATTAATTCACCAAAAGACTGCTGCCGGGTATTTTTGAAGCCAATAGTTTCATATCCAATAAATGCAATGGGGACCCTTTGATGTGGGTGACAAAATAAAGGGTTCTCTTAACAACACTGTCAACCACACAGTGCAAGAGTAAGCAAACAGCATGCCCTCTATTCAGCCCAACACCCCCAGGAGCACATATGAGACCCAAAGGGTAAAACTTGCAGTCACCTGAGCATGATGGGACATCCATTCTTGCTCTTCTTGCTCCCAATCTAAACACACAATATACTGCCCCAGTGACTTTCCTCCCAATGCAGGGGGTTAGACGTCAGTATTGGCTCTCTGATGGCAGTCTGCCAACACTCTCCAAAGAGAGCTCCCTGTTATAGCTCTGAACATGCAATTAAATCCTAACCTGAGCAGCTTGGTATTGAGGGCTGGGATGGAGCCAGCATTGGGACTGAAGCTGTGAAGGAGAGACAGGCTTTTTTTCTGTGAACTCATCCGCCGGCTAATCCCAAGCTAACAAACTGCCGTGGCTGGATTCCCAGGCAAGATGTGAATGTCACTGTGAGGTCAGGGAGCGTTAACTCAACCACAGGGAGAAAAGTAGCTTCTTCTCTTTCATTCTGGGCAGGATCATATAGAAGAGTGTGCCTTAAACGTCTTCCTTCTGACATTGACTGTGAGGGCAGAAACACACTCTACGCGAGTATTAAAAAAAAAATTGAAGAAACAGATTAAATGGGCTGACGATAACAGTCATCATATTAACCAAAGCGATTAGCACATGTCCTCCGGAATGATGAGTTTGCATTAAATTCTGGCTTGTGTTATTTCCAGATTGCATTCTCCATTCTTCTTCCTATTATTCCTTGTTATTTCTAGCATGACAGAAACCTACTGATAAGCTTATCCTCAAGGATGCTGATGTTATAAATAGTAAAACACCAGAAAAAGTAGTTCATATAACTAGTTCAATATATTCAAAGGCCGGCTTCACCAGAACTATCCCACCCCTTCATTTAAGATTAATGTGAAACCAGATTTTAATGATATATTATTTTATATATATATATATATATATATATATATATATGTGTGTGTGTGTGTGTAAAAAACTTCCAAATGCATTGGCTTTATACTCTTAATATTAGGCTACAATAGAAATATTTTATTTGAGGTCTGTCTGAGGTCAGTCTGTTTCCCAAAGTCACATTTTGAATAGCCTATTATATGTTAATATGAACTTCCTGTGCCACAAAGACTGCAGCTCTACTGAGTATGCTTTTCCAGTATTTTAGAGGGCTAGATAATTGGTCATAGTTAGTTGGTTATTTCACTGTACTGGTAATCAACTATACTAATATGAACTGCAGTCCATTATTTTTTTTTTTTGTTCAAAATTTACAAAAACATTATATAATGAGCGAGTACATCACAAATCCATTTTCCAAACTGTGTTTTTGTCTTATCCTGAATCACTATGGTACACCTATAATAAGTGTTTATATTCTGATTATTTTAGACTGGTTCGGGTTGCCAGCACTGCAGAGAGCACAGTACCTGTGTGACTCATCATAGACATTAACAGAGAGAAGTAGCTCTGGCTACAATGTTTTTCCACAAGACACATGCAGTAAAGCAGGCACACTTAATTACTTTTGGTGGTGGTGGCATCATGTTAACTCTATTAAAAAAGGCACTCTGCAAAAAGGCAGAAATGGTACATCTAAAGCTTGCGACACACCACGCGAACATCAAAGAACTAGTGGCAATGAAAGCGACTGTGTTGTCGCCTCACGTCGCATGCATCTGGACAAACAGGTTGTGCTTGAACACACCGCAAAGACTATAGCTTTGGGGTTTCAATGGAAGTGTCTCTGCCAAGTAAATCCCCACAAGCTTTCCATTCCTTAGCATGCTCATTTTTTCCGGGTTGGGTACACCAACGAGGAAGGCGGTTCACCATTGGTTGAATTTAATTTCTCGCTCAGTGCAGCTCAGGATGAAAATAAGCTGTCAATCGTAAGATTGCAGGGTGAGTTTGTGTCTGTCAATGCTGAAGAATTACCTGGGCTTCCACCATTGGGTGTGGCTGCTCTGATTGAGACTGATGTTGAGATGGCTGTTGTGCTTGCCTGGGCTGCTGTGCACCTCAGACTTGCTTGTGTTCCTCCACTTTTCCCTGAAAGTTAGCAGTTAGATGATTGGTTTCGAATGCATCCGCCCTGCATGCCATGGCCACCCTGTAGGTGCATCAGGCCAAGGCATTAAGAGACATGCATGAAGGTAATCTCAACTCAGCACTCATTGCAGGAGCTGCACGTGGCAACCGACCTTGCCCTACGGGCAATGAACGTCACGGCACTCGGTCAGGTGATGGCCACTCTGGTGGTTCAGGAACGACATCTATTGCTCAATCTTGTGAAGATGAGGGAGGCCGAGAGAGTGCCCTTTCTCTATGCCACCAGCTCCCAAGCAGGCCTATTTGGTGACACCATGGAGGACTTTGCCCAGCAGTTCTCGGCAGTGAAGTAGCAGACGGAGGCAACAACCTCCAGGCCCTGAGGACCCGCACCCTGTCTATCCGCCACAGAGGACCTTCCCGTGTGGCTGCTGCACCGGATCTGCCACAGCCAAAGCTGGCAGCCTGACTCCAATGGAAGGCCCCTCGCAATAAGGTGTCGCCACCTGCCAGCCAGCCCAGCACTAAGAACCCCAGATGGGCTTTGAAGCATTCCTGAGGCAGGCGACTGTAGCATATGCACACGTATCAGGATAATCAATAAACTTTGGAATGTTCAGAACGCTTTTAGCATCCTGGACTGGGTTGTAAAACCTCATCGCGGCTCTGAACAGATCTGCCAAAGATGAACCCACTTGATACTTTTGTGGACCTGCGAGGGTAAACAGAAAAGTGCAACTTCCTCACTTTGGTGACTTCAAAAGGAGCACCCCCCCCAGAGACTGACCAGATCCACATTCCAACACCCCACACACACAGGGACACACAAAAACACACACACAGACACATACAGAAACACACAATCATACATTTTTGACTGTATATGTAAAATACAACTATGCTGAAATATATGTATTTCATGTATGTATTTCATCATGTATTTTAGGGCCTATGCATGTTTCCTAGTGTCTAAATGAGTGTATTTGTGCTAGTGTGCATTTTAATGATAGAATTTGGTCTGTAAACCATAACTTCTTTTCTATGCCTTTCTGACCTATCAAGTTTGATCTCGTTTTAAAGCTCTGGACTCGAGCTATTCATTGAGATATGTCACAAAACGGACAAATGCATTTTTCTATGTGTTTAATGATCCTGTGAAGAACGTACTACATCTGGAAATCTGATCTGATAGTCATTAAGTATGCAAATTCAGCTAGGAGACCAAACAAAGGAACTTTGCCCGCCAAATAGTGCTGCGCATCTATTGGTCGCTGCAATTCAGGAGGTGTGTTAGCTTGGGTTTCCATAAAAACGACGACACACACCTTCTTCTTCGCTTCTTCTCTCTTCTCCTGGTGTGTTCCTGACGGCCCTGAATCATTCGTGGGGTTCTCCCGATTGTCTCACTCGTCTCTCCCGGTACGCCTCCGGTGACCACGCGCTGCCATCGCTCTCAGCTTCGGGACCGCCATCTTCCAGCGAAACTCACTCTCAGTATTTGTAGTTTGCATATATTAAACACTTAATTCATGCTCGATTGTTCTGTTTGTTCTTTCAACTGAAGACCAAGTCACTTTAACGTTTTCCGATCGTTTTATGCTTTGATGCTATAATAGGAATATTCTCTTGGCCAGAGAATAACTCCGTTTATAATATTCTGTGAGGGGCTTAGTTTGGTGGACAAACGAACAGTTTCTCTAAATAATTATTAAACCAGAACTAATCATATAGGTAATTGATTATAATTCGTTGTAATTGATTCACAATATATGTTTAATTCCCCGTTGGGTCGATATAGGAATCATAATTTATTCATAAAGCTTTATGAATTATTATATTCATATTTCATCCATAAATTGATTAATAACTGTACGAACCGCTACATCGTTACACGACCCAGGGTTGATAGAAACTGTTCCACCCAGCCTGACCCAGAAGATGGTATGGGAAATACTCCATTTCTATGGGAAGGTATACATTTTCATTCTTACATGAATTTGTGTTTAAGAAATTTATGTTTAGCTGAGAAGGTGATGCCAGACATCAAAGGGGCTATGACGCTTTCTTTTTCAGGGAAAGAGCAGTTTCTTCATTTCCTGGGACACACACATGCAATCAATGTATGTGGCCCTCATTCTCACAACAGCAATGCATCAAGCACTGGCAGTGGAAGTGTTACGGATGTGAGCCTCTCACCTTCTCGCACTTAGCTGCAGCACACAAAACATTCTGCACCTGCAGTCGGGTAATTGTGACGTGTTACAAAGACACACAGCTTCCTGAACCGCTGTAGGCCGATCACATTGCAGGCTCTTGAAGCAAGATAGTTGTCTCAACACTTTACAGCCACATCCATGAGATCTGGATGCAAAGCTTCCTGACATGGCAGCCCCTGCTCAACCTCACTGTGATGGATCCACTACTGGTACGTCACAAATGAAAACTGTTATTTCATAGGTGCCCCTCATGCAGAGTTTGGCCCTTACTTCATTGTACCGAAGAAAGATGTTGGGTTGCGGGAAATCTTAGATTTGCCAGTACTGAATTAAAAATTATTGGTTCACGGCGATAGACCTCAAGGATGTTCCTTTGACACAGACCATTCCTACGGTTTGCCTTCGATGGACAAGCATATCAATACTGGGTCCTCCCCTTCTGGCTCTTCCATTCACCGCGCATCCTCATGAAAGTTGCAGAGGTTGCCCTTCCTAAGGGAGCAGGGCATTCACATTCTTAACCATCTTGACAACTAGCTACTTCTAGCTCACTCTTAAGATCTGCATACAGCGGTGTACACAGGGACCTGGTGCTCGAACGCCTCACCTGGTTGGGTCTGTGGGTCAACTGTGAATAGAGAAAGCTCTGCCTGGTTAAGAGCAACTTTTTTCTCAGTTTGAAGTTGGACTCTGTGACCATGATAGCACATCTCAAACCAGAACATGCTCAGTTAGTGCTGAACTGCTTGAAGTCAGAGATTCCTGGGGCGTATGGTGTCCTTGGCCGTGGTTTCACCACTCGGGTTGATGCATGAGAGACCACTTCAGCACTGGCTTCTGACTCGAGTCCTGAGATGGGCATGGTAACGTGGTACATATTGGCTGACCATCACTTCAATCTGTCTCCATGCTTTCACTCAGTGTTGTGCAGTATATATTTTTTAATCTTATCTTTTTAATCTTTAATCAGTTTTATTACTAACAAGAATTATATTGTTTGTTTGATGCTAAATATATTCGACAGCATAAGGAGCTGTCTGCTCCTTCTGTACTTTGATGTCATACACCAGTTGGTCTGAGCAGCACCGCTTCAAGTCGAACACACCTAATGTCATTATGCCATGTGTTTTTTTTGGTTCTTGTGTCATGTATTCATTGGTTTATTGTCGTGTCAGGTGGTTATCAGTTCTGTCTTCTCATTGGTTCATTTTCTTGACTATATTCAGGTGTTTCTTGTTTTGTCATTAATCCATGTGTATATATAGCCCTCATGTTTTCCTAGTCTCTGTTCTAGCTTTGTGTAACAAGATGTTGGTGAGTGTTCAGGCCTGTTCATATCAAGTCAAGCTTAAGTCTAGCTTAAGTCTGCTCAACGTTTGTCTTGGTTTAGTTCTATTTAATTTGTTTCTGGTTTTGGTTATTACATAAAACTGCACATGGGTTCAACTCAACGCCTTCAATGGATTTACAGTACAAGTAAAGTTAGTACATTATAATCTCATAATCAGAGCTAGGTCTCAATTCTCATGAGTATCAATGGCATTGAAGACGTCAAAGCTGGTATGATACATCAAAAGGTGCAGTTTTTTAATTGAACACAATCCTAAATCCTTACATTTTTTGGAATACTTGATTGGTCAATCTTGTACCACAGACTCACATTCTTACTTCCTAGAAACACAGCTGGCACCATCTTGTGTCTCAGTTAACCTTGAGGACTTCAGTATTAATATTATGATAATAATGCTGCAGTGTTTGTATTGTTGCTGGGCCATTTTCCCCTTAGAAGAATCTTTAAGATAATAATTTCAGTAGGTAAAATCATAAAATCAATAAAACACTATTTCATATCTACATTTTTATTTGGTGAGTAGCAATGTAATAAATGGGATCATGAACACTCAGCTGGTCATTATAGCAAAATAAACCCCTTCAGGGTGATACAGGACCCTCCATTCCATACAGGGATGATGATCAGGGTTCATTTTCCGATAATGTCTGTCTGATTGTACATTAACATGATCTGGCATTAACCTTCCTCCACTCAGCAATACATCCTTCCTCTCCAGAATGGGTTTCTGTATATGAGTGCCACACTTCATCAAACACTCACACCTCTGTCTCTTTTCATCCTTCCAGCTGTTCAAATGAGAGCTCAAATTAATCATCACTCATCCAGTACTGGTGTGGGTGGGAGGTGACCGGACATGGGGCACAATATATAACATGTGTAGCCAACCAGAAGAGAGTTGATGGGAGGACTGCCACCTGTGTTTCCTCCCCTTGTCAGTTTAGCTTGCACCTGTAATGGATGGAGCTCTCTCATGCAGATCTTATAGGCCCACAAGTCTGCTAAATACCGGTGGTGCTGATGCATCAGACATATTTGCCTTCTGGAGAGCATTCTCTGCAGTGCTGTGGCATGTTTTTATATGTGTTCTCCCTTCTTATCAGCTGTTTACTTTAGCATGTTAAAGACACATCAGAGATAACCTACATTCAACCACCCCCCCACTCCCCGCAAAAGCAAGTGGGTGAATCTCACAAAGAATGTCAGGGTCATATTTCACCCAACCCAGACTCATTGGAAAAATGTGCCTGTGCTCTACAAAATGATTTTCTTGTTTTGACACTTTCAAAGTAAAATGTCCAGTGAGTGTCGCTAAAGGCACATTCAGTTTAATCCAAAACAAATGCATGTGAATCTGGTAAGTTTCACATTGATCTGGCAGTTTGTAAATGAAATGTCCTGTGAGTGGCACTAAAAGCTTAATTATGTTTGAAAATAACGCACCACCTACACTAAACACTACCCTAAATCTAACCAATAGTGTCAACAAAAGCAAATGTGACAAAAATGCATGTGCTGAAGCAACAATGCCATTTTAGCTTGCTTATGGCCCTCTTCTTCTTGGGACACCGAACCTTACGCATTGCAAGTGTAATGCTGTACCAGGTGAACTACCAAGCAAGTTTACAGCATTATGAAATCCATATGGAGCCGGTTATGTGATGTAAATATCAAATGTACTCTTTACAAATAATGCACTATGGTAAAAGTGTTTTGAGGTGATAGCTGCAACATGCACTATGGACTCTGCCTGCACTCTCACTCTCTGACATGGGCTGTGTTTGAAATTGCTCATTTTACCCTTATAGGGCACTATTTGAGGGGACATCCATTTGTAGTGTTGTCCGATTCCATAGTTGATGTTTTCTAGTACACTCATTCAATCCCACAATGCACAGCAATAACGAGTGTACAACCAATGTACGCTCAACAGCTAGAGAATACCTACCCATAATGCACTGTAAGAGTCGTGCACCGAATAATCCCCGCGTCTGATCAAAAGATGGTGCCCGCTGAATCATCCATCCAACTATTTTCCAAACCCCTGGTCCAATGTGGGTACAGTGTAATATTATATAGGTATAAATTCCTTTTTAATTTATTCTTAAATTGTTTAATTATACAACGTTTCCATGATTTCAAGGTAAATATTTTTATCTTACTACTGGAGCTGCCAGTTTGCTACGTTTCAAATGATTATTAAACAGCAGCACAAACTATGCAAAAACAGCAACCCTTTCGGTGCACCCAGTGTCTGAATTCACTTATTTATTTTCATTCACTCCCTCAAGTGAACTATGTTAGTGGACTAATATAGAGAATAGTGAATGAGGGTATAGGGGGCGATTTCATCACAACCACACTCTCGCACTCACCAGTACACTGATCACACTCACCTACAGCTTGTTATCTGCTTTTTTGGACTCCATCTTAAGCTCCATGCTGACACTCAGTCTTTGTCTTCTGTTATTCTCCAGTGAAAAGGATGTGCCTGTATGCTCGATGAGCTTTTGATTCCCAATCGAACTTGGTATAATGGGATGAGTGTTTCTGTGAACTTCGACTTAGATACTTACCCGCTTTACTTACCTGAGCCTTTATGGACCTTTCTAACTTGTGGATTTGAAAGAGTTACCTGTGTATATCCTTAGTTCCTTTTTGTGGTATATTTACATGTTTGTCAATAAATTTCCACACCTGGGTTCCTCTACAATCTTCTGTTTTAGTGTGTGCCATTACAATAGTATAGTATTCGGTCAAACTTCAGATTAGGGTCCAATTCTCTCTATTAACTAACTATTAACTATGCCTTTTTCTCTAATAAATGCCTAATAACTGCTTATTAATACTTAGTAAGGTAGTTGTTAAGTTGGGTAGGATCTGTGTTGGGAGTAACACATTACAAAAGTAATTATTTTACAGTAATACACTATATTGCCAAAAGTATTGGGACACCCCTACAAATCATTGAATTCAGGTGTTCCAATCACTTTCATGGCCACAGGTGTATAAAATCAAGCACCTAGGCATGCAGACTGCTTCTACAAACATTTGTGAATGAATGGGTCGCTCTCAGGAGCTCAGTGAATTCAAGCGTGGTACAGTGATAGGTTTCCACTAGGGCTGCAACAAACGATTATTTTGATAATCGATTAATCTGTCGATTATTAGAACGATTAATCGACTAATCATCGATTATTGCACTGGTTAATCAGTAGGCTTTGTTCGATTATTCTACTTTAGCAATTAGTTAAAATATTGAGTTATACTGTACTTTAACTAGTAAATAAAACAAGGAAATCACTTCAGCTTTTAAAAGTGTATTTTTAATCATTTTTAAGCCAACTGAATAGACCAATATACTATAAATATATAAATATAATGTAATCATGTGGGGGTTTTTGTGAAAAATGAAACAACATACATACATACATACACATATTACATATCATATATATATATATATATAATATATATATATATGTGTATGTGTGTGTATATATATATATATATACACACACACACACACAAACTATCGAGTTTATGGTCATTGAATGGCTTTCCTGAGGTAAATGTTACATTTTGTGTGATATATTTGTTTGCAAGTTTTATTGACTTCTTTCTGCGGTTAAAACTCCGATTAAGTGATTACAATAGAGATGGATTCATTTCAGTAAGTTCAGTAAGTACTTTTTGATGTTCATTCATGTTTATTTCGCGCTGTAATAGAGAGGAATAGGTTCACATGCCGCTTGAACCGAGGTGTTACAGCGATCTGCCACACAATGTTAAACAGAGTCACCACCACAAGTATTGTTTGAATCCCGTAGTAATATTGACTGAATTTAAAAGCTTAGACTTAGTTTTATATCAAAAGTAACCTGATCTGTCGGTGCGTTGCCGTTGTCTGTGTCCTCTTTGCTCTGCGATGCATCTTTCACTGTGTGAGAAAATGAACATGTGGCGTGAGAACAGTGAGTTTGAATGAGAGTTGGTGGCCCTGCATGACAGTATTCTGTAGTTATGCTAAACGTTATGTTTGTTATGTTTATGCTATGTTAATCTCCCACATTTCACGGGTTCGACGTCGTTTGCACTATGCTCTCCAAAGCACTGACTTCTTTTATTGGATTGGATCCCGGAGGGCTGCATTACAGTATTGCGCTACAGCGCCCCACTGGTTACACCGCGTTATTGCAGGCCCTTCAAATAGGTCGTATGAGATCAAGAGACTATTCGACAACAAAAATATTTGTCGACAATTTTTTATTGTCGACGTTGTCGATAATGTCGACTAATCGTTTCAGCCCTAGTTTCCACCTGTGCAATAAATCCATTCGTGAAATTTCCTCACTACTAAATATTCCATGGTCAACTGTTAGTGGTATCATAGCAAAGTGGAAGCAATTGGGAACAACAGCAACTCAGCCACAAAGTGGTAGGCCACGTAAAATCACAGAGCGGGGTCAGCGCATGCTGAGGCGCACAGTGCACAGACCTCCAAACTTTGTGTGACCTTCAGATTAGCTCAAGAACAGCACGTAGAGAGCTTCATGGAATGGGTCTCCATGGCCGAGCAGCTGCATCCAAGCCTTACATCACCAAGTGCAATGCAAAGCGTCGGATGCAGTGGTGTAAAGCACGCCGCCACTGGACTCTAGAGCAGTGGAGACGTGTTCTCTGGAGTGATGAATCACACTTCTCTGTCTGGCAATCCGATGGACGAGTTTGGGTTTGGCGGTTTCCAGGAGAACGGTACTTGCCTGACTGCATTGTGCCAAGTGTAAAGTTTGGTGAAGGGGGATTATGGTGTGGGGTTGTTTTTCAGGGGTTGGGCTTGGCCCCTTATTTCCAGTGAAAGGAACTCTTAATGCTGGTGTAAAAATAATGACAGTGTTACATCTGTCGTCATGAAATGACGTATGACCGCGTTACCAATCAAAATGAGTGTTCAATGTGTGGAGTTTTTACACCATTTGTCTTATTTCCATTTAGCAAAACTATTTTTTTAATTAACGACCACACCTACCCCAACCCCAAACCTACCCTTAGTGATTTATAGTGCATATACACTTTATGAGTGCATGCGTTCCCTGGGATCAAGCTCACGATCACATGATAACATGATCACATGATCACATTTGCATATTGTTATATATTGCAATGATCTACCATGTGATCTGCGCGAAACCGAAATATGATGCAGATAAAAGGGAACAATGCATTAAAAAATGAAAGTGTCCTGTTGTTGATACAGGCACAACTTCAGCAAACGTTCCTATGTGTCGTATTTGTCACGTTCCTGTTCACTCCGGACTCCATTTCCATAATCCTCCCTTGCCTATCACATGCACTCACTCCACCAATCACCTATTGCCACATACTCCTGAAGCTCTTACCTGGACTATAAAGGACTCTCACTCACACACACACATTGCGAGGTCTTGTTTACTTCTGTGACAATTCTGAGCGTTTGTATCCTGTCTGCCTGTCTGTTATTGATCCTGCCTGTTTCCGGTTTATGATTCTCTGCCTTTGGACTGGTTATTGTTATCTGGACTGTGAACGATATCTGCCTGCCCTGATCTACTGCCTGTATCCTGACCACGATTCTGCCTAGCCCCTGCTGTTCCTGTTTGCCCCTGCTTTGACCCTGCCTGTACGACCACGCTTACTTTAAATAAAGCTTGCAAATGGATCTCTGCCTGAGTGCCGCCTCGTTACAGAAGACCTCGCCAAAACAACAATCCAGCAGCTTTTCTGATGAACACTGGTCTGGTAGGAACTTTGCTCTATTGTTATTAGGGCTCAAACAGGGCTCACGGTCGCTGGAGGAATATGTTGTGGAATATTTGGACATTGCTTATTATTCAGACTTGCCGGACTGTGCGCTGATAGACTTTTTCTGTGAGGGCATTAATCAGCCACTCAAATCACAACTCATTCGTGAGGGACCCCGTTCATCTCTAAGTCAGTTTTTGGATTATGCTTTAATGACTGTTGGTTCTCCGTTTACTGTGGGTGTCGCGGAGGAATGCGACACCTCGTCTAGTCATGTAATGGCTGCCGCGCCAGAGGACACTCACAAAATGGCAGCTACCATAATAACAACACCAAATCAAGTTAGCACTGACTATCCTGAACCAAGTCAAGTCACCGCTGATCTCCATGAACAAAGTCAAGTCACAGTTGATCTTCATGAGCCAAGTCAAGCCACCGTTGATCTTCCAGAGTCCGCTCCAGCCTGTGAGTCCGCTCCATCCCTGCATGCTCTTCCTGTCAGTCCTGTCATGGCCAAGAGGGCTGTCTTCACATTCTATGTTTTGGCTGTCCTGTATGCCTGGAGGATGCATTCAAGCTCTTTTGGCCATGGACCAGTCTGCCAGCCCGAACCCGCTGTCGTCCCAGAGCAGCCCGCTGATCACCCAGAGTCACGTCACTTCTCCGCTGATCACCCAGAGTCACGTCACGTCTCCGCTGATCGCCCAGAGTCACGTCACGTCTCCGCTGATCGCCCAGAGTCACGTCACGTCTCCGCTGATCTTCTAGAATCACGTCACGTCTCTGGATCGGTCCGAAAGCGGAGAGGGTTGCGTTCCAGTGTGACTGATCCACCGCTGATTTCAGCATGAGCGGCTGGCATTCCTAAGCCAGCCGGTCAATACTCATTACAGTATTTCAGGGAAGTGACAAATGACCTATATAGGTGTATTAGTTGGAGAACATGTTGGCAGAAATACAAGTGAGCCGCGAGCACACATTTGTTTCTGCATCAATAATAACGGACTCACGCATGCCTAATGTATGACACCTGTATGTCACTGTAATCGTCTTTACCTTCATTAAAATCGTCATCCATCAAAACGTTATTAGCAACACTGGTTTTCTTTAACTAACTGAAAGATGTAGTTTGCGTATACTATGTTACTGATGCGGTTGGGTGTTTTGAGTCGCCGGTCAGTCTGTTTTTCACACAGTGCGATGAGAAACGGTGTGGGCTGCTCTGAAACAATCGCATAATACGCAGAGAGGTGGTGTTTGTTAATATTTAATTTAACAAAAATTAAGTTATCTTCAGGCCCCCCTGGAGGATCACTGGCCTACACAGTCATTATGCTATATCACATCACCTTCTACTGGATGTATAATGAGCAGCAATAAACTACATTTTAGCATTTTATGCTGTCATACTTCTGTGGTTATTTTGGTGAAAGTAACTCAAAAGTAGTGTAACGCATTACAATTCAGAGACAGTAATATTGTAATGTCACAAATTCAAATGACAGTAACTAGTAATATGTAATGTATTACATTTTGGAAGTAACTTGCCCAACTCTGGGTAGGATTATGGGATATAGAATATGGTGATGCAGAATAAAGCATTATATGTGCATTTTAAGTACTAATAAACAGCCAATATCCTAGTAATATTCATGCTAATAAGCAAATAGTTAATAGTGAGTATTGGACCCTAAACTAGTGCTACTTAGTATTCTGTAAGAGATGTGAGAAGTTGTTTTGTGTGAGAAGTTTTTGTTTTACTGCCACTAGTGTTCATCCAAAAATAAAAAAAATAAGGTGTATTTTAGTACTATAAATAATATTACAATAATAAAAATCATCCTGTCCAGACAACTTATTTTAAAATCAAAATAATATTACAAAACATACTTTACAGTAAACATTTATTATTATTTTTTTTTTTTACAGTAATGTGAATGAGACTTTTTCACATTGCAATAATGTGTTAGGGAGTAAGTAGGTTATAGGGAGAGGGGTTTGATTTTGCTTTACTGTCATAAAACATAGTGTCACTGTGCTTCAAAATGTATATATTTAAGATACATATATCCCTTTTTATTGTTTTTTTTTTTTTTTTTTTAGGAATTATGACCTGACTGTTTCTTGGCCGTTTTCATGAGATTCACCCAATGAGCTGAGCAGGAAGGCTTATTTGGCTTCTGCTCTTCAATATTGCTGCCACAAGTTCAGAACAGACAGCACAATGAATGAGCAAAATCAAGTTGTCTCTCAGTCAATGTTTAACCTTGCACAGCCATTCCAGGAAAAAATAACTGCGTTCAATGGCATGTTGGAGGTCAGCACATCATCACAAGTGCAATGTTGGCCCCAGATTTAATGAGATTGTGCCAGACTGTCTGTCTCAGAAAACAAAACAACAATCACTTGCTTGTTCTTTTTTGTGTCTTGGCATATTGATTTTCCTGCCACGTATTTCCTGTTTTCTGTCCAGGAGAAGAGCCTACGGCTGCACATACCACAATTAAACGAAAACACAAATCTTTTGATAGGCTATTATGCATCCAACAATTACAAGATTTTCCTGAAATTAAAGAACCTAAAAAAAAAAAAAAAAAAAAAAAAAGACCAAAAATTTTGATGCCAAGGGTAGGGCCATAGCTAGGGTATTCGGTGCTCTGGACAAGGACACTCAAATATGATTGTTCCCTTACCATAGACACCCTTCCTAAAATGCAAGCCAATTATACTGAAAAAAAGAGTGTTATTATAATAGCACACTTATTTTTGTGCTGTTGAATTTCTGTATTGCATTAAAATATATATATTTTTAACATTTTTAATTGATTGATTTTAAGATTAAAATTATAAAATTCATCTTAAAATAGCAGCGCATTTACAGACTGTTTTTTTTTTTTTTTCTCTAAAATTTTCCATGGTCCCCCATCACCCCCGTTTGGACCCCTGGGTGTCCCCATATCCCAGTTTGAAAACCCTTGGCCTAGACCATTTATGGATTAATTATGACTGCCCACATTCAACCTCTATTCAATATACAACTTAACAACTTGACCCAATGAATGGCAGACAGTGTGAATTATGCATGTGGTCTTCATGAAATGAGCTTAACCAGTCATAAGAGATATAATTTACATATAGAATTTGAAAAGGTGCACAAGCAAATACATGCTGTTAAATTTTAAGTCAGAGAGGGAGAAAAGGGTAATGTAAAACTAAAAAAAAAAATTGACTTCATGGAGAAAAGAAAAGATACAAAAGTGTAAAATACAACCTTTTTAAATTGCCCCAGACTGCAATGTGTTATAACTTTAGCTGATCTGAGTCCATAGAGCTCAATGGGTGGGAAGGAAGGTTATGCAGTTTTTATACAAATTTAACAGTTTATAATCTATTTGATTCTCATTAACCATGCTCCACAGTAGTTTATGATCACCGAAACAGAATGCTCTGGGCCAAAACAGCTGCAAAACCCCCATGTTTCAATTAACAACTCATTTATGGAATTAAAAGATTAAAGAGCACTGCTGGCATTCCATGTTTCTAACTCTAAAGCAAACAGACATGCAACATTCCATTATCCCTCCAGGACTCTGGAACAGTCACAGTAGTAATATGTGCTTTCCAAAGCCAGAGGAAAATTATATTTGATTTAAAGTGGTGGAAAACTTTTCACCAGAGGTGAGATTTATTTATTTTGCATGTGAAAGACATTGGAGTGAAAATCATTAAATAATCCTATATTATTTAAATAGTTGCACCACTGTAGCAAATGTATTTTCAGTGTGAAAACCTGCATCATCTACAGTCTAGTCAAACCAAGTGTAATGATGAGTCGGCAGAGTGTGGATCCATTTGCAGCGTTTATTTAGAAAAATCAACAAAGCAGAACAGGGCAAAGGCAGAGGCAGAAACAGGAACAGGCAATGGTCGTGGCAGGCGGCAGACAAGCAGAGTCAAGGGACAGGCAGAGATCAGGGCAGGCGGCAATACAAACACAGTCCAGGAAACAGGCAGGAATCAGGGCAGGCGGCGATGGGTCACAAGAGATAAACAGTCCAGACGATAACAGATAGCAGTCCACAGAAAAACGCTCAGTAATGATCACCTCGGCAAATCAAGACTTCGCGGTGTATGTGTGTGTGTGTGTGTCTTAAATAGTGTGGATGTGATGTGTTGCAGGTGTGTGCGTAATCAGTCCCAGGAATGAGGGCCCATGGGAAATGTAGTCCGAATAG
Organism: Megalobrama amblycephala; assembly: GCF_018812025.1. NCBI lineage: Eukaryota > Metazoa > Chordata > Actinopteri > Cypriniformes > Xenocyprididae > Megalobrama > Megalobrama amblycephala. The sequence goes on from NC_063061.1 coordinate 5,980,052, forward strand.
TAACTGTTCAGTATTCCGGAGATGGCTCCCTCCGATGGTCCGGAGGAGGAACCGAGGGAGCCACATTCGTGACACCAAGTGCTAAACATGCTAAAATGGTGCTGTGCTGTATTTAAATTGATTATTTATTTGCAGTGCTGAACTTTGTTTATTAGGCTCATTACAGTTTTTGCTTTACTCAAAAAAGCCAAGAAAAAATGCCTTTTACTGGGAGTGGACAGTGGATCACATGAAGAAATGGAGGGGGGAAAAAAAATATCTCTCTGACATACTGATATTTGCAATTATAAGTTCATCGTAATTGTGATCATTTCCAAACAAGACATTTTTGCAGGTGCATATACAATTGCTGTGTGAATGTTAAAATGTTACAGTCTACATGGTACAATACTATTCTTTTAAAAGAGCAAGGAAAATCCTGTTTGATGTTGCCATTTTAATTCAAACTGAATAGTCTTATCATAGCAACACTATTATTGGAAATATTTTCTCTTTACAAACTTAATAAAGTCCAAATACTTTTAAACTTCATTCAGTAAATATTGATCCCTTTAACACACTACTTTGATCTGTGTGCGGTTTGTTCCCTGTGCTCATATATTCAGAGTCAACTCTGTGCCCATAACTTACTGAATACAGATCAATACTGAATGTTTAAAAATCATTCATACAGCTTTACCCTATAGTCCCAGTGTTTCAAATCATAGCCAAGGCACTTCTGCTGAATGTCAGAAAAGCTGTTGTGTTAGCACTTATTATGAAATTCTGTATTACAAAGGATTTCATTATTGTCATTTTGATTTCATGGTCCTCTTTGGTGATCTGAGAAATATCTGAATATAACTGATGTCACTGGTTTTAGACAAAACACACAGACAGTGGAATCTAAAATGAAAAAAAAAATCTAGCTGTGCATGTAATAGTCACGTAGAAATAAGAAAAACACTCAATACCATAGCAACTGCATCGCAATGCCCTTTCAATCACTCGCAACACCCTAGCATTGTGGTGGCAACTTCTGCAAGAGAAAGAACCACTCAAATCACAATTTTGATTCAAACCCCCACGCTTTTTCCTGAATGACAGTGATTCACCTTTGTCTATTAAACCTTTGACAAAATCACACCAGAACACTCAAATCTGAGTTGGCGCTATCGCTGACCCAGAGAAAGCAGTTGTCATGTGTAAGTATGAAACATTTTTTTTTCCAAGTAAAATGGAGAAGGAGTAAACGTTTACTTTTTACTTTACCTTGACATTATAACAATACAAAGCAGGTTGAAAATCTGCGAACTTGCACTTTAAGCCACTGAGCAGCAGTCTTTGTCACATTTTCTATAGCCTGACCCTGGACAGACTCTTCTTTAATGCATGAAAACACATTGTAGAATGTGTATATATTGGGAAAAAAAAAGAAAAAAAAAAAAGGTTTGACACTGACTTCACTTGAAAAGACTATCACGAAAAAGAGCCCAAAACAGACATGCCGCTATAAGGAGGCGATAAATCATGATCAATAATTTAGATTCTCTACTAGATGTTCTACTTAACACAAAGGCTTTAACATGTGCCTCACTAATCAGGAGAGATAGAACATTTTAAAAGCTGCGTCGGAAAGCTTCCATTTTTTTCAAACTACTGCATTAGCAAGTGCTACACGTGATACACGGTGATGTGTTAAGACAACACGTAAGGAGCAAAGACAGAACATTTTTGGTTACAATGTGGTTGCACCTGAGTGTTACTTCTGGCTCAAAAGGCCTAAAAATGTTTGAGAGAGGCTAACTTACTGAGTGAAGAAAAAGCATGAGTGAATTTGGTGACGACGCTAAAAATTATGCTATATTCACTTGCAGAAGATAATCTGAGTCAATTATGATCTCTAAAGATTGAGACACCAAATTTTTTCGAGTTAGCCTCTGAGAAATTCTGAGAGGCATGTGGGAGATTGGCAAATAAACCATGCACTTATACAATGCAATTATGCCCTTGCCCATAATGGTCCGGAAACATCAACTTTCTTGTCCCTGGGAGCTCTAGCTAACAACTTCTCTACAACACGCCATCCCCGCGGGCAAACACAATGAGAGTGACAAGCCTTCATTAAAGCATCCAAATTCAAATGTTATTCTTAGCCTTGGGAGCACTGAAGCCATATTAAATGAATTCATATGAGACAGGGCCTAGAAGAGAATGAAGTTACACCCCCCTTTCAGTAATACAGTATATCTAGTGTGCCACCACATAGGGCCTATTCATGTGCCACCTTCATTATCAGCACAATCCCTGCAGACAAGCACTACTGTATTGAAAACTCTGCTTAGATTTACAGTTCTGATTAAGGCTTATGTATCGTGTAATTCAAATGCTTGAGATGACAGGCCGGGGAAAGGGTGAATAAATGATTCAGTTAGTTTTTGCTGATGTTTAACACCTTTTGGGAGTGAAAAAAGTGCTAATAGAAAAACAAGTATATATTAACTTGTGACGAGAAAATAATCTTTAAATCGCTAGAAAGCTATTTTTGACACTGTTCTGTACTTGTCTTACGGTTAAAATGCAATGTATTCAGACTATTGCGCATGATAAACTAGCAACATGTCACTGTGCTACGTTATTGGCTTTCTGGCAAGAGCAGTCTCTTCCTTCAGGGTAAAAGGATTTCATAAATATTTTTAAGCTATGCACGTACTGCAAATGTGAAATTCATGTATGTTTAATGCATCGGCCGTGCTACCGTTAAACTCTGAACACAGCAGAGTCAGCAAAAATGTCTCTACTTTAATAAATTGCATACGGTTCAGTAGGGCACAGATCAACATCTAGCATCGATTTGGGAATCTTTTCAAGCATATAGTGGTTTCTCACAATCATTTCTGCAGCGCTTCAAGAATCGCCATTTCTCATACATTCAGGAGTAAGCCTTTTCTTTTTGTTATGGGAAACCTCAAGGTTATGGCGGTCTGATAAATTAGCAGTAATATGATGATATAGTACCTTTTTCCTGTAGGTTGATGGCCATTTATAACATTGGAGATGAGGTTAAAGTTTTGGAGAGATAAAAACCAATCCTAACTCGGAGATACAGATGACCAATCTCTCATTGTGACTGTGCACAAGCAGCCCAGGTGCTGTGTTGAAATGGCTGCTGGAATTGGCCTACTCTGTCTATGGCAGCTGAACACATTGCTCTGGACAGCTCCTGGCCAAGCTAGTCACAATTCAATCCCCTGACTCATTCATCAAGCACTTGGGGTGTTTGGGTCACAGGCTGGCCAGTTCCCCATCGTCCCGCTCATCCGGAGTCCTCCATCGATAAGAAGACATTAGTCTACATCTGCCAGCTCATCTGAAAGGGCTGGAGAAGTCAGGCAGGATTTGTTTTCAGTTTGACAACCTGCTGTCCACCTGAATTCAAAATCTCCCCAAAGCATTGATTTAAGTAGCCAGATAACAGAATGCTTGTGTAATGCATAAGTTCACCATTTGGTTGTGTGAAAAACCCATATACATGCATTGCAATTGAGTGGCGTAATAAAATTAGATTGCTCTCATTGGCCCTGTTTTCACCTGGTATTAAGATGCCTTTTGGTTGATTGGATCACAAGTGGACGACACTAAATACAGGTGTGAACGGGGTGTAAAAAGTTTTGAGCTTGTCCAATTTCGACCACTTCCAGAGGTAGTCGAAAACACATTCAAGTGACCTTGACAGTTGAAACACTCATACTCTCCACCTACTGACTTAACGCGTAAACATTACGGGAAGCGCACTAGCCAGACGGGATTTAAAGTTTGTTGGCTGAAGACTCAAGTTTGGTTTGAAGATGAAGCATGCTGTTCTCTCACCATTCCTGATTTCTAATACACACCGCGTTCGGTGTGTTCTTGTGGCTGTCAGAGCAGAAACGAAAGCTCATGCTCTCTGTATGTTTTCCGTCGTCTCCGGTCGCGTTCGTATGTAAAATGCGTGAGCTTATTTTGTCCATTAGATTGAAAGATCTGAAAAAAAACAAAACATACATTTACCCGCCCATAGACCCTTCCCTCGAAGAAATCAGGGCAGAAGTGGTTGAAAGTGGACAAAAGAGGTTAAATGGGATGGGATTGTTTCTCCCCCGTCCACTTGTGATCCGATTAACCAAAAACGCATCTTAATATCAGGGGGAAACTGAGTCAACTAAGCTGTCTAAACTGCAAACACCTAAAGTCACCACTTGATTCCATTGTAGACTGGATGCGGAAACTATGCAATGAAGTTGTTCAACATGCATCAAGGCCTTTACAGAGACTAGCAAGAGTTGAAGTCATACCTCATCGTGTAGAGAAGAGTTCCATTATCTACCAGTCGCAGGAGTTTATTGGGTGTAGTCATATTGTGGGCTACTGACTTCTTCCCATTGTGGAAGAAGGTATCAGGAGTCCAGATCTTGCTGGCGAGCAAGTTGTTAAGTGGAAGGACCTGCATAGGCCCATCAAACTTCAGCCTCTCATCCCGCCAACTTTGCCGGAAGAACACATCAATCGTGTACTCCTAGAGGGGGGGAAAAAGAATGAGTCAAGACTCTCTGACAGCCCTTTTAAAACTTCACTTCACCCCCCAAGTTTCCCCATTCAACTGATGTAATGTCCTCTTAGTGAGACAGCCTGCTCTGGTGTGTGAAGCACTTCACCAATCTCTGCAAATGACTCAAGAGCGGGAAAAAAGATTCTGACTTCTGCTCAGACTTGACATTTAACAGAGCTTCCTGTTTGGCTGGCCATGATTGGTTGAGATGCTTTTCTCAGTTGTACACTTCAATAATTCATCGCACTTTAAAGAGAGATACAGCCTTGTCGGTGTGAGATCCTTAAGGCTCCTTCAAAAGTTCAAACTCGAATGATTGCGTTTTCACAGCTGTCGCTGGAGGGATAAAACAAGCTTTTTTCCAAGAGTTATCTCTCTGACCATATTGCCAGCATGGAACAGGGGACACTGTCCTCAGTGAACCTTTGCTTGGTTGGGAGAAGGAATCATCTCAAATCCACAGTGTCTTTTCCAGTGATGAGTATTGCTCATGTTTTATGACCTCCATTATTGATGATGCAATCCTCTACAGGTCCTCTATGGGAACAAACATCAAAAGAAATCTTGTCTGCTAGCATTTGCTTTTAATAAATCATCTAATGCAATGAATAAAAATAGTGGCAAAAATTCAAAGTTCTTCATGAATGTTGAAATCTTTAGAGGGCAGCATTAATCACTGAGTAGGATCTCTAACTGATTCTTGTAATTAAGTATGCGACCGCAAACAATTACAGGACATGTTTTTTTATGTTCTGCATTTCAACAGAGAACTATGAGTCTTTGGACCTTGTGAAGACACGCTTCACAAGGTCCAATTTGCTGGAATGTTATTTGAGAATCCAATTTGCTGGAATGTTATTTGAGAAGCAACAGACGAAAATATATGTTGCTAAGTCAATCAGAAATGTCAAGAAGCTCCAGCGTGAAGGCGGAAAACAAGTCAGATAAAATCACTCATTACAAATGCCTTCTAGCCTTCAGTAGAAGGTTTTGCCACCATGGCACGAATCATACTGGCTGTTGCTCATTGAATGATGGTTGCAGCATTAAAACATGTATGCTCCTCATGCCTCTGTACATCATTTATTTAGTAAGCTCCAGACTTCAGTCTGAAGTTATTTTCAGATTAAAAATCTGTAGGCACCACACAGTAATCTCCACACCATGATGAGTGAGGAACAAAGTGAAAGCTGACATCAAATTATATCTACATAAAAAAAGCACAGGAATAAGTTCAAGCAACATTAATTAAATTCAATGCTTTTTAAGAGTGAACATGAAATCAATACAGATTAATAACAGAATAATCCCAAACAATCTCAAAATGCATCATGTATCACAGATTGTTTTTCGTCACTAAGACAGGCTAGGACACACTTTCGACAAGGCCTTGGAACTTAACGCGGCTTATCACCAAAACAGGGAGTGGAGCTGGAGCGGAGTGATTACAGAATGCTTTGAGCAAGGAGGGGAAATTACCGTCGCTCCACTACACTCACATACTTTGCTCAGAGTCCCCTTAACTCAGCAGAGTGAATCTAACTTAATCGTCTTCTGTCTCGAATTTAAGATCTCTACAAATGATTAATATAATTAAAGACATTTGTTATTTAATATTTTTAAGACTTTTTATAGCATTAAATGTTAATGAATTTAAGATATTTTAATACTGTTTAAGGGCCCTGTGAAGTGTTTGTAGCCTAGAAATGCATTAAACATTTGTTGGGTCAGGTGTGTGCAGTAATGTACAGTAAAATGCTGTTTCTATTTTGAAGTGAAAAGTTAAAATTAGATCCATGGGGTAAGATGACTGATGCATGGTTGAGGCAGAAGCTCCATAGTGGGGTCATCATTTATGAATTATTATAATTCAAGGAGATGTTATTTAATAATTCTATGAATTAAATGCATGTTTCAAACTATTTCCTTCTTCATCATGACCTACAGACCAAAAGTGTTGAATCATTCAACCTAATTAATAGTTTATTGATATTTTAAATATACACAGAATTGCATTTTATTCATGCATTTATGCAACTGTTGCTTATTTTGTCTGTCATTATTGAACTAAACTGTTTGACAGAAAGAATGGGATAATGTTTGGAGCATGCACGTTACAAAACACACACAATTGCAAAAGCCCATATGCACTACTAGCCCTGAATATTTCTTTTATTTTGAGTCTTACATAGATTGTGTTTGTTCATTCTAAAAACGGTGCAAGACTTCAGTGAAGTTTAGCATATAAAATAAGACAGTAAGAAGTAAATAAAAATATTTAAAAAGCCTGATAATAAATTATGCACAATACTGCATACTGGGTCATCCAAAACAATATTTCTCACCAAAATATGGACAAAATTAAAAACAAAACAATGCAAATATTGCTATGAACCCATCAAAAATGACACTTTGATAGATGATGTACTACACCTCTCCTTCTGCTCATTTTTGTTTCCCTAATTTGCATATATTTTATGATAATAATATTTGTTTATAGCTCGTACCTACAAGACTGATGTTCCCTGTATGTAGATGTTAACAAATCAGCACTAACATGGTTTCTGCTGCATGATTTCATAAAGTAACAAATAAATAAAGCACTATTGCTTCAAGGCAAATTGAAATGGGACAAGAAACAGAAGTTTATGGTTAATGAGAATGATTGTGACAAGGTGTTGGCGAAGAGCATTGGTCACTTTGGAATGCGATCAGACAAGCACAGATGTTTCCACAATGCAACCCAATGAGAGGGTCATTTGCTTGAAGCTTTTTCAGAAAGCTGTACAGAAGGCTGTTGTTTTGGTCAGACAAAGGAGAAATGTGTCATGTGGATAAAGCACTAGCAATTAGTGCACATGACCCTATTTGCCATGCTGTGGTGATCATATTTTCCTCATTTTCTTTATTTGTTGCTACTGACACTTTCAGTAGCTCCTCACTGCAGTACATGAGATCCAGGGGGTGAAGATGGGTAGGTTTAGGGATCAGTGTTTGGTGTAGGCAGTCAGTACTGTGACTGACATGACCAATAAAATCTTAAGAATCGGCTTCAGGGTGGCACTGGCTTGGCTCCAAATGTGACGTCATTTGAATGTGGGCCGGGTTGGATGTTCAACTTGCTCCAACATGCAGCAAGACGCTTCTCATATGTAAAGTGGGAGGAGTTGGATCTGGATCCAACCTTGCCCCCTGGATCTTGTTTTCTGCAGTTAGGACCATCTCGACACTTGCAGATTGATGCAAGGGTTTTCAATGGGAAAATTTGAGAGAAAAAAAGTAATTTTATAAAATTTTAATTTAGGATATAAAGTATTTATTTATCTTATTTTTATTTTTGTATTATTATTTTTTTTTAAGTATACAATTCTTTTATGTTAAAATTCATTCTCAATAAACCCAGTTTATTGTTCTTTGACTACCATTAGTATGCCATTCATGGGTTTATCTTCCCCAAAGGTGTAAACATTGAACCCCTCACGCACCATCAAACCATTGAGACGGTCCGCTCAGATCTGTCAATCTCTTTCTATCTCAACCTATATCAAGAGTTTGTGGCATGGCTACTCCAGCAGACTGACCCAGAGGGTTTTTAGCTGGTGTGGGACCATGTCTGATGCATTACAAGAAAAAAAGAAATTGGCTTCGGTTACAGAAGTGCAAGCCAAAATTTGCTGCATTTAGACCATCAAAAATTAAACAGGTCATGAACACATCAAGACAAACTGTGCATTGTGATGCAACGCGCTACAATGGTTGCTTCAATACAACATCATAATGCATCTGCTCAGAAAGACCATTGTACCAGTTTATAATGTTTACTCAGCCTCAAAGAGTTGTGGTGTGTGTGACTGGTCCTACTCGACCCGCTCCGAGTGGGAATGAACCGGTATGGGAGGCATGGGAGGTGGGCGCACAAACAAGAACGCTAAAGACCACAGTCTCTAGTGACAGTTTTGAGGCCAGGGGAGTGAGGCTTACACCCACAGCTCTTACTAGCTTGCTTCTGTTACACTCACCCCCTAAACTCTTTCCCATCCGGGTCAAGGCACCAAATGTAACCGATCCTACTCTATCCACTTCAAGTGGGATTCAAATCGGCATCTCCAGCATGAAGGTGGGCTCACTAACAAGGATGCTAAAGACCACAGTCCATTTTGAGGCCAGGCAAGTGAGGTTTACATGCATAGCTCTTAATAGCTTGCTTCCGTTACATGTGTAATGTCAAAAAATGCACCCGGTGTAGAAACATTTGATGGGTTTATTATAAGCGAGATGCACTAGATAAGATACTTACTCATGATATATAGCAACACAGCTTAAAGTATTTCTAATATGTTGTAAGTAGCCTATTCCTTTTATTGAAAGTAGCCTAATTTTACCTGTTGAGAAATGCCTTCACAAGCCCATGTAAGATCTATATTTGCAATGATAATGATAATGAGAAACAAACAAGACAGAATAACAGAGATGGCAGTTCTTGTATGAGTTTCACATGAATCTCCCGCAAAAATGTCATGAAAGCTTCACGTTGCTCATTACAATATGCTTCGTCGAACGCAAAGTCGACTCTCATGCAGGTTCTGGAGACAGTTGGTCGAAAAGATGAATAGGCTAAACCATGAGAAAATTTCTGGGTGTACTGTATTTTCTTTTAACCCTTTAAGACCTGAAGGCTTTTTTAGAATTTTTTTTATTTTATTTTTTATTTTTTTCTGAGCGACACACACAAAAGTAAAGACTCATAACTCCAAAACTCTAGCAAGGAGAGTCAAAAGGTAGGTATCATTTGATAGAAACTCTTAAAATGTTTTGAAAATATAAATTACATTACATTTGGACATTTTCATGCTGAGGAACTGCTGATAAACTTCAAATATATATATATATATATATATATATATATATATATATATATATATATAATATATATATATATTTTTTTTTTTTTTTTTTTTTTTAAAAAGACTGTTTTAGACTTCTAATTTGTGACCAGTGTTTTGCTTTGCTCTATCCTCTGTGCAAGGAGGAGAGGTGGATGTATATGCATCAAATATCTATTTCAAATTTAGGGTATGTGTTGTGTAAATGGACCCTAACAGAACTCTAACACAGAGAAATACAAACAAAACAGCTTTTCTTGAAAAACAAAGACAATACAGGACAATGAACTGAACAAACCAAGGGCAATAAATACAACAAGGAACTCAACAAGACACAGGTGAACAACATAATCAATAACATAATCAGTTAAAAAACAGGCACACATGAACAAAGAAAACAGGAATTAAGCTCAGGAAAACAGGGAAATACAAAATAAAGTCAGTGGAAACAGAAACTGAAAACTGACATAAAATGAAAACCAAACCAAATGTTAAAAGAAGCAAAGATGTTCACAACACATGCATGCAGCCAGGGTGTTCCTATGAAATATTTGCACACCACATGGTCCTTGGTCCATTCATAATACTTTGTCTTAATGTGATTTAGACATGTTCCTGAATACTGGATTTTGGATTGTTGGTGCTGTTGGTCTAAATACAACATTCCTGCCCAACGCAACCTTCATAAATACATGATAGGCTGATTAGAATGTTCTTCAAACCCAATCTTATGGTGAAAAAGGTAAAGCTATAGTGAAATTTAATCTGTCATGAAACTAAAATGGGCTCTCCTAACCACATTACTTTCCAACAGCTGAAATGTCTGCTTCAGCTAACTTGGCATTTTCAAAAAGCACAGGGCAAAAACTCTTGCAAAGTATTACAAGGCCCATTAGGGTGAGCACACAGTATGTACAGTGGCTGGGAATCAGTAGTGATATCAAGAATAAAGTTACAAAGTGCAAACATTGTCAGACTAACTGTCTGGCACCACGCAAAGGTCTCTAATGAGAAGCGAACTGTCTGCGAGACTGTGACAGCACTCAGCTTTAATTACCTGATTGTAATGCAGTACTATTCCAGATACCTAGAAATCGCACATCTGTCAGACTCTGTTAGGAGGAGTGTAATTGGGAAGCTGAGATACATGTCCTTGCATGCCCAGTATTCCAGAGCAGCTCCAGTGTTCCAGTAGTTCCCACTAGTGATGGGTCATTCATAAACGATTACACGATAATCATTTCCCCCAACATTTTTTTTTTTTTTTTTTTTTTTTTCGAATCAAAATCGAATTGCGAATAGGGATTATAATGGTTCCCATGCACCTGATTATACATAAACTAAGCTCTCTTTATGCAAGCTGTATTCATCCATACGCTGTAGTTATGAGAAGGTCAGACCATTTTACAATTGATCTTTAAATCTTTTTCAGCCAAATGAGCTAAATTTTATTCAAATCATTTAATTCATTTGGAATTCACCTAACACGCCCACATATGCAATATCTGATCCTATTCTGACTTATGAAAACATTGTATAGACCATAGGTGTGAATGAGTGTGTGTGTTAGATTACAATGAACTGGTAATGCATCCAGAGTGTTTCCCAGACTACAGCATGAGGCAAGAGGACAAGCAGTTTAGAAAATGGACGTATAGATGTATATAATGTGGCTAAAGATGAATTATGAGAAACATACACTATATTGCCAAAAGTATTGGAACACCCCTCCAAATCATTGAATTCAGGTGTTCCAATCACTTCCATGGCCACAGGTGTATAAAATCAAGCACCTAGGCATGCAGACTGCTTCTACAAACATTTGTGAAAGAATGGGTCGCTCTCAGGAGCTCAGTGAATTCAAGCGTGGTACCGTGATAGGTTGCCACCTGTGCAATAAATCCATTCGTGAAATTTCCTCACTACTAAATATTCCATGGTCAACTGTTAGTGGCATCATAACAAAGTGGAAGCAATTGGGAACAACAGCAACTCAGCCACAACGTGATAGGCCATGTAAAATCACAGAGCGGGGTCAGCGCATGCTGAGGCGCACAGTGCACAGAAGTCACCAACTTTCTGCAGAGTCAATAGCTACAGACCTCCAAACTTCATGTGGCCTTCAGATTAGCTCAAGAACAGTGCGTAGAGAGCTTCATGGAATGGGTTTCCATGGCCGAGCAGCTGCATCCAAGCCTTACATCACCAAGTGCAATGCAAAGCGTTGGATGCAGTGGTGTAAAGCACGCCGCCACTGGACTCTAGAGCAGTGGAGACGTGTTCTCTGGAGTGATGAATCACGCTTCTCTGTCTGGCAATCTGATGGACGAGTTTGGGTTTGGCGGTTGCCAGGAGAACGGTACTTGCCTGACTGCATTGTGTCAAGTGTAAAGTTTGGTGGAGGGGGATTATGGTGTGGGGTTGTTTTTCAGGGGTTGGGCTTGAACCCTTAGTTCCAGTGAAAGGAACTCTTAATGCTTCAGCATACCAGCATACATTTTGGACAATTTCATGCTCCCAACTTTGTGGGAACAGTTTGGGGATGGCCCCTTCCTGTTCCAACATGACTGCGCACCAGTGCATAAAGCAAGGTCCATAAAGACATGGATGAGTGAGTTTGGTGTGGAGGAACTTGACTGGCCAGCACAGAGTCCTGACCTCAACCCCATAGATCACCTTTGGGATGAATTAGAGCGGAGACTGTGAGCCAGGCCTTCTCGCCAACATCACTGCCTGACCTCACAAATGCACTTCTAGAAGAATGGTCAAAAATTCCCATAAACGCATTCCTAAACCTTGTGGAAAGCCTTCCCAGAAGAGTTGAAGCTGTTATAGCTGCAAAGGGTGGGCCAACTCCATATTAAACCCTACGGATTAAAAATGGGATGTCATTAAAGTTCATGTGCATGTAAAGGCAGGTGTCCCAAAACTTTTGGCAATACAATGTAAATGTCTGTTCACCTCTGGAGTCTGAAATCTTTTTGCGTGTGTGTGTGTGTGCGTGTGTGTGTGTGCGTGTGTGTGTATGTGTGTATGTGTGTGTGTGAATGGTAGACACAATTAATGAATTGTGAATAATCCATCATTGGTTCTCACAGGGTGTCTCTATGCACAGAACTGTCTAGAAATTCCCTTTATACTTCAAGTATATCATATAAAGTACCACAGTTCATTTGTGGCAGTATGATAATGTAGAAGTTGCTGGATTTTATTTTAAATGCTCAAAATAACAAATGTTTGTAAGAATCAGGGTTTTTTTCATATGAAATTATTATATATTTATTAAAAAATCAACATATATATTTTTGTTTTTTTTAAGCTTTTATATTGTCACTAAGCTAAATACTTATGCTATACTTTCTATTAGTATTTCTTTGTTGTTAGGAGACGCATGGCAGAAGAAAACAATATGTGTTCTAAAATCAGTTCCAAATATCAGACATGTTTGATTTCCTCTGACTGGACGGAATAATAGCCTGAAGCTAGCATAGTCCGTGCCCATCATAGACCACATGACTTTCTGTGAAATCTGTCAATTCTGACTTCCCAAAATCTGCTGACTGGTTTTGACTTTCGACTACCAGCTTCAATTTATCAAGATTGCAAATATATGTGCAAAAGTCGTGTGAATATGTAAATGTATTTTTTTTATGATAAACACCATAGTGAATTCATGAAAACATGTAAATACTATTTGACTTTCTTCTTCCTTACTTCTTTAAGTAGGGCTGGACAGTGCTTTGTGTACTGAGGTAGTTCTGCTTTACACTGTCAGAGAGTGAAGCGGCATTTCCATTCAGCCTGTTTGTCATTTTATTTTTTTCAGATTGGTCTAAACATAAAAAATACATGTGAAAACCGGACCAAATTTCTGTGTTGAACATTTGTGTTGGTGTGAACAGGCCTTAAATCTGACAGCTGTAATAATCCTCAGACTCTAGCTTGAAAACCCCTGTTAGTGGATGTATCAGAATGGGGAGCATATTTGTATGAATTTTATTGTGTGATTTCAACAGAGAGTGGGTCATGGTTGGATGAGTGAAAGAAGTGGAACACGTGTCTGAGAGCTGCACGAGTGACTTCCCCTGCTGCCGTAGAGAACAGTACTGCTCTAGGCGAATGACTGTGTGTGCCAGGATCTGCCACTACTAGAAGAAAGGATAATATTTAATGCAATATAAATTACTTATTACTTAAAAGATTTAATGACTGGTAAGGGAAGGACACACATCTTTGTTTTCAGTAAACATGAAGAGAGATAACACATATTCACAGCTTTTATGGAGGCTGAGAGGAAAGGGATTCATTTTTTATTGTGCAATTTAACTGGACCGTTTTTACAAAGTAAAACGGCTATTTTGGATATTTATGAAGTGCAGTAGATAATACAGCAGACAATAGTTTGTTAAGGTCCTGACTTCTGAGCTGATGTCTAGTACCAGTTCATTCCTGAATGCATGTGAGGTCTGTAGAGATGCATGTGTTTATGGCTTGTCAAATATGATTACTATCAATTTGTTCATGCAAATGAAAATATTGTTTATTCATTAGTTTTTTAGTCACTTCAGTGCTTTGAATTAAACGTGATATGTGGGCTTTTGTGAGTTTATGGACAATATGCTTTTTAAAATATCTCTTTATTTCCCTCCTTAAGCATTTAGTTTCAACCAATTGTTTGCCTTACACAGTACATACTTGCGTATAAACAGTATGTCTTTATGTGGCATTGCCTGTAACATGACTGTAACATGAAAGGAAAGCTTTGAGTATAATTTGAGTCATGGAACGGCTCTATGGATAGCATCTGTCGCATGCATTATCAGCCTAAACAATGAGGTTTGGGCAAGGAGTCCTTGATTATGCTTTCACTTTTTTTTAACTTTAGTTAGTGTGTAATGTTGCTGTTTGAGCATAAACAACATCTGCAAAGTTACAACACATCACCATTTGTTCCATTTCTTTTATACAAATTGGGACTATTTAAGGACTACAACAAATGGCTGGTAGGGACTAAAACAAGCTTCTTCCCAGGTTGCACAAAAGATTAACATGACGGCGCAGACGAGTCGATGAGTTTAATCAACTCCACAGAAACTACATAAATTTATCCACTAATCGTTCAGAAAGTCCAGTTGAGTCTCTCCATCAGTGTCGACTCCGGTTTGAACAATGTAAGGCTGAACACCGTTACTGACAATCCTCATTTTGGCTGCGTGAGATTCTCCAGCTTTGTTGTTGTTGAGCAACCGAAGCATGAGCTGTTAAAGCCCCGGAAAGGGGGCCGGGAGCAGCAGCTCATTTGCATTTAAAGGGGTGCACATAAAAACGGCATGTTTTTGCTCACACCCAAATAGTGGCAATTTTAACATGTTATAATAAATGATCTGTGGGGTATTTTGAGCTGAAACTTCACAGACACATTCTGGGGACACCAGAGACTTATATTACACCTTGTGAAAGGGGCATAATGGGTCCCCTTTAATCTTGCACATTATTATTATTATTATTATTATTATTTTATGCATTTCTAACTTATAGCATAATCTGTGCTGCAGTTATACAGTAGTTCATACACACTCTAAAAAATGCTGGGTTAAATATGGACAAACCCAGGGATTGGGTTGTTTTCACCCAGCCATTTTTTTCAACCAATTTTGGATTTATTTTTTTTAGCCAGCAATATAGTAAAAGGCATGTTTTTGCTCACCCCCAAATATGGGCAAATTTGTGGGGTATTTTAAGCTGAAACTTGACCAGACCAGAGACTTATATTGCATCTTGTGAAAGAGGGCATAATAGGTGTCCTTTAACCCAACCTGCTGGGTTTGTCCATATTTAACCCAACTTGGGTTGTTTTTAACCCAGCATTTTTTAGAGTGCACACCACCATTAAACAGACAAACACAAATTTGTATAGTGGAATTAATATATAAATATATATATATATATATATAAGCTTCACATTTCTGCTTTCATTTGCGTAACTGACTTTTATTTGTAAGTGCATTAACTGTAATCAAAATTTTTGTTTCTTTTCATAAACTGAGTGATGAGTTGAAATAATTTTCTGATGAAAGCAGCAGCATGTCTGTGATATTGTGCATGGAGTTTGACTTGTACTTGGAACCTGGAACATTTCATTTAAATAATTTTAAAACCCTGTTTCACTGGGCTTTCTTTAGCCTTTTAATTACATTTCTCCTCGTTCTGTTTCTGCTTTTCCCACAGCCCTTTCCGCACTCTTAAGAATTTACTTTATCCCTTTTAACTCATCTGTATTAATTATAGCACATGGAATGTGTTAATTATGGCAGAAGAAGCCCGATGGAGAAAGAAAAGAAAAAAGAAAAAAAAATGAAAGAACTAAAATGAGCAAGAACATTGTCGTTGGTTTAATAAATAATTATACAGTGTCCTTGTACAAGTTTTGGACTTAAAAGGGAGATGTGACATTATTATTATTATTATTATTATTATCCACAACGCAATATCCATAAGCTCTGATCACCTTTTCCCCGCATTTACAATATGTGCTGTCTCCAGAGAGCTAATTTCATAAAACACAAAGCAAAGCCGATAGAAGTGTATTGTCAAAATATTAATTTGAAGATCAAAACTCCTGTGCAGAGGTGTGGTTGATCCATACAAGGTCACACAAGAGAAGAAGAAAGAGTGTTTGGGGCTTCCCTTACATATGCCCTGCTGGGGCACTGGGTTGTGACCTACTTTTGAGCATTAGAAGAATAAATGAGATTGGGGGAAATCCCAGGAGAAGTGGATTCTACCTGGGCCCAATGCTGCAGAAGACACTCCAGCAATAAGCTCCTGATGGGCTCAAAAATGGTGGCTGCTGGCTTGTTGTATAATATGTTGAGCTAATGAACTGTGAGATGCAGTATGGGGATTTGTCAACCCCAAATGAAAGGTGTTCATAATACTAAGCCACTTCAAACGGAGGGTAAAACCCCTCCAAAGCTTAAGTGAGAAGTGAGAATGGGGTTTTAGTTTTTATCCCTACTGCAGCACTGTAGGCCGAAAGGACAATGTGACCACTTGAGTTCCTCTTCAGAGGGATGATGGGAAAAAACACTTCACTTTCTAACAGAAAAACAAAATAAACCCTCAGATGGTGATGTTTGAGAAAGATTTATAAGATGCTTGAATTTTTACATGCTAAACTTCGATTTTAAATGATTAGTTCACTTCGTAATTAAAATTTCCTGATAATTTACTCATCCCCATGTCATCCAAGAACGTCTTTGCACGTTCACTTTGTAGACACTTGATAAGTACTTCCGCCTACGTGATGCATATATATATATCTCATATTTCACAGCAAAGCTAGCACCGCAGCGGCAAACACAAACACACCTGGCTTGTTCGAGATGCATCGGCTTCCCGCAGAGCGATTGGCGCATGACATCAAAGCTCCGCGAGAACGATCCAAAAGCACAAGGAGTTGTATGCTCTACAAACACACCCGTGGACCTGCGTCACTCCGATGTCACCCGCCGAATCGGTCTGCGCTGCTCCGATGCTTCTCGAACAAGCCTTCCATTAACAATCGCGGATGTTTCACTACTGTTGATGCTTATGGCTTTGCGAACCTACATCCATTTGTATATAGACGGAGATTACGATCGAGCTGCGATTAGCTTGATTAGCTGCTATTTCAAAAGTGGCGGTCTCAAGTTTCTTGTTGGTCACGGTAACCTCGCCCCCAGCCCCTGACGCAAGCGGTTCCGGTTCTTACTTCTAGCCCAGCAATGTTTTGGTGCTACTTACAGACCACTTTTCCTGGTTCAGAGCTGGTGCTTTGTGTGTCGAAAGAAAAAGAACTGATTTGAAACTAGGCTCTGGCTCCGAACCAGCACTCAAACTGCCTTGGTGGAAAAGGGGAGAAAAAAAAAACAAAAAACCTACATTTCTTTTCAACTGAAGAAAGAAATGCATAAACATCTTGGATGACATGGGGGTGAGTAAATGATCATGAAATTTTAATTCTGAAGTGAACTAATCCTTTAATGATTTTATTTATTTATTGTTTCTTTGTTTGTTATGTTTTATACCAGGACTATTGGGATTTTATCTGTGTGTGTGTGAGTTCAACACTATGGCTCAGCAGGTGAGAGTACATGCGTTAATGCCACTGAACAAGATGAAATCTTACAATTTATAATTTAATCTCTATCTGCATCTTATAAGATTAAAGTAATTGCAAAATGTTCCTGCTATAAATGAATCGCTGATTTCCCATGATGTTACAATAATGAGCTGTTACATTAATTTTCAGTAGACCGGACTATGATTAATTATTAAAACTATTTAGCCAATCAGGATGTACTCCATGGGAACAATTTTTTTGTCGTTTTGATAATTAGAAATGCTCTTAAACTCTCACGGAACGGCATACAGGTTCTTTTCCATTTGTATGTGCAGATATACTAGCCAGTATATATGAGACCAAAAGATTGTGGGCAGACCACCTTAGTTTGGCTCCTAATTGAAGCTACTTTGAATATCTTTGTCTGAGCAGCAGAAAAGGATGATCCCAGCCACTGAGCTGCTAGCCAGTTTGTGCGAGCTGTGAAGTCATCCTCATCGCAGCGCTTATCTGCAGGGCACAGGCTCTACAAGAATGTCTGACATGAGCAAGTGTGGTGCCAACTAACGGGACGCAAGCTACTGCGCAAATTGTGCTGGAAAGAATTTGCTCACCTAAAATGAGCTTAGATGCTCAAAAGGCAGGCGGCAGACATGCTGTTGCTCGGAGACCGCCAAGAGACAACAGGCAGACAGCTGAGAGTTTTGTACTGTTTTCTGAGTGGAACAGCATCCAACGAAGCGATCAATCTAATGATCTGTTTAATTCACTTCAATTCAGCCAACCTCTTTAATCCACTTAAGCAACCAAATAGAGATTTTATTTGCAGGAAAAAAAGTGAGGAGAAATCAAAGGGTGTGAAATCAAGAATTTGGGCTGCATTGCTGTATTTCTCAAAAAGCGTGGTAACACTTTCTGTGAAGATTCATATGCATTTATGATACATCTTATTAAATAGAGTGGTTACATCTTTAAAGGAACAACCAAATCTTAAGAAAATACAATAGCTCTGTCGTTAAAACAGACCAAAATTGTCATTTAAATCATAAAACCTTTTCGTTATTGTGGACATTCTCATATGTCGTGAAACCCTGGACAACCTTAATGACACTTTTATAGTGCTTATTATCCTTTTTGGAGTTTGACAGAATAAATCCCCTTCTATTTTTTTTTTTTTTTAATTATTATTTATTTTATGAAAAACACAACATGACTCTACCTACATTTTTGCAAAACTCAGAAAACTTACCTATTCATAAAATTCACTGCAGTTTGTTTCTGAAATGAACAACAGTGGCAGTAAAACACCAACTTTTACCAAAGACTTTATATATAGAAAGACGGTGCACTGAATGTGAGAAAGTGCAACACGCAATATGGCGGAATAAATCCCGCCTTCTAAATAAAAGCCAATCGCCAACTGGCATCTCATCACTGAAGCGGCCGTTAGAGGCTCCGGTTCCTATAGAAACAGTCAGACGCATGCTTCCTATAGAGATGCGTGCTTATGACTGTGCATGCACATTAGCTTGATTCAGCTTGAAAAAATGTCATGATTCCAGCATTTAGAAACAAAATTGAAATCTGGCAGTTGTCAGATTTCATTGATGTTTTCAAATATGAAATCAAATTGAAAGCTTGGCGAACAGCTTTGGAGAATTTAGGAGCCTGAGAGGCATTTCAAAGATGGCCGCAGAGTGAAATGACTTGTCTGAAAGGGACTTTGCTTTGATTCCTTTTCTCATAAACTATGACTACAGGGGCAGATTATGGATTAATAAAGACTTATTTTGCCCAGTTCCTTGCACAATAGTATGTTAAAAGGTCATGAGACCCTAAAACATATTTTTTGAAATGTTAACAGATATGTACAGGTTGCACATGAGTGAAAACAACTCATGATTATTATTAAGGGGAAAGTGGTTATTTTTTTTATTTTATTTTTTTTTTTCTGAGATATTTCACTCTTCTGGTTTAAAATGCAAAGTTGAACCAACGTAACAAAATGTGAGGTAAACGCGGAGTGGCGATTAGCTGCCGTGGCTGAGCTTTTCTCCGCATTATTTATGAGAATGAACTTTTTTAATCAAATCACTGCACTGTATTATGCATGAAATTACTTTTGAGCAGAGATTCAAATGTCACAAAAGACATTTTGTTTCAGTGCTGTTCGTTCACCTCTGCCTGTTCAGCTTTGCAGATGTCCCACCTCTCCCGGAAGTTCTGGGAGTCTCCCACATAAAGCACTGTCTTTGTGAAAATAACCTTCCATGGTTCTTTATTCCCAATATAAACTTCAAAGAATGTGGAGGTCTTAATTTTCTACTTGCTTGTGATTTTAAATGCACGAAACTCCCAATTAAGTTGTCTAATTTTCACAAACAACCTTTGAATGCATGGAAATTAGTCTACAAACACAATTTCTCTCCCCATTCCTGTGGTATTTGGAATAATTAATATTATATATATATATTAAATCAAAAACAGAAGCATTTTTTTGGAACGATTGGTTTAACAAAGGTTTCATTTTTGTTACAGATTTGATAAATCAGTCAGGTGACCTATATAATTATAATGAATTTGTTAATTATTTTGGGGAAAAAAAATGTATCTTCTAAAGAATATTTAAAACTCATTCATTGAGATCCTTCACTGAGAGAAAGAAAGGCATACACATCTTGGATGACATGGGGGTGAGTAAATTATCAGGAAATTTCAATTTTGAAGTGAACTAATTCTTTAAGTTTTTTGGCAGAATATAGGAAGTTGTGTGTGGAGTGATGAATAACAATAAAGCACAAGTTACATGGTGATGCTCCAGAGCGGTGTCTTCGAAAATCTGCTGAGAAATACAATAATAAATGCATCTCTACCGCAGCAAATCATGGAGGAAGAGGTGTCATTGTGTGGGGAGCCTTTTTAGCTGCTGGTATTGGTGAGATACTTCACTGTGAAGAGTAATTTAATGCTTTGGAGTACAGGAGAATATTGCAGAATTGGCTTGCTTCCCTCAGATGAAAAGTTGTTATCTAAAGAGGAATGATCAGATGTTGTTTTCCTGTCCAAATTGCAAAGAGAACCAAGAAGTGGCTTGATAACAAATCCATCAGGCTCATGTTTTGTCCAGATTTCTGGGGTCTGAGGTGTGAATGACTAATGATAAAACAGGGTTTTAGACGTCATTTAGACACCAACATATTTTGACCATAGTGCATGATTTGTAAACTAATACATTTTTATGTTTGCATTACATAATCAACTACATATGTATGTTTTATTTATTTATTTATTTATTTATTTATTTATTTATTGCTTGCTTGGTAGCTTACCTAGTACCGATACAGAGTTCTCAGGTATGAGTCCTGTGAAACTAAGAATTGTAGAAGCAAGCTAAAATGGCCTGGTCGCTTCAGCAAATGTGTCTTTATCGCACGTTTGATTTTGTCAATATTGTTAGGTTTTGGGTCAGGTTTAGTGGAGGTGTAGCTATGAATGAGGTTACATTATAGCCTTTCATTTGACATTTACTGCGGAATGATAACACAACTGCTGTGGTATATCAAACATTTTAGCAGTTTGTTTTTCATTAGTAGCTGGATTCCTGCAGTGTAAATTACTTGTACTGTAGATGGTCATGTCACAAAGGAGTGGTCTGAAATACAAACTGTGCCTTCTAATTCCCTGCTGCTACATGAGATTGAAGCAGCTCTTACACCAGCAGCTCTGGTAAAAAGCGTTTCATCAAAGTGCCTGCATCATGGCCACATTTCTGTGATTTCCAAGCAAACTTAATACTCCTACTCCAAGACAATAGCCCACCACCAGCATCAAAAAAAAATTTTTTGGTGCTGTTCACTTTATTTAAAGGTGCCCTAGATTATGTTTTTAAAAGATGTAATATAAGTCTAAGGTGTCCCCTGAATGTGTCTGTGAAGTTTCAGCTCAAAATACCCCATAGATTTTTTTTTTTATTAATTTTTTTAACTGCCTATTTTGGGGCATCATTATAAACGCGCCGATTTATGCTGCGGCCCCTTTAAATCCCATGCTCTCCGCCCACAGAGCTCGCGCTTGCCTTAAATAGTGCCGTAACAAAGTTTACACAGCTAATATAACCCTCAAAATGGATCTTTACAAAGTGTTCGTCATGCATGCGTCGGATTATGTGAGTATTGTATACTGTTATATTGTTTACATTGATTCTGAATGAGTTTGAGGCTATGCTGCGTGGCTAAAACAAACATTACACACTGTTGGAGAGATTTATAAAGAATAAAGATGTGTTTATGAATTATACAGACTGCAAGGGTTTAAAAATGAAAATAGCGACGGCTCTTGTCTCCGTGAATACAGTAAGAAACGATGGTAACTTTAACCACATTTAACAGTACATTAGCAACATGCTAACGAAACATTTAGAAAGACAATTTACAAATATCACTAAAAATATCATGATATCATGGATCATGTCAGTTATTATTGCTCCATCTGCCATTTTTCGCTGTTGTTCTTGCTTGCTCACCTAGTCTGTTGATTCAGCCATGCACATCCAGACGTTTTGCCCTTGTCTAATGCCTTTCATAATGATAATGTTGGGACCGTGGGCTGGCAAATGCAAATATTGGGGGTGTACACCCCGACTGTTACGTAACAGTCGGTGTTATGTTGAGATTCGCCTGTTTTTCGGAGGTCTTTTAAACAAATGAGATTTATATAAGAAGGAGGAAACAATGGAGTTTGAGACTCACTGTATGTCATTTCCATGTACTGAACTCTTGTTATTCAACTATGGCAAGATAAATTCAATTTTTCATTCGAGGGCACCTTTAAACAATTTATTTTGATTTAACACCATTGTTTCTGGTTCAACTGTGATTGCTTCATGTTAAATTGACTTGAAATGGTAACTAGAACTTACTTGAAGTTTTCATTTTGAAATAACATGTTTCAGTCTAGTAACCAATCAAACAGGACTTTCACTTCCCATCATGCTTTGCACCGGGCTGAAGTGGGAGAGTAAATGTTGAAAAAGTGTTATTTTATGCATTTTTTTTTAAATTTTTTTTAGAAAGATGAAAATATGGAGAGACTTCTTACTGTTTAATGTTCTATTATGTAAAAGTTTTTGTTATGTTTGTGTTTTTTGGCAATTACCATTGTGGTGAAGTGTAGAGCTTGTGCTTGGGTTGAGGACCTGCTGACAAAAATTGTCTATTATATAATGAAGCAACCACTATAGTAGTGCTTTGGATCAAACCAGCCCATTTCTACCAAATCAATTTCTAGACTGACTGATTAGTTTAGTTTGTTGCTATGTAAAAGACGAAACAAAAGCATTAATAATCATATGATTATTATATATGTAGAATTCTTCTATTTAAATAGAATTCATTACAAACTGATTTCCAGGCATTCCTCTTTTTTTCCCCTACAGGAATGTATTTTGCTTGCTTTAAAAGAACTGTCTCTTGTTTAGTAAAGTTTATTACTATTGCAGTCTTCTTCTGCTGCCATTGTTTTCCTTGGATTTGCTTCTGAGTTCCATGCAATTTTAAGCTTTTCTTGGTTCATTCCATTTTTTCTAGGCAACCTCTCTCATGCTAATTCAGATTATCACAGTTGGTTTTAAATTAATCTAGTTTATTTTAATTCAGGACTCCACAGTCCAGGTTTTAGTAATCTGTACTTAATCTGTGTTTCAGAAAGCCATTTTTTAAGCCACGATTAACCATTCTAGATTAAGGCCTATCCTGTCTTAATTTAAACCCTGTCTGGGAAACCGCCCCTATATGTTCAAGAATAATATTGTGCAGGTTTAACTCTTTTCACGTGACTCATAACTCAATGTAGAGTATAAAGAAATATAAGCTCAAAGTCGACATGAAATGGCATTCACAACTCATTTTGATTCTGTAATCTGACTTACTTCTGAGTAAAAAGGAACAGGGTTGAAAAATAAGAGAAGTAGGTGACGTCTGCCCAGAAGGAAAGATGTGTCAATGGTGGAAACATTTACGATACCAAAGAATAATGCACAATACAACCATTTTAAATCCCCTTACCAGGGTTCCTCCAGGGTGTTATTCACATGTGGATCACACTGATTATTGAACAGATATAATGAAAGCAACTACACAAAGAAAAGGGAGATTCAAGGCCACCTCGTCAGCCTGATTGCTGATTATTTCAAAATTACCTGCATGTATTACAGACAAGCCTTGGTGCTGGTTACAATCACCTTCCATAATAAAGAGTATTTGTGCAATGAAAGCAGCAAGAGATCTGAAATCTCTCTATTCAGGGGAGACAAAGAGGAATGGGCCATTGAGTAATGGGGACAAATAAGCTTGTTTGTTATTCTCCTTTGTGTTGTCCCATGCAGTGTCATCTCTCCTTCTCATTTAACATGTGATCCTATTTTCCCATCCTCTCATACAGACTGTTTTCTCTACCTAACCTTCTAATGCATCTTTTCAAAGCTTTTTCTTCTCTGCTGGCAATCTGAATGGTCAGTACATGATTGACTGTCACTCATACATTACTGCTATTGCCACTGTGTTTTATATTTGATGGCTGAGAAAAACACATTTGGCAACACCATGTTCCAGGCCAAAACCCAGAGAAAGCATTAGCACAAAAAGCAGGAGGAGCAGCAGCAGGAATTCATAGTGGTACAGAGCATTACTGTCCATTGCAAAAAATGGAGTGACAGTTGAATTTTTGCTCTATAGCTGCGACCCAATTCATTCCATGGCCGATTGCGTCTCAGCGGCACAACGAAGGCCGTCCCAATTCGAAGGTTCCTTCAAATGCTGTCTTCAAATGCATCCTTCCTTTTCTGTGAAATAAAGGATACAACAGATCGCAGCTTTGCGGCAGCACACATTGCATGCCATTCAAACATTTTGACATTTAGGAGATCATTTAGGAGAACTTGTCTGTGAAATTGCTCAAAATGATATCCGACCGCACCGGACTAAATATTCAGCCCTCATTAAGCATGTAATTGTGCCAGAGATTCAACGGAAACTACTGAAGGATACAGGAGAGGAACCGTATTCTTTAATTATCGATGAGAGCACTGATGTGGGCATGCATAAACAGTTAGTTGTTGTAGTCCAGTATTATAGTCAAAATCAACAGCGCATAGTATCATCTTGTGCTGGGATTCTTCATCTGGATGGAGGAGATGCAACGGCAATAACAGAAGCGTTAATAAACTTTTTGCTAGAGAACAAGCTTTGTCCTAAACCAGTAGGCAAATTTGGTCCTAGAGAGCTGCTGTCCTGCAGAGCTTAGCTCCAACCTTAATCAAACTCACCTGAACAAGCTAATCAAGCTAATCAATCAAGGGTTTTTTTTTTTTTTTTTTCTTCAGGGTTGGTGCTTAACTCTGCAGGACAGCGGCTCTCTAGGACTGTACTTGCCTACCACTGTCTTAAATGATGCATCGGGCATGCAACTGACGGATGCAATGCAATGTGTGGACAGCACAACTCGGTTGTCAAAAAAATTCAACAGTACAAATTTGAGGTCGACTGATTCATCGGTTTTCACTGATAGCTGATTGGTGGAACAATCAGATATCGGCACAAATCCATACTAACTGGACCATAGAATCCTTCACATTTTACGCACCCAAAATCGGTGAATTTCACTGCCAAATCAGAAGCGCAATAGAACAGTTTTTAAAATTAAGTCACCAGTAAATTGTATGGCTCCTACAGTAAATGTTGTATTGTCTTATATATGTTTTATTTTACCAGTTGTGGAATCCAACCATTCATCCATCTGAGGTAACATAGCTAGCCAAAGTTATTGAGTATTTCCATTTTATGCAACTTTACACATTTATTAATAATTAATACATTTAAGATCATCATGTTTTCAGCAAACAATATATTCCAGACCTAGTGGAGTAATAGTAATAATATCTAGTTCTGAATTTAAATATATTGTATGTTTTAATGGATCACACTACAAACATAATGATCTTATAATACACGATGCATTGCTGTGTCCGTTATTGCATAATTCCCACTTTTGGACACTTGCTTCAGTGGACATTAGACAACACTGTAAAATCAAGCTGTTAAATTCATATATTTATTGTCCAACATTCCCAATTTTTCTGATGCATGTCCTTAATTTAATTTCATATGTTGGTAATAATTCAGTGTTTATAAGCCTTTTAAAGAATTGTAACCCAAACTGACTGGGTTTCTAGAGAGTAAATGTTTTGTGAAAAAAGTGGAAGCCTTAAACACAAAGTCTGTAAAATAAACTGTAAAAAAGGATTTGATGATCACTAGTATTTTATTCTGTGTTGTCATCATTCAGGTTGGATTTCAGCTTTAATGTACAATTTTTTTTTTTTAACAAAGCAGCTGATATTACTCGCTTTCACCCCAAAATGGCGGAAACGCAGGGCCGCTGCTGGGCGCCGGTGTTTCAACGTAACGTTCTATTAAGTGTCGCTTCTTGATAGTGTATATTCTTTGGAGCGGCTGAGAAGTCATCATACAGTACGAGAGCGGCCTCTAGAGGTGGAATTCATGATGTCTCGTATTGTTTATTTTGACACGTGAGGCTGCGGGCTGCACAGAGAGCGCTGACACTTCAGATGTGCATTTAAAACAGACAGTGAAATGGTGCGAATACAGTACACTACAGTACATGTTGTCATATTATAAAGTAATTAATCTGCTGAGCAGAGAAAGAACAGCAGTAGCCTATGTTTGCCGTCAAGACTGAGAGGACGCTATAGTAGTAGCTCAAAGGGTTAAAACAATGTGACAAAAAATGCACGCAAATCTGACCCAAATGTTTAATGTCACGATTGTTACCATCTATTTGCATTAGTTTATATTCAGCTGGTCACTTATGCATTCATTAGCCGACAAAGTTGCATATTTAAAGCTAGTGACATGAGAAAGCAAATTGTTCATGCATCTGACAAAATTGTTAATGCAGCTGACAGAAACATATAAACAAATCAGAAACGCATCTGATTTCAGTTCTTTTTTATAAACACTGCAATACATATGTAGTTATTTTGATTAGAAAATCATCAAGTGTTCTAAAATAGAAGCAAATAAAGTGAGAGACATATTATTTAACATTTATTAAATTTATGTATTTTTAATGCTTTGGTCTTTGCTTAAAGATGCCCATCTTTAAATATCAATGCATGACTCTTTGGATTTATATGAAATGGTAACACTTTACAATAAGATTTGTAACATTAACTAAGGTTAATAAATGCTGTAGAAGTATTGTTCATTGTTAGATTGTTCATTTCAACATTTACTAATACAATTTTAGAGTGCTACTTTTTGTTTCAGTTTTATTTACTTCAATATTTATTAATCTAATTTACAGATTCATATTTATATATTTATTTAATTTAGCACAGTCATTTGTGTGTGTGTGTGTGTGTGTATTAAAGTTCAGCACTGTTTTACTTGGAGTGTTAATTTTTTTTTTTTTTTATGTTTTTTTTTAGGCCTGTCAAAATAACGCGTTAATTTCGATTAATTAATCTGAGAAAAAATAACGCGTTAAAAAAAATAACGCAGATTAATCCATTCCGTATTGACCTTTGAACCTGGAGCCGTTCTAGCCACCATTCGACTGCAAAATGAAGGAGGGAGACGACTGCTGTGCTGACGAACAGAACGAGCAGAGCTCCTCCCTCGTGCGTGCGAGAAAGTAAGCACCATCTTTGCACTCTCTCTACCTCACACATAATAATCTAAATCAACTGACACAATGCTAAAAGTTCGTAAGACCGAATCCATGTTTCACGAGGCGCATTCGGAGAATGACAGGCGCCCTGCACGTGCAGCTGACATAAACCACCCTTTTAGTAAACAAAAAGAAAATCCTATCCAGTGGTGAAGTGTTTTCTGTGTTAACAAATCTTTTGCGATGTCCTAATAACAGTCGCGATTCGCACGCAATGCGTCAACGTCCGCTAATGTCCAATTCGCGACCTAATGACTCATTTGAACAGATTCATTTTAATGAATCATGACAACTGATGATCTGTTCACACGGTCTATAATGAATCATTTCTATAATGAATCACTCTGAAATGAGAACATAAGTGTGCTTACCCCATTACCCCAGTGGTTAGTAAATTTAGCCTTAATAATCCACGATATTTTCAGGTTATTTAAATGACAATGTGTAGTAAATTCGGCCTACCTATAAAATCAGTTAGTTTAGACTGGAGTGATGTGAAACCAGAACAAAGCAAGTTGTTGTTAGCTAGGTGCATTCAATTGTATATGGTAGAAAATTATATTATTAGTTAATATAACTTCTAAATGCTACTTTTTAATACTTTTCAGGTTTAGCAAAAAAGCATCTTCTCTTACAAAGCTATAAAATCACTTTTGTTTTTTGTTTTTTTGTTTTTTGCAAAGAGGGCAAGAAAGAATTATAGTGAGAGTGACGGGTACTTTATTGTCAGTATCGGGCTCGCAGATCACGTGGGTAGGGCACTTTTTACTGTTTGTATGGATGACCATGTCTGTCACCACCGAAGACCATTTTTGACCCAGGAAAAACCCTGCATTGATTCATTTAAATTGAAATATTTAATACTTTCACAACAAAAATTATGTATGCGATTAATTTAGATTAATTAATCACAGAGTATGTAATTAATTAGATTAAAATTTTTAATCGATTGACAGCCCTAGTTTTTTTTATTTATTTTTTTTTATCCAGTATCCATTTTAAAACCGGTTGATTTAAACTGTTTTCTGCAAGTACGGTCCAACCTAGTTATTGGTATCTGGAAAATCCACTATCGGTCGACCTCTAGTTCAACCCCAAATTTGTGTTTGTGAAATGTGCGTGTCACTCAATTCAAATGCCGAAATTTCAAACATATGCCTGGTTTTCACAAAGCACCATCCGTCAGCAAAACTACAAGCAAGTTTATGCATAAACAATGATCCATGTCAGAAAAGCACTACAATAAATCCTTCATCTTTCAGAAATGAGATGGCTAGATGTCAGTGTATGTCTCAATAGGCTGCTGGATCAATTTAATATGATGAATTGAAACTACACTTCCAGCTCGCTAAGTATAAGGACAGAAACTACAACGCGAAGATCCTATTTCCAATGTACTCTGAATGTACTCCCTGTGTTTAGTGTTCCTGCATGAGCGAACAGAGTGAATAAAATGTTTCAACTGGAAAATGCAAATCCATGCAAGCTCTTCTATGAACTGATTGCGTTCTACCTGAACGTACTACAAAGAGTTGCAAAAATCAACTTGGTGGACATGACTCAGTGGTCCGAGATTATTGACTTTGACGTGACCATAGAAAGCAATCATCTACCTCTTTCTTGGCAGTTGACTATGACCTTCAGTTCCAAACGGAGCTGGATAATGAAAAGCTTACCATACACATTACAAAGAACATCAAACACAGCTGCAAAGAATACCTGCTTGAATTTAACAGGCAAATCAAACAATGTTTGATCACTAATATGCAACAACTTCAGTCTGTAGTGCTCAACAGTTAGAAAAAAAACTTCACATCTATGTCATTTTTTGCCTGTACACAGGAGATATTGCAAAGCTTGATCAACAGTGAAGTGTCCTGGACACATTGTCATGGGAATACACAGAGGACTGCCAAGCGGAGAAGTTCTAGATTGACGTGAAAAACCACAGGGATGCTGCCGGGGACCAAGATTTTTATGAGCTTGGGTCTTTTGCTCTTTCGCCGCTGGCATTGCCATTCAGCAATGCAGCGGTAGAACGCACGTTCTCGAAGATGAATTTTATAAAGACAAAACTGCGCAGCAGAATGAAGGACACCCTTTTGGAAAACGCAAGCCTGTTACCAGAGGGGGGGCCGGAGGATCTCCGGACCGAGGGAGACGGATTTGATACTAGCGTGTGATTTTCTCACTCAAACCACTGCCTGTTGCTGCTTCTGATTGCTTTTAGAGGGAAAAGCTGCCCATAACTGCTGGTCTGTTTTCTTCATAATAATAGTATATTTGCAAAAACGACCTGGCAAACGATCCAGTGCTTATCTGTTTTTCCACTCTGGAGAATGTCAAACTATTCCATTTACAATGTGTTTTCGCAGTGGTGAGCAATGTAGCCAATCACCGACATGATTTTTTCACAGGTTAGCACTGGACAAAAACTGGATTCTAAGTTCTGCATGCTTGCAAATCCTCTCTAACAAAGTGTAGACATTATGTACAGTAAATAAGAGATTCATTGTGTAGTCGGCTTCATTGTGAATATAATGGAACTTTGTGAGATTGCGATGAATGAGTGACAGCTTTTCAGTGATTATAAAGGGAGCTCTCTTTGCACGCTGTCTATGCGATATATAACGATTAATAAAATATATTCAAAATTTGAATAAAACTTTTGTTTTTCCATGCTTGACAAGCAACCATGTACATGCTTCAATAGTCCCATCCACATAAAAATGCGGGATTCACTCTTGAAATTGCAATGACTGACACAGTGAAAACCATATAGCAAAGGATGAGACAAAAATACCCTCACTAATTTCAGAAGCACCCTCTGTGATTTAATTCTGGAACCGCAGGATTTTGTTGTATTAGGTAAGGCAAATGGCTGCCAAATCACGCATATAGTATGATTGCTATTCTGTTAAAATGAACAGTGGTTTTGTGAATGTAGACGGCTTAATAACACATAATTTATCTGGAGCGTTTATCCTTTTTCGATGTGTGTGTCCTGGCGCCGGGCCTGGGAGAACATCCTTCACATTCGAGCCGTCATGCAAAGGAATCTGCTGTCATCAGTTCAAACCAACAAAAGAGATGCTGGCTTTGTTCAATACAGATGTGTATGACAAAGAGCAAGAAGTGTTGCATCAGAACAAGACCATAAATCTGTAAATAGTTCATTCAAATAGTTCTCAAGAACCACAGCCCACCAAAGGATTTTGTTCATTAGCTGTCAATCTTAAAGGTGCAGTAGAATGTGTTTTCAAAAGATGTAATGTAAGTCTAAGGTGTCCCCTGAATGTGTCTGTGAAGTTTCAGCTCAAAATACCCCATAGATTGTTTTATTCATTTTTTTAACTGCCTATTTTGGGGCATCATTAAATATGCGCCCATTCAGCGCGCGGCCCCTTTAAATGCTCGTGCTCCCCGCCCCCGAGCTCACGACTGCCTTAAACAGCATAAACAAAGTTTACACAGCTAATATAACCCTCAAAATGGATCTTTACAAAGTGTTCGTCATGCAGCATGTCTAATCGCGCAAGTATGGTATTTATTTGGATGTTTACATTTGATTCTGAATGAGTTTGAGGCTGTGCTCCATGGCTAACAGGCTAATGCTACACTGTTGGAGAGATTTATAAAGAATGAAGATGTGTTTATGAATTATACAGACTGCAAGTGTTTAAAAAATGTAAATAACGTCAGTCTTGTCTCCGTGAATACAGTAAGAAACGATGGTAACTTTAAACACATTTAACAGTACATTAGCAACATACTAACGAAACATTTAGAAAGACAATTTACAAATATCACTAAAAATATCATGTTATCATGGGTCATGTCAGCTATTATTGCTCCATTTGCCATTTTTCGCTATTGTCCTTGCTTGCTTACCTAGTCTGATGATTCAGCTGTGCACAGATCCAGACGTTAATACTGGCTGCCCTTGTGTAATGCCTTGAACATGGGCTGGCATATGCAAATATTGGGGGCGTACATATTAATGATCCCGACTGTTACGTAACAGTCGGTGTTATGTTGAGATTCGTCTGTTCTTCGGAAGTCTTTTAAATAAATAAGATTTACATAAGAAGGAGGAAACTATGGTGTTTGAGACTCACTGTATGTCATTTCCATGTACTGAACTCTTGTTATTCAACTATGCCAAGGTAAATTCAATTTTCCATTCTACGGCACCTTTAAGTTAAGATGAGTTTATTTATGAGAACAGATTGTTTATGATTAGTACTATACAGAAATGTCATAACAGGGTACATAAAGTTGTAGTTAATACAGTTATTAGATGGTTTATTTGATTTTCATGTACCAATTGGCAATTAAGTTACAACTGTGCTACCTTGCTATGATACTTCTGTCCATTGTTGTAAACCCTCGTCTTCCTTCTTTTGGTGATTCACATTTTCTGATGGGAGTGCTAACTTTTTAACATTAAATATATAAACAATCCTAAAGTCATATTATAATTAATAATGGTAGCATTTGTTGTCCTGTCTGTAACTTTTGGCAACACTTTATTTCGATGGTCCACTTTAAACATTCTACTAAGTAACTTTGCAACTACATGTCAGCTAGCAGTCATTAGAGTATTGGTGGACCAATAACACTTTATTTTGATGCTCCCCAACTGTCACGTGTTGCAGTAAACTCACGACGATGGAGTATAAAAAAAAACAAAACAAAAAAAACAGTATTTAATAGTAAATCCAATCAAGAACACACAGAAGATCACAAGGGAAACAGAACAGCACAACCACATTAAACAGCAACATATACATTGACGACACCAAACCAAGAACTTTGAGAGCAGAAAGTTGAATACACATGGTAGCTAATTAACAGAAACTGAAACAGGTGCAATAACATAATCAGTAACCACAGAAACTACCCAGGGAAACAGGCAGGCAGGCAGACTGGGAAAAACTAAAACAGAAAACTAAAACTGAACATCCAACAGACCTTCTACTGACCAGGGGCTCGTTCTCCGTACGTCGCTAACTCGGTTAGCTGAATTTGATTGACGATTTGCCATGATCTTGGATTGTTCGGTTCTTCAACGCTCATCCTGGACTTGTTGCCATAGCAACAGGTCCGTAAGCTTAAACCTGCTCTTGAGCAGGCTTATTTCATGTAAACAGGATTAGATTGCATCTTTTTAAGTGGAATTGATACTTAAAATCTGTCCCAGCCACTGCTAATTTCTTTCAAGAGTACTTTACTTATCCAGGGACAATCATTTAAAATGATAATAATTTACTAATTAATTTGAAAAGAATATTATAAATGTTGTGTAGTCTATAATACTATAGGCACAGTCAATTTTACTCATTGAAATATTTATTTGCGATGGAATAATTACTTTACAATTGTATTGGAGTCTTACACATATGCATTCATTTGAACGGTGACGCTATTATGGGAGTGGCTTGATGCAGCTCAGAAGATGCAGATAACTTGTTCTTGACTTTAATTTTTAAATAAAACTTGAATTAATGCTGTCACGTAACAAGTCTATCTAAATAATTGGGAATCATGTAAAAAAAAAAAAAAAAGTGCACATTTCATTTATCCATTATATGTTGTCAATGTATGTCAATGTTCACTTGGCTGTTTCATTATAAAGGTCCAGAAATTCATTAAGTATCGATACATCTGCCATTTTCAAGGAACACGAGAATGTGCAATAATCTTAGACAACTTAATCCTGATATTTTAATCCAATCTGCAAATTCGTTTGAAGAACCAGATTAGCCAGAGTTCAGTTATCACGATTAGAAGATATAGCATCTGTCAAATCATCTCAGATGTATTTAGTGAGGTATGAAGAACGAACCCCAGGGCTTGACATTAACACCTGCCAACCTGCCAAATGTGTGTGGATTTCAGCAGTGGCGTGTAATGCAGTCACTCCTACTAGCCACTTTGGCAGGTTGAATTTTATATATACACCTTTCAATGCATCTGAAATAATAAACTAATTTATATGTAGTGTCAAAAATATCAATTTTTCAATACATATCAATACTGAAATATCTGAAATGCTTCCAATACTCATTTTCTGCAGAATAGATACACGATACCAGCTGCGCTTTTTCTCTCTCTCATCTCTCCGACATCGAGTGACACACAAACCCTCCTCCCCTCACTCACTCACTTCATTTGCTACAGATGAATATTGTTCATGTCACAGAGCTTGAATTTTGGTATTGCAAGCATTGTGCATAATTTTACTCATTCCTGCAGATTTTGTGCTCACACCCACATAAAGCCACCTCTCAGTGCTAAATTGAGTTCTTTTTTGCCGCTTATTGTGCTTAAACAGTCACATACACAAAATAATGCCAAAATGCCGGTCTTGGCGAGTATTCACGTAAACACAGTCAGTTATGTTTTAGTGAATGTAAACAGCTGATAAAGAAAATGTGTAACAGTATGATGGATTAGTGTGCCAGGTCTTAAAGTGACAGCAGCCTAATAAACCTGCTGCCAAATTATGAGATAATATAAAAAAAAAATATATATCTATATTGCAGTTTTTCCCCAATGGTATTGATGTCAAAATTGTAGCCAGTGAAAATGCTGAGTGATTTTTTTTTTTTTTTTTTTTTTTTTTTATTATTGAAAAATTTTAAAAATATTTTAATGTGGGCCAAACTGTACTTGTAGAGTACGTATACAGTACTTAGTAAAGTGTCTAAAGTAGACCATCGAAATAAAGGTTAACCGTTAATTTTATATTAAAAAACAACAACTTTGTTTTAAAGTAATGAGTATTATCAATGATAAAATGAGAATTAGAAAATAAAAATATCATGATAAGTAACAATTGACTCAAACATATCCAAATTATTCCAGTCAGATTTAGTAGTGTAAGATTTCAGTAAGTCCTACTTACCTCAGCATCTATCAAGCTTTCTTAGTAAACTTAAATTCATCTCACTTATAATTATTATTGATTATGTGACATGTCTGATTAAATCCGTAGTCTAGTGCTCAGCCTCTATTGTGCCTCAGAATATTTCTTATGAAGGTCAAAAAAGCTATCCACTCTGTGTGATTGTGTTTCCCTGGACCAAGAGAAAATGACAAAGTTTTACTCATTCATAAGCCTACGGCACTGAAAAGTCAGAGCATGTTATTAAATCATGAAGCACTCATAATTCAAAGTCCTGATTGCAATCAAACAAAAAACGTTTTATCACACCCATCCCAATGAAAGCTCATTAGAGATCTGACATTGGGTAATAGTAATAAACTAATCTGAGAGAGAATATCTAGACTGAGACTTTAGAAACTGAGATTCTTACATTGCCTTGCAATTACACAGCATGGATTTGTGCAAACCGCCATAATGACTTGTAGCTATGGAAACACAATACCAGCGCTCATGGGTGCCACCCATTAAGAATGCAAATTGTTCTCCTGTAGACACTGCCCGGGAAGCTTTTAACAGAACAGCCTTAACATGGACACGTCACATTATACAAATAAATAAAATTAAATACAAATAAAAAATAAAAAATAAAAAAGGGAGGAAGATGAGTTATTGTTATATAATGCAATTATATATGGATTTGACTGGAACATTTATCTAAAGAATATCTTTTTTTTTTTTCTTTTTCTTTAGACAAATCTTGCCTACAATGGCTGTGTATCCTTTTCGGAGTGTTAATTTGGTTACTGCTCCCCCTTGAGCAAGAGCACACTGTGACTGATACGGCAGCCCACACACAGCAACCTCTGCACACAACACATGACTGAATGATTTTGCTTTGTGCTGATGTTAAAGATTTTTTGGTAAATAATGACTTCTGTTACTCACACAAAGCAATAGCATGGCTTAAGAAGACTTGGTATTTAGCACACTCTCTGTATGGAATACTCTATGGTTCTTTTAATCAGGTGATTTTAATGCTCACTATGACCTGATTGTCCACATAACGTTTTACAGAAAAGGGGGCAAATAGTTTTAGAAAAAAAAAAAAAAAAATATGGATGAGTATTAAAGGATGAGTTAAAATGACAGAATTTTAAAAAATAATTTTAGGCTGAATTATCACTTGAAATGGAGTGCCACATATTGCTCAAACCCCTGGAACTAAGCTTAATTCTTTTCAGGTTATATATATATATATATAACCATAGAGTATGAGTGTATATATATATATATATATATATATATATATATATATATATATATATATACTTGTAGAGTACGTATACAGTACTTAGTAAAGTGTCTAAAGTGGACCATCGAAATAAAGGTTAACCGTTAATTTTATATAAAAAAAACAACTTTGTTTTAAAGTAATGAGAATTATCAATGATAAAATGAGAATTAGAAAATAAAAATATCCTGATACTGTAAGTATAACAATTGACTCAAACATAAAAAATAATTTTAGGCTGAATTATCACTTGAAATGGAGTGCCACATATTGCTCAAACCCCTGGAACTAAGCTTAATTCTTTTCAGGTTATATATATATATATATATATAACCATAGAGTATGAGTGTATATATATAACCATAGAGTATGAGTGTATATATATATATATATATATATATATATATATATATATATATATATATATATATATATATATATATATATATATATAAAATCAAAGGTACAGCACTAAGATCAAGCACAGACTAAGAAATGTCAGGCCTGTGGCCTACTAGTGAACAAAAGTGTTCCAATACATTGAGCAGTGCTCAATATCAAACACCATTCACTTTTTTTCCATATTATGAAGCCCCTAAAGGGACCTTTGCAAAAAAAAAATAAAAAAAAATATACAGACTTTTATACAGAGGAATTTTTTTGGATGCTGGCTCGTTACAATTTCCAATTTATAACCTATTTCCTTTTGTGCATCACTGTCATTTTACTATGAAGAAAACGAGAGTATGGATGCGCATGAATTAATAAAGATCAATGTGCTCAAAATTTGGCTTTTGTTAGGGCAGTATATCTCAAATATCAAATTATGAGATAATATTAAAAAAATATATATCTATATTGCAGTTTTTCCCCAATGGTATTGATGTCAAAATTGTAGCCAGTGAAAATGCGGAGTGATTTTTTTTTATTATTTTTTTTTTTTTATTATTGAAACATTTTAAAAATATTTTAATGTGGGCCAAACTGTACTTGTAGAGTACGTATACAGTACTTAGTAAAGTGTCTAAAGTGGACCATCGAAATAAAGGTTAACCGTTAATTTTATATAAAAAAAACAACTTTGTTTTAAAGTAATGAGAATTATCAATGATAAAATGAGAATTAGAAAATAAAAATATCCTGATACTGTAAGTATAACAATTGACTCAAACATATCCAAATGTCAGGCCTGTGGCCTACTAGTGAACAAAAGTGTTCCAATACATTGAGCAGAGCTCAATATCAAACACCATTCACTTTTTTCCATATTATGAAGTCCCTAAAGGGACCTTTGCAAAAAAAAATAAAAAAAAATATACAGACTTGCGTGGAATTTTTTTGGATGCTCGCTCGTTACAATTTCCAATTTATAACCTATTTCCTTTTGTGCATCACTGTCATTTTACTATGAAGAAAACGAGAGTATGGATGTGCATGAATTAATAAAGATCAATATGCTCAATTTGGCTTTCGTTAGGGCAGTATATCTCAAATATCAAATGATGAGATAATATAAAAAAAAATATATCTATATTGCAGTTTTTCCCCAATGGTATTGATGTCAAAATTGTAGCCAGTGAAAATGCTGAGTGATTTTTTTTTTTATTATTATTATTTTTATTATTGAAACATTTTAAAAATATTTTAATGTGGGCCAAACTGTACTTGTAGAGTACGTATACAGTACTTAGTAAAGTGTCTAAAGTGGACCATCGAAATAAAGGTTAACCGTTAATTTTATATAAAAAAAACAACTTTGTTTTAAAGTAATGAGAATTATCAATGATAAAATGAGAATTAGAAAATAAAAATATCCTGATACTGTAAGTATAACAATTGACTCAAACATATCCAAATGTCAGGCCTGTGGCCTACTAGTGAACAAAAGTGTTCCAATACATTGAGCAGAGCTCAATATCAAACACCATTCACTTTTTTCCATATAATGAAGCCCCTAAAGGGACCTTTGCAAAAAAAAAAAAAAAAAAATATACAGACTTGCGTGGAATTTTTTTGGATGCTCGCTCGTTACAATTTCCAATTTATAACCTATTTCCTTTTGTGCATCACTGTCATTTTACTATGAAGAAAACGAGAGTATGGATGCATATGAATAAATAAAGATCAATATGCTCAATTTGGCTTTTGTTAGGGCAGTATATCTCCAATATCACAGCCTTACTTTAACGCATGTGAAATGGGCTGATGGCGCAATATGGCTGTGTGCATTGTCCTGTTCGCCAAGTTCAAGAGTCCAGAAAAAAGACTAATACAGTAGCAAGCAATGTTGTGGGTAACACATTACAAGTAACTTGAGTTACATAATCAGATTACTTCTTCAAGTAACTAGTAAAGTAGCGTGTTACTTTTCAAATTAAAAACAAAAAAAATCTAAGTTACTATTTCAAACAAGTAACGCAAGTTACTTTTTCACATTTATTGACTGACAGCTCTCCTGTCCCCATGTTGAGAGAAATACATCATGTGAACATGATGGTTATTGTAGTTCTAGACTAAAGGTGAACATTGATTTACTAATCTAACTTGCTCAAAAATATTCAGCATTCCTCAAAATTAATAAAAACAGTGAAATGCAATCTATTATGCAAACCTGTAATAATTAACTATATTAAATTACACAAATATACTTTATGTATTTAACCTCACTTTATTAACCAATGTCTTTGCTGCTGACCTTCAATAATCTAAATCATCCATGCTAATAAACAAAAATCACTTCATATTAGATTTAGAAATAAGAGTGTTGAACTTTCTTCTCCTGTATCCTATTCTTTTTCAATCCAGAATGGCAGCACAGCTGTAAGGTTTGTTTGAGCTGTGCCCTCTACTGTACAGGCGTAAATATGCATTTCCTTCAGCCTGAGGCTTATTCATTTTACTTTTGGTGTGAAAGGGCCTTAAAATTGGCCAAAAACAGAACTTTTTGTTGTTAAAACAAACAATCAAATCCAGCCCAGGTGAGAAAAAGTAACTAAAAAGTAATGTAACGCATTACTTTTCATGAAAAGTAACTAAGTAACTCAATTAGTTACTTTTTTAGGGATTAACACAATATTCTAATGCATTGTTTTTTAAAGTAACTTTCCCCAACACTGGTAACAAGTGCTCAAAATTTGGCTTTCATTAGGGCAGTATGTCAAATTTTAAGGCCTTTTGTCCGCTTTGATGAATTTAACACTGCGGCGGCCAAGAAACCGTGCCGAAATGGGTGGCTCAGTGTGCATTGTCCTATATGCTTTTAGTTTAATGGTTCACTGGTACAGTAAAAAGTGTCCCTTATAAAATTTTAACAGCCAATTAAAAAATATTGGTGCAGTAAAATGTACTAAAATTTTGTATTTCACAAGATCATTTATTAAACAACTTTGGTGGAGAAATGCTGATTTTCTTCATTCAATTCTAACAGCGCTTATTGCGAGCAGAGCCATAGACATAAAGGACTTTAGAAAGCATCACATTATATAAAGGGAAGGCTCACACCTAAAAAAAAAAAAAAAAAAAAAAGAAGATAAATGAATAAGTAACTTGATTTACTGCCCTAACGAAAGCCAAATTTAGAGCAAATAGATCTTTTTTTTAATCTATGTGCACCCATACTCTTGTTTATTTTATGGTGAAACGGCAGTGATGCACAAAGAAAATCGATTATATATATAAACCAGAAATTGTAACACGTGTGCATGTGAAAATTTTCTTGTGCGTATGCGAAAGTCTGTATATATTTATTTTTGCAAAAGTCCTTTTAGGGGCTCCATATGTGAACTGGCTTTAACAGGAAACACATAGAAGGGCCTTAATATAATCTTTTGGAAAATGACTGGGAAATGTGGCCATTCCATATCAGAATGGAAATATGAATGTGCGTTTGCAGTCAATGCTGGAGGACGACTTCTCTGCCCTTAACTTTAACAGCATGACCTCACTGACATCAGCCAAAAAGAAAAGTTGTTCCATAGCTGAAGCAAGTTTCATCCATTCATACATCTATCCATACATCCATTTTCCAAAGTGCTTGTATGTGTGTATAATATATATATATATATATATATATATATATATATATATATATATATATATATATATATATATATATATATATATATATATATATATATATATATAAAATTGCATTATGAATTACCCTGAGACTAACATCAATTCAGTTCATTTTGATGTTCACTTTAAATCCAGTTTTTTAGCTAATGGGAAAAACATCTTTATAAGCCCATTTTTCACCTTAAAATGTTAAGAGCTGAGTTAGTCGGCATTAGTGTGGCAGATACCAGTGGTCTCCTGAGTTCCGCTGTACAAGGAGTTTTGAAAATGAGATGAGGACTTTTCATGCTACAGGACAAGCCCCCGACTAGCGATGTCATCCTCAGTTTGCACAAGGCTC
This sequence comes from Megalobrama amblycephala, assembly GCF_018812025.1. Lineage (NCBI taxonomy): Eukaryota > Metazoa > Chordata > Actinopteri > Cypriniformes > Xenocyprididae > Megalobrama > Megalobrama amblycephala. The sequence goes on from NC_063061.1 coordinate 6,019,953, forward strand.
GACACATCACCTGGGGCGAATTAGCCTGGCCTAAATTTCAAAACAGACGACTTGTCAGATGAAGCCCAAGATAGAGAAAGGGAGGAATGGGCAATGACAGTGCGGACGAGCGAACAAATGTGACAGAGCAGTGCAATCTTTCACAAGACAGGTGGATAAAGAAGCATTAGGCAGAAACAAAAATAGAAGCTAAAAGACTCAGTAAGAGAAATTTGAAGGATGATGTAGAAGAAGATCAAGGATGGAGATGGAAGGAAAAAAACGAATGACACATCTGCTATACTTAAAACTGCAGAAATAACCTACAGATAATGACTGTTCAGATGGCCTCGTAAAGAGAAAACCGCTTCTGTTACTAAGTGAAATAAATGTCTTTCGTAATCTGCAGACGAGGACATCACGTAAGTGCTCTGCTCTTTACTGGTCTCATAAGCTATTTCTTGACCTTGTTTCACTTAATGTCTTTCCCTCATTTCTTCTGTAATAGTGTAATGTCATGACTGACAGCTCAGGCACTCGGTCAAGGCTGTGGTGATATAATGGGACTAATGTTAGGCCTGTAGGAAGGTATGAGCATAGATGCTGTTTTTCCCCTCAGGAACTTTAAGACCGTGTATCCGTTCAATAACAGTATATTTAGAAAGATTTCTGACACTGCTATTTTTATCCCTTTTGATGAGGATGATTAAGGGGGTCCTTTCATGTTGTCATTACAGTAAAGCTGGTGAAATGGGAAATAGACAAAAATGGCTGCACAGCAGAGCAGGTAATAAACTGACATCTAAGTGTTAGTCAGAATACAAATAATGCATCAAGTTTCTTTGATTCCAAGAACACCAACTTCAAGGTTCCATCATTTTTTCTCCTTATTCGTTTCACACAATGAAATCAATAGTACTTTTGACAAATACGAATAAATGAGGTACATCAGATGAAGACTCGTATCATCGACTAGGCATGTCAAATCTACTGACACTGTGGTTCCAAATCGATACTAAAATAATAATAATAACAACAACAATAAATGTAAAGATATCAATCTTCTGCAGTCTTCTGTCAAATGCACTTCATGGTCAAAATGTACCTTTTTCCAAGGTATTAATATATTAAACACAGTTAGTTTCTCTTAAGTGAATGCAAACAGTCAGGAAAACAACATTGATGTGTGTCATATTGGCTCTATGAATTATTGCAGTTTAAATGGAGCCACATAAATATTTTATTTTTAGTTTTTTTTAATATATGATGTTGCTTTTAGATAACTGAAAAACTTACACACAAGGGCTTTATACACTTGAAATAGTTAACCCTGGGTCATTCTAAACCCCAGGTAAATGGAATCCTGGGTTATCTTGCTTCACGTTTCACATTGCTCATAATTTACCCGGGGTTAACAATTAATCTTGGGTATTCCTAAGCTGACATTTCACACTTTACATTCCTAAACCCTGGGTTAACATTCTTATTTGCATATTTGCTGTGTCAGTGTTATTGATTGGATAAACGCAGCATGCGACCTGTTTACATATAAGGCATTTTTACACCAAGGATGATAAATATAAAGATAACGATAAAGATATAATTCTAAAAATTATTCTCAGTATTAAATAATAGCAGAGTTCACACCAAAGCTATAACGATAACAGCACAGAGAAACTATATCATTGGAATCACTTTCAGAATGACTTTCTCTAGCTGAAGAATAATAAAAACTTTGACAGCCAATCACAATCCATTCTGTTGTAACAAGCTTGAGCATTTAAAGTGACAGACAAGCATGCACTTAGAATAAACAGAATGATATCGTCCACTGGTGTGGACACGAATATAGTTATCTTTATAGTTATCGTTCTTGGTGTGAACGGGCCTGTAAGCTCTAGCATTGCGCATCCTCATATTGCCAACTGTACAATCGAGTTTATACTGAATGGACATTTCGGACTATAAAGATAAGAATGAAATGTTCTCTTCTTCACTCAAATTGTCGCGTTTTCTGTCAGGATTTGACATTTTTCCTTTCAAACACATAATTAACTGTTTATATACAATGTGCAGTGTTTCCATGACTGTCTGAAGCACACAAATATGAGTATGAGATTGGTTGTCCGCTTCTAAATTGCAAGTGTGAAATGTTTCTTTATTCGGGGTTAAAAGTGGTGTTTAGAATGATGATAACCCGGGGTTAAATGCAGTGTGAAAAGCCCTATACACTGTAAAAAGTGGTGACCTGCAATTGTTATCTTAAACCCTATTCGGACGGGATTAGGATGTCTGTAATATTAATTGGCCAATTCGCATGGGACAAGACATCTCAGTAAAACTAGTAGAAGTGGGAGGGGTAACTCGATTTACGCACCGCCGTACTTGAGGTTTGCCACATACTTGTCCCACCACCTACAACCCAACTGAATGTTTCTTCAAGTGCTTCCATGCTTGAAAAATGCGCAGAAAACTACTTTTAAACAGGAAATGATGGAATTTTACCGTACATATTTACAGCGGGTCTATTCGGATGGGATTAGTATTACCTGAGGCAATTTTTCCGGACCTTTTTACAGAAGGTAAAAGTCGCCGTAATCTTTACTGACATTGTCCGTAATGATTACTGAGATGGCACATTCGGACGTGACTAAAATCACGGAGAAGCTCTGGTAATAATTACTTTACCCCCCACCTCCCCACGTAAAACTAATCCCGTCCAAATAGGGCTTTAAAGAGCTATTTCTACTTGATTGAATCCTTAAATTTTGTTTTGTTGGTGAAGCCTTATATATTTAAGTTGATTCAGTTATGTAAAATAACATTTTTAATTTGAATAAAAATGTCAATAAACAATCAATAAACATGTGCCATGCATCCACAAAGACAGGTGTCAGTATAAAGTCTAAGACCACCTACACAAACAATAATGTACTGGGTGTTCCTTTAAGATAAAGAAATGAAATGTAAAAATATGGTCACATGGTATAAGAAGCAAATCCAAGCTGGAAAAGTCAGAACAAGAGTTTTGCTTTAACTGTGCAAATTCTGTGACCCACTCTGGTAACAAATCCCTACAAAGTGATGTGAACAATGAGTCTGTGACAAATCTGGATAAGCATGAACAGGATCATAAGAGAGATTTGCTACAAAGCCTGACAACAGATAATGTTATCTGAAGCAAATCTGACATTTGCACAAGCTGTTGAAACAGCTCTCAGTATGCAAACTGGGGACCTGACTTGAACTACTTAAAATTAAAATAAGGAACATGACAAAAACAGCCTGAATATTAACATGACTGTGCTAGCAGATTGTTGGTTGTAGGCAAATAATTTGTTGCAATAGCTTGTTCCAGCCTATACTTTAGTATCTCATGCATAGCATCAGAAATGCATTCTACTGTGCTTCTTATATATGGATTCTCTCCCGCTTAACTTTGCAAAGAATTAAGAAGAATTTCTTTAAGGCTCACAATGAAGTAAGTTACCGACAAAACCTTCAAGTAGGACAAAAGATGAACCCTAAAAAAGCTGAGACATTTCCAAAAATGCAGGCTCAGGGTATAAAAAGCCTAAATGCGATTTTGGTAATAAAGGCAATGTCAAAAGAACTACATATAATGCATTAAGGAATGCTGACAACGCTGATGCTATGCAGTTTTTTAAATATCAAATGAAAATGCTTCCCTGGAGATCTTCAAGTAATGAGAAAGTCCAGTTTCAAATAAAAGAACTAGAATTGACATTGTGGGATGACCTGGATGTACCGAAAATACTACCACACATTTGGTGGAGGAGAGATTGTGGCAAGCAGAATAACAGACTACAGGAACCACCTGTACATTGACCCCAGGTGCAGACAGCATGGGTTCATTCCTCTACAGCTTACTCATGAGGCCTGTGATGAAAGATCACAAGACTAACACCTCAAATTGGACAAGTGTCAATATGGGATAAAAATATACTAAGATCAGACTTTACGTGTGTACAACTTATTTAGAGACAATATAATGAAGAGTAAAGAACACCAAAATCTGCACATGACTAAGTGGATAAGGATCTGGTGAGAGTACGCCCATGTAGTGAGAGTAATGACCTAGTAAATGGACCCTGTGGTGGAACAGTCAGAGATCTGACCAGTCTTACGGTGAGTGTCCACTACAGTGGCAAAACTCTACTCAGTGCCGCTGGCAATGCTATAACGCCTCCACTTTTGGGGTGTGTCTGTAGTGAGTGTGTTTAATCTATGTTTTTTCCAAAGCACAGACAATATAATCATCAGAGATGCACCGATTACAGTTGGAAATAGGCAAGCTTTGTTTCTAAATGCCCCAAATAAATATATCCTGTCAATTTTATACATTTTTATAAACCTAGCCAGTATAATCACAATGAAAGCATCCAAACTGAATTTAACATACATATATCAACTACAAAACATCCAATGTGTAAACAATAAGATTTACACATTAAATCCAGCATCAACTCCAAAACTACCTGCAAATCTTTAAATGCTCAAGACAGATGTCACTACCTGAACCTCAGAGAAAGTGGCTGCCGCCCGTGTCAAGAACTGCTCAACATTTTTGACGCTCTCGCCCACTCTCATCGCTTTTTCCAGTCCGCTGTAAATACCACATTGCACTGCGCGAGCGTGAAACTCGACTTCCATAGGAACGAACTGAAAACACTCGCTCTGCTCCGCCCGCTCCACACCAGTGGACACTCACCTTTAGTCATACTACCTTAGGGGAAAAATAATGCATGTGCCAAATTCTTAGAAATGTAATCTTTGTTTTTATGATGGTTTCATATGGTTTTGAAAATTGAAATCTTTTGTACTATTTTCTATAAATAATTACAAAGACTCAAAAATTGTCTGGTGGTATAACTGTAACAGACATAGGCTGGTAAGAGCTGTGCATGTAGCCCCTCCAGTTCGAACTGCCAGCTCTAAGCAGGACTCGAACCCGGGTCTGCAGGCATGATAGTCAGGCACTTTAACAAAGTGGCTAAAGACCACAGTCCCATACCAGCGGACCCAGGTTCTAGTTCTGCTTAGAGTGGGCAGACTGAATTGAATTTGTTTTTGACACTTTGAAAACATTTCATTGTACACATCTATACTTGTGTAACCTTTTTTTCTGGTTGACTGATGAGAACTTGTACACCCTAACTAAGAAAAAAAAAATCCAAAGAATCAGATTGGACCTTGCCTTTTTGGTCAATATCGTGGTTAATGAGTGGTCCCTATTGCATTTTCAATGCACTGTCTCTCCTTGAGACCAGTCTTCCTCAAGATATTCTGTGACATTGCCAGGCCACCACAAATACCAATGACCATGACTGAATGTCACAGTCTAGACTTTACACACTGTCTCAGGTTTTTTATTTTTTTATATTTAGCTATTTTCTGATGTTTGGTTGGTTGGCCAGTACTTGTGCTTCTGTATTAAGTCCCCACAGAATCTTGTCACAAAGCCTGTATTTTCCACCAATTTCTGTGAATCCTCCATTTTAAACTTGCATTGTTGTTAGACTCAGCACTGATGTTCCCATATGCAAACCCAATAACTTGGAATCATGGGGGGTTGATGAGACGCCATAGAGAGACAGCAGATCACTTAGGGATGGTTATTCTCAGCACAATGAAAATGACTCTTCTGATGGCAAAACAACAGTCAGAAATGAAAATTGTCTCACTATCTGTATGCATGAAGGAATTTCACATTTCCACCAAACAAGGTCTGTGATACCAACCGCAACATAAACTGTACCCTCAATACAATGCAACAATTTATAATACATCATTAACATTTACTTCAACAAATTTCCACGTCTAACCCCATAGACTTTTGCGTTGTCCCCCTGTTAATATGTACTATTCTATACAGACCTTTCTGAAGATGAGGCCACACTGGCTGTTTCTAATTCCAGTGGAAATATCCTGAAAAGGCGACACCTCTGCAGATGTCTATGATGATACCCTAGACCAGTGCTTATCAAACCTGTCCTGTGGTCCCCCCACCACTACATATTTTAACTTCATCCATCATATAACACATCTGATTCAACTCATCAGCTCATTAAAGACTGCAAGACTTGATTTGGGTTTGACTGATGGAGACATACAAAATATGCAGTGGTGCAAGGTCTCCAGGACAGGTAGGGCCAGATTTATGCATAAGCAATCTGTACAACAATTACTTTATAAATTAATAAAATTGTTGCTGTCTGACAGAAGATTGTATCTCCATATTTTGTAATCACAAATCATTATTATTGGTCAACCTTTACATCTCTCTGTGGGTTTTAGAAAAATGTAAACAATGAAAAATATTGAAAAGAGCTTGTAACTAATCCTCGTCACGTCAGTGGATCCTCAAACTATCAGTCAAACCTCACAACTCCACCCTGCCTCTATAGTGAATGAAGTGCCGCACACAGTTTGGCCTCAGATGCGGCCGTTCTAATGACAGAAAAAAACAAAAAAAACATGACATTCGCTGGTGAAAAAAGTTTCTAACTTCATTTAAGCATCATATATATACAATATCAACTTTGGGACTGACGCTAGAGGCCGCGGTCTTTAGCCTCCTTGTTAGAGTGCCCAACTCTCATGCCGGAGACCACAGACCTATTTGAAGCAGGTCGAGTAGAACTGGTTACATTTGGTGCCGTGACCTGGATGGGAGTGAGGTTTAGGGGGGTGAGTGTAACTGTCATAGGCCAGTAAGAGCTATGTGTGTAAACCTCACTCCCCGGATCTCAAGAGGTGCTCTATAGCGACTGACTCTAGAGGCTGTAGTCATTAACATCCTTGTTGGAGTGCCCAACTCCTATGCCAGAGACCACGGTTCGAGTCCCGCTCAGAGCGGGTTGAGTAGAACCGGTTACAAACACATTGTTTGGTAACACTTTATTTTACAGTGCCGTGGTTACACATTACTACATGCACTTACTCTAGTAATAACAGTGAATTATGCATAATTACAAGAAACTAACCCTAAACCAAACCCTAACCCTAACTTGGTTGGACCATTGGGTACACACAAATAATTCTAAGAACGGACACTTAATAGTTGGGCAATTTTTGGACCTAGGACATACCTACACATACCTAAACCTACCCCTCACAGGAGGAGAAATTAGTTTGGAGATAACTGGGCTATCCCTGGACGTGCCACTTACCTAAACCTAGCCCTCACAGGAGTAGCCCGGATTCTAGATGATGGAACACCGGCAATATACCTAAACCTAACCGTCTAATTGGGCTATCCCTGTACCTGCCACTTACCTAAACCTAGCCCTCATAGGAGTAACCCGGATTCTAGGATGATGGAACACTGGCGACATACCTAAACCTAACCATCACTGGGGGAGAAATTAGTTTGGAGATGATTGGGCTATCTCTGGATCTGCGACTTACCTAAACCTATCCCTCACAGGAGTAACCTGGATTCTAGGATGATGGAACACCGGCAACATACCTAAACCTAACCCTCATAGGAGGATGAAAGTAGTTTGGAGATAGTTGGGCTATCCCTGTACCTGCGACTTACCTAAACCTAGCCCTCACAGGATGATTAAATTAGTTTGGGGATAATTGGGCCATCCCTGGACATGCGACTTGTCTGAAACTGCAGAAGGGGGAATGAAGTTTTGGAAAATGGGGCAGTCTTGGGGTGCTCATTGGTATCCATATAGGGAAGGATGGAATGAGCCTTAGGGAAGTATCTCGATTGTATTTCAGAAAAAGGTAAAACCAGCATTTATGGGTGGATCAGCCTCCTTAAAAACATGCGCCGGCCAGTGCACTTCTGCGTCCTCCCTAATCCAACGAGCCCTCCCTCGTTTAATTTCCTTCATGAGGTTTAACACTAGCCCGGGCCAGGAAACTGGCTAGTGGTTGGTATAGTCCCCCCCAGACGGTTATCTGGGGGGACGCAGTCTCGCCGCCCTCCCTTGTTTCATTTCCTTCATGAGGTTCAACACTAGCCCGGGCCAGGAAACTGGCTGGTGGTTGGTATAGTCTTGGGATTTTTAGATTAGAGGGAAAATTAGAAGGAAAATTCTTTCCGGGGGGAAAGTCAGGTGGTCACACAGGAACCTCCGGAACATCCAGGAGTGCACCGTGCAGGAAGCCACGGGGGAAATCAGAGGGCTGTGGGTTGGGGTGAGGGGTTTGGTCTATTCTTTCTTCTTTATTTTTTTAAAAAAAGGGGGGGGGGGAGCACAAATAAATGCTTTATTTGTTAGGTCGGCCAGGGATCAGAGTTGGCCGGGATGGGAAGGGGCACTGTTACCAGAGAGGTACAGGCTCTGACCGTACAGGGAGGTACTGGTATCAGGGAGGTCCAGGCTCCAAGAAAAAAAGGTTGTGTGTAATCATTTTCTTGCCTTATTTATATGCTGAAGGATCAGGACACTGTCGTGTTGGTGGGGTCAGAGGAGTCTGAGAAGGATGATGATATAATTTGGATGAGGTGGCAGGAGGTAGCAGCCAGTCCCAGGTGGCAGGAGAGTGCAGCCAGCCACAGGTGGCCCGGAGGGAGGAGGAAGATGCAGAGGAGGAAGAGAAAGAGACATGATAATGATGAGGAGGAGCCAATGTTTAGAAGATGGGAGCATGGGGGGGATAAAATCAGGAATTGGTCCCGTAGGTCCGAACGGCCGGTCCTGATCATGGGGGATTCCAATATGGGAAGGCTGCCAGCAATTTTTGATAATCGGGTCCAGGTGGAGTGTTATCCAGGGGCACACTGGTTCCATGCTTATGAAATCCTGAGAAACCGGACCCCCACCACTGATTGGGTCACAACAGTGATTTTATCGTTTGGGATCAACGACAAGGGATATGTATCAGCAGAAGGGGTGGGCAAACTGGTTCAAAAGGCCTTGAGAGTGGCAGGGAGCATGTTTACGAATGCTCGGTTCTTCATTCCCATCATAAACTTCAACAGGCATCTTCCAAAGGAGAAGTGTGGCATGCTGAATCAAATGAATACATACATCACCAGCATGGGCAGGGCACTAGAGGTCTTACCATACGAACACTTTAAAACGGAACATGATTTTACTCATTAGACTGGGATGATGGGGCGGGCCATGTGGGATCACTGGGGGAGGGATTTGAAGCTGATGGGGGAGAGGCATCCGGTTAACCAAAGCTTGGGGATGGTTGTGAACCTCTCCCAAACCAGAGTGTTGAATAAAATGGAGTTGAAGCTTTTGCAGAGTTTGTCTTTTATTCCTAAGGGTATGGGGATGACTAGCTGTAATAGATCGGAGGCGGAGGTGGGCCTTACGGCATACCATAGGAGGCTGAAGCTGGCCGACTTTTTCAAGGGAGAGGAGGGGGAAGGGCAGAGGGTTCCCTTTACAGGTGCGTCGGAGTGGGAGCCGCAGAGATGTCAGGTGGGGGAGCTGGTATGGAGGATCATTGAGGAGGACAAAAGAATGATGAGGGGTGTGAGGGAAGTTTGGAAGGAGAGTAACTTATCGAGGGAGGAGTGGGTGGCTTTGAAAGGGCTTAGGAAAGACCATTCATTGGTTATCAAGCCGGCAGACAAGGGGAGTATGGTGGTAGTGATATCCTGAGGTTCCTGGAGTTGAGCCTGAAGAGAAATGACTTTGGATTCAATGTCCGTCACTATTTACAGGTGAAAGATGTTCGCCCCCGTATGTGCCGATATTTACGCCAATATTTACATGGCGGACTGGGAGGAGTCTGTGTTCCTCAAATGCAGGAGCAGGCCCAGTCATTATTGGAGATATTTAGACATATGGGGGGTCTGGGAGGGCTTCAAAGACTTTGTGGGGACCCTGAACCAACACCACCCATCCATTCGGGTGAAGGTAGAGAAGAATGAGGATGAGATCAACTTTTTGGATATGACCATTTTTAAAGGGCTCGGGTTTCAGGACTCTGGGCGTCTGGACTCAAGGGTGTATTTTAAGAGCACTGATATGCATGCCTTGCTTCACCGGGACAGTCATCATGACGTGCACGTTTTTAGAGGAATAGTGAAGGCTCATTTGCTGAGGTTTAGGAGGATCTGTACCAGGGAAGGGGATAGGGTGGAGGCCATTAAGACATTGTTTGGGGCGCTAAGGAGAAGGGGTTACTCCAGACGATTCCTGAGGGCCGTGGCAAAGGAGGAGGCAGTAGTGCTGGGTGGGGGCCGTACCTTGCAGCAAAAAAGAATACTTCCACTGGTGGTCCAGTTCTCCAGGACTGCCAGAGGCCTGGCCTGGGCCATCGGGAAGAATTTTAATAGGCTGACCCGGGATGAGGCGCTGGGGGCGCAATACAGGATGGTGGCAGCATATAGGAGGGATAAAAACCTGAGGGACATGCTGGTGCATAGCAAACTGGGCTCAGCCAGCAGGGAGTGCAAAGGGAGGATGCAGGGCACTTTGGTGAGAGGGGGACAATCAGAGGTTTATAAAGTGAACCAGGATATTCCCCTTAATCATCAAAACTGTGTGTACCTCATCAGGTGTTCCTTGTGTGGCAAAAGGTATGTGGGGGAGACCAAAAACTCAATCCTCACAAGGATGTGAGGGCACCGGCATGGGGTGAGGAAGGGGACAGCAAGGAAGGAGCACATAGTGCCTCATTTCAGAAGGCATGGAATTAAGAATTTGAAGGTCTGTGGACTGGAGCACAACCCAGAGTGGAGCAAGAGGGACAGGTTAAAGAGGGAAAGGTATTGGATTGAGAGGTTGGGCACCTGGTTCCCGAGGGGCCTGAACTTGAGGAATGGCTGAATAAGGAAAGTTAATAAACGAGGATGTAATAGTATGTATGATTTTTTAAAAATAAATAGGTAAAGATATTGCACTTTCTGTGTCTTTTTGTTCCCTCCATCCTATAAAAGATATTGGGGTTTCTGAATCTATAGAATCTCAAAAACTTAAGTCCTTGGGAGTACAGTGGGGTAGTGGTTAATGGTTAAGTAGCGGGGAGTCCCCAGGTTTGATGCTAACATCTGGCATTTTTGCTTAAAATAGGAGCTCTTAAAAATAATATTGTTGGTGGAATTGGGCTATCCCTGTACCTGGGACTTCCCTAAACCTAGCTCTCACAGGAGTAGCCCAGATTCTAGATGATGGAACACCAGCAACATACCTAAACCTAACCATCACAGGAGGAGAAATAAGTTTGGGGATAATTGGGATATCCCTTTACGGCGACTTCCCTTAACCTAGCCCTCACAGGACTAGCCCGGATTCTAGATGATGGAACACCGGCGACATACCTAAACCTAACCCTCACTGGAGGGGGAATTAGTTTGGAGATAATTGGGTTATCCCTGTACCTGCAACTTCCCTAAAACCTATTATTGGTAGAAGCTTGGTGCTTAGGTACCCGCCAATATGAACCTTGAGATGCTGGCCCTTCTTGGGTGCCCCAGATACCTTGCGGTCTTAACGAAGGGGTCACTTGGGAAGGGAGGTAGGTATCCGACCTCTCTGGGTCATAGACTGTAAAAAAAGATGGATGAACTGAAGGTAAAACGGACGATGATGGGCGTTGACATGTTACGCAAAAACGTCAGTTTTGGAGCATGGGCATGTGCAGAAAGAATCATCAGTGGAGCCCAGAGGCAGAGTCGCGGTATCAAACTTCTGCCCAGACGTGTTATCTTGGCTAATAACATTAATTAGCTTATAAAGCCCGCATTTAACGTGACTGAAAACTCAGTGATCTGTCAGATCTTGTAGGTCGGTTAGGACAGTTTACAGCTGAACAGTTCCTTTTGTCAGTAAGAAATAAAACAGAAATTGAAAAATAATATTTATTTATCTTCAATCTCCCCTCGAAGCTCCGACAGTCCCCAGAGAAGCTGTCAATCAACTGTAAATCACGACGACATGCCCCGTTTATATAGCATCAAATTGCTAGCTAAAAATCAAACTGATCACAAAAATGAACAATTGAATATATATCAGCATGATAACAACTACCTTAAATGACCAAAACCATCTTTCGGAAAATTTTATTGTAAGTGTAATTAATTTTTTGTTATTTTGACACGTGCCATTCGTTTGCATTGAGAGGGTGGGGTTTATGACTTGTACTGCATCCAGCCACCAGGGGGCGATCAAAGGCCATCCCTGGACATGCGACTTGTCTAAAATTGCAGGAGGGGGAATGCAGTTTTGGAAAATGGGGCAATCTTGGGACGCTCATTGGTATCCATATAGGGAAGGATGGAATGAGTCTTAGGGAAGTATCTCGATTGTAATTCAGAAAAATAAGGGAACCATGAGAATGGATGATTTCAGAAAAATGTAAAACCAGTGTTATGGGTGGATCAGCTTCATCAAAAACATGCACTGGCCAGTGCACTTCTGCATCCTCCCTAATCCAAACTGGATAGCCGTGAGACAGTTATCTGGGGGGGAGGCATTGCTTTTCTCCATTTAACTGTAAATCTATATAGTTAGTACATGCAGTTTATTAATAGTACTCAGTACTTATTTGAGTAATTACAAAGTAACTACGGCACTGTAAAATAAAGTGTAACCCATTGTTTAACCCCCAAAACCCAAAACCAGCTGCTTTGGTTGTGCCTCTATCTTTTTATTCAGTCTTAACACCATTGCAGAGAGTAGGTTGAAGATAAGTCAAGAAAACATGCTAGGGCTCCAATTCAGAATGTGATATTCTCACTTAAAGGCATAGATCAAAGATAATGAGTGTTACTTTATCTCAACAGCAGCCAATTATAGCAAGCTTTTGGTTCTTAGAGGCTTTCGGGTACTTCCCAGCCACATTTTTGGTTGGTGACACTACAGTACGTATAGTACTCTTTAAAATAAAGGCTACGTGATGTATATTAATGATTCACAAACATCTTGAAAAGTTGTTGTTGTGGACCATAGAAACTTTTCTATGTACTGTAACATAGATTCTGATAAACTGTCCTATTGTCCTCAATGCAACAGATATTGTGTAATATAATACTAATTAAATTTGCAGAGCAGCAGTTCTACTTTTTGAAGTAGAGCAATTCCTAAATCATATTTGGAAATGCACTATTTTTGCATAAACTTTATAGGTTGATTATGTTAAAATGAACCTAGATGATTATTGCTGTGTAATTTGAGTATCGTTTCATGCTCTGTATAATTTGACAGATTGTGATGTCTTCTTCTCACTATTAGAAAATTATGTCTCATACAAAATACAAAGTGCTGCTGCATGGCTGTGGTGATTCATCTTGCATACCAGAGCCAATTGTGTGTATGATTAAGACGCATACATTTCTCCATGCAGCCTCACAACCAATTATCTTCTCTCTTAAATGAGCCCATAAAGGAACACAGCTTCACACATTCACAGGGACAAAGGGAAATAAAGGACGGTACTATATCTTCCGCTGTGGCACATTTGACAAACAAATTTTTCTGAATTCAATTCAACGACAATGAAAACAGATTCAGTTTTCTCATATGCGGATATGCACTACCAATTACAATACATGTAACCATACCTGGTTGAAGTATAATACGTTATATTAAACTCAGACAAACATTGACAGAAGCAAATATGAAACTTAAAAAAAAAAGGAAAAAAAGAAGCAATAGTCAGAACACACATACCATATCGGTGTCTGATACTGGTCCAAAGCTCGTCACATAGATGTTTGTCCTCACTTCAGTCACACTTTCTGAAAGAGCAAGCATAAAAGCAGAATTATCTAGAATGTAAAATAAATACTTAATGAATTATGAAGGTATTACACTTTGCTTCAGTAGTCCACTTTAGACATTCTACTAACTATAAGTAACATTGCAACAACATGTCAACTAACTCTCATTAATTTGCAACTACATGTCAACTAACTCTCATTAGAGTATTAAGGAGACTGTTAGGTTACACTCTAAATCTAACGCTCAAAATACTCAAATTAAACAAATTAGTTCTGTTTTTCTTTCTTTTTATTTTGAGTTCACAGCACTGACATATTTCAAGTAAACAGAACTGTTAAGTTTAAATGAAACTGGGCTGGGATTTCTATTTCCCAGCATGCTTTACCCATGACACTCGAAAGGAAGAGTAAATAATAAAATTAAGTGTTATAATGGCCCGGTTTCACAGACAGGACTTAGACTAAGCCAGGATTAGACCTTAGTTCAATTAGGGCATTTAAGTATCTTTTATACATGTAGACTAGAAAAAAAAAAAAAAAAAACATTACTGATGTGCATCTTGCACAATGGCACCGACATATTTTAAAGGGGACCTATTATGCAAAATTCACTTTTGTATGGTGTTTGGACATAAATGTGTGTTGGCAGTGTGTGTACACAACCACCCTATAGTGATAAAAATCCACCCACTCTTTTTTTTTTTTTTAATCCCCATAAATCATTAGCAGTGTCTCAGAACAAGCCGTTTCCAGATCCGTGGCAGTGTGATGTCACAAAAGCCACAGGCCCAACCCACGAATAATGACAGACACTGACGTTTGAACATAGAACCGCCCTAAGCGCGTTCACAGCGAGTCCGCCATTACTGCACTGACGAGAATCTCTCCCAAGCGTTTTAGATGTTCTGTACCTGGATGGATTAATCCACAGAGCTCTCTCCATTTACTCCCAAAATCTGAGCCGCTGAAGACGAGGTGGATTAACTTAAAATGCTCCCTCTGTTCTGTCGAAATTCGTGTATGTCTGCGCGAATCATTTCACACCGGACTGCTTTGTAAACGAATATCAATACAAAGGGACAATACAAAACAGAGACTGTGCTAAAAATGTGCTACTCAAGGATATACAAATAAAAACTGTTCGTGATCCAGCTTACAGTCTCCAGAGTGATACTGGATACGGCGAGAAGGTGAGAGCACTTTATTACAGTTTATTACACTTTATTACAGTTTATTTACGGGTATAAAGTTTATTAGTTGTAACGAGTGCTTCTGTGTTCTTCGTTATGTATGTTGGTGATAATACAAGGATAAGAGACAGTTTATGGATAATATTTTAATGCACACTTGCAGTGTTTTATTAAGCTCTTACAGTGATTTTCTAGAGTGAAAATGGTTGCTTCATCTTTTGTGTCAAGTACAATAAACGTTATAAAACTCATCTGTATAGTTTTGGCCATCATTCGGACGGTACAACAGGCCTGTGCTAATATAGCGGATTAAAAACAGGAAGACAATATAAGTTATAACCTTAATTTAACTAAACTATACCTGTTCTATCTCCATGCAGCATATATTCACAGTTTCTGACATTACTGTGCACCCTGACTGAATCCTGTCACCGGAGAATGAGCTCTTGAAGCTCCGCCCTCTTAGGCCGAGCGCAGCAGCTCATTTGCATTTAAAGGGACCACACTGAAACAGATTATTTTACATCTTGCAAAATGGGGCATAATAGGTCCCCTTTAAGATATGTCAGAGCAAGTTGCTTTCAGTTAAAAAAGCCCAAACATGCATTTTAGTCTAGGACTAGCTGAAGCCTTGTCTGTGAAACAAGGGAATAATGATTTCTTTGTTCAAGATTTATGGTAAGGGATATTTAGTAGTGATTAATGTTTTGTTATGCTAATTTAGAAGAGTTTCTATTTTTGGAGAGTTGGTGACAAGTGGTGCATACTGAAGCAGGTAAGTTACATATTTTAAGTTGCTAAGTGATATATCATGCTATTGTTAACATGTTAGCTAATTAGCAAGTTGGCATTTTCTGAATTAGTTTGTTATAGCTAGCAAAATATTTACGGTGAGATAACATACAGCGTCAGTTTCTCCAGGTGACTCGCATCAACCTATAGGAATACGACGCCTATCACAGCATCCATATATAAGCTCCTCAGTATTATCAGCAGCTATTGCATTTCTCAGGAGCAAATTACCCTCCTCCATCCCCAGCTCCTCCTCTCGTCAGTCAGGATTTGGCCTTATGATTCCCCTGAATCAAACTAATTCTTGAAATATGTGTATGTTAAATTATTGACATTAATGATATCTGCATATGTTGGTTCTGGTCTCCCTGCTCTTATCCATGCTAGGCTGCATGGATGCGCAGGGAGTTCTTGCCCAGAACAGAACCATACCGCCAATACAAACCCTATGCGTTATCAATCATATTTGACGATAGTGGTCCTGACACAACTGATAATTTTAAGTTAAATGTATAAATCAGTGTACTCAAATATTTCAAGTTAAGATCAATAAAAATTGAGTACAAAATAAAACTCTTACTTAAACTTTGAGTTTCTTAACTTATTCTCATTCAACTTTTTTTGATTTCTGACAACTTATTAGAGTTTACAGTGAAGTAAATAACTCATTTGAATTGCAGAAACTCAAAACAAAATAGTTAATTAACTAAATATTTTATGTTAATTGCTATCAAAATGTATAGCAGAAAGTAGTTAGTAGAATGTTTAAAATGGACTATCAAAATAAAGTGTTACCCTATTATTTTATAGATCTGTAAAGACAACAATTCACCACTAATCGCCAGTAAAATAATACGTAATGCACAGAGGATCATCATTGTCAGACAGCTGTAAAATGTATGACCTTGTGTATTTTTATAAGTTAATTTGTTTCCATTTCTTGAATGTACATGCTTTAAAAAAGTGCTGGGTCATTATATTCCACTATAGCTAACTGTCCAACAACCGATCTGATTAGTAAGGTTTATCTAGATCTTTATTTGCTTTGTTTTATTATTATAGCATGAACAACAACAACAAAATAATAACAAAAAAAAAAAAAAAAAAAAAAAAAAACAACAATATACAGTCGTGAATCATCCACTTAATGACACACATTATTAAGAATCAAGCATATGTAAAGTTTTGAACAGGGGTGAGGGGAATTTGTCCTTTGTATACATTCAGATATGTTTCTTGTGGCCTACATGTAAATGCCTGTTATGTGAAATAGCTTATTCAGGGCAGTACTAACAAAACAAAACAAAAAACAAGCAATTTTAATGATCCATCTTATTTTGTTAAAATTAACATATTGCAGATGCAAGGTGTATGTGTAACTTGTATAAAACATCTTGTAAATGCTACAAATATATTATTTATGTCATTTATATTTAATTAAATATAATTATAAATACAGTCAGTATTTATTCAGCCTTTACTGTGCTAATGTTTAAGTGGGGAAACCTATCAAAATGAAGGACAGCAATTTAAGTAATCCTCTAAAATGTTTTACAAATTTTCTCAGTAGTTTCTTGATAAAATCGACCTCCACAACTGTAGCAACTGGATGTGAACCATGCTCAGCTGAGCAAATTCAAATAGCATATATTTGTTAGCAGATGTATATTGTTAATGGTGTTGTTTTATTTAGTGAATTCACTTGAATGGAGATCGTCTGAATGAGAAATTGAGCGTTCATCTGTGACAGCTGTGCGTGGGGCGGAACACACACACTGCCGCCTCATGACTGGGTCTGCTACTGACTAAAGGGAAGGATAATACTTAATGTAATGAACTATAAAGTTGTTAAAGGAGAAAAAGCTGGCTTCAGTCCCCTGTCTGTGGCACAGCATTAAAGTGCACCTATTGTACATGTTACCTATGGATTTTTACCTTTCCCTTCATGTGTAATATAGCTATTTGTGCACATAAACCATCTGCAAACTGTTGAAAGCACAAAGCCCACGCCAAAAGCAGTTACTCTCCAAAAGAAAACACCTGCCTGAACCTGCCGTTTGTCGTTCTGACATTATTTCTGTCACTTAGCTATGTCACCATGTTACACATTTGCATAATACCCACCTGACTGCTTTGGCCCGCCATCAAAGAACAATTTTGTGATGTTAAGGAGATGTAAAAAAAAAAAAGAAAAGAAAAGAAAAAGTCTTTTACTTAACCCTTAGACACGTTAGTCACACCGGAGTGATTAGAACGTTCAGTGCATCACGTGATCAACTGCTAAATTCAAATGTGCTTTCGCATGTTGGCTGGCGCAGAGTGCGTCCAACTATTCAGTGTTTTCAACCACAATGTTTATTTCAGGTTTCAGACATTTAAATTCACACAAGTACTAGCAAAAAATATATTTATAGTTTGTAAAATTGTGGATGTGGTGTGTATTTTAAACTTACGTGTGAAAGGGTTAAACTAAATGTATTCTAGCAGATGCCAAAAATAAAATTATGAACTTGTAAATGAGCATAATATGGGCACTTAAAAAGTGTGTCCCGTGTATAATGCACTGTAGGTCTTTAAAGTCATCTGGAGTAAGTCATCATGTTCCAGTTAGCAAATTTAATATGATGAGTACTGTAATACACATCAGCATCTATGTAAAGCAGGGTGGAAATGGAAAGATTGAGAGAGGTGACTGGAAGGAGGCCAGGATGATGGAGACAGCAGGACTCAGGCAGTTTGAGGCAATGGAATCTGTCCAGCTCCACAGCATCAGCCCACAGCTCTCGGTGCGGCAATGTGACTTAGCCCATTAATCAAATACATACATCTTGATTTTTGACTGCCCACCGCTGGGCTCACAATTTAGGCTCTGTACTTTCAGAGGTCACTAGGGATTCCCTCTGTGAGAACTCTGTGGAGAAGGATAAATATACACAGAGGGAGATGAACTAATGGATTCGGTGGGACATTTCAGCAAATGTCATTAGGAAACAGACTATAGTTTATTGATGCTCAGAAACCAGCATTTAACATTAATGCTCTGAATCCAAAATGATCAGGGGATCCAATCAGCCTCTTCATTATTATTAAGTGAGCAATCTGTGGGCGCACCATCACAGCAGCGGTCAGGACTTCCTCTTTATATATATATATATATATTTTTTATTTTTTATTTTTTATCATATATCTACAACACACAATGCTCCTGGGGTTTCTTAAGCTTAGGATTTGTAAGTGATCTCGAGAGAGTGCTGTTCTGTGACAGATTTTGCTATTGATAAACATTACAGTGCCAAGAAAAGATTTCACTGTTCCAAAACGCAATCTGTTATAGATCTGAGAGGTGTGAGATTTGTAGCAAGAAGTGTTGAAATGAAAGCAAGACTGAGAAAGATCAAACTCCATCGACAACTTAACAGTAAGTCCAGCATGTGGACATTACAGACAATAAGGAAGGAAATGTGTACACATTTATCGTACCTCCTAGTCCGGGGCGCAATCTGTTGTCATAACCATCCAGCAAGCGGTCCAAGATCCGGGTAAAGATGGTGATGTTGTCTTTGCTGTCATCGGGAATGGGTTCTCTGTGCCCGGTTACAGCCCTGTGGAGAAGAAAAAAGAAAGAGATTCAGGTCCCGTAAAGGAAGTAAAGGCCCTGATTTACTCACAGTAACGTTAGATTTGTTCTTCATTTAGGGGTAAAAAGTTGTTCAAAATACAAGCTGTGGTACACAACAAAAATAACAGCTATGAGAAAACAACAGTTAAGAAAGCATCTGATAGCGATGTGGATGCGTTTCCACAAGCTCTGCAATTCGACACTCCAGTCACGTTACGATTATTTATACCACTTTATTCAATGTATAGCTTTAAAGCAAGCAGCTTTACAGCATTAAGCATGAAAAACAGTGTCAATTCGAATTACAACTTCATTTCCTACTGTAAAGTGGCTCTGTGATGTGTTCTTTTTTAGACGTGGACGTCTGATGGACTGAACAGAAGAAATGAACCGGAGAAGAGCACATTCCTATTATGTAATCTACGAGAAGACCTACTAATTATGAGAAGACCTACCCTATGACCATGGACCAATGGTAGTTTGAAGGTGTTTACCAGCTGGAGTGAACTTTTCCGGAAAGTTCCAAACCAAACTTCAAACAAACTTGTTTTTAAAATGACAGCACACCAGTTCATTCTTCAATTTTGCTTGAAGTATATTGTATATTGCAGTGGTTCCCAAAGTGGGGGTCGCAAGATGATTTCCAGAAATAAATAAAAATAATAATAATAATAATAAATGATAAGAAATAGCATATTTTATGAATAATTGTAACAAAATACTAAAAATATGAGTTAAATTAAAAACAAAAACCATGCAAATAAAAAAAAAAAAGCCATCAACCTTTCGATTTTCCTTCCCCTCGACCCTGACTCCTGAGGTGATTACGACAGATTAGCAACAGCATCAGTTGCAGCAGGTCAATTTACAGCACCATGTTAAACATTCAGACATGTGCACGTAGGTAATTCTTTAGGCTTTAAGCTTTGGATATTATTTTTATTGAAATGAAATGTTTGTTAATATCGACCAAAGACAACGCAGGGAGGCCAGCGGAGGAGAGCGGAGAAGCACCAATCAAAGTTCTTTATGACCTGAGGGATTTCTTGTAGAAAGATTTAAAAGGAAAGAAAAGATGAGAGTCGCCTGTTTTTGTCTATTTTAAGTTTTAATTTAAAATGTTTATGATTTTAACATAAAGCTTATGTTTAAATGTTTTGCCACTTGTGTGAGCAAGTATGTAAAATATATAAAATATATAAATCAAAAAGTATTACTTTATATAAACATACAGGAATGAATTGAATAAAACAAGTGTAGTGAGTTTAAACGTGACATCTATGAAATAGTGTATATAAAGCAAGCCATGTTCAGTAACAACTTTTGGATTTGAAATAAAAATAAGTAAATTTTGTGTTTGTGATAAACAGCCACAGATCAGTTGCACACTGCAAACGCGCACAATAGCGCGTGCTCCACATGGCATGTTCACCTAAATGCCAGGTAAGGCGCCATTTTCCTTGCTTTACCCAAGACAAAAAAGCCATGTGTCATCTGTGTAACCGAGACTTTAAATTACATGCATCTATGAAATTACTAGTTTTTTTGCATTAGTTGGAACGCACTGCCGGACTGCATCCGCATGCAGTGTGAACGCTCTAATCCGTTAATATGGGCACAGAAAAAAAATATGCACCGCATACGTACTGCAAACAGAGTATGTGTGAAAAAGGCGTTAGTGCGTGTGCGCCATTGCGCACAACGTTTGTATACTTTAACCACCTCCGAGGATAGTGAGGGTCGCGAGTCACTGGCATCGTTATTTTGGGGGTCATGGGCTGAAAAGTTTGGGAACCCCTGGTATATTTAACAGTTGCGCCAAAATTATGAAAAAAAAAAAAAATAATAATAATAATCAGCTAAGAATAGGAAATAATTGAAATTATTCAAATCAGGAATGTCAGAATCAGAATGTGCAGTTTGTGCATAAAAAATGTCCGTCAAAATCAACACGTTGAAGCGATGATCACTAACCTGGCAAAGTTTTTCAATTGGATTGGTGATTATTCTCTTTAGTATGCAGTGTAAAGTACTTCCCTCAGTTCCCTGGTCATTCCAATTCAAGTTCAGCGAGAACAAATAGAACAAAAAAGAACAAATTTATCCTCACATGCATAATGTATTATGCACGTTATCGTCACTGACAGCTTGTTGAAGCCGCTTAGACCGCCATTTTCTCCCTCTTCTCGGAAAGAGATGACGTAGTCAAACATCTGGTAGTTTGGGTTTTCCAGGAAATGCATGCACTTACTGGACCGCTGCTTCTCGTAAACACTATAGTGTATTGTGCACGTTATTGTTTGACAGACATCAATGTTGTGATATTCAAATGAAGTGGATTTAAAAACAGATGAATCGTAAGGTAATAATTTTTTATTTCTTAGCCAGAAAGTATGCAGTGTAGTGACTGATGCACATGAGTGTGTTATCTTGATGTTTTCGTTCTAATATTCCAACCGACAGCCTGCCTAAGTTTTTGATAGACGTAACGTGCGTTAGGGGTGAACTATGTTTGAACGTGCTGAAGATGTTTAAAATGTTTTTTGCATACTTCATTATAGTTATTTTACGGAATTTTGTGGCTTAAAATATAGTGGTCACTTTTTAAAACTGTTGTTCCATTATTACCCCTTAGCAGATTTGGACTCCTATCCGAATATATATAATGGAAAGAAACAAATACGGTAAAAGAAACAAACAGAAAGGAGGAAGGCCAGAAAACAAGAAGAGTCTAGAAGTCATAAATAGAGGGATGGCTAGGGAGGGAAAGTGTTTGAACTTGGTCAGAATCTTTGATCTTTCATTCTTTAAACATATGTTGCTACTGGAGCCCCTCAGGTAGGAGATGCAGTCATTATGACTGCGTCTAGGACCAGTCTTGGAGAGAAAATAACAACTTGGCTTCATCTAACGATCGAAACCACTAAAGCCTGATCACAATTCAACCTGGATTCTAGTTCTTTCAAGCATACGCCCAATTTCCTGATTCTCCTCGAGTTACCTGATACGAGCCCCTTATGTTTTTGTAAACCTCAGGATGCAATTCCTCAATGCAGTGGAATGTAATCCTACAATACTGTAGTTCTGTTGCCAGGTTTATCTTGAAGGCAAAACATACATTTCTGATTGCAGATATAATATCTTCCAAAATTTTGTTGACACAAACCTTAAAATCATCCTCCACATTGGCTGAACTTGTATTGTGTAAAACACAACTACATATCAATTTGATGCAGACTTTTACAAAAAGATATGGACCCTACAGTAATTCCATAACATGTAGGTAACCATGTAGGTGATCAGTGATTTTTGATATGTAAGGACTCACGTACGGTCAGACGCTCTTTGTGGCAAAACTGTTTATAGCTGTTTATGCCTCAATAAATCTAGCCAGTGACTAAACAGTCATCTTCACATTGTTCCACTTGGTTGCATGAAAAACATCTGTTATCAGGAATGTAAACTCATCAGGGTTGAAAAAAAAAAAAAGTGACAGATGTAATTTACAATTTCAATACCATAAACAAAATTAATTTCTAATTACTTTAATACATGTAATATTACTCTATTTTTAAATTTTCTCTAAAGTTACGTGACTGTGGACAGTTGAGGGCACGCAAACCAAGTCAGTAGGAAAATGAGTTGAAGTGAGAAAAAGAGAAACAGAAAGAAAGACAGAGAAGTGCTAAAACTTATGTAAGTCCAAGTGGATTAGTGAAACCTGTCACACAATTGAATATGGCTTTGCAGAAATCCCTGCTCTGGGATTTGGCTGCATTATTTCCCAAAAGTTGCAAATGGGGTCTTGAATATGCAGTCAAGCCCCGTTTCTTTAATTACCTGAAATATGCAGAATAATTATGTCTTGCTGGGGCTGTGATTCCCTGATGAACAATGCAATGGCACAACGGAGGGCGTGATAGACAGAAAGCTGATGAGATAATGAGTGTTGTCCTCAATCAAGGGCTGCGCTGAAAGCGACCTTGCACCAATTACATGCTGACCTTTAAAGGCCTTAAAATAGCACGTAAAACTGTCAAAATGTCTAAAATGCACGTACTGCATGTGACAAAATTCCATTAGGTTTTGCTTAGTGCCAAAAAAAAAAACAAAAAAAAAAAAACAACATTGACCACATTACTGGATAAACTTAAATTTTCTTATTTATGGGGCGGTCTCCCAGAGAGGGTTTAAATTAAGACAGGATAGGCCTTAATCTAGAATGGTTAATCGTGGTTTAAAAAATGGCTTTCTGAAACACAGATTAAGTACAGATTACTAAAACCTGGACTATCGAGTCCTGAATTAAAATAAACTAGATTAATTTAAAACCAACTGTGCTAATCTGAATTAGCATGAGAGAGGTTGCCTAGAAAACATGGAATGAACCAAGAAAAGCTTAAAATTGCATGGAACTCAGAAGCAAATCCAAGGAAAACAATGGCAGCAAAAAAAGACTCCAATATAAAAATTTAACTAAACAAGAGACATAATTTTAAAGCAACCAAAATACATCAGCTGTTAAAAAAAGAAATGCTTGGAAATCTGTTTGTAATGAATTCTTTTTAAATAGATGAATTATAATAATCCATTGATTATCAATGCCTTTGTTTTGTCCTTTAGCAACAAACTAAACATAACTATTTACACATGTGATGATCAGTGTTGGTAGTCTAGAAATGATACTGGTTTGATCCAAAGCACTATCATAGTGGTTGCTTCAATATAAATATATTATATTATATTATTATTATTAAAAAAAAAAAAAAAAGGCAATTCTTGTCAGCAGGTCCTCAACCCAAGCACAAGCTCTACACTTCACCACAACGGTAATCTCAAAAAAAAACTAACATAAAAACTGACATAAAAATTTTTACATAATAGAACATTAAACAGTAAGAAGTCTCTCCATATTCTCATCTTTCTAAAAAATGCATAAAATAACACTTTTTCAACATTTACTCTCCCAATTCAGCCGGTGCAAAGCATGATGGGAAGTGAAAGTCCTGTTTGATTGGGTTACTTGACTGAAACATGTTATTTCAAAATGAAAACATCAAGTCAGTTCTAGTAACCATTTCAACATAAAAAACATGAAGCAATCACATTTGAACCAGAAACAATGGTGTTAAATCAAAATAAATTGTTTAAATAAAGTGAACAGCATATATATATATATATATATATATATATATATATATATATATATATATATATATATATATATATATATACACACATGCATCTTCTTTGAAACACAACGTTAATCTGAAGTTAAACCTGCCTCCTGGTGGGTTTAATTTAAGCCTCAGTTTAGTCCTGGAGTAGGACTGGAGGATTTTGATCAACATTATCATTCTTATTTTCATTACTTTGAATGTATATTTTATACAGTTTGTGCCATGTTTGTTATTTTTAGATTTTCTTGCAGTGAAACTTGTGATAGTTGATTGATATTGGTGTTAATTGATGATTGTGACAATTGGATTCAGCTGACGGCTTTGAATTGCTTGTCTTTCTAGAAAGAGGGTGACTGTTTGTTGCATATTGAGCACTGAGGATAGCAATCTGCTGAAACGTCTGCTCATACTCCTCTGTTTTTAACTCACTTGCACTTTGCACTTTATTGCACCATGCAATTTATAAAATACATTTTGTATTTTCTAGACCTTTTCAGTCTTTTTGGATTCGGTGTGTGGTCAGCCCATATTTTTAGCCTTAAGCCATATTAGAGCCTTTCACACTGGGCACGAACATTCGCAGTGTGAAAAAGCAAGGATTTTTTTCGACCTGTCTTTTTTTTTTTTTTTTCTGTCGCTCAGCAATGAAATGGGCTGTCGAATTAGATTCGAGCTTTAGATCATATATAAATTGAAACATTTTTCTACAGATGAAATATGAAAGTAAATGGACAGATGATTATGACAATATGTTTTCTGTGTGTTTTTTTGTGCAGCTCATGGAATTTTTAGAACAATTTAATGATAGTTTAAAGTGCGTTTTGAGCAATATTAAAAATCACATACATTTTGAAGTATAGTTTGATGCTAATTGTACCTTTTATTATGTATTCTTGTAAGCATTGTAGATAGTTTGTGTTTCTAATGTAGTACCAAACTTTGTTCATCTTAATTTAACGCTGTATATTATGTAGCAGATGTTAAAGGTGCCCTAGAACCAGTTTTAACAAGATGTAATATAAGTCTAAGGTGTCCCCTGAACGTGTCTGTGAAGTTTCAGCTAAAAATACCCCATAGTTTTTTTTTTTTTTTATTAATTTTTTTAAGTGCCTATTTTGAGCCATAATTATATATTCACTGATTCAGTGCACAGCCCCTTTAAATCTCACGCTCTCCCGCTCCTGAGCTCTCGACTGCCTTAACCAGCATAAACAAAGTTCACACAGCTAATATGACCCTCAAATGGATCTTTACAAAGTGTTCGCCATTCATGCTGCATGCATACATCGATTCCTGTGAGTATAGTATTTATTTGGATGTTTACATTTGATTCTGAATGAGTTTGATGGTGCTCCGTGGCTAAAGCTAACATTACACACTGTTGGAGAGATTTATAAAGAATGAAGTTGTGTTTATGAATTATACAGACTGTGTTTCAAAATGAAAATAGCGACGGCTCTTGTCTCCGTGAGTACAGTAAAAAACAATGGTAACTTTAACCACATTTATCAGTACATTAGCAACATGCTAACGAAACATTTAGAAAGACAGTTTAAAAATATCACTAAAAATATCATGATATCATGGATCATGTCAGTTATTATTGCTCCATCTGCCATTTTTCGCTATTGATCTTGCTTGCTTACCTAGTCTGATGATTCAGCTGTGCACAGATCCAGACGTTTTGCCCTTGTGTAATGCCTTGAACATGGGCTGGCAAATGCAAATATTGGGGGCGTACTTAATGATCCCGACTGTTACGTAACAGTCGGTGTTATGTTGAGATTCGCCTGTTTTTCAAGGGTCTTTTAAACAAATGAGATTTATATAAGAAGGAGGAAACAATGGAGTTTGAGACTGTATGTCATTTCCATGTACTGAACTCGTTATTCATCTATGCCGAGGTAAATTAAATTTTTCATTCGATGGCACCTTTAAAGTTATATACGAGACACATACATGAGGAAAAATGCATTGTTGGTCAGCGCCACCTAGCATGCAGGCGTGAATTAGCAGATGATCAGATGATCAGCCATTCGTGTTCGATGTGAAAGGTCCGTTCTTCCGTGATTCACCTCACCTTTTTTATTAACACTTTCAAATACCCAGAAAATACTAAAGACGTATTTAAATCAGTTCATGTGACTACAGTGGTTCAACCTTAATGTTATGAAGTGACGAGAATAAACAAAAAACAAAATAACGACTTTATTCAACAATATCTCGTGATGGGTGATTTCAAAACACTGCTTCATGAAGCTTCGAAGCTTTACGAATCTTTTGTTTCGAATCATTGGTTTGAAGCGTGTATCAAACTGCCAAAGTCACATGATTTCAGTAATGCCGAGTTCAGACTGCACGATTTTCAAAGTAGTCGGGTCACTGTTCTTTTCACACTGCATGACTATCTTGGCCAGCATTCAGTCACTGCTGTGTTCGCACTGCACGATGGATCGGCGACAGAAGGTTTCACACTGCATGACTTTACAATAGGAAGAATCGCCGACAAACTCTGTCTGGCACGCAAACTACATTTCACAAGCAAACACACGCGAGACATGACAAAGAAACAACGTGACATCACGAGTTCAAGACCGGAGTTCTCATGTGAAACTGGCCCTGCGTCTCAATCAGCTCCCTAGGTAGTGAATCAGTACATAATGAAAGTGAATGTGGCTGATACCCTGATCAGTGCCCTGACTACTAAACTAGGGAGCTGATTAAGACACACGGTGGGATTATTATTAAAAATAGTAGCCCGCAAGAAGCTTGAAATACAAATTGCCTGTGTGCTGATTTGCAGCGAAAACAACATAAAGAAAAGAATATGCTGTTCACTGCGTGATTATCACTCGCGTGAACGAGCACCGATTTGCCTGTGATTTCGGGCATTTGTCGGCGATTTCTCAAAACCTGTCGGCGAGCCAAAATCGGGGCTAAAATCGTGCAGTCTGAACTCGGCTTAAACGAGTCTTCGTTTTGTCAAGTGTTTTGAAATTTAAGTGGTTCACCACTGGGGGGTGTGACTTTGGCAGTTTGATACACGCTCCAAAATATGTCTTTAGTACCTTTCTGGGAATTGAAAATGTTAATTATCTTGCTGTCAATGGAGGCCTCACTGAGCCATCAGATTTTATCAAAAATTTGTGTTCTGAAGATGAACGAAGGTCTTACGGGTGTGGAACGACATGACGGTGAGTAATCAATGACAGAATTTTTGGGTGAACTAACCCTTTAACAATATTGCATGCAGTAGACAGCAAATGTGCTATTCTTGCATTCATATCGCAGCACTGGTAAAGATACATTTTCATAAATAAAACTTTCATTGTTCAGAAAAATACGAGACACACGGTTTAAAAAACAGCATTTTCCTATTTAATATGCATGCAGTTAGCATTAACTAAACATTGTTTGTTTGTAAAGTTTCTAATCTCTGGATTGAGGAGGTTAAAGAGGCTGGAATTAATTATTTTCCTCTCTTCACTTCTAAACAATAGTCACGAGAGCCCATTAAAGAGATCATCACGCTGACACATGAGCAAGATCCTTTTTAGTGTTGCAGCAAACAGAATCTACAAAAAAAAAAAAAAACAAGTCTTTCGACAGTGCCAGTGTATTTGCGAGCTGTATTTCTCCATCAGAGCATATTTTGTATTGAATCATCTCAAGAGGCTTTCGACTCTATTGTGGAGCTGAAAATGCAGCAGCACTAAGAGGTAAACATGGCGGAACGACTGCCTTCAGCCCACAGCAACAGCAGACCAGGCTCGATCCAATGTTAATTCATTTTCTTTGGGTTCACATCTCCTTGCAGAAAAAAAAAACCCTGTTTCACCTGAGTGTGGTGGGGGCTTAGCCGAAAGCTTTGCACTGATTGACCGATAAGGGGCTCTTTGTATCTCTCCCGCAGCTCAAGAAACTGCATACCATATGACTGATCTGTGTGTGTGTGTGTGTGTGTGTGTGTGTGTGTGTGTGTGTGTGTGTGTGTCAGCTGACCGGTGAAGGATCAACCAGTCTGTCGGAGATATGACATTTTGAAAGCTGATGATACTCCCAGTGTGTTTGATTAAGGGATGCTCATCATTTATTCCTATCAAGAAAACCACCCAGACTGATACTACCATCCTAGCAAGATGAAAAATTGCAGTTTTTAATAACACTACAGGGCACCGTTTGTATACGAAAACTGCGTCCTTGCCTTTTCTGTCTCATGTCATTTTTACTGCTGCTTCTTTGTATATCAGCTCATTGATATTAATAAGCCGTGGACGATGCAGCCTCTTTCCTTTGTCAGAAACATGGCTGCTGTATTCAACAGCTCATAGTATAAATGAAAGAACAATGGACACTGTCTATGACCGTTCTTCCTGTTGTCCGTGTGCAGAGAAGATAAAATGTACAGGCATCCGGGAGAAACCAATCAGGTAGAACTATAAAAGCTAATCCCGATTGATTGACTGAGGTGACGGGGTGAACGTTGTGGCTTTTCAAGGTTTGATGTGTCTCCACATTGCATTTTTATATATTGAGTTGAAGCTAATGAATGGCTGGTGCTTGCCAGAGAACCTCGGCGTGTGAAGAGAGCCATTCAGTGAACTCACACCAGAGGTTTATTAGTGGGATTCATGAGGCTGCGATCCAAGTCCTCCTTCGCGTTTGTATCCCAGCCTCTCCAGCGGGTTTATGTAACCTTGTGAAGGCGAATCTTTAAAGGTAATTTACAGCCCATTAAAACAAGCAGAGGAGGATAAGAGTGAGTGCACGGTAGGGCAAAAGTGAAGTACTGTATGGAGCGATTGCCAGAGGGGGAAAAAAAAGACAGGTGAAGAAAGATGATACAAGCTACCAGGTTTCTTTGTCCACAGATTTTTACAATACAGTCCTTAAGGAAAACCTTTGAGAAGTTTCTCTTCAAATGCTTTCCAGGGCTCTAGTCTTCAGCGTTGACCTCAAACAATCAGTTTCAACTATATAAGTTTCCATTGGAGCTGTGGCCTAGTGGTTAGTGAAACACATGTAGTTGACACATGAAGTCTGGCTCATCGTTTTCTTGTCGCTTCTCTACTATCTATATATATTCGGGGCAGTCGTGGCCTAATGGTTAGAGAGTCAGACTGGTAACCCAAAGGTTGTGGGTTGTCGATACTTAAATGACTGAGGTGCCCTTGAGCAAGGCACCTATCCCCCAATCACTCCCCGGGCACCACAGCAAAATTGCTGCCCTCTGCTCAGGGTGTGTGTGTCCATGGTTTGCAGTGTTTTTGTGTGTTCACTACTCACTACTCCTAATGTGTGTGCACTATCTTGGATGGGTTAAATGCAGAGGACAAATTCTGAGTATACAGTAGGTTACCATACTTGGCCTTCACGTGTCGCTTAAAAAAGCCCACCCTCATGTCTAAAATAACTATATGACATCCAAAGTATGTAAGGTAGTACAACTAGATCTCTTTTATTGAATCCAAAAGGTTTTAATTATATTTTGCTACATATAAAGGTATTTTAAAGATTTTGAAGTGTCAAAAGGTCATTCGGTTTAACCATCCAAAGGCCAATACAGCCATTTAATTTGTGATTGAAATATCTTAAAATGTAATACATTTTTATTATTATTTTTTTTTTTTTTGTATTATTCTGGCATGATTTTATAACGTCATATATCAACACAGGGAAAAATGGTATTAAAATTATGTGTAGAAGTCGTTGATTTGTTATGAGAAAGAATGCCCGTAAAAATGAATTTCATTGATGTCATTTGGAGTAACCAATATAAAGACAGCATTTTGGATCAAATCATGCGGTCAATATCATGTGACAGGATGTGACATCATTCAGACACTTGCAAAGGACCACAGGGTCATGAAGCAAAGTAACTAACTCTCTTTAACTATTTGAAAAATTCATGTTTTCACTTGATCATACGCATGTCCTGAAACATCAGGTCATTCGGTATAACCGCTATAATATATGGAAAATGTTGTAATATTTTAAAAACTTGTCCTTTTGCCATGTAGCTAGCAAGCTAACAAGCTAGTTAGCTATCAACCTGTTAGCATTGTTTGAAAATATCGTCATTCGATATAACCAAAAGTGTCATTCGGTAAAACCGAAATTTTGGTTAAACCGAAGGACTTTTTTTTTGTGACAAATTTTGTCCATCTTATAAAAAATTACAAAAGCAGTGTTAATTGATTATAAAAACCACAATCTCACAATCTCTTACTTAATAAATATTCAAAATTAATTATATCTCCATTATGTTTTTTTTTTTTTATACACTTTTAAAACCCTTATTTTTATATTGTAATAATGTCACAGTTACTCTCCAAATTAATATACAAACAAATTAAAGACATCATTTTTTTTTTTTTTTTTTTATGAATGAAGGCCAGTATCAATAATACTTATATATATATATAAAGAATTTGAATTAAAAGCTTGTTTATGTGTTCATTATAGAAGAGTTGTACTGAAGTCATTGGGGGGAAAACACATTTGAGTCCACAAATACTGCCAAAAAAAGAAAAAGGCAAGCAAACCCAATCAATAAATTTGCTTGATTTGAGGTGACACGGTCAGTCAGATTGGACAGGAAACATGCATCATCTGTGTGCAGCCAAACATAAAACATGTGTGTCCCCATCTGGTGTTATGTGAGGTGTGTGAGTGGATTGGAATTTCTCTCTCTTAGATGCCAGGCTGGAGGATCATGAGCCCTGGCGGCAGCTGCTTCATCCCTCTTCATTACCACCACATCATCCCTGCAAATAAAAAATTGACTTTTCCTCGTAACACCCTTCCTCCAACCCCATCCCTACACATTCTCTGTATCGGTATCCTTGAAGCTCTCTCGCTCTCCCTCTCTCTCAATCTCATGTCTCCTTTTTTTAATCTCCTTCCTTATTCCTCTCTCTTCACCCTATTCCTCTTTCTTAGAAAGTAAGTAGCAAAGAAAAATATTCAGGAGGCCCAGAATGTAGCAAATGTGATTCATTTCACTGAGCCGCCCCTATTTTGTATGTATACATACAGTACACATAAGATTTCAATAGAGTGAGTGCAGCAAAGAGACAGTGTTGAAATCAACTCTTGAATATTGTATAATGTGTTTGAACACACGGTTCAGATTATGCACTTTACGAAAACTGCAGGGGGTTTAATAATGCAGGAAATGACTTTGTTAGCATACAATCACCTTCTGAAGCAGAAAAGATATTAATAGAATTGTTTAAACCATTTTAGTGTTTCATTACAAAACAAATAACATGACGATGCAAATTTCACTAGAGAAAGTCCTGTGGTCTGTTGTGGACACTACCAAAGCTGGTGATAGAAAATAATTATCATTCAATTCCATTTTTTTTTTTTTTTAACAAATGGAAATATGCACATGACACTCAATAACATTTAGAGAATATAACAGTAAAATGTAAGTTAAACATCTCTCAAGTACATTAAACAGCACAAGAACTCGGTCAGCCCATTTAGATAGTATTGGCTGATAACCTATGAATTCCCATTAAAAAAAAAAAAAACAAAAAAAAAAACATACAAATTGGTAGCACCATTATTAGTTTCAAATCTACTGACAGAATGCATAATAATAATAACCTAAACATTTTGCTTTCTTGCAGGCTCCTTTTAAACAGGCCAAATTAAAAGAATATCACCAACAATATTTAAAAAGCCTGCTAACAGCAATTATCACAATACATTATTACGTATAATAACACCTGAAAAGCCTACAGTTGAAATAAATGCTTAGAGAGACACCTTGCAGTACAAAAACACTTGGTTGAATATAGGGCAAACTATGACAATGTTAAAAATAAAAATATACCAATAATTTATTTATAAATCTATCATAATAATTTATACAGCCTTATATATCTTTCCAAATTCATGACTTTCCTTCTTCCATGGTATGCTTTTGTAGTTTTTCTTAGCTGCTTTTTTTTTTCCTACAGTGGCACAATAATGTCAAGCTTCAAACAAGACAAAAAAAAAAAAAAAGCATCATAAAACATAAAGTAGCTGATTCCATAAAACTACTTATTTGACTGAATGCACAAAACAGATTTTTGAGAAGAATAGACGCTGCACTGTAGCTCTCAAATCTAATATGCCCATGTGCATATTCAAACTTGCTCTGCCGTGATAGGCTACTAACACACAGGTGGCATTTGGTGTCATTATTGTCAAATCTAGTGCAGTGACATATTTGAATATACACAAGCGTGAATGTGATTTGAGAGCTACTGCAAAGAGGAAGATGAATAAATAATTGCAGCATAGTGGCATATTACTCACACAAAGCTATCCTATGGCTTTAGACACTTGACATACATCACACAGCACGCAAGCTATATAGACCACATTTAGGATTCTTGTATGGGACTTTTTTTGTCCTTTTTGGAACATGACAGCCCCTAGACACTACATGCTTCATTTGGTATGAAAAAAAGAACTGTATGAACTAGGGGTGTTATGATATTAAAATGTGACAAGTCGAGTGAAAAGCTCTCGCAATATCACCATGACGGAGCGTGAGGGTAAAAGTAGCAGAGAATATGCCGCTGCTACATTGACATTACATTACGGTGCCCACCACAGCACTGCCTCCTCTGCTATTTTATTTATTTATGTATTTATTTTAAAGGTGCCGAAGAACATGTTTTCAAAAGATGTAATATAAGTCTTAAGTGTTCCCTGAATGTGTTTGTGAAGTTTCAGCTCAAAATACCACATAGTTTGTTTTTTTTATTAATTTTTTTAACTGCCTATCATTATAAATGTGCCGATTTATGGTACGCGGCCCCTTTAAATCTCGTGCTCCACGCCCCAAGAGCTCGTGCTTGCATTAAACACCATAAACAAAGATCACACAGCTAATATAACCCTCAAAATGGATCTTTACAAAGTGTTCGTCATGCAGCATGTCTAATCGCGTAAGTATAGTATTTATTTGGATGTTTACATTTGATTCTGAATGAGTTTGATAGTGCTCCGTGGCTAAAGCTAACATTACACACTGTTGGAGAGATTTATAAAGAATGAAGTTGTGTTTATGAATTACACAGACTGCAAGTGTTTAAAAAATAAAAATAACGACAGTCTTGTCTCCGTGAATACAGTAAGAAACAATGGTAACTTTAACCACATTTAACAGTACATTAGCAACATGCTAACGAAACATTTAGAAAGACAATTTACAAACATCACTAAAAATATCATGATATCATGGATCATGTCAGTTATTATTGCTCCATCTGCCATTTTTCGCTGTTGTCCTTACTTGCTTACCTAGTCTGATGATTCAGCTGTGCACAGATCCAGACGTTAATACTGGCTGCCCTTGTCTAATGCTTGAACATGAGCTGGCATATGCAAATATTGGGGGCGTATATATTAATGATCCCGACTGTTACGTAACAGTTGGTGTTATGTTGAGATTCGCCTGTTCTCTGGAGGTCTTTTAAACAAATGAGATTTACATAAGAAGGAGGAAACAATGGAGTTTGAGACTCACTGTATGCTATTTCCATGTACTGAACTCTTGTTATTCAACTATGCTGAGGTAAATTCAATTTTTGAATCTAGGGCACCTTTAATAGAAATAAAAAACATTTTAATTCATTTGGATAACAGTTGCTTCAACTGTAAACTATTGTACACGTCTGCTCTGCTCATCCAGCATGACATGCAGAATCTCAGAGTTCACCGATCATGCGATGAGGGTAAGGCGATATGACTGACAAGATCATGGTGGAGAATTTGTCGTGCAACAGAGTCTAAGCGTCTGATAAATGTCTTATCTGTTCGAATGCTCGCTCAGCACCGCCGCTCCCTATACACAGAGTATGTGCGACTGCGAATTTGAATGCGCCGGGATGCGCGCAAATTAGGCTACATATAATAGCCTGTCTCCCAATATCAAACCTGTCTTAGACTGGGCTGTATAGTCTTAACCACCTCTTAGCTCTGGTCTCTGTTTGCAGTTTGAATATTGAGAGAGTACTTTGATTACGGTTGCACTTATTGTTTGCACTTAATAAGACTAAGAAAAAAATGTGTTCCTTTTTTTTGTTATTTGTACTGTTTTTATTTCTATGTTCAATTTGTGGAATGGAGTTCAATTAGGAGGCTCAATCAGAAGTTCTGGAAGCTCATAAGTCATGTACAGTAAGGTCTGAAGAGACTCATGGGAAATCATACAGGAGAGAAGCCAGTCAGTTGAGTTTGTGGCAAAACCTTTTACAGTGCTTGTATATTGTTGTCTTTCATATGATAATTCATACTCAGAAAGTAGAACTGAAATGACATTCATTACAGGAAGATTAGTTAAAACATTTCAAAATCCACCAGTCATGAATTTTGTCATTGAGGATTTCTTAAAAATACTGTGCAAAAATCTCATCTATTCTCGTGAACCCAATCTCGTGAGCTAAGTGTTTCGTCACACCCCTAGTATGAACATTATTCAAAATACCTCCTTTTGTGTTCCACTATAGGCAAAAATGCTCAAAACACACAATCTGTGCCCTCTGAACATCATATGGTCAGCAGATTTCTTTGTTTATGAAATATTTGGGCTAATTATCAGTAAACTTGGTACCTAATCTAAGTGTAATACTTTTAACTACCTAAACAATGGATGGACGAGAGTTGCCCATTCCTGAACCATGTTTCATAGAGCATGTTCAGCAAACCTAAGAGAAAGTCACACTGGCTGGAACTCTCTCATTTAACGGTACGTTTACCAACAGAAATTGTCTCACTTGAGTTAGCTGTAAGTGGCTGTATATTGTTGATCGTACAGTAGGCATTCCTTGCACTGCTCTGCTGCACTTCATTACGCAGTGCTCTGTATGTTGTTAGGATGACAAAAAGGTTTGAAAGTTACATTTTTAGTCTGGTCTGCCTCAGTGGTCTAACAGCGCTTCTCAATGTCAAAATGACTGAGATGGCCAATCAAATCAAAGTAGGCGGGGCTTAGTGTTTACAGAAGCAGAACGTGAATTCCAGCGTGAAGCATCAGTATGACGCTGAAAGAGAGTGAGGTAAGATGTAAATAGCGAAGCATTTGAAAAACAGAATCAGAAGAGGCAAAGCAAGGAGTAGTCAAAGATACAGGCAATGGTCAGGGCAGGCAACAAACAAGCAAAAACAAAGAGTGAGTCCAGGGTCAAAAACACAGATAGGCGAGCCCGATCACACGAAAATGCGTATCAATAATACGAGTGTGTAATGTCGAGGAATGTATACGCCAAAACGAGTTTTGGCGTGCATATGACAAACCCCACACCACTAATCCTACCCAAGACTACCAAGCGTGGTATATAGACACCATTAAGTGCGTATCATATGCACGTGAAAAACTGCGTATCATATGCACACCAAAACTCATTTTGGCTTATATATTCTACGAGATTAAACATGCGTACTATTGATACGCATTCTCAATGTGATCGTGTTGGATAGGCAGGGCAGAACACGGAAAGACATATACTAGAAAATAAGCCAACAACAGGGAAAAGACAGCCAAAAACGAGGAAAAACACGGGATACAAATGAAAGCCAAAACAATACTCAGCAACGTGTGTCTGAGGGAGTGCACCTTATAAAGGGTTCCTGATGGGAAACAGGTGTGAGTGTGATCAGTGCCTAGTTGGGGGATTGTGGGAAATGTAGTCCAGAGTGAAGTGACTGCATTTGTGCAATGAGGCCACATACACACAGTACATTTTGGGGACTGACAACCGCATTTACTTACAGGTGTGAGTCTTGAAATGTCTCGTTCGCACAGCAACTTACAGTAGCATCTGGAACACCGTCTGTATGAACGTGCAACGAGTGTCAAGCCCGTATTCTCTTACTACCATAACGACAGTGACCAATGTAATATTAAAGATGGCGACATCCATAAAACTGAAAAGTCTCATCACTTTTGACATGACAAGAGACCAATTGAACCACGAGTTTCAAATCTATTCAAACTTCATTAACCAACAGCAGCATGTAAACATGCGTTAGCCGGAGTCTTTAACTGTTGCATTCGTGTGTCACGTCTTTTGCAACGTCTCGCGCATGACACGGCATTTGAATTTGGAAAAGAAACGCAAAACTGACGGGAGCCGCTCCGGTAGAGAACAGTGACTGGATCTAACACCTTAAGATGACACACAGCTCATATCTCTGTCTTTGTAAGTTACCGAAAGCAAAACCACACAAAAACACCTTAGAAGAGTGTCTCTCTTGCACTGTATGACGTGACAGACAACTAGTTGTTCAGTACCGTTCCGTTCACACAGCGCGAATATTCTGAGAATGCGGTTGTGAGTCCTGAAAATTTACAGGTGTGAGTTTGGTTATAAAATGCGGTAGTCACTCCCGTAAATAACCGTACTGTGTGAGAACGTAACCGTATTAAGGACTCAATTACAGGACTGACAACCATATTCTGCTGCTGTGTGAATGTGGCCATAATGGTGAAATGGAGACCTCTGGTGGGGAGTGGAAGGAAGCAGCAGTAGGCGGAAACGTGACAGATATACATTAGGGGTGTCGCAATATACCGGTATTGACGATAACCGTGATATTCAAAGCATGAAATATCGATATCGTGTTAATTTAGGGTGTGACAATATACCGGTATTGACGATAACCACAATATTTAAAATGAATAGGACGCTTATGATATCATGACATGTAAATATTCCAGCGCCAGTACCTGGCTGAGCTCTCAGGTGGCAGTATTGCACCTTAACGCTGACACCTGTCAAACAAGAAGAAGATGCAGCGCGCAGCTATTCTGGGGTGCGTTTCCCAAAGCGAACTATGGTCGCAAGTTCCGTCGTTACCAATAGAGTTCAATGGGACTTACGACCATGGTTCACCAACGATGCTTTCGGGAAACGCACCCCTGAGCGGGAGAGCGAGAGGCTCTGTCCACACCTGAGAAAACTAAAGTAAACCCGAAAGAATGGGAGTTTTTCGGCTCCTTAGACAGCCCAATCCGCAGGATTTGACTAGCTACAGTCAGCGCGAAAGGTGGCAACACCATCAACCTTTGTACCCACCTTCATGTCTATCACCCTGCAGATTACGCCTTTTTACAGAGAGTAAATTGTGATTATTTTACTAGTCATGGAATGGGAAATGTTATATTTACCCATTAACAGCAATTTTCTGTGTTCATATATTTAAATAAATGGTGATTATTTTAAGTACCGCGTTTTCTTTATCCGTCTTACTCAGCGTGATGTAGTTATGCATGCAGTTATATGCCCTCAAAATTCTTGATACACAGGCATTTTTTTGCCCCGACGAGTTCTTGTCATTATATCATATTATAAGATGTAGTTGTTTTACAATATCACACGAGCAAAAGTGCCGTTTCCCCAAATCAGCACAAATGCAATGTTCCTTCAACTTATTGTTAAATGAACAATGTGAGTTACATTTTAGACACAGTATTGTTAATATTGTTTTTTCCCTTTATTTCGCCAGAACAGAGCCCCGTGCAACAGAAATGTTTTTGTTATACTGACTGAATCCACGTTTAGAACGAATGAATCCGATTTTGAGCTTCGTTCCTGAATGAATCAGTCATTTGAACACATCGGTTCGGTTGACTCACTCACTCATTAAGACAGTGACTTGCTGCCACCTACTGGTGGTTTAGTTTAGTTTCATATTTAAGGGACATTTTAATTAAAAAGTTAAAATTAAAAAAAATGGATTTAAATATTGAATTAAATTTATGTAGACAAATTGTAAATGCTGTGTAAATATATTAATGCCACTTCTCATTCTGTGTCACCTCTGTATTGCAAAGATGGATTTTGTTGATAATGATTTCATTTGATTGGTAACAGCCATAATGTATAGGCTATTATGCAAGTATTAATTTTTATTTATTCAGGTCTTAAAAAGCCTTAAATTTGACTTTAAAAAATGTGCAGCAACCCTGAAAGAGAAAAACTAAATAAAGTAAAAATTATTTAGACTGATAATTTTTCCCCTTAAGGATTCTATAAATATTGCGATATATCGATATCATGATATTTTTTGGCCACAATAACGTGGTGTGAAAAATCTAATATCGTGACAGCCCTAATATACATATTTACATGATTCACATAATTCCTAAATCAGTGTGACAAGATTAGACAAGAAACATTTTATGTATTTGACATATTAGGCATAGGTCTACAAATACAAGTACATGTGTGCATATTTAATGCAAATTAATGCAAATATTATTTGTGAATAGTTCAAAATGATTATTTCCCAACTAGAATGAGTTTATTTTTGGTTTATTTATTTGTGCTTTCTAAAAAGAAATTGGTCTCCCAATGCTTTCTAAAAAATTGGTCAATGCCTACGCTCAACAATGTTCAAGGCATGGTTATGGCCTTGAATCATAGCTATTGTAAATTTGACCAGAAATGGAATGTATTGATGAATAAAAAATTGGTCAAGTTTTGCTGCAAATTATAAATAAATACGTCTTCAGTGTCTCCATTACCATTGGTATTCACCTCATCATGTCACTGTTAATTTGCTTGATGTGTGTTTTCTCTCTCTCTCTCTCTCTCTCTCTCTCTCTCTCTCTCTCTCTCTTTTTTCTTTTCTTTCTGGGTGTTTTCTCATGGCAAATTGCTGTCAGAGTGAATACCCTTAAGGGTGGTACTTTGGTCTTCCATTGGAACAGGCCGTTTAGAAATGTTTTAAATCATTCTTGTTAAACTCTTGCTAAGTAAATCTTTAATTTTATTTTTCTACATTCTGTCAGTGATAATTAACTCAAGGCACTGTATCTACAAACTTAAAACGTTTAATTAAACAATGGGAAGCACCTCTGGAAGTCAAATGTATTCAAGACCCTATTCAGTTCTTTTTAAATTTGCTCCAAAGTCTCCGGGCGTAGAAATCTCTGAAGTAGTTTAAAGGAAGTCATTCTGAACTGACACTTAATAACTTTTTTTTTTTTTTTTCCCCAACCATGTTCATTAAAAGCTTCTGTATACTTGTTTTAGAGGTTTCAGCTAAATTAAGATCATCTGCATGAATTAATTATAAATCCACCAAATATATAAACTCAGAGAGAGCATATTTGTGCCTGTAGTCTAAATGATTATTTTGTACATTTTTCTGAATGCGTCTCCCAGCCTGCATTCTTTATTTTACAGACAGTTTTGTAGCTTTCATTAGATAGCCCAAGGTATTCTGAGTGAACATTGATTTTCCACCCAGCCTCAGACGGGTCATGACTGCACTGTAATATTTTATTGGAGTCTCAAATACTATTCCATTTCCTATTTTCTTGGTCTTGAGGTTTGTCATATATCACTTATTTACTCACTGCCAGGGGTTCATGTTACATATGTTCCAGTGGCACTTAATGTCAGTGATTGTGCATCAGTGACCAAGCAACTAGTCTGACAAATTATGGCATTTTAGGTTATTACATGAAAGCTATTTAATAGCGCCACATGTCTCTATCATCTGGCATCTGGCTTAAAATCCAACCGAATTGGCGAGGACAAAAGTCTAAAAGATAAGACCAAAAGACAATGAGGCATCTAATGGATACTGATTCTATACTGTAGCTACAAATGATCTTTCAGTCAACATGAAATCTTGTTTTCTTTCTAAATGTATATAACTGGCTTCATTGTCCACAAATGTTTATAATCCAACACAACATACGCTATTGGTTAATGTTAACCAATGGCTAAATTGACATTTAGACATTGTTTTCGTATTTGTTTTCTTAGTTCATAACAGGTTGAGACACAAAAAATAAGACATCGGGTCTCACTAACTAATTAACTAATCTGTGTATGAAAGTTTTCACAAACAAATCTTGATTCATCAGTAAATTTTGTTTTAAAATGTATTCTAAATTTATGAAACGACAACTGAAACCACTAATACGCAAAAATCACATACCCTGAGTGGCGTTATAAATATGTTAAGATTAATTTTTATACATAGATATAGATCTTAAATATATTTCATCATATATATGTAATCTGGGTCTGTGTAAAAGGTGTTTATTGCATTTGAAATTGTTTTGAGGATGGCACATTTGGCACTGCTCGAGGATCTTGCTGGCCGTGATCTC
Organism: Megalobrama amblycephala; assembly: GCF_018812025.1. Taxonomy (NCBI): domain Eukaryota; kingdom Metazoa; phylum Chordata; class Actinopteri; order Cypriniformes; family Xenocyprididae; genus Megalobrama; species Megalobrama amblycephala. Next base: position 6,060,517 of record NC_063061.1, read on the forward strand.
AGGCGAGAGTGCATCTTTAGAGAGTGTCATGTTTGCTGTGAGAAAAGAAAGGAAAGGGTGTGCAGAAAGCCCTTATATGGACATGGTTTGGGTGTGTTCTATGCAAATTACTATCCTTAGGCACGCGGTCGCTCATTTAGAATACTCCAAATTTATTAACGTTAGAAAGAGGCTAAGAACAAATTCATGTGAGTACACGTGTTGTGAATTAGGCAGATTTATTTATTTTATTTTTTTCTTTGTGAGAAGTTCTCTTGTATGTGTAAATATGAATAATCCATGCAATTACTAGTGAATGAGACAAATCAGATCTTGTAGAAATGGCCATTTTTCACAGTCCAATCAATGATGAATAATGATGAATGAATAAAATGATGAATAAAACAAACTCCAGGCATACACAAAATTTTTGATGAAAATTATATCACTTCGTTTTCTGGGATTTTCATCAATAACAATAATTAGTGTGTTTTTGTGCTGGTACCTTCGCCGGTTTGATCTGTCATGGACAGCTGTGTGGTGGTTAGTTTACAGCAGTGTCAGAAATGAGGCAATATTTTAAACTTTTGATGTGTGCATTGTCTTTTATGTCATATTGTTACATTTAATCAATAAATTCTATTATTCTATTCTATTACAGACTGTTTAATGCAGCTCAGAGGTGGCTTGAATGCATTTACACTGCATTTACAATTTCATAATGCTATGCGATTATTTTTATTGAATATTTAATTCATAAAATGAAATGATATTTTAAGTATGAAACTTAACTGCCAGTAGGTGGCGACAAGTCATTAGTTTGTAATTGGGTGACAAATCCCAATTTAGAGGCTGCATTTATGTGCATAATAAAGAGCATAAACTACATAATGCATCTTGGTAAGATATAAGTCAACATTTGAACCGCTTTATATATTTATTACATTTGTATCACTAGGTACATTAGATTATTTGAGATTATTAGGTTGAAACTCAATACTTACATTTAAAAGTGTAATCCGACAATTTCTCTCAAAAAACCCTGTCGTCACCATCACACAATGAATTCTGGGGTTTGGTGGGGTAGGGTAGGATATGAAGGATCCATCCGTTGTATCCTTCATTGCCCGCAAAATGAAGGACGCATTTCAAGGCTGCATTTGAAGGAGCCCTCAAAATGGGACAGCTTTCATCGTGCCGCACAATTGGCCTTGGAATACGGCCTTCGAAGTAAAGGTGCAAGTAAATCGGGTTGCAAATGCTATTTCGTGTTAACCTTAAAATGGTGCATGTGATGGAGACAGCAAAGGCATTGAAACTGTGTTGAAAGTGTGTTCTAATTTCACCACAAAAGCTCAGTGGTGTTAGTTTTTCTATCTCCATTCCACAAGACCCACTATGCTATACAGAAACAAGCAGTTACTGTGATTGGGAGCAGATAATATAGATGCAAATATCTGTTCATACATGCTGCAGGTCTAAGTCTGCCAGATAAGAGTACCACTGTACATTTTCAGCAAACACATTTGCTGTCATGGTGGAATACGGGACAGGATGGACTCGACAAACGATAGAATAAATACGGTAGAGATAAAAATTAAATAAACTATGTCTTTCAAGTACAGTAGGTTTATTTAACATGTAGGCCTATACATTTTTTTAACATCTTTTGTTGTTTGATTAAAATTAATGACACTGTCATGTCACTTTAAGACCGAACGCTTGAATCCTATATACTGACACATATCAAAGTCCCTTTCAAGGATCTATATCTATAGTCTTTGTACATATCTGATTTTCACTGAGCTGTTTATGTTCACTTAAGCCATAACCGACTGTATTTACGTGAGATACTTGGGCACTTTGACAACTGTCTGTCATTGATCATTCAGGCGCAAAGAGAACTGAATTCGGGATTGCACACTTTCTGAGAGAGTGATAGCTGGTGTGTGTCATTCAACGCAATACAGCGCGGTTATTTTTTCACAACTTATTGTATAATACCTTGATTAGATCCTCGTTAAAAGTACACACAGGCTTCTTTGACATCTTCAAGTTTGACTTGATCTCCTCCGTGGACTCTATTATCCAGCTTTTACTAACTGCAAGTTAACCAATAACGAATTGTGATTGGATGGTAATTGTGACCCGTCACGGAAACCAGGGACACAAGTCAGCAGCACAACTATTGAGCAAACTGAGAAAGAAGCGTTTTTTTTTTTTCAAAATTGGTGATTTTCGTTTTTTTGCAGAATCTGTTAGTTGAGATCACGAAGAAGCATCTCCATGTTTTAGATAGCAGTATTGGTTTATTTAAAAGCGTACATTTTGAGGTTGAAATCGGCTTGTTTTTCTGGGATTCTATCTCACAGTAGGGGCGTGTCATTGTCTGTTTGTATTTCCATACTGGAATCGGATACGCCGGCTTTTGTTTCTTTTGTTATTGCCGCTTCCCTTGGAGGGAGGCGGCAATAACAATATCAAAGCGGCCATCAAAGTTTGTCGTTTTGTGTTCATTCTAAGAACACGTAGGCTACAAATTAGAAATTACTGACATTTACAATGCACATTATCCTTTATTATTAATAGTATGCGGTCCGATTTTCCCGTTGCGTCTGTCGTTGCTATGCAACCATGCAGCTTTACAGGGGGTATGGCTTATCTAAATGAGATGTAAATGAGCCCTATTGTCACTCCCAGCAGGTGAGAACAGGCGAGAACTGCAAAATCTTTAGGTCATTTTCTGCCCTTTGAGCTTTTTTGAGTGCCTACCTTCAAATGGCCACAACTTCTCCAAATATTATCAGATTTCCATGTGTTACACATCGTTGGAAAGCTTGGAGACAACACTTTCAGAATCTGTGAATAACTCAAAATGCCCCAGAACCGACTTGTGTCCCTACTTTCCGTGACTGGTCACAATTTTGTTCTCCAAAGTATACTATGACAAGATTGGCTACCTTTGTATAAGCTATTCTCGTGTGACAAGACTACTACTAGCTTTTATGATCACCTAGCAATAAAGACAATTTAGGAAAGAGGAAATACAGGACAAAACATGATTTTGTTCATAATAATTTGGGACACTAAAAATAGAGCTGAAATACAGGACTGTCCTGGGAAAAACAGGACGTCTGGTCACACTAATCATGGTGACCCTTGCCATTATTTTCTGATAGACTATGATAAAACTCTCTATCAGTTCAGCCAAGTCTCCTCACATTTGAGTGTCAGACACATTTATCTTGAAGACAATGAGGAGTAATTACAGGAAGGGTGAGAAGGAGGACAAAGATTCAAAAAGACAGTTAGAAAGAGAAGGAAATCATTTAAGAGTGTTGATTATTGAACCTTTAGACAAAAATATGCTTTTTTTTTCTTCTTCTTTGTTTCCCCCCGAGTATAAGGCTTTTTTATGGCTCATATAGTAGAATATGGAGCTCACACTCACAAGCTTACAAGGAAAAAAAACCTCAAATTTATTTATTTATTCCAAACTGAGCAAAAACATGCAATTTGGTGCAGTTACTGATATTTATATGGCCAAAAACTGAGATGAAAGTCGGATAGCTTGTAATGTAAATCAATGAAATATTTATAACAATAGCAGACTGCTTTCATAAACTGCATAAATATCATATCACTCTATATCAATGAAATGTCTTAGTAAGATTTTTAATCAAAGCTCTGTGGTTTTCATTGTGGGGGGCAAAACATATAACGCAATGATGCACAATTATGTGTTAATGCAATACAATGATGATCGAAAAAAATATATATGTATGCATAATCAAGTAAAACAGGATTTTCCTTTGCTATTTTTATTTGTAGGCATACTCCAAGATTCACAATTTGAAGCTCTCTCCTCAGTCCACTAAGATTATTTATGGATTTGAAAAAATAAAATAAATTCTTAAAAAAATACATTGAAGTTAGTGTCAGCGATAAAAAGAAAGCCTGTGTCTGCAACAAAAAAATGGAAATGTGCTCAAAACAGCACAGCTGTATTAAACCTGTGATTTTCCCTCAGTGCAATTAAGAAGCAAATCAGCGGGGAGGATTAAAACATCCACAGCTGACGTTCCAAATTTGACAGGCCTTCCCGAGCTTCACTACACGTTTACAAAGTCCTGCAGAGTACTCTGGAGAATACGCAGCACGAATCAAACATATTTTAATAATGTACCTAAAAAAAAAAAAACAATGCTTTCCACTCAAAATGTATTGAAGGTAATTTTCACTATAAATACAGTATTTTCTGACCACTGACAGAGTAGGATTTATGTTGAAACACTCATCCTTTTATTTCCTTTCTCCTCTTGTGTGAACCAAACATGTGACGTGTAAAATCCTCCTTCGAAAAAAAAAAAAAAAAAAAAGGCTCATGTTGCGGCTGGAATGAGATACCGTTCGTTCCACGCAGTCGGATGGTGACATTGATTTCCGCCTTTTGGCCTGCAGCCCTTCAGAAATACCCTCCGCTATGCCAACGGGGAGTGTAATCAGTTTCCCACAAAGCCAGCTGAGACCATCAGCCACTTAACGTTTCTGATGTTGACAATGCTATTACTCAGTTTATCAACAAGTGTAGAAATGCTACAGTGAGACAGGGAAGAATATACTAGCTAATTAGCATCAGTGTCAGCAGTATTGCACTGTTTTCGTACATTGTTATCACAACATTTTGTCTTCTGTCAAATCAATTAAAATAATTAATGTGGTCCAGATAACATAATATTTTGAGTTTCCGTTGATTAAACCAATCACCTTCATTGTATTAACTCAAATTTTTAATTTCAACAAACTCAAAATTTTAAGGCACCCAGGTAACTTACATTTTAAGGTAAACCAACAATTATTTTTTACAGTGTAGAATTATCACAACATTGGAAACGTACTGTATGCGCTACTTGGGTTCTGCAATTTTCAGGAGTACTTAGTGTTCAACTGTAGTGATGAAACTGCGAATACTGATAAATTACCCTGCTGGAGGTGGTGAACGCTGAAAGTCTCGGTAAGTGATGCACGCTGAGAATTGCTAAGTGGACTCCTGCCCCTCAACGACCCTTTCCCCGCAACCCTCTAACACATTAACCATGACAACGTCACGCTAGCCATTGACAGCATGTTATTTGTTGGCTCGGTCACATCTCTGAGTGCCACCCATTTCTTCTGAAGCCTGTGAATAATGCATGCATGAAGAGCCGGAGGGAGAAAAGGGCCGGAGTGGCGAGAAGTTCACAGGTAATCCATAAGGAAGGAGTGCAGGAGTGGCTCTCTCCCCTTCTTTGTTATTGATTTTATGTCACTTTAGACAGTTACATTGATACTGATTCCAAACAAAACAGACAACAAAAGAGGTTTGAGCTATCCGCAATCGTTAACCCAAGATTGCACCACGAAGGGGTGGGGTGTGTGCCTGTGTGCGAGCGTGACGGAAAAGAGGTTCTGCGGCACTCCGTCGGGGAGGCAAAACACAAGCGGCTCATTCATATGTAAAAGATGGATTGTTGCGAATAATAGTTTAATCAATCCCTGCCTATCGGCACACGTGCGCACAGCGAGGGGTGGCTGCGATGCGTAGAGTGACATTAGCTAATATGGAAGATTTGTCTGTGACAACTTTATCCATTAGCAAAGTCTCCGGCCTGTGCTGTTGCAAAGCCGATTTAGAGTTATGTGATAGTATCGTAGAGCATCAGCGAGCCTGCAGGACTCGCGGAGCGACAGCTGTGCTGATTCGAAGAGATACTCGAGGTATAAGCACTCTGCCGCTCTGAAGTCTAAAGGGATTATGCCTAAACTTGGTCATGGGTCTTCCGGGCTCGCTACATTTTCGAGGAGGCACGCAAATATCCGCGGATATGAGCCATCTACATGGATTGTTTCTCTCTGTAGCATGGGGGAATAAAAGAGTCGCTAGTTGAAGCTAAAGGCGTGTGATGAGGTCAACGTCAAAGAGCCACTTTCTTGTCTTTCTTGTGATTGAGGTTGCCTTGTTAGTATGCGCAGAGGGTTTCAGCTGGTTTGATCTGCCATCCAGAATAGACTAATATAAGGGCCTGGCAGTCAAAGTAAGAGTGTCAGTAGTCATTTAGTCTTGTTTAACAACATATTTGTAGCTCAATCAATCTCCTGAAGCTTTACAGGCAAGTATCTTTGAAGCTGGGGACAATGAGCACACAAGATGTGTTGTTATGATTATGTTGTCTCCATGTAGTGTGAGAGTGAGAGTGATGATTGAGATAGTGGAAGAGTGCTTTCACCGCTGTAAAGGCTTATTAATATATGATCCAATTTTCAGAAGCTTGCCTAAATAACATTAAGCACATCTAATCTGCACTAAGACATGTTGGACTTTTTTCTTTCTTTCCCTGACAGAAGACCAACTTTAATGCTAACATTTAGCCTTGGTCTATTGGCTTGCACTGCCTCATTTCTTGGATACTTTTTTTGGTCCAAGGTTTTATTTTGTACATGCCTGGGAAGGCTGAAATTAAATTTACTTGGGAAAAGTCTATGCAACAAAGGGCTATGGATCACAATAAAAGCTTATCAAACCCAAAGAACCCTCTCTGACTGTAAGGGAAATGGGTCAGCTGAATAAACAGCACTATTTAAGTCTCTCACTTTAGTCAAAAGGAAATGTATTCAGCACAACAAGTAAATAGCAAAATGAAGCATGCTGTAAGAAGACCCTGGTTTGTCCATTTAATAGTCTTGTTTGTTTTTTGTTCTGTTTGTTTTTTTATCTATATCAATTATTTACAACCAAGTAATGAGCTCGTGTTTCTGGGACAGAACAACAAGCAGACTCAAAATTCTTAATGAAACAATTTGAAGTCTCCCAGAGAACTGCATTGCTCAAATTCTATTGATCAGATGGTTCTCTGAACAAAAGAACAATCTATTGTTCAAAGTATCATATTTTCATTTCTCTTGAAATGACTTATAGCACTATTCCTTGTAACGCTGATATAGTTCAGATAATTTGGTTTTCATACTGAAAGTGATGCACCAAATGTAGCAGCCACCACATTTATGGTGTTGTATATGGTCTGCAGTCAGCTTTTTTTATGTTTGTAATATATTATACAAGTAAATACCTACCCAAAATAAAGGAAATCTTTAAAATGTAAATCATGTCAAATGCTTTGCAGAGATAAAGATGACTTGGGACTAGTCTGAACCACTCATGCAAAATTAAACAATTCTGTCATATTGCACAGATAATTGTTCCGTTCAGTTTGTACAGCTTAATCATACAAGCTCTGAAGATGCAATGTACACAATTAATTAATAGCCTGATTCTATGTTTCGGTTTGTGGGGTCAGAGTATACTGGCAACATGTGAGAAATGCTGGTATGCAAGAAAAAGTAAGGGTATGCAACGGTGCATACTAGCCCACTTCAAGCACGCAAAACTCACCAAAAGTGTTGCAATACAACATGAATAAATAAGTACATGTCTGTGTACAGTAGTTAAAGGGTTAGTTCACCCCAAAATGAAATTTCTGTCATTAATTACTCACCCGCACATCATTCCAAAGCCATAAGACTTTTGTTCTTCTTCGGGACACAAATTAAGATATTTTTGATTACAGAATGCTGTTAGATTTCCTTCCATTGACTGCCTTTGCAACTTCCACTTTGAAGCTTCAAAAACTTCAGAAAGTGATCGGAAAACTAATCCATATGAATCGAGTGGTTTAGTCCAAATTTTCTGAGGAGAATGTTATGACCAACAGATTGAATTTAGGCTTTTACTCGCATGGAAACACTGATCAGCGAACATGAGCAGAAGCTCAACCAAACCTGCTACATGCGCGAGAACAAACCTCTTCCGGAAGCTCAAAAGTGCTGCGTAACCAATGAGGTTCATTCTCGTGTGTTGCGCAGCACTTTTGAGCTTCCGGAAGAGGTTTGTTCTCACGCATGTAGGTTTGGTTGAGCTTCTGCTCATGTTCGCTGATCAATGTTTCCATGCGAGTAAAAGCCTAAATTCAATCTGTTCATCGTGACAAGCGATCGATTCTCTTCAGAAAATTTGGACTAAACCAAGTCCAAAGCCTTACGGATGTGGAACGTCATGAGGGTGAGTAATTAATGACATAATTTTCGTTTTGGGTGAACTAACCCTTTAAAGACACCTAAAATAAAGTGTAACCAAAATAAGTATTACATGTGGAACTGATTGTGAAAAAGTGTTGATTACAGCATTATATTTAGATCTAACACAATGTGAAGTTGACCGTTTAGTCTCTGGGCCCAATTTTAACAATCTAAAGCGCACGGCGCAAATGTGCTTAGAGCGTGTCCGAATCCACTTTTGCTAGTTTAACACTCTAAGGTCTGAGGGTATCGCCGGCGATACCACCGCGTTTTTTTCTTACCAGTGTGAAAGAGACTCAAAATACTCTGTCAATGTTGCACATACAATTAAGAGTTATACACCATTTTAATCTGTTGAATATCTTCTTTCATTTGTGTACACTCAGAGTAAAAACAAAATGCTGTGCTTTTTGTAAAATAAAGAAAACTAACATGATGCGTGATCTCTCGTCTCCCTCTGTACAAAGTCCAATCTGATAGTTCTCAGAAAATGAACTGTAACTTATTGAATACGAATGACAAAAAAATTAAACTTATGTCTAAAGAAACGTTGAAATGTCAGGTTTTAAATCGTGCAAGTCAAATCGAAAAAAAACATTTTGTGTTTATGTAATCTGTATGAAAAGAGACACATGTCAGAAGTCTGTGATACAGCTCATTATCTGCTAATGCGGCCACGCCCACGGAGCCAGCGCTATTCAGACGCAAATTCAGAGGCAATACATGCATTCATCGTCTCAATCGTGTATTTATTGTCTTGAAAAGTGTTTATCTGGATGTTAAAGCCATGGTTAGCGAACTCTAGAAGACATGCAGTTAGTTCCTGGTTCTTCTTCTTCTTTATATGGATTTGTGGCCTAAAGGTGTACAGAGCGCCCTCCGGCTGCAAGTATGAATTGTATCCAGCACTCATAGTGATGATATATAGAATAAATATAGAATAAATATTACTCCTCTGTATAGAAATTTGACACAAACATATAAGAATCCATCAATATTTCTCCAAATGTGCATGCTTTAAGCTAAAAGCCTATATGAAATGCCATAGAGGTAACATAATTGTTCAGACACTTTGCATCACAGAAATACATTATATTTTAAAGAATATAATAGAATACCATTATTTTAAATTGAGCTGAGACATGATTACAGAGGGTTTTTTCACACCCTACCTGACTCAAAGGCCTCATTAATATGCAAGTCATTTCAGGTCATTATTATTTGATTCTTTTGTCTTCTCAGGTGTAAATGGCCCATTATTCATGATCATTCACGCCTCCATGCATACTGTGTTTCTTGACAAAAAGTGACTTACAAAAACTAAATCAATATATTGTTTTATATGAAGGAGTAGGCAGCATAATTTTTACATAATTCTGAAGCAAAAACTCTAGTCTACAACCTCCAATACCCAGAAGTCTTATGAACACAGATTTAATATACTTTTTTTGGCCTTATTTCAGTGACTTAAGTTTTTTGTTTTTTTCAATAACCACGCATAAACGTTATTCCTTCAAAAACACAAACATGTACATACATGTTCCTCACATATTATGGTAGCCTAGTTTGTGCTGAATACAGTGTAATGACACTTGTGTCATTAATGTGTTTATGAACAAATTAAAAAAGCACAAATGTCAGGGCATGTCAAAACTTCTCCAGGCCCCAAATCAGCCTCAGTCTCCAGAGGGTTAAGGACAAGAAAAATAGTCCTTGGAAAAATGGTTTCCATTCCCTTTAAAAGCCAGTTGCACTGGTGCCATGGTGGATTCGCCATTTACATAGTGGAATTTGCAAGTGGAAAAACTGAATGCTTCTCTAGTGAGGAAACGGATCTGCTTGTGCGCGAGGTTAAAGCGTCAAGCAGACCATCTACGGGAAAAGCCAGATTCCACCAAAGCATTTTTATCTTTATGCACCCAATAATAATCTTTTACATTGTAAATTTTTGTTTTTAATATTTGGCATGTTTGTGTGCTGCTGCGTGTCCCTGTGTGTGTAATAAGCAGAGTGTACGTGCGTTGTACACCCGCATATAGGCGCATATTACTAACGCGCACTTTAAATAACAAAAAAATATTGCACCATTGACTCTGGACCAGGTCTCAGTTGGTCAATGGTGCAGTCAATTTCAGTTGTCTCAAAATAGCAACACGCCAACAGTGCGCCTGAACACACCTTGTTTTCAGACCAGCATGCCAATGGGCTAACAAATGGGTGCATATGCATTTGCTATTTAAAGGTCCCGTTCTTCGTGATCCCATGTTTCAAACTTTAGTTAGTGTGTAATGTTGTTGTTAGAGTATAAATAAAATCTGTAAAATTTTAAAGCTCAAAGTTCAATGCCAAGCGAGATATTTTATTTAACAGAAGTCGCCTACATCGAACGGCCAGTTTGGACTACATCCCTCTACTTCCTTCTTTAATGACGTCACTAAAACAGTTTTTTGACTAACCTCCGCCCACAGGAATACACAAGAGTTGCGTTTGTAGAGTGTGTTTGTAGCCATTTCGTCGAAACGCTGTTATTTTCATCCCGCAGTCCAATCACCGGGTCTGATTCCGGCTCAAATTGATAGGGTAAAATTAAAGACATGTTTACAATAACACTGAGCGCATGCATCTCCACGTTATGGTAAGAGGCGTGACTTTTCCGGGCAAGATGCGCTAAACTGCTGTCGAATCACAACACAGGAACCGCTGGCACAATCAGAACTCGTTACGTATTTCTGAAGGAGGGACTTCATAGAACAAGGAAGTCATCAGCCCGTTTATATGACAGTGGAAACAGCGGTATACAGATAAGTAAATTATGTGAAAAATACTGTGTTTTTTTACACGCGAAAGATGAACACATGTTATATTGCACACTATAAACACAATCAAAGCTTAAAAAAACCCCACAAAAAACGGGACCTTTAAACAATAGCTGGGCATGAAGATGAAAAAGGCATCGGGCTGAAACTAGCAAAAAACACTTGCCGGGTGTATGATAGGGCCCTATGGCTTGATTTACCAATACCTAAACAGCAATAAATGTTTTTTAAAACTATATTGTACAATGCCTCATATATGTTAAAAGATAAAAGGAAATGTAATCCCTTTAAACAAAAAGCTCTATTTGCTCACCATTTATTCACTTTAGGTGGAACAAAAACAAAATTAAAGAGATTTGTTTTGTGATATGAGCCCAAAGAAACTTGATTCTTCAACTTAATACTTGACAAAATTTGTAGGAAAAAAAAAAGGGAAAACAGGGGTGTTAAATGCTAATTCTGTTAGCATCATCTCCAGAGGGAGCAGTACGTCAAACTTGTGCCAGCCTTTTCATCATCTGAAATCATCTTATTAAAAAAAAGGTGGTGTTATTTTTAATTGGGGGTGGGTGATAGATGTTCTAGGGGACTGGTGCTGTGATGTTACACTGAATCAAATTCAGTACATTTTCAATCTGCTGACATAGTGGAAAATGAATTTCTGCTCCCAAAGCAAGGACATCACATTCAGTGACCCCTACTGAATATCGTGTGAGTGGTGGGTGGAGGGAGAGGAGGGGGCACTAAAATTAACGTCTGCTATCCTTCCGCTTTCATCTCAGATGCTTCTTTCATCGCTCTCTCTTGTGCATGTGCTTATGTTACTGGCAGATGGAATTGGTAGATTCCAATCAATGTTCTTCTTTGACTAATTACTCTGACAAAGATGGTAAGGATCCAGATGAATAGATGCCTGCTGAGCATGTCTGGCAACACACACACACACACACACACACACACACACGCTGTACCAAGAAACATGCCAAATATATCTTCATAAGCAGCTAGAAATCTGCAGTATAATGATTCTCTCTTGTTGATCTGGTTTGATGGCTCTGGATTTAGGCCACTGTTAAGGCCCTGATATACTCACTGCAAAGTTTTTTTTTTTTGTTGTTTGTTTGTTTTTTCTTTGCTCAGGGCTCAAAAGAAATTTGAAATGGCTGAACAATTATATACTGTTTATAAAAACTCTGACGCCGCCCACACTGTTGGGAGCTGTGTTTAAATGAATAGGTAGTACACAAGAAAAACAGTGTCAGTGTGGCTAAGTTTATTATCATTTCAAAATTCTGATTACAAATTCAATTTCAACTATAAAGTAGTAAACCTCGACGTGCTGAACAGGGGTGCGTTTCCCGTACGTCAACGTTACTCGCTGCTTTACTACCATAGTACAATGCATCGCTGAACAAATCAAAGAGCGAGTCACAACTGTTTCCCGAAACCGCATTATCGCAAACCTGTCATTCAGCCACGTTGGTTAATGATGTCATGCAGGTGATGGAGTAATAACATCTTCGAGAAACCGACTAAGCCTGCTTTCTCCCAAGGTTTTTTTTTTCCTCCATTTTAACACCTATTTGCCACTTGTTTGCCACCTGATGTCACCTGATGGAGTTTGGGTTCCTTGCCGCTGTCGCCTTTGGCTTGCTTAGTTGGGGACACTCGACATTTGATATTCAATAGTATTCTTGACATTTATTCAACAGTGCTTCTGATCTGCCTGCATTGACACTATTCTTTAAGAGCTGCTGTGCAGCCAAATTATGTACCAGCTATCAATGTAAAGCTGCTTTGACACAATCTGCATTGTAAAAAGCGCTATATAAATAAAGGTGACTTGACTTGACTTGACTTTACATGAATCCGTTTGAGATCGAATTATTGCTAGATTTTTTGCTATAAATTACAGATATGGTGTCTGAGGACTACTTCTCGTTTTTCAATTTCCAGATTCAATCGTAGGCTCGTTCTTACGTACTAGAGCATGTACGAACATGCACTCTTCAAAAACAGTGCTTAAAATCTCTTGACAAACTAAAATGACATTGTAAATGACATTTGTATATATTTGAAATAAAAGATATACATTGTACTTAATGTCAGCTTGCTTATTTTGCTCAAGATTAAGATTTATTAAGTCCACGTCATAAAAAAAAGAAACTATGCTTCCAAACACAGCTTGAGAGCTGTCGTTCCAACCATACAAGTTTGCGATGCAGTTTGTGAATGTTCAAATTAATATTTGTTGAACTATGTTTAGTAACGATGGAACTTCTAACGATGTTAGATGCTTTTTCACCCCAGATGAATCAGAGAAGATTTCCACATCAGAGAAGGTGGAACCCCAGAAAACACTCACTTACTGTTTGTCTTGGCCAGCGGTTTCAAACCACCCAAAGAAACTTCAATTTGACCACATTTTGTTCTAAATGACGTCATACCAGCTCAATTTTTGATTGAAGTATATCGGGGCCTTTATGATTGCGCACAGCCATTTTTTGATATAGTCTTAAGGTCATTGCACACTGAGTCCGAAATTTGCATGCAAAACTTTTGCATGTTAAAAAATAAATTCAACCTCACGTTATGTCAATCGCGTTTGCACACTGCCTCCGAAACTTTCGTCCGTCAAAAAAATATTCGGATCAGGTTCGATTTTCTGCGTTTTTCGCATCCGTGGCACGCATTTTGAGAGACGTTTTGACAATTCAGAGCCACCGTACGCGAACGCAAAAATCCAGAATGCCATCTGACAAGTTGATCCACGTCGTCTACAGCACAAAACAGCAGCACTGAATGACAAACAACGTGAGGAATACAAAGAGACCGAATATAAAGACAGATTGTGCCAGTAGTAAAGCATCAAACAGAGCCACTGACATCCTGAAGTAATCTTTGAAACTGTAGGGAAAACACCCTAGGAAGTAAAATTAGCTCAAATGAAATATTTATAGGGAATTATAAAGAGTTGTTTAGATTACGACCGAGCAACTGCGTTCATTTGCTCGAACCGTAATAAGCTCTTGTAGCGGATATAAATATCCAACAATCGTGAAAACACTGATTAAAGCCCGATAACTTGATCACAGTTTAAGACATTAAATTTTAGAATCACATAATACAAGACACTTTCTTTTTAAGATCTACAAGAGATTTGATTTATTCTAACACAAACTAATCTAACACAAACACACGCACATACACACACACATACATTCATATGCGTTGCAGTAAGAAGGAAATGAGAGAGAAAAGAGTTTTGAAAGAGAGAGAGAGAGAGAGAGAGAGATATGATTAACAGAATTCCTATCAATGCATTTCAAAGACCCGAACGAACCATGAATCATTAATTTAAATGCACCAGTTCAGTTTTCATCTGGAGGTACTTGCTTGCGTTGACTTAAAGGTGAATTTCCCTCGTCGTGCAGAGAAGGGTTTCCCAAGTCGATGATTGGTCCAGGTCAGGTCCGTGTGGAACAATGAAAGGAAGTCTCTTTGTCGCTGGAGTTGAAGCGGCAAAAGTCGTTGGTTGAACTTTGCGGCGAAACTTAGGACACAAGACTTTCAGCAGTAAAGGAAAATTAAGTAAAAGAAAAGAAAAGTGAGTGAAGGTTGGATGGCTTGAATGAGCGGCTTTGTCTGTTCTTCTTGTTACTCCATTGTTCTTGGTGCTTGTCTTGGCTTCTTTTCCCAGAACTAACCAACTCCTAGTTCACTATCTTGCAATATGATCATTTAAACGAAGTTAAAAGATGTTTGATAAGTCCATTAAAATTGTTGGAACAATTTTGAAGCAGTTTTATTTGTAGAACAGTCTCTTTGGCTTTCCTGTGAAGTAAGGAAACAAAAGGGGTCTGCATTGTCTCTGTTTCTTTGCTCTGGTGATCAAAGGGTCTATCATCTTGGGTGACCCTTTGGTATGTCACTTCTCCTGCTATCAGGAAGCATAGGGTCGTAAAAGCCATCAGCATTGGTTCTCTCTGTAGACGAGCCGGAGCCGAAACCTCGATTCTGAATTAGAAATTATGTTTTGAAAGAATCATCTTAATGATTCATTTGTCTGGTTCGTCCACAGTTCCTACAAAACGCTCAGATAATCCCGCAGCTCCTTGATGAGGTGAATTCTCCTTTCTCTCTATGCAATCTCGGGATTGAATGGACCCAATATTTCCTCTTTCTTTTTCTCCTTCACTGCTTGAAGACTTCATTTTGTATTGTTTTGCGATTTTTTTTTTTTTCGCAACGCATTCATTAATACGCATCGGACTCAGTGTGCAAGGTCTCTGTGCGTGATGAATTTTTAGGATTGCGAATACGAAAAAAACGCATGCGAAAATTTCGGACTCAGTGTGCAAAGGCCTTTATTCTTTATCTTCAGACAAAAATGCTTATTAGTCTTAGTTGCATTTTAGCAATTTTTGTCTTTCATAGTTTTAGTCTAGTTTTAGTCTACGAAAAGTCATTGCATTTTTGTCAACTTTTAGTCATCACTTTTAGTCAAACTGCAGTTACAAACATTAATTTTTGTAGCCATTTTATATGTAGTCTTTAGACAAAAATAGTTTTTCTCTCTTTAGACCAATTGAATTAAGCTGATGAGGAATTTGAATCAAGGTAACAGGCTGTATTGACATCGCACTCTTAGCAGTAGCACTTGTGCAATTCTACATACCCCTTTTCCTTAGTTGGATATCAGCCTTCATTTTGCAGATTTACCCTGTTGAAAAAAAAATGTTTTGAATCATGGCAACTGGTTTGAGCTGGTCCTTAGTTGGTCCGTAGCTAGTCATGAGCTGGTTTAAGATGGTCAATTGCTGGTTCTAAGCAATGAGCTCCAGCTCAGGATCAGCTTAAACCAGCTCAAACCAGCTGTCATGCTTTAAAACATACCTAATCAGCATATGCTGTTTTTTAAACAGGGTAGTAGCAGAAAACAGAGCAAGTGGCTCGTGACTACATGACTTGTATTTAAGCAGAAAATCTCAAATGAAGATCGCAGAACTCCAGCTTACTTGTTTTTCTGTGTTTTTAGATCACCAGTGCTTTATTCTCAGTATAGAGAGAGCGAGTGTGCATGGTTGCCAAATTGCAAAGATTAAGTAAAACACCGGGTAGAAATGTCTCAGGTTACAGATGTAACCCCTGTTCCCTGAGTAAGGGAACGAGACGCTACGTCAGTGACATGATGGGAACCCATAACGTCACTGACGTAGCGTCGATAGTTCCCACGAAAGGGAACCATGTTCTTTTAACAGAAAAGCTCTGATTGGGGGAGTTTAAATTCTTGAAATCTGGCAACTGTAAGCATGAAAGCATGTAAAATCACTTGTTTTGGCAGCAGACTATAAGACTAAAGTTTTGTCTCCTTTATTTGACAAAAACAAAGAGTGATTTTGGTCAAGTTTTTTTTTTTTTTTTTTTTTTACCACATTTCAGTCTCGTATTTTCTCGTCAACGATATTGCATGTTGATATAGTCACAGTTATCGTTTAATGACGTTGGTGTCGTCTCATCATCGTCTCGTCTTAGTCATGGAAAAAAGATAATCAACAAAAAATTTTCATCATACATTTCATTAACGAAATTAACACTGGTCAGGAAAGATGTATGTCATGACAAGGAGCCATGTGTTGCGATTTAATGTTGTATTTTACTTTTAGGAGACCATTAGCTCTTGCACTTGATTGCAAGCACAAAATCCCTTTTCCCCAAAATCCCTGTCTATATATACCTTTACAATTCTGACATGTATGAGTGAGCTAATGAGCAGTAAAAACCAACTGCCATCACTGTAACACAATCTAGGCTAAACTCGCCTCGGAATCCCACAGGTTTTTCCAGCATCAGTTTCTTTCCAGGTTATTGAGTCACACTTGTAACCAAGCCTGCTCCGCCACCGACAATCCAATTCATGGCAGTTTGTGCGAGCGATTTACAGCCAACTACGGTTGGCTCCAATGGCATTTTGCAGATCGTAAAAGACCCTGCGCAGTAATACAAACTTATTAATGAATGTATTAGCTGCAACGCATCCCTAGAGCCTGCAATATGGGAAAAAGAGAGAAGGCAGAGAGCGCGGCTAGATGGGGAGGGTTGATGAGTCATCCTACCCGGTTTGTGAGCTGGGGTCGAAAAGCATGAGGAAGATCCACACGCAGGGGACGCGTGCTGTGAGCTTGCGGAGAACGGCAGCCATATCGCTCTGAGTCCTGAAAGCCTGCAGAAAGAAGAGAGTAAGGATGGTGAGAACAAGCAAATTAGAGAAGTGGAGAACTATGAGAATATGGAATACAAGCTCTTGTGTGGTTGGAATGACAGCCTTTGAGCTGTGGTTAGAAACTTAGTTTCTTGTTTTTATGACATGTGGACTTAATAAATCTTGAGCAAAATAAGCAAGCTGACATTAAGTGCAATGTACATCTTTTATTTGAATATATACAAATATCATTTACATATTTTAGTTTGTCAAGAGATTTTAAGCACCATTTTTGAACAGTGTGCATGTGTGCACGTGCTCTAGTACGCAAGAACAAACCTATGGTTGAATCTGGAAATAAAGCAAAATAACTGAGAAAAATTAGAATTAGTATTCTAATGCCATGTCTGTAATTTATAGCAAGAAATCTAGCATTAATTCGACCTCATACGGATTCATTTAAAGAAGTTATTACTCCACCATCTGTGTGACATCATTCACCAACATGGCTGAACGACAGGTTTGTGACAATATGGTTTCGGGAAACAGTCATGACTAGCTAGTTGATTTGTTCAGCAATGCATTGTACTATGGTAGTGAAGCAGCGAGTTACATCGTTGTATGGGAAACACACCCCAGTTCACATTTGTAACCGTGTTTTAACGGCACATTTGAGGCATCAGGTTTAACAAAAAAATAAATAAAAAAGTGTCAAATAGAAAGGCAGAGTTAAAATCTTCGCTAATGTCCTTGTGCTTCTCAATTGTACTGTAGATCAATACACTCCACCTGTGCCGAAACAACAATGACAATGCAGTTACTGTTAGCAGACATTTCTTGATGAAAGTGCCATATACAACAAATATGATAAGCCACCTTCACCTGTTTTGTTTTTAAGAAAACACACAAGATTAAATCAATGACAATGAATGCATGTTAAACATCAGGGCAAAATTCAGAATTTAAGAATGGCATTTCAAATAGATTTTGTCTGTCTGTCTGTCTGTCGGTCTGTAAGTCCTTTAAAAACACTAAACACTTTTGTAAACCTGTCAAGCAATCATTCAAAGATTAACTTTTCTTTTCTTGGTAAAATTCTGCAAACCTTGCTACCTCAATTTAAATTCAGGAATTAAATTTGATTTAAAGTTCTAAGGTATTTTAAGTTTTTTTTTTTTTTTTTTTTCTTTAAATGTTTATTTAATAATTGGACAAACTATAGTTACTATAATAATGTATATAAAAATAGTAAATAAAAATTATATATTATTTTTGTTTTATATTATAACTCTATATTTTCCCTAAATATAACCAAATTCATGTCCTTAAAGCCATGATGAAAACTAAAAAAGTCAACCATTACATCTAAAATTGTTATGCACTGGTAACCCCACTAGCTGATCACCAAAAAGTATTTATTTGTTTGTTTGAAGAAGAAAATGTATTGTGTCAAAGATTATATATAGCAGTAATATCAGTTCAGTCATGACAACTCTCTGAGGGTTTAGCATGGTGACGGATATGACAATGTTAATGTATTTGGGAATAGATCTGCTACAATCTGCTGCTGCTGCAGAGCAAGTACAGAGACTTGATACTGCCAATGCATACACAGACATGCTGCTGCTGCTGCACATATAACATACCTGAAATAACCTCCCAACAAAGCAGGGGACACAGCAAATGGACCATACAAGCCAATATATGAATGCTACTGAGTATAAGAAAACAAGCTGCTGCATCAGCAGACATGCATACTGTACATCACCACACATGGGATGACAGTAAACAGAATATGACAGGACAATAAGGCCCCCAAACAAGCAGATCTACCATAAATCTAGTAAAAGAATGTTCACCTATCTCAGATGTTGAATTTCAGAGGAATACTGCAAGTGTGCTGCAAACTCTTTCTGATTGTTTCTGCAAAACAGCTTGCAGAAACAAACACAGAACCAAACTATTTAGTTCACCCAAAAATGAAAATTCTGTCATTAATTATTTACCCTTATGTCATTCCACACCCGTAAGAGCTTCATTCATCTTCACAACACAAATTAAGATATTTTTGATAAAATCTGATGGCTCAGTGAGGCCTCCATTGCCAGCAAGATAATTAACACTTTCAAATGCCCAGAAAGCTACTAAAGACATATTTAAATGTTCATGTGACTACAGTGGTTCAACCTTAATATTATGAAGTGACAAGAATACTTTTTGTGTGCCAAAAAAAACAAAATAACGACTTTATTCAACAAAATCTAGTGATGGCCGAAAGCTTTACGAATCTTTTGTTTGGAATCAGTGGTTTGGAGCGTGCATCAGACTGCCAAAGTCACGTGATTTCAGTAACGTCATAAGTGTTTCGACATGTTTCAAAATTTCAATGGTTCAAATTCACTTTGGCAGTTTGATTCACGCTCTGAAACACTGATTCGAAACAAAAGATTCATAAAGCTTCAAAGCTTCATGAAGCAGTGTTTTGAAATCACCCATCGCTAGATATTGTTGAAAAGTCGTTATTTAGGGGGTTTTATGGTGCACAAAAAGTATTCTCGTCGCTTCATAACATTAAGGTTGAACCACTGTAGTCACATGAACTGTTTTAAAATGTCTTTAGTCCCTTTCTGGGCATTGAAGGTGTTAATTAACTTGCTGTCAATGGAGGCCTCACTGAGCCATCGGATTTTATCAAAAATGTCTTAATTTGTAGTTAATAGTTAAGCAAGGAACTCATTAACTGCAGAATCAGCTCGAGCCATGTTAGATGATGTCGTTGTTTGCAGTTGCATTAAGAATCAGCCTGCATCATCTAGAGTTTCCTGACTCAACTATATTTTTGTTTATATATTAGTTCGGTAAACACTTTTTAATGCCATCTGTCATTGTCATTTTTATGTCTAACAGTATATTTGGTAAGAACTTCTGTATCAGATCAATCCCTAGACATGTCAGCGTGAGAATGCAACCTGTTTGTGACAAGTGTTTGCTGGAACCCACTGTGCAGAGCAGTGCTGCAAGAATTTGATTAAAATGTCTGGAGATTTTTTTGCTCTGATAGCCCGCCAAATGGCAGCCTGCAGTCACATTTCCTCTGTTAACTTTGCAGAACTTTTTTATGGATATGTATCTATATCTAAAGCAGCTTGGGGCAAACATGTCTCTGATAGGAGGCTTGGAAATGTTTTCACTTGTAAAATTTTGAGAGGAAGATTAATATGATCATTTATATGCAAGCTAGAGTTCCTCTAAGTGCATTGAGAATTAGGAGCGGACTTTAATCTAATTGCAAAGAGCCAAAAACAAAAATGCAATGCCTTTGCAAAGCAGCACTTTAACTCAACAAACACAAAGTAATTTATTTAACAAAAGTAATCTGCAGTATAGGCAACTGCATTCAGAGCAGGCTGGGTTTTTTTTTTTTTTTTCTGCTAGTACTTGTGAAGCCATTATTGCTATGTTCCTAGTGGCAACACCTGTGTATGCTCAATGCATTTCAAAGGATTAATGAAACTCTCTCACACACATACACACCCTTGCATACTTTGATTCAAGAAAAAAAGAATGAACTGAACTGAAGTCTCAGCACCTTTGACTGATCCACGATCAACAACGAGGAGAAATGAGATATTGCCCATGTCGGCGTCCCACGTTGGCCCACTGCTATGGCTTATCTTAAATTAAAAGGTGAAAATACATTAGGTTCCAAGGTGCTTGTGGGCTTTGCAGCAGTGCTACCCTTCATTTTATAGTCTGCTGCCAGACATACACAGTAGAACCTAAGCACAAGGGTAGCATGATAAATAAGTTCTTCATCTACCCTATTGATCTGTCTTTCTTTTCTCAAAGCTGTGGCACCTTTACGCATCATGTTCCATCTACAGCACTAGTACAGAACAGCAGAAATTCCTTCTCTTGTTGTATGATTTTTCCTGTTGACTATAATCTATATTAAAGAAACAAACTAACAAATAAAAAAAACTCATTATTCAACCCATCCATTAAAGGTCTTGAAGTCCCAACTAATGATCTGATGAGAGGAATCAAGTGGTTTTGACTAGGAACTAAGCACTGTTGGTGTGCTTCTATGAAGGATTGGGAAACACTACTGTATTTAATGAAAAACTACTATAGTAATTGTAACGAAGGCAGGACTCAGAGTAAGATCCAAATGCAGCGTTTTATTTGAAGTGAGCGTGGTCGTACAGGCAGGGTCAAACAGGAACAAACAGGAGCAATAAGGAACAGGCAGAGTCGTAGTCAGGGTACAGGCAAGGATCGAGGCAGGCAGCAATGGGTCATAAAACAGGAATCAGGCAGGAACAGTAACAGACAGGCAGACAGGGAAATAACGCTTGGAATTGTACACTGAGGAAACAAGACTTCGCGGTGAGGTGGTGTGTGTATGAGTCTTTTATAGTCCAGGTAATGTGTGGCAGCTGGGTGTGGTGATTAGTGTGGAGTGATTGTGAAGTGAGTGCAGGTGATGAGCAATGGAGGATCATGGGAAATGTAGTCCGGGATGTGACAGGAACAGACGTGATCGTGACATAACGCCCCCCTCCCGGAAGGCGCGTCCTCGCGGCGTAGATGACACCAATAGGGAGGGGGGTGGGTGCATTGGAGCTCTAGTGGCGGACAGGAACGGAGTCTCCAATGCAGGTTCCCGGGCCGCCATGGCGGGTCAGGTGCCACGGGCAGCCATGGCGGGTCAGGTGCCACGGGCAGCCATGGCGGGTCAGGTGCCATGGGCAGCCATGGCGGGTCAGGTGCCACGGGCAGCCATGGTGAGTCCGGAGTGTCAGAAGGCCATGGGGGATCAGGTGGCTTGGGTAACCTCGGCAGGTCAGGTGACTTGAGCAACCACGGCAGGTCAGGCGGGTCAGGTGGCTTGGGCAGCCACAGCAGGTCAGGTGGTCTGGGTGACCACGGTAGGTCAGGTGGTTTGGGTAACCACGGTAGGTCAGGCGGTTTGGGTAACCACGGTAGGTCAGGTGGTTTGGGTAACCACGGTAGGTCCGGTGGTTTGGGTAACCACGGCAGGTTAGGGTCCATAAACGGCCATAATAGTTCAAAGGCCAATGACGGCAGTGGCCAGGCAGAGTGCCCACCCATAAGCTCCCCGCCCTCAGGTATACTGCCCCCCCCAAAAAAGTTCTTGGGGATTTCAACGGGGTCTGTTGCGGCCTCGTGGGCAAGGAGTTCAGGTGGTTCCGGCAGGGCCAGGCGTTCGGGTGGTGCCGGCAGGGCGAGACGCCTGGGTGGCGCTGACAGAGCAAGGAGTTTGGGCGGCGTTGGCAGGGCTAGGAGCTTGGATGGCGCCGGCAGGGCCAGGAGCTCGGGTGGTGCTGGCAGGGCAAGGAGTTCAGGTGGTGCTGGCAAGGCAGGGAGTTCAGGTGGCGCCGGCAGAGCGAGAAGCGCAGGTGGCGCCGGCAGGGCAAGAAGCGCAGGTGGCGCCGGCAGGGCAAGAAGCGCAGGTGGCGCCGGCAGGGCAAGAAGCGCAGGTGGCGCCGGCCGAGCAAGCAGCTTGGGCGTAAGAGGGGGAAGAACGGAAGAAGCCTTCCTCCTCCTCTTCCGAGGATGAGGCGATGCCGCCATCTTGTCCGTAGACACAGGCGATGCCGCCATCTTGTCCGTAGACACAGGCGATGCCGCCATCTTGTCCGTAGACACAGGCGATGCCGCCATCTTGTCCGTAGACACAGGCGATGCGGCCATCTTGTCCATAGACACAGGCGATGAGGCCATCTTGTCCGTAGACACAGGCGAACTTGAGAGTGTTGCAACCGGAGTACTTGAGAGCGTTGCAACCGGTTGGTTTGAGAGCGAAGCGGCCGGCGAGGACTTGGGGATGCCAGCTGCTCGGACCGTAGTCAGTGGAGGATCAGCCACACTGGAACGCAACCCTCTCCGCTCCCGGACTGATCTAGAGACGTGACGTGACTCTGGGTGATCAGCGGCGACGTGACTTTGCTCTGGGCGATCAGCGGCGACGTGACGTTGCTCTGGGCGATCAGCGGCGACGTGACGTTGCTCTGGGCGATCAGCGGAGACGTAGCGTTGCTCTGGGCGATCAGCGAAGACGTGACGTTGCTCTGGGCGATCAGCGAAGACGTGACGTTGCTCTGGGCGATCAGCGAAGACGTGACGTTGCTCTGGGCGATCAGCGAAGACGTGACGTTGCTCTGGGCGATCAGCGAAGGCGTGACGTTGCTCTGGGCGATCAGCGAAGGCGTGACGTTGCTCTGGGCGATCAGCGAAGGCGTGATGTGATGTTGTAATGGTAGCAGCCATTTTGTGAGGGTCCACTGGTGCGGCGGCCATTACGTGATTCACTGCTGTGACGTGTTCCTCCGCGACTCCCACAGTAAATGGAGAACCAACTGACAACAGAGCATAGTCCATAAAACCGCAGAGTGATGAACGCGGTCCCTCTCGTCTTAATCTACTCTGGAGAGGTTGGTTGATGCCATCACAAAAAAAGTCAATAAGAGCACAGTCAGGCCAGTCTGCATAATGGGCAATATCCAGAAACTTCTGAATATGGTCCTCCAGGGTACTATTACCTTGACGAAGGTGGATGAGACATATAGCTGGGTCCATGCTGATGCTGAATGTGACGGAAACACTCACGGTAGCTGCTGGATCTTGGTGTGGCGAAGTCTTCTGTAACGAAGGCAGGACTCAGAGTAAGATCCAAATGCAGCGTTTTATTTGAAGTGAGCGTGGTCGTACAGGCAGGGTCAAACAGGAACAAACAGGAGCAATAAGGAACAGGCAGAGTCGTAGTCAGGGTACAGGCAAGGATCGAGGCAGGCAGCAATGGGTCATAAAACAGGAATCAGGCAGGAACAGTAACAGACAGGCAGACAGGGAAATAACGCTTGGAATTGTACACTGAGGAAACAAGACTTCGCGGTGAGGTGGTGTGTGTATGAGTCTTTTATAGTCCAGGTAATGTGTGGCAGCTGGGTGTGGTGATTAGTGTGGAGTGATTGTGAAGTGAGTGCAGGTGATGAGCAATGGAGGATCATGGGAAATGTAGTCCGGGATGTGACAGGAACAGACGTGATCGTGACAGTAATATATTCAATATATAGTTCTCATTCAGGATTTAGTGAAAAATGTATTCCTCACAGATAGCATGGGTTCCCATCCTCTTTCGTTATATGGAAAAGCAATGTGATCGCATGAGTATTCCTATGTATTTTACGTAAAATGTGTTTCTACTACATGCACATTTACTTACGTTTCAATAGACACTAAAACATACAATACTGACATACCGACATGTTGTGTGAGGAACATAACCAAATTTAAGTCTTTATTCAACAATCTTTTTCTAGATCCTCGGTAGCAACAGTCAAATCCTGCACTCATTAAAAATTAAACATTTGCCACCTCAGGAAGTGTTATGACAGTGTTATCACATCAGTGATATCAAATGCTCATTGGCTCTAACCTGTTTTGTCCCCGATTGCAACATGCCATTCTTGGGGTGATGTATGCGGTTGAATGAGATATGCACACTTCCACGGAGTGGATCAGGATAATATTTTCAGCGATTAACATCATCCATTTCATTCTGTACAACATACAAATCTACTGTACACCACCAGAGAGTGCACTGAATGTAACACATCATAGTTTGCAGGGCTCTAGACTAACATTTGAGAGAGTTCTACAGCTGATTTGGGAGCGCCGGGGGGATTTTTAATTAATTTAATCATAAAATTACTATTGTTTTGCATTAAGTGCAGTTACTAATAATATTACGTTTGTTCATTAACTTTTATTAACAACAATAATGTGCAAAAAACAAATTTTTATACTGAAATTTTTGGGCTGGTACGAATACCATTTTTTGAGCTTCGAAGCTCAGGTAGTAATCCACAACGAATATTCGAAGCTTTGGAAGGAGGGGGCTGAACATGTTCATCTCTCTAATAAAGGCAGTGTAACGAGTATAAATATGGTGTGGCCCCTTTAAGAGCTGTGTGCTCGCAGTTGAACTGTCGATCTGCATTGTATGTGTAACTCGAGCACCACATGTATGCGGTTATTTCTGTTTTTCTGTTGCTTATTTAAGCTTTTTTCTTTACTAAGTAACGTGGTGGACGGCATAACATTTGCGACGGACAGTTACACGAGATTCATGGGGAATAAAGTGCCAGTTGTGAAATGTCAATCGCCTCTGTGAAGTCTGTCTGGTATCAATAACTCAAGCTAAGTGAGCTATCCCTATTTGCTCTGTATTTTGCTTCTATTTTCCACAATGTCAAAGCAACGTAGCTTAACCCAAAATACAAGCTCATGCAGTTGTGCGCTTCAGACAGAATACTCCAGTTGCAGGGAACACATTAGTAGGTTAAAAAGCAAATATATTTAAGTATAATAAGGTTGGGTTCCTTCAACTGTCCATCCTATTAAAAATGGCTAGGCTATATAAGATAATTGTAAAAAAGAGTATTGTATTTCACCAGATTTTATAGTGTAAACATATTCAAACGCGAATGAGAACTGTTTCGCATGTGGGGGATGCCAGGTGTGAGAAAAAAAAAAAGTAAAAAAAAAAGGAATATTCAAATCAAATGAATATCGAATACCAACCCACCGAACAAATATTCGAATAATCGAATATTTGGGTCCAGCCCTAGAAAATTTACCATCTTTCTTCTATAGCATCATAATAAACTTCAGGGATTATAAAAGGAGCGCTCTTTACTTGTTTTGTGTAATTCAGTCACAAATTGAAAAAAAAGTCTTTGTTTTTCATGAGACTTTGTGACTTCTGACTTTTTTTTCCATATATTAGGGAATGGAAATGGCTAATAAGCCAATAAGTGCTCCTCTGCCACCATCTTCTAGTTATAGTTGTAACTTCATGTCTTTTTTTCTTAAATAAAAGTGTTTGTTTGCCATTAAGTGTTAGTTTTCCTACATCCTTAAACTTTTAGTTTCACAAATCATCACATTAAAAACAACATTAAAATTGAATAATATTTAGAGCTTTGAAGTGCTGGTAAAAGTGCGAAGCACTTGAAAGCCCTTGAAAAGTGTTTTTTAAATGAGGTTGTATGAAACCTGAGATGAATAATGTAAAAACATTTGACTATTTTCTGCCACAATACCATGATTACAGTTAACATTACTACAATGAATCCATAATGAAAGTTGGTGATTTGTGGAATGAAATGCCTTCTATAACTAGTTTGTTCATGTCACAAAAGTGAACAGTGAAAAGTGATGCGAAATGTGCAAGAGGAAATGTAATATAATTTTTCACAAATGCCACCATAGGCATGTTTTTTGAATGAGCTTAGATTTTTCTGATTGTTTCATTTTAGGGTACATGATTAAGGGATAATGAATGAATTATAGATATAAAACTGTGAAAATGTAACTATATAAATATATTTATCATAAATATCATAATAAAAATATTTTTAGTTTCTATAGCTGTAAATACAGTATGTAGACTGCTTATGTGTTATATGCTGTCAGTATGTCCATAGTGTATGTTTAATAATCTACTCAACATACAAAAATACCTGTAAATGTTATACATTTTGTTAAATGACTCGACGACGACAAAAAAAAAAATGAGAGGTTTGGAAAAACATGACATTATTTTATTTTCGTGTGGACTTTGCTTATAAACTGTGAACTTCGTCTAAAGAAAATCCATAATTCAGTGACTGCAGTGGTTCAGGACATCACTGACAAAGTCAGTAAGTAAGTTCATATACCAAAGACTGGCTGATGCAGCTACTCACAAGTCCAGGAAAAACAAGCAGACAAAAGGAAGTTATGTGTAGCTGCTGAAACTGTCAAAGCATCAGCAAAAGGGCAAAGACCCTGACCAACTTTACGTACATGCCAAGCTGTGTCAGTAATTCTGTGCTGTTAGCTTGCCCGTCTGTCACTGTCCTCCAAAAAGTCATACACATACGCATACACAAACACACAATAGTCTTGTTGTGTGCAGGCTAATTGAAGACCATTAAATACACATGGCCTCAGGAGCATTCCTAGCATGGTGGATATTGAATAATTTAAAAGCAGTTCATCTAAATGGGAAATTTTGAAGGCTGTTGTTCTTATAACATAATCAACAATGTTAGTGTTTGCGTCCTTATTAGCTTGCTTTAAAAAGAGCTAAAACTGCAGAAAAAACATCTCAAATTCACAGTGATTTAAAACCTCAAAAATCATTTATTAAATGGGGTAAAGTCTAGTTCAGTGTCTTAATTTGATCACAGAAGGTTCTCTGTGAAAGAATTTAATGTTCACTGTGACAGAGGTGCAGGAGATGCAATGCTGCCTTCAAGTGCACCTAAAGACCCATAACTCAGAGTCAGGCATACATTATTACAATATGTCATGCAACACAGAAGTAGCCTAAACAAAAGAAAATAATTATATTGTGAACAATAAAATACAAATGATGAAAAGTATTCATTTCTCTTTATAGGCTGCATGGTATCAATCTAGTTTCCTTAACATAAAGCAAACAGTGAAAGTCGAGCGATTAAATTTATATTTATTTTCCATCAGCTATTCTGTGATGCAGATCCAGAGAAGACTGTGATTTATTTAAAAATCACAATTAATACCCTGCTTTGCTGACAAAACTAGTACAGTTTTGAAAAATAGTGGTTTAACTAATGCTATAATGTCATTCTATATACAAGAGCCAGATCACACCAGCTAAGCATCATTTTTTTTTTTTTTTTTGATATTACTAATGAGCCAACATTACAACTAATTCTGCATCATTAGTAGAGACATTATGTGAGCTATAAAAGCTGTGGGACACCTGCCTTTTTCAAGAGCCAGAAATAACATTTCCATTGTCAGTAATGACAGACGATATTCCTATCCTTAATGTCATGTCTTCCTCCACATTCAGTGGTAATGGTAATGTGCAATGGTACATTTTTAACAAGGTCTAGCTCGTATGCCAGACATTACATCAAATCTTCTACTCTTAACAGTCCTAAATATCAGTGATGAAGTGTCACAGGGATGTATCCTCACAGTTTTAACGGATGACCAATAATTACATGGAGTTTACATAATAACGAAGACATTTAGAGCTAATATAAGAGTGTAAGTGCCTAATGATACTGTAGACTGCAGTAAGTGTTATGTATGAATAAAATAATAATTGTAACTTTAATACGTAAGTAATGGGTGGAGTCACGTAGCGATGACGAAGTGATCTGCTCTGAGAATACAAGTGCAATGTGAACATTAAAGACGCAAGTTCTTTTGTTCCTGGATTGTTATTTCTGACTATTCTTTAGTGTCCTCTGTCTTAAGTAAAAAAGGGAAAGACATGACAAAGTGGCAATGAGGATGTTTGAAAGAACCTCTGCGTGTGTGAATTACCGAATAGAAGAGTATAAGTGCTGAAAACGCGGCGCGAGCTCGGTGCCTGTGAATACTGTAGATACGAAAATATTATATGGCTGGCGTCATAGGAAATATTGGACATTTCAGTGAAAATGTTGAACAATGGAGCTCATATACAGAGCGATTTGAATATTTCCTGCAGGCAAACGCCATTGAGGGTGAGAAGATTGTGCCTACTTTTCTCAGTGTGATGGGTGCAAAGACCTTCACTTTGCTTCGCAGTCTCGTACAGCCTGCGAAACCAGGTGAGAAAACTTATGCAGAGATTGTGGCGGTGCTAAGCGCAATTTTTTCACCTAAACCGTTGGTGATAGTGGAAAGATTTTGGTTTCACAAAAGAAATCAGAAAGAGGGAGAAACTGTAACTATGTTTGTGGCTGCACTGAAGAAACTTTCCGAACACTGTGAATTCGGAGATGCTTTGAATGATACAATCAGTGACAGGCTCGTATATGGATTAAGAAGCAAAGCCATTCAAAAAAGACTGTTAAGTGAAAGTAATCTCACATTGCAGAAAGCCACTGAAATAAGTGTAAGCATGGAACTTGCTGCTAAAGAAGAACAGCAATTCAGTAACTCATAAAGTTCATAAATTGTCTGCTGATATGAACACCATCAGATTCCGTTTCTGTATTTGCCATTCCAGAGCCTCGCCACGTCTCAGCAGATCTTCCAGAGCCCTCAGCCAAGATGGCTGCCACGCCTGAGCCCTCAGTCAAGATGGCTGCCATACCTGAGCCCTCAGAGATTGCAGCGCTGGCCATTATGGCCAAAGCCATTTGGTGTATGTGGGCTGCACACACATGGAATCCAGTCCATGAGTCCACTCCAGAGCCCGCTCCAGTCCTTGAATCCGTCTGAACTGCTGTGGTGGTCGACTGCACCGCCGTGGGGGTCTTCAAGCCCATCTGAGCTGCCGTGGTGGTCCTCTGCTCCGCTGTGGGGCTCTCTAAGCTCGCTCGTCTGAGCTGCAGTGATGGTCATCTGCTTCGCCGTGGGGGACTTCAACCCCGACTGAACTGCTTTGGTGGTCATCTGCTCTGCCGTGGGGGTCTTCAAGTCTGTCTACCTGGCCATCTGTCCAGTCTTCGCCCTGGTCATCTGTCCAGCCTTCTTCGCCCTGGTCATCTGCCCTTCAGTTTCCAGGCTGTCTTCCTCTCCACGGACCTGGCCCTCCATCCCGCCCCCTGTTGCGCCTCCGCTCCACCTATTACCTATTAGCCTTTGTTTCTGCCTTGTTTCCGTGTATTCCCGTCTGTTTCTTGTTCTGCCTAGTCTTGCCTGTGTTTTGACCCTGGACTGATTACTTGTTTGATGATCGTTTGCTGCCTGCCTTGATCATTGCCTGTGTTTTGGATTACTCTCTTGCCTTGCCTTCTTGTTACTGTTTGCTGGTATTGGACCTACTGCATGTACGACTATGCTCTTATTAATAAAGCCTGCATGTGGATCTCCAACTCCATTGTCCTGTTCCATCCGTTACGATTATAGATGTGGCAAAGTCGGACATCTTGCATTTGTGTGTTGGTGTAAAGAATTGGTGTGCTGTAGTTGTGGAAAAAAAGGCCACATAGAACGTGCTTGCAGAGGAAAACAAAAGACTGCAAAACAAAAAATTAATAAAATGCCTGGCACATCAAAGGAAAAGAACAATGTGTATACAGTGCAATCAAGTTGCAAGGAGTACACAGACGACACTTACTCCTCTTTGGAGGAAGTTCCTCTAAAAATTCTAGCCATGGAAGGAGACTCCAAAGGCTATTGGGTGACACCCGTCATTGAGGAAGAGCTGGTGAGTATGGAGATAGACAGTTGATATAATCCCTTTATATTTATAACAGTATCTTGCAATTGACCATGCTTGAGTCACACACAGACTTCAACATTCAGCATGCAAAACAGAACGGTAACAATTAAATTTCATTTAAAGTAAATTATCAAGTACTCTCAGTTCTCTTTTTAGTAACTAGAACTCTGTAAGTCAACTATACTAACTAAGCATTTGTCAGTACAACATACTATTCCTATTTTAATTTACTTGTTTAAGGCAATCAGTTTGCATGCTTTTAAAAGTCTAATAGTGTAGAACATATGGGTATCTATCAATCAATCAATGCTGTATTTGCTTTTGTTGTTACAAAGTCTGCACTGTAAAAAAAAAAAAAACATGGAGGACAAGTTGCATTTTTAAAGCTCTGGTGCTATGTCTTGACCATAATGCTGCTGTAGTGAACTGCAGACGTGATGGCACCAGAGCTTCAATACAGACATCCCTTTGTCCCACTTTGATTAATACAAAAGAGTGTGATAGAACCCTAAACAACAACTAAATGTCTATTGTAATCAGGACTGCCAGGGGTGGAGGACAGGAAAAATTAGATTAACGGCCCATCGATCAAAGGATAATCTTATCACAAGTTGCCTTTGTTCACCTCAGCCCTCCATGCCTGAGTCCAAGGTGTAAATGGCCATGGACTCATAGGGCTGCTATGGCTCCCAGGGCTTGCTGCCTAGAGCACAGCAAGAACAAAGGAATGCTCAAAAAGAAAGACATTGTCCAAACCATATTGGCTTGAAATCACCAAAAATGGGCAGGAACACTGTAAGGAACATGTCCTATATGTCCTTTTATTCATCCAGGAAATATGTATACACAGTGGAAACCACACCTGGAATAAAAGCCAATGCAACTGCACCCACTGAGACAGAGGTGTGATACCTCAACCAATTCACATCAAGGTTTGGAACACTGCTACAAGGACTTTGAGAAAGGTTTGAAAAAGAAATAAAGCATTTTCAAGGTTCTAAAGACACTGTCTTATTTTACTGTGAATTTTGTACTGTAATACAACAAGTTCCACAGGATGGGAAGGTGATGTGATTGGCGGACACCTTGAATGCTACCAACCAATCACATCACCACAGCAGGAAAGGAGGGGATTAGTAATCCTCTCCCCAACAGGAAGGAATAAAAGCTTTCCCAAGTGAACAAACCCTTGTTCTGTGTTTCTGACCTGACAAGGGAAGAACAACAGCACGACCAAGGTGATACTCTTGTGAGTAAACCTTTAACCACACGGACCTTCAAGCAGCCCAACTGCTTCTGCAGAGGACTTTTGCTCCTGACCTGCATAACTCAAGTACCTAGAGAAGATCCTACGGACCAACCACCATCTGATCTACAGTTCTCTGGATTACACAAAGACCTCCAACACTCAGTGCAGCTCTGTAACTGTTGGAAAGCAATCCAGTCTCCCACTGCACACGGAAGGATACCAGTGGACAACGTTTCAAATTACTGGACTGATCACCTGACCAAGTGAAACGTAAATATAAGCTAACCAAACCTTTTCCCAAAGGCCTTGACATTAGGTTGTTGCTAAATGAGGTTTCTATTTGTGTAGAGGCTTGTGTCTAATGTATCTAATGTCTCTGTCTAATGTATCTCTACACAGATAGATACATTAGACACGTTATCTGTATTCATAGTAAATGCGTATTTACAATTTCATACCAGCATCCAGAAAGACCACAATTGACTCCCTCATAGACTGCTAATTACCCATTCATTGCTTCGTCCAATCCGTTGCTCATCTACTTGCCATTCAATTTTGTTTTCCCCTTGTATATCTTTTTGTCAATAAATTAATTTTATTGCAAACTGTGTCATTCTTGTGTTGATAATCAGAGGCTCTACAAACTCGCCCGAATCTCACTAAATCCTTCAGATTGGTCAGATGATAAACTTCCTCCAATTTATAAAATTCTAATTCAGTCAACAATCTTTCATAATTGTTCTTTATTGTCAAGGTGAGATTCCTTGCTGGTGCCCCGAAATATTGGAAGGAATCATCTGACTCAATATTAATACAAAATATTAATATTAATATTTAAGACCATAAATAAGTACATTTGTGGTGCCCTCGTGTGAGGCTAATCCAAAATCACTACACTGCATTTCTTGCTGTTTTTTGAGTGTCCCACCCTGACCAAGACATTTATTTGGGACATGTCAATTCAATTAATGCTTTCCCCGCCATTGACGAGTTATCTCGTCTTTTATGAGAAAACACCATTGACAAGATTTTCCGGCATTCCATGATTTTAAGCTAGGGGGCACTATCACAGATCTTCTGAATGAGTACAGTATCTCCAGATCAAAACACAGGCAAAGAAAAAGCAGAAACGAGCGATCTCATATGTATGCAGATGCATATGAAAAATAATGCGACCATCAACAATAAATAGCACATAAATGGACACGGCCAGGTGTTGATGGATCTACTCCAATAATGTTTTGATCATCGTACTGAATCATACTGAAAAACGTGATTTAACCCACATTCAAGTGTTGATAAAAATGAAAGCATGAAGCTAGAATTTTATTTTATTTTTTCTGTTATTTCTTTTGATATATTGCATATTCAGACATAATATTCTGAAAATGACGAAAAACGCTGTCAGTGGCTGACAACCTAAAAAAAAACCACGCTGGTGGGGAAAGAGTTAAAAAAAAAAAAACAACTTTTGCCATTGTTTCATTCCACTGTATTCTGTCTAGCTGATTTTGAATACAAGAAAAAAAGGTCTAAGAAATCAATCAGACAGTACATTTGATCATGGACAGGTGAACCCAAAACCATCCTCAATTTGTCAATTTGTTGTGCAGGTAACCCATGTCATTTTGGACATCCCTAGTCAGCAAAAACCACCTGCTACTGTAACTCAAGCTGGCATCAGTGCTAAGTCACCATTTTGGCACAGCCGACACCTCTGTCAGTGTAGCAGCATGGTGGCAATGTCCTTTCCAATGGTGCCTGGGCCTATTCACACCGACAGGTCCTGGGATCAGGCAGCACACACAGCACTGTCATCACTGGCATTTCAACTAAAGGAAAAAACTGATAACCGGATAACAATGAGGCAGAAGCCACACACTCTCTCACACACACACACACATACACACTCACTCCGACCAAACAGGTGCAGGCAGCTGACAACAAATAATGAGCCTGTAGGCGACCTTGGTTCCCTTATGAACTGATTTGCATGTTGGGAGCTGAAGTGGGTTCCAGGGTGGACTGCCTATGTTCTTGAGGCTATACAAAACACTTCAAAGCAGTACCTGCCCCTCCTCTGGTAAAAGCACATTGACAGCCAGAAGTAGTGTGTCAGATGGAGAATGTAGTGTCATATCAATGATGGGGTGGGCTTTGTTGACATACTGAATGGTAAATGAACATTAACACCATCGCTGCTGCTCATTAATCATTTGGAGTATGCCAGACATCATATGTCAGAGGTGTAGAGCTAAGCTAAGGCAGGATTATATGATTGTGTGAAAATGTTTTTTTTTTGTTTTGTTTTTTTTTTCTCCAGCATTTCTCTTTTTCATTGCAATTTGTTCTTTTCCAAGAATGGAAAAAAAAAATCAGTACAGTAAACAATCTGCATTATAGGCTCTTTTTACATTTTGCTGAAATATTAGATCCATTAATCATTTCTTCTGAAAAGCCTGACACAAACAGAAGCAGCTCTATAGATAACATTCAGTGCTTTAAATGTAAAGTTTGAATACAGTCTAGATATCGTCAAGATACTGAATCCTTTAATTTCCTGAACCTGTGGCAGAAGTTCAGAGAGAAAGATAACAATGTGTGCATTATATATCTAAATGTTCATTATACTATAGTAGTGAAGATTAAAACAAATGCATGTACATATCTTTGTCCCTTCAGGAACTTATCTATGGTTAAACAACAAAAGTCCAATCGTACATAGAACTACCAGAAATGTGCACTAGTTAATTTTGCATCTGGATACTTTTCTATACAGAATGAAATGTTATATATTTCATATATCAGGGGTGGGAGAGTTCAGATTTCTCACGGTTCGGTTTATATCACGGTTTTAGGGTCACAGTTTCGGTACAGTTCGGTATGTGCTATGTTCAGTAAAAAAAAAAAAAAAAAAAAAAAAAAAAAAGGACAATTGTCAAATAAAGATGAAGAAATGGATGTTACTTTGACATGTACCACCTACCTAAGCATTGTTGCAGACCATGTACACCCTTTTAAGTAAACGGTATATTGTCTTTCAGTAGGATAATGCTCCTGCTACAAAGCAAAAATGGTTCAGGAATGGTTTGAGGAGCACAACAACGAGTTTGAGGTGTTGACTTGGCCTCCAAATTCCCCAGATCTCAATCCAATCATGCATCTGTGGAATGTGCTGAACCAAGAAGTCCGATCCATGGAGGCTCCACCTCGCAACTTACAGGACTTAAAGGATCTGCTGCTAACATCTTGGTGCAGATACCACAGCACACCTTCAGGGGTCTAGTGGCATCCATGCTTCAATAGGTCAGGGCTGTTTTGGCAGCAAAAGGGGGACCAACACAATATTAGGAAGGTGGTCATAATGTTATGCCTGATCGGTATATATATATATATATATATATATATATATATATATATATATATATATATATATATTCCAATTATAATACTGTATTTGAACTGTGAAGTGAAAAAATAACAGAATTATTAGAAATTAATTATTTTGAAGAAAAAGAAAAAGAGAAAGAAATGTCAAAGGAGCTTATTTGTTCAAAACTCTCTGTCAGTATGCTAGGGCGCTGTGGGTGGTTGCCAGAGCATTGCTAAGGTGTTCTGAGAGGTCTTTAGCTCGTTGCCATGGATTTGTTAATGGTGTTCTGGGTGGATGCTTACTGGCCCAAGTCAAAAGAGCCCATCTCCGAGTCTTAATGATATTCTGGTCCCTAGATATGGTTCAGTCCCTCCATTAATTTTTTTTTTTTTTTTTTTTTTTTACCCATTTTATCATGTGTCAAGCACTAAATCCAATAATTTAGAAAAGTGATAGCACTACTCTGTAAAGTACTTTGCTGTATTATTTTAGTTTATTATATTAAACTTTGGTGCTGAGGTTTAATGTTAGTTTTGTTAAAATGGTAACACTTTAGTATGGGGACCACATATTCACTATTAACTATGACATTTCCTTCAATAAACTCCTAATTCACTGCTTATTAATAGTTAGTAAGGTAGTTGTTAAGTGTAGGGGATTAGGGATGTAGAATATGGTCATGCAGAATAAGGCATTAATATGTGCTTTATAAATACTAATAAACAGCCAATATGCAGGCTAATAGGCAACTGAGCAATATTAACTGTTAATATGAGCAATATTAACAGTGATGCCTGCCTTTAGCAGGCACCACCAATTATGCAAAAGTATGTGGCAATTAGGATCACCAGAGACCTGTAGCATGCTGCTATGACTGGTCACACATAGATGATAATGATGATAACATTCATCATTACAACTGGGACCAGCTGCAAGTGCAGTGCCAGCATGCCTAGTGGGTAAAACCTGTCCTAATGCATTACTGCTCCCTTCTGAAGATAAAATGCTACTCTACACCACTGCCACCTGTGCTTGTTGCTAAGTACTCTTATCTGGTTATATGATCTGTTACCACACATTTGTCACCCCCACACAACACACACCAGTACTGTTTTTGTATAGGCTGTGGTCCACTAAAAGCATACAGCTAATTTCAGTTGAACATGAGAGCTCTCTGAAGGTACTAATAATGAGATGTATCAATAGGCCGTCATTGGTGCCTGCATATCTAGTAGTGGTTGTCTAGGTAGCAAATCCTCATTGGGAGAGAAGTGATTACTTTCTGTCAATAAAGGATGCTGGGCTGAATGGAGATAACTGGATATAGACCACCAATTATAGCAGTCCCAGCAGAATAAATAAAGGTTTTCCAAAAAACTGCACATTTTGTTCATTTACTCTCTCAAATGTCATTTCAAATGGATTATATGGACTCATGAATATATATTTGCAAAATAAGCTCTGGTAAAAGTGGATGGTCATTCATACTGCCAAGCTCCAAAAACTGACTACATAATACTATAAAAGCTACATAAAAACAATTCATACAATTTGTTTGCTGTATTGCCATAGATCAGTGGTTCCCAAACTGGGGTACGCGTAGCCCTGGGGGTATGTGAGGTGACAAAAGGGGGTACGCGAATGCTGAGTAGCATTTAATTCTAACTTAAAATAATATTAAAATCGAGCATGTATTTCTAACTGCCAAAATGTCGTAAATCCAGTACATTTAATCAAATTACCTCATCATTTGCAGTCAAAAACAACTGTATCCACACAAGCAACATGCATATGATAGATCGCGTGCCGAATCTGCTGCCTTAAATCGCACTAAATTACTGGCGTTCTCGACAATGCAACTTTGTAAAAGTGGGGATTTAGCACTTACTCACATGAAGAACAAATATAGACACAGATAATGGATTAATTTCGATTTAAGACTCAAAATTTCTCAGATACAAAAACTTACCATGTGTGAGTTCTTGTATTTAATACTGATAACGAGCAAGAATACAATTGTTCCCAAATATCCACATGACTGCAAACGTGACATTATTATACAACAGGTCAAAAAATAAAATATACATTTTAAACACAGTACTGTCAGTATTTACTCTATTTTGCAATGAAAAAATAGTTCTAACGAAAACCACAGCAGAACTACAACACACGTCTGTATTTCGCGAACAATTCTGCGGCTTTGAACGTATCGTGAGAGTCAATGATTCAATGATTCATTCACAGCCACTTTGCTTCGTTACTGAATGAATGACTCGATGACTCACTCATAAAAACAATGACTTGCTGCCACCTACTGGCAGTTTTAGTTTAATATTTAAAAGTTTTACTTAGTTTTACCATCATTGCATATTTCTTCATTAAACATTTTTTATTTAAAACATTATTTCTTTTATAAAATTATTCATAAAGGTAAAAAAATGCACTGGAAAATCAATTTAGGGGGCAAATATTGTCCCTTAATGGTAAAGCAGTGGTGACTGCAGTCGAAGTGGAAGAGAGGGGGTACGCAGAAGGATGGTAATCCCTTCAGGCGGTACTCCAAGCTAAAAAGTTTGGGAACCACTGCCATAGATAATTATTAAATCAATCTATAGATTTAAATCTAAAATATGTTTGATACGTTTGTGAAGAACAAACCAAATTATGCAATTAATGTACAGTAGCACACAGGTCAATGGAAGCTTGTTTCCGCGACAAAATAAAAAAGGTAATTGCTACTTTTTGTCTCACAATTGCAAGATATAAACTCAAAATTGCAAGAAATAAAGTCAGAATTGTGAGTTATAAACAACATATAAACTCACAATTGTGACTTCATATCATGCAATTCTGAGAAAAGAAGTCATAACTGTGAGATAAAAAGTTGCAATTATACCTTTTTTATTCGGTGTCAAAAACAAGCTTTTATACAGGTCACCGTCCTCTTTAGCTGTACTTAAAGTGCTTTAGCTGTGCTTAACTTGGTCTTTCTACAAAAGGTCTACTTTTGTGGTCATACAGATTTTCATGAGGGTGAGTAAGTTATAACAGATTTTTTTTTTTTTTTGTATAAAAAAGAGCATATTTCTCAGAACATATTTCTCAAGAGTGAGCAATTGAAGATAATGTTCTATATATAGTTTTATATTGTATTAAGAATATTCTTAGATTTGAGTAAAGCAACAAAAAGAAAACTATGAACTTGCAACCAACATACCTCAAGTTCACTTTGTCATCTTCTGTTCTTTGAAGAAAACAACAATCAACGCACTATTGTGTTTTGTTTTCAGTACCCAGACTGAAAAACATAAGAAGTGCCTACTGGAGCTGAACAGAAACACGGCATTTCGACTTATCGCTGCAGACAAGAAGAGGAGGGAAGGAATCTCATTATAAACTGTGTTTTCTGTGCCTTAGTTCAGAATGGTTCACACTTCATCACTCCATCTCTATACATGAGCACTGCTACCGGCTGATGCTAATGTTGTTTACTCTGAGCACACTCTTCATCTGAGTAACAGGGAATAACACTGGGAAATACAGACCTTGTGTGCATTTTGTTAGTGTTTAGGAATAACGATTGTCATTCTAAAAGTCCATTAATGCGAGTCTGAAACAACATGAACAGCTAAGTTTCTTGTAGAATGTTTGTCTATGCTCATCTTACACGCAACAGATTTCATAGCCAAATTGTTAATGTGTTTACATTTGTAGCTCTTCTTTCATTGTAAACAAGAGAACACTCGTGCAGTCATTTCCATATGTGAATTATGAACAATGAATGCTGGGATAGGTTCCAGCATCCCTGTGACTCTACATGGGACAAGGGGTTTGGAGAATGGATAGATGGATGAATAAATGAACAATGAAACAATGTCTACTTATGTCTTACAAGAGAAACAGTGTCTTACCTGTTGTGGCCTGATGAAGCACAACACTCATTTAACATTAATGACTCTCAACACTGATACACAATAAAAAAAATAAATAAAATGTGTAGACTCAGAAGCTTGTTTCCGCCACTGAACAAAAAACAAAAAAGGAATTGCGAGGTTTTTTTGTTGTGAGTTTGCATCTCAGAATTTAAAATTGAGATTTAAAATCACAATTCTGAGTTTTTATCACACATTTCTGATTTTATATCTCACAATTCTGACTTTATAATTGTATAATACTGTTATAAAGTTCTGAGAAAAAAGTCAGAATTAGAAGATTATATCTTGCAATTCTGACTTTATAAGAAGCAATTGCGAATTTATATCTCGCAATTCTGAGAAAAAACTCGCAATTGCTTCTTATAAAGTCAGAAATGCAAAATATAATCTCATAATTCTGACTTTTTTCTCAGAACTTTATAACAGTATTATAAAATTATAATGTCAGAATTGTGAGATATAAACTCGCAATTCTGAGAAAAAAACGTCAGTCTTTTTTCCCTCACAAGTGGACATTATTTTTCCCTCACAACACACAATTGCAAGTTTTTATCTCGCAATTCTGACTTTATATTATGCTATTCTGACTTTATAACTCGCAATTGTGCATTTATATCTCACAATTCTGAGAAAAAAGTCAGAATTGTGAGATATAAACTCATAACTGCGTGGATAAAAAGTCACAATTACCTTTTTAATTATTTTATTTCAAGGCGGAAACAAGCTTCCATAGATTTCACTCATAAATTGCTACAATGAATTAAACTGGACATTTTGAGGTAGAAAGACATCTTGTAAAACATACTCCAATAATCTTTTTTATTTACAACTTCGAAAAATCTTTTTTTTTACAGTGTAATCCTGTTTTCTGGTGTATCATTAAGAACACCTCAAAAGTTAATAAAACCTTTGTATCATACATCATGTTGAGATTTTGAAAAATGCTTCCTGATAGCATGGAACGCTCTGGCAAGGAGCCATTAAATAAGACAAGAAATTTTACATGCACATTAGCTCATTAAAACTGATTAATTACGGCACACCATTAAGGTACTGCAGAATTTAAAATGATCAAGGGAAACTGATGATTCCAGACTCTGATGTGACTTTAAATGTCTTGAGTTTATTTATGAAACTAGCCATGTAAAAAATATGTATATACTATATAAATATACAGTATATAATACATATTATCAGGTAATCTTGTTTGTTTAACTACCTCAGATACCAGTGGTCAAACTTTTAATTACCGTTTCATGGCCAGAAAATGACTCTGTATTTGAGCAAAGTCTCATGACACTACGCTACTATGCTGCAACAGTACACAATCCTGTACTGTAACATCAAGTATGTCACCACTTCTTCGCTTGCAGTTCTCACGACTGAACAGTTTCAGCTGACAGACTGTCAAAATCCTTCGTTCTTACTAACTCATTCACACAAAGCACTGACACATACGCAATTCTTCTTCTAGGGTACAAAGACAGTCTAATAAAAGGAGATGGCAAAAAGGGCAAAAGCAATTCCATTATAAAGAGGAAAAAACAGCTTTGCCAAAGTTCTCCAGAGGGCAGCGCTTTAATTTTGAAACAAACCCAAACTTGTACAATGTCAAGATGCATTTACAACCGCCTGAACATGTCTGCATGAAACGACCTATCGACCCTGCCACATCAGCACTGCTTCATGTGAGTCACATGCGAAGTATGACAGGCGGACGGATTGAGGGCGAATGGGGTTTTATAGCTTTTCGCCTCAAATGTCAAAAAGCACATTTATGATACGCTTGCTCCAGTAAAGCTCTCTCCAAGGAACGCCGGGGAGCAGTATCAGTGCTCAGGCAAGGCCCGTGGAACACAAAAGAGGTTCCAATAAGATGGATAATCAAAAGTCCTTCCATCTATGTGAAAACTCTGAATGAAGTGATGGCTTGAGGGTAACACTGCATAAACATCTAGGTAGGTTATGAGGTAAGTAAGAGACCTTGGCTCTCCATAGATTTGGAGGTGGAAACTAAAGTTTACCTAAATATATGTGTGGTGGAGACATTGTAAATCATGTTAAATCTCTCAGACAAAAGCAAGGGTTAGTTTCTGAGACAAGTGTTCAATATTCTGCTGAAAAATAATGCCCATGTCTCTTGTGCAAACTGTTGACCCTCCTTTTTTGGCACTCTAAATTGGGTAAATATACTCATGTTTACTCCAGTTCTGAGGATCCTAGTAAATGTTTCAGTCACACCTGCACATCTCATCTTATTTACAGATGAGATGGCAAACTGCCAAAGAATGATTCTGTCAAACAATGATCAGATGTGATAGAAGCAATACATCTTTTTTGATGCTTTTTAATTAAGCAAAATACACCTAGTGAAATGCATACTTGATGATCCATGTTTGGAGATAGGTTGTCCACACATGTAGATGAGATGTCCACAAATTTTGCACCATAAACACTGAAAAACTAAATGAAAGAAGCAGCAGTGGTGCTTTAAAGAGGTGGGGGTTTATTTTCTGGAACATGCTCACACTGTGCTCGAGACACCTATATGCCTCTATTCTGTTGTGTTCCATACCATCCTAAACCAGCCTAATTATACAGGGTTTCTTCAAGGGTGACTAGCTTTCAGACAACCCACCAACCCACCAGAGTCAAATGCAGATACGTCACAAGGTTATCAGGGGGCCACCACCACAATCTGGATATGTGACAATTATAATTTTGCTTCTTTGTATGCATAGCAATTGAGCATATAATGATGCATTTAATGAATACCATTAAAAGAAAAAAAAAAAATCTGCACTGCAGGCTTGTCGATTATACTGCAGTATGAGGGGCCATTCGCACAGGACACGTTCTTGCATTCCTTTGGCTCTGTTTTTTAATTGTTGGTCTATAAACACATGCACTAGATGGGCGTTTAAGTGTTGTGGAGCATTATGCTGATTTTCTGCTTTGCATACCATGGTTATTGTGTTTTTAAGATGCAGTGTCAAGTTAAAATGAGCCTGACAAGCAGAATTAATGTCAGTAGTAAAACAATGGCCCAAAGAGAAGAGGTTCTGGGGGTGGCATAAGCATCTCAAGTGTGTATTAGAAGTAGTGTGCTATAATAAACACACCTTCTTTTCACTTACATTGAACTCTGTCTAGCTGTTTTTAACACAAGAACACAATTTGTGTGAACCTCCTCTGAATGTGGACTGTCTTTT
Organism: Megalobrama amblycephala; assembly: GCF_018812025.1. NCBI lineage: Eukaryota > Metazoa > Chordata > Actinopteri > Cypriniformes > Xenocyprididae > Megalobrama > Megalobrama amblycephala. Next base: position 6,102,620 of record NC_063061.1, read on the forward strand.
TTATTACAACTGGAGTGTTTTTGTTGTTGTGCTGTTGTACAGTTGTAAAACTTTTAATAGAGCAGGTTCAGATCAATTGTTTAAAAAAAAAAATAATAATAATCCTGAAGTATCAGGATATACAGATTCCATCATTGACTGCTACAGAGTAACATGCTACACTAAATTTTAAATTTGATATCTCAATATCTTTCCAAATTTTGACGATAATCAATATATTCCTCAATATTTTAGCATTTGCTCTAGAATATTTTAAAAAAAAAAAGTGATATATGCATTCTAAAAAATGCTGGATTGAAGGATTAGTTCACTTCAGAATTCAAACTTCTGACTACGTCAGGCATGGCCTTTCCAACATGATTACGTATTGCATGGCGCATCGCAGAGCAGTGCAAGACGAGCATTTGTGGTTAAAAAGTATATAAATTTTAATTTTTTTTAGAAAATGACCTATTGTTTCGCTAGATAAGACTCTTATTCCTCAGCTGTGATCGTGTAGAGCCCTTTGAAGCTGCACTGAAACTGACATTTGGACCTTCAAACCATTGGTAACCGCTGAAGTCCACTATATGAAGAAAAATCCTGGAATGTTTTCCTTAAAAAAACCCTTTCTTCTCAACTGAAGAAAGAAAGACATAAACATCTTGCAAATTATCAGGAAATGTAGTGAACTAATCCTTTAAAAAAAAATGTTGGGTTGAAAATGGACAAACCCAGCGATTGGGTTGTTTTAACTCAGCGGTTGTTTAAAAATGACTGTATTGCTTGCTTAAAATAAAACTCAAAGTATGTTGGAAATTAACATTTATTTATATGTTTAATTAATAATAATTAAACAATAACATTTATTAAATATTTATTTATTGCTTATTAATAAATGTTCATCTTTTGATTATTATTGTTGCCTCTAGTAATTATGTGTCTGATTTTTAACTTCCAACCTATTTTGGGTTCATTTTAAACCCAGCCAGCCATACAGTAAATTTTTTAAACAATATTTGGGTTAAATAAAACTGCATAGCATGTTGGGCAAACATTTAACTGGGTTAAAACAACCCAATCACTGGGTTTGTCCATTTTCAACCCAAATTGGGTTGTTTTAGAATTTTTAGAGTGTATAAAAAGTAGACCTAGTGACCACTTACAACTTTTTATTAAAAAAAAAAAAAGGGTGATGAAATGGGTATAAAAAGTCCATCCTGACAGCTTTTTTAGAGTAATTAATGTGGGGTAAATATGTGTTTCACAAGTTCTAAGCTAAAACAACAAATCTATCAATGGTTTCTGGTTTAAGAGATGCTCTGTAGCATGTTGCCACTTGTACTAAAACACATTCAGATGGGAACTAGTTGCTTAAGTACTTGGCTAGTTTTGCAGATTTTGGGAAATTGTCCTAACGGATTCTCGACCAACGGAATTGATTTGTGTTACTATCAGCACTTGCAGGTTGTAACCTCCCTCTTGCCTATTGGTGCCATCTTTGGCAGACTAATCTTAATTTTCAACAATATTTGATATTTTGCAAATTTATATTGATTATCCAATTATTGTGAATTGTCCAGCCCAAGTATGCATTTCATTTTGCAGTGAAGATGTGTGATAACAGCAAAAAACAAAAAAAGTTTTAAAAAGCACACACTGGAGTGAAAATTTTGTCTTCTTTCCATCTTTCCAATTACTGCACATTTTAAAACCAAATGAAAGTTAAGTATCACACAGTCACTTTATTTACTGGCCTCTAGTCATGCTCCATTTTCTTAAAGTGGCCCAGGCTACAAAAGTTGAGCATCCCTGGTCTAGTTGCTTTCGAGAACATGTCGTTTTGAACATCCCTAGTCAATTTGGAGCCTGGCTGTCTCCTCTGGGATTTCCAAGACTTTAGTGTTCCCTCTCGTAAATGCACCTGGAGGAGGAACATTTTGTGGAATCTGTCAGGTGTAACCGCAACTGAGGAAGAGAGCCGTTCTTTGCCTCACAGATGACTGTCACCTAAAGGGTAAACAAAACTCAAGATGCCGGCGCTATGACGGGACTCATGACTTATCAGTACCATCAGTCAAGTGCCATGTGCGTCACTGTGCATTATCTCTTCTGCCAAGGCATTCTAGCCTGTCAGATGTGACAGGTTTCAAGCTCTCTGCCCTCATCTCTACACACCTGCTTCCACTGTGTAAACAACTTATCTGTTAGCAAAAAGTTTAGTGACATCATGTCATTTTCAGATGCCTCAATTTGATAACCTGCTGCCCTTCCATTGATCGACCGCATTCGATGCCTGAGGTTTGATCAATAGCTAATGCAATCTAAAACTCTATCCCTCATGCTGATTTATGCAAGTTGAAATCATAAGACCATTATCGTTCTCAATCTGGCTCACCTCCAATCCCAACTGGCTCTACATGAAATAATGAGTCTGGAAATGATTAATAGGGAAGAAATGGAAAGTAAAATGTTGACTGGGTTCCAGCAGGCAGGAGAAAATTAGTGTGGTGCAGTCAACATGTAGTTAACGAGGTTGGTGCAGCCACAGGACCAGACGAGTGAAAGGTAGAGAAACGGCCGAGGTCTGAGTAATTGTCCCAATCTGTGCCTGAAGCCCACTATGGTTAGTGGGTTGAATTTTTATGGACAAGTCCAGGTCATTATATGCTTGTGAGCAGGCAGCCACCAAAAAGTCTGGGATGATGATAAGCATTTAAGCTGTGGGGAGAATGTGAGGCTGTGACCTCGATTTTTTTGACCTAAAATTAATTCTGTCCTTATCTTTGACTTTGCAAGTCTCCTGTTTTCCCTTTTGTCTCTTCAACTTCCAAGTTCAGCTGTCAATAAAAAATTGAATAAAGAAAAAAAGGGCTTGCTTAATGAGAGCATGTCCCCTTCAAACTGGTCTTATCAAAAAGTTTATCAATATTTATTCAAGGCAGTTTTGGCCAAGAATCAAATGAAGTCAAAACAGTCCCTTGAAGCTACTAAAAATTAACATTATCTACAAGCTAAAATGTGTGACTACTACCTTTAGAAGATGAGAAGTGTTGGTCACTGAAGTGTAAATTCTATGTACTGGCAGGGAACAAATTACCATATTTTATTTGTACTGAAAATTAAAGTATCTAAACTAACTGGACTGATAAATTTGCCTTAATTTTGAGTTTGTTTTCTTGTGTAACATATATATATATATATATATATATATATATATATATATATATATACTCTAGCAGGTTTATTGCTGCATAATCAAATATTTTTTAATGAACATGGATTAGATCCATTTAACATTCAGCAGGCCTACATAAAGACAACAGAACAAAGATACATATGAAATAAACAGTGCTTTTTAGGTAGGTTTAATAGTTTTCAGGTACAGAAATAAAGTAAACAAATGTAAAATAGCACTGCATATTCTTCACTGTATAAATTAAATACATATTAATCCTTCTTTATTGTAACAGACTTTATTGTGATTAATCTTCTAATTTGTTTATGTATACATTTTAATATTTTTTGTAAGTTTAAATATGTATGAGATTTGCACTAAGGTGGGACTCTTATTTTGATGGGTGTTCTCGTCTACGGACTGACAAGGAGAGCACGCAGTTACGCAGTTAGAGTTATTTTACAGATTCAAAGTTTGTCCATTTATTAAGCATCCCCTGAAAAGGCATAAGTTCTGTATGTATTTGTTAACTGTTATTTGTAATAAGTGTTTTGAGTAATTCGCTGTATGTTGATGATAATGCAGTGGAAAGAGAGAGAGAGAGAGAGAGAGAGAGAGAGTTTAATGCGCACTTCTTGTGCTCTGTATGTTTAGCTTTTGTGTTGATTTGTTTGGAGTGAAAACGGACACAATAAACTTTATAAAACATCAGTAAAGAGTTGGTCATCATTCGGATGAGGTCCGCTACACTTATGAAAGTTACAAAAGTTATTTAGTCAAGAATAGTGTGCGATCTTTTGTTATTTGATTAACTTTAAAGCGCAGACAGCAGTGCTAGGATTACGCAACAGTCATTATCAAGCTCAGCGCCTTCACACAGTTAATTTATAAGCCATCAGTTTGTTATATCGGCCTTTTTCCTGCTACAGCCGATATGCCGATGGTTGTAAATTGATAAATTTATCGGTGGCCGATGCATTGGTGCATCCCTAAAATATCATATCATGTAAAGTGAAGTTATCCTACTAGACACATTTCTAAATGTTATAAATGTATTAAATAGGTGCAAATAAGATTTTCATTTGCTAAACCAAATCAGTGATCTTACATACAGCTTAGGTGCATGAACTGAATCATTGAGTCATGAGTGCTCTTGGCTAACTCTCATCTCTTCCACCTTTCACATCTCTGTCCACTCACTGCTTGTACTAGTGAGTGACAAGCTCTTCACTGACCCCGGTAAAGTCTTCTTGCCATTAAAAAGGCTCACCAAGTTTACCTCCTGTCAGAACTGATTAACCCCCAACTCTACTGTTCTTTCTGGTTATGTGGCTCAAGCGACAGTGATTTAAACTCAGGATGACATCTCTAACACAACCACATTAAAGTAAGCCAATCTATTTTACTGTATGCTAATAGTTAGGCTATGATTGGTCTCAGTTTTAAAAAGGAAAAGCATTATGTTTATATTTTACTCAAAACAACTGAGGCAACTATTTGCATTAGACTTCTAAGTATGTTGAATTCATCTAATTTGTGTTTGACCAAATAGCCTCTACATGTCTTCAACATGCACCCTTAAGTAATTTCAACTAAATTTTCTTCATAAAAACAACTCAAATATTTTGTGTAGCAGAAACATAAGTAAGCACCAATACATTTAAAATAACTTTAATTTGACATGCATTAGTTCTATTTCACTATGTGTAATAAGTAGGGGTGTGACGAGATCTCGTGAGACTAAAATGTGACGAGATTTCTCGTCGAGGCGAAAAGTAGTCTCGTGATGTTGCCATGACAGAGTGTTAGGATGATTAGGAAAGAATATGCCACCGCTACCTTTACATTACACCTCCACTGTCCTTTTGCTTTGTATTTAAATAAAAAACATTAAATTCAGTTGGATAACGGTCGCCGCCGCTCCGTATTTACAGAGTTATGCACGATCGCTGAAAGTGAAAGTAAACGCGAGTGCGCATTCAAACACGATTTCAATACCCCGCATTTTGAAAGCGGCTCCCTGATGCATACAAATATCTCTCAATATGAAAGCTATTTAGGCTGGGCAGTGTAGTTGTAACCATCTCTCAGCTCTGTATCAAAGAAAAAATTGGTCTTATTTGCATTTTGAATATTGAGAGTGCGATTATGGCTGCACTTATTGTAAAGCGTTACCATAAAAATGGTTTTCTCTTAATCTTATTAAGCACAAACAATAAGGTTTCATTTGTTAACATTAGTTAATGCATTGTGAACTATCATGAACTAACAATGAATGACTATTTTTATTAACTAACATAAACAAAGATGAATAAATACTGTAGCACATATATTGCTCATTTTTAGTTGATGTTGGTTAATTAATGTTAATAAATGAGACCTTATTGTAAAGTTTTACCATTTTTATTTATACTGTTTTTATTTCTATGATTAGTTTGTGGAAAGGAGTTCAGTTAGGAGGTCAAAAGTTGTAGAAGCTCATAAATCATATACAGTGAAGTCTGAAGAGACTGAAATCATACAGAAGAGAAGTCAGTCAGTTGAGTTAGTGGATAAACCTTTTACAGTGAGTATTGTTGTCTTTTACTGCATATGATAATTCATACTCAGAAAGTAGAACTGAAATGACATTCATTACAAGATGATTAGTTAAAACATTTCAAATACACCTGCAGAATATTTTTTCTAGTCATGTATTTCTTTTGAGGATTTCTTAAAAATAGTGTGTAAAAATCTTGTCTCGTCTCGTGAGATACCTGTCTCGTCACACCCCAAGTAATAAGCAGTATGCAGTGGAAACGAACCACAATACTGCTATTAACAGTTGCTCATTGAGTAAAGCATTTCATATGATGCACTGCGCTAACCTGTCATCAGCCTAACGTCAGGCTCCACTCGTCACCACGATGGTAAAAAACTTCCAACATGACAAAAAAATTTCTAAATCCCTAATAGAACATTAAACAATAACAAGACTTCTACTTATTTATCTTGCTTAAAAACACATGAAGATAAACAAATTCAACATTTTCTCTTCCAATTAAATCCCATGCAAAGCATTCTGGGAACTAGAAATCCCTTTACCCCAGTAAGTAGATTATACACAATAAAATTAAGTTAATGTTAATTTAAATATGATATTGAACAAGCAGCAATCATCCTCGTTTTGAGGGAGTGCTTCCATTTCAGCAGCAAAACTAAAAAAAAATCCACTACTTTCCAAACAAGGAAATAAATAAAGACAAGATGCAAGCAGCACATCGCAACACGCCAAAAAGCAAAAAACTATTACTATCATTGAACTATACTGGATGCTGTGCAGCAGTAAATAGATGCCCTGTATACCTGAGGTAATCCACGCAGTTGCAAAGTTTCCAGCAGCAGAACTAATGGATTTGGAAAGTTTGCTTTGATGCATCCAGTGTAGACCGCTTCATATATATATATATATATATATATATATATATATATATATACACACACATATATATTTAACCCTTTAACGCGTACGATCACACCGGTGTGATTAGAACGTTCAGCGCATTACGTGATCAACTGCCAAATTCAAATGTGTGTGCGCGCTTTAAATGGCGCTAAACCAGAGACGGATGCGCGCAGCGCTTTTCATATAGTACATATATGCAGTGTTTTCAACCAAATAATTTTCATATCAGGTTTCAGACATTTAAATACACATGAGTACTAACAAAACAATATATTTAGAGTTTGTAAAATACACAGTGATGTCTATAGAAGCGGAAATAACAACCCTTTCCATTATAACTTGACAACACGTTTAATTCATATCAGATACACATTGTGAAAGTAACTTAAAAGCTTACTCTATTCTTCCCCAGTTCACCGGCACACTTACTTTCATGTATTTCGGGAGAAGTGGATAAATTCATGGGTTGTAAATCCAACAGATCCGATTCTCTGTGCGGCACAAACTAACATGGCGGCGCCCATCGCGCATATGGCTCAACTAACGCGATCGTTATAAAGGTGTTTAAACAGCAAAACACATCCACTTGCACATATTTGGCAATCGGAATATTAGATATTTCATGCTATAGGTAACAAATTTGTGAATATTTTGAATAAAAAAGGAAAAATCAAATGAAAGCAGATCATCATTCATACAGTGCTGCGGTGTGTCACGTAACAAGCGATGACGCGTCACCATGGAAACCATAAAGTGATACGTTCTAAATAACGGTCGCCTTAAAAAACTCACGCTGGGGGGTCAGACAGAATATTTTAAACTTACGTGCGAAAGGGATATATATATATATATATATATATATATATATATATATATATATATATATATATATATGTGATTATACAACAGTTCTTTCTGGATCTCGAATCTGATTGGCTAATAGCCGTGCGATATTCTAGTGATAACAGCACTCTTACATTTTCACCGTTAGCATCACTCTGCTTGAAGTGACCGTCATGGTGGCCGAGCAAATTCATTGTAATTTTTACAAGTACTACACTTGTTACATGGTTTGTTGTACCACAAACTGTAGTTTTAAGAGTTTTTTTAGGTGAGAATGTAGTTGTTTAGACCTGAATTATGTGAATTATGTGACTATTATTTAATCATACCGCCTATTTTACAATTTGTTTAGACATTTTCGGAGATGCAAGCTCCAGGCCGTCAACGACCGTTCAGGGGTCGTGTACGTGCCGAGAACAGCTTCATCTCGGCCAGTGCTTCAGGGATTTGCCGCTGGCTCTTATAGTGGTTAAACATGAAACGCAATTCATTTTTGGTACATAAAACAGGCAATCTTTGGTCTTATTAATCTAATTATTTGTTCCAGAGCAAGTCGAATTGTGCTATGTTAAATTCAATGATGTAATATTATGGCTATATTTAACTTCCTCCAGATAGCATAGCATATTGGCTACAACTAGACGGGAAATATCAGACGAAGACTCTTCTCCGCTCTTCAAATACTTAAAACTTTAGCTTTTATAGATATTGTGTTTCTTGAGCAAAGAAAACGCTTTACATTTTATTTTATTTTTTTTCAAACATCAGCTCTTCATTTACCTTTACATTGCAAAGCAGAGATCTCCAAACCGCGTACGGCACTTCATAGAGGAGGATTTATGAGGTTTGTTTGACTGACAGTTTGAGGATCCAATGGAGTTACAAGGTTTTATCACAAGCTCTTTAAAAAAATCCTTTTCATTCGTTAAATATTTGTAAAACCCACATACAGGCGTAAAGGGTGACCAAAAGCATTGTTTTTTTTTTAAAATAAATAAGAGGAAATATAGAGGTATAAGCCGGTTTCTGCCTATATATATATATATATATATATATATATATATATATATTGTATTTGTCATAGACAAAGGGTCCATTAATGCGTAATATAGACTGAGTGAAAGTTACATTAATACACTATTAGATGGCGGCAAAACTTTACGAGTGAATGAGACTCATTCAATGTGTCAGTCGCAAGAGACTTTTAAATTGAAAGTTATTTTAGCGCTGTATGTAATGGAAAATTCCCTTAGCAAATACAGAGATCGAGTTCCTCAGCAGACATTCAAACTGACTTTTATAATGGATATAATATTATGGACATCAACCAGAAGAATGAATTATCAGACACAGGTAATGCTCACTCAAGATCTCTCTCTCTTTCTCTCTATAATACTGTACAAAATACAATGCTTTTCAATGAAGCGACTTAGCGTTCCTTCGTTACTACTTCTAAAGGGACGTTTTAGAATTAGTAACTGAAGCTTGGTCAAACTGTCAACTTAGGATTTGAATCTGTGGCAGAAGGAAGTAGTGCTGCACACAAGAGGGGTTTAAAGACACTCTGTTGTTATTTCTTATTTATTTACACACTTGTGTCGTCGAACTGTTGTATTAACGCAATATCACACTTGTAGCCATGTGATATGGCCAATATCACATGGCTACTCGTGTGATATTGCTCATTTATATATATATATATATATATATATATATATATATATATATATATATATATGTGTGTGTGTGTATATATGTATAATATTTATTACTTCCCTTCCTTTGAAACCAAATAACTGTGATTTCTTGTTGCATTACTGCATCAATAGGAAGAGAATTACAATAATATAAATGAAGCTCCAAATGCCCAACCGAAGGGAATACTAATCACCATAATGGTGAGTTCAAACAAAAACATTTTAGAAAAAAATCAACATCAATTTATGAAGTCAGCTTATGTGATGTTCTCTCAAAATGTTCAGTTGTATTGACAACCCTATGGGGAAGTCTGCCAAATAAAATTATAAAAACAAAAAATAAAAAATCATATGACCTCATAAAGGACACTGAAGCCATTCTGGCCGAAGCCAGTATTTCAGTCAGACACATCGTGGCCATGTCTGACCTGAGACAACCAGATACATAAATGTGGCTGTCTAGCTGGCAAACTCTCCATTGTGTTTTCCTCCTGCATGCTGACCACATGCAAATTTCAGTGGGGATTGTCAAATAATCCTACTTCAGAGGCATCAAAACTGCTGAGTCATCTAGGAATACCAAATACTACGGATTTGGAGAGCTCAGACACATTTTCTATGTTAGAAAAAAAGCAGTGCTTTTCTTCAGCCATCCCAGTTTGACGTGTAAATCTGGATTTTTCACTTCTTTCCAGCATAGCCGCCCACTGAAAAAGAGGCTCTGAGCTCCAAGCACTTGAGAGGTTGAAGTAACAGTGAAAAGTCTGTTTAGAGACAGTCACAGTTACGAAGTCATCTTGTTATATGCCTCGCTCTGCCTATGTGATATTGTAAACAAGGTGTAAAGGGTAGGGCAAGGTTAATGCAAAAACCTGCAACTCCACGGTCGATGAGTCATAGCTCATTTAGATTAAAACAGGTGGTCAAATGTCAGAGAGTTGAAGAGGGTCTAAAATTCTGGAATAACATTGCCTCTCTCCACCCCATGAATAAATAAATACATCAAAATGAATTCAATTTTAATATGTTAATTTCAGTTGCCTGAAAAAGGATAAGCAGTTTTGATATCTTGAGGACAGAAGCAAGTTTAAAAAGTTAGGAATAATGGATGGTTGTGACAAACAACAGCACAAACTAATAATTCCGCCCAGTAACTTTAATCACTTTGGCACCATTCCTGTAAAGTGAAATGCTAATGCACAGCATGAATCCCTCCTTGAAGTTAGCAGAACCAAAGCCTTAGAGAGAGAGAGAGAGAGAGAGAGAGCAGGCATAAACTGTTGCTCACTTCAGTTTTGCAGAAGTGCTGAAAGCGGGTTTATTTTCTTGCTTTAAGCATGGCATTTGGAGCTATAATTTTAACTTTGGCCTGAGCCAAGCTCACAAGCTAGCTGAAAATGGCTCCCTTGAGGGAGGAGTCTTCTGGAGCTCACAGGCCTTCAGCTTTCAGCACTTAACCTGCCATGTTTCTTATCTGCCACAGCCCTCATTATCATGACCTTGCCAAGAGATCTGGGCTATGGTCTCCACATCTTTAACAGGGTTTTCAATCTGTTCCAGGCCATTTCACAGCTGCATTTCTATGTGCCTTCTCTCCCAAGGATATGGACACAAACAGCTATGCTATATGAGTTAATTTCTCTTATTGTTGAGCTGTATTAAACAACCTTTACTGTGGACTACTTGTCTAAAATAAAGGTTAAAAACTAGTTTCTGTATTTCTAATCGCATAGTTCACTCAAAAATAAAATTATGTTAGGATTTATTCGCCCTGATACCATTCCGCATAGGACTGTGCCGATACAATTATATATCTAAAAAATAATCACTCTACTTTTTCTAACAATATTGTATTGATTCTTAAGGTCCTATTAGCAATGACCACTCATATCATGTCCTAGCGACTACACTGTAAAAAAAAAAATATTTTCATGATTTATCACATTTTTTTTTTTTTGTCAAATCAACTTCAATAATTAATGTGGTTCTGATAATATAATATTTTAAGTTTCTGTTGATTAAACCAATCGCCTTCATTGTATTAACTCAAATTTTTAAATTTCAATGAACTCAAAATTAAGGCACGCTGGTAACTTACTTTAAGTTAAACCAACAATTCTTTTTTTACAGTGTATTTACACTTAGTCACCGCATGCGATCGAGAAAAGACTAGGTTTAAATTGGATCTGAAACGCTTTCAATACGGATTGCATTCTGATCATGCAAACCACTTCATGAGGTGATTTGAAACACATTCCAGATGCAACTGGACAAGCGTAAATACAAATTAGCCACAGCAGACTAAAAGGGAAAAAAATAAAGGTGTGAGAACACATTATACCGGTTCCCAGTAGTCTGATATCACAACACTGCAACAAGCATCTCCACTGATATGGACCGCCAGAGATAAGCATCTCTCTTCAGCAAGCAGATGTACAAACTGCTGCAAATGAAACTCAGTGTTGTTCTGCATTACATCCTGAAGCTCAACTTAACATTTTCATTAACAGTGGTGGACACTAAATTCTCTCTCTTCTATTACAGTCTTTGATCTGGAAATCAGCTGATGATAAATGAAATGCAACACTTATCTGTTGCTTTCAGTGACATGAACTCTGTTGAATTTGCATTTAGTGCTGGAATTGAAGACTGGATTTATATTCATTTTATGGAGACACATTTATTTGGCCAAGTGTAAGGATCAATAATGAAGTTTGTCTAAATGAGAGCACACATTAATAGCAGAGGTGCTTCCATGAGACACAGGATTGAAAATGAAAATGATTAAAAAAGGCCTGTTGAGCTCTAACAATGACCTTTGAATACCACTGAAGTAGTCTATAGATCACTGCTAAAACTGTCTTCTCTTCCACCAAACTCTCATTAATGTAGTGCACATGCACTGGAATGGCATGCTGTGGGACACATAAGTCTGAATTTTTCAAATCTCTGTAACTTTTACACGTTCCTATTAAATTAAAGCTAAATCCAAAAATAATTAAATCTCACTTTTGTCAAACATGGCGCTTAAGTCACATTATACAAGGGTGATAGTATGTCAAACATCATTGGATCTCATGTCTAATGACAATTCACAATGAAACTCAATTAAATCGCAAACATTAATGAGATTTAAAAGCTACAGCAAACAGAAAGAATAAAAGAAAAAAATCAGTCTGTTCCTCACACAAACCTATGATATGGCATCAGGATACTTGGAATATGCTGCACAGTTCACAGCAGAAAAAAAAATAAAAAATCGTGGAAACGAAATCCATTCATCCATTTTCCAAACCACTTGTCCTATGTAGGCTTGGTTGGATGGATGGCTAGTTGGGAACAACATGATGATGATTAAATAATGACATAATTGTATATAGGGGTAAATATTCCTTTAACATTATAATGTAAACTGCAACAATATTGATAAGCAACGTGTAACTGCAGGACCAACAGTACATGATAAAGTGTATTCATACATACCCAAGGCGCTTCATGTTTGCGCACTAAAGCCCCTTCTCTCTCTCTCTCTCTCTCTCTCTCTCTCTCTCTCTCTCTCTCTCTCTCTCATTAAATAAATATTCAAACGTCTCCCACCCATTCCTCACTTGCATTAGGAACCGTTTGAATAAGCGCTTTACTGTTGAGCGCATAAAGTAACTCCATAAGAACCATAATAGGCTATATATTGACTGAAACGATTTGTCACGATATGAAAACCAGCAGACAGAACAAACTACAGAATACGCACGCGCAACCCAAGTGTTATCTCTAACAAACTGGGATCTGACCGATCGAATTTCCAACACTATTTTTTATTTATTTATTTTTAAGTCATATAGTCATAGTCATATCAATATTTAAGTTTCGAATACGACGACAATATCACATTTCTACCCCGATAACACACTGGAATTTCGTATGGTAATTATTTCATGAAATGTATTACAAGTTTTCATTCAAGGTTATACGTTGTTACAAGAGTAATCCATTTTCTTCCACATTTCCTATTAGACAAATGTCCATTATAAACGCACAACTCAGAGTTGCACGTTCACTTTTACCTAAAACAAAAGCTTTATGTTGCATCATTAGTAACAGTATGAATAAAATGCCGTTCGATAGAGTGACTAAAATTAATCTTTTTTAAAAAATGCATCTTATATTTGAGTGAAAGTAACAGACGTCAGTCTTGCCCGAGATAAGCTCTCGCTCCTGGTCAGGTTCACCTCAGTGTATCTGTAGTCTGCTGTGGCGAGAGGAGACCTGTTAAACCTTCAAACAAATGACGTGTTCCTCTCAAAAACACTTGCTCGTGAATAAAACACTGCAGGATTTTACAAAGACGTGTCTTTAAGACGTTTTACCGTCTTCAAATCTATATGACACGCGTTTTACGCACCATTCACTCTTTAGAATATGAAATGCACCTCACCAGAGATAAATCCTTTTTTCCTCCGACGGACTTCAGACACTTTCTGAGCTCTGGCAGTTGATTTCCACCTCTGTCTTTCCACTTATTTTCCAGCAAATTCTTTCATGTCCAATGGGTGAATTTTGAAGTATTTGCCTCAGATGCTGAAAAAAGGGTAGTGGGGGAGCGCTGGTAACGTTGGTAAGCCTGCCCTCCTCAAACGAACCTTCCCGCCCCCTCCTTCTCTCACGATCAGATTGGTGCTGGATGGCGACAAATTTCCCGCTCGGAGGAGGGTTTAAATACTGTATATCGCTGTGGATCGTTTCGAAGCAGTTAGATGAAGGCTACGGTGACCCTTTGGCAGAGCGTCGCCAATTAAAGTAATAGTTCAGCCCAAATGATGTTTACTATTTTACAATCCTCACCCAAACGGATTGATTATTTATGTATGTATGTATGTAAAATGTCATGTAGGTTAATTTATTTGTCAAAAAAATAAATAAATAAAGAGCAACAAAAGTGACTTGTTCAAAGTGTAGTGATATCTACAGTGATTAATGAGTTAAATTTCCTCAGAGCTTTGTATACTTAAGAAAACAAACCCTATTACAGGTTGCATGGTCTTGTGCATTTATGTTATAGGTGTATTGGACAATTTTTTTCATCCCTATAATTGCAAGATGAGTCATCAGTATTTCTGGTTTGTCTCCTAAAAGTAAAAGGCTTTACACAAATATTTAATCATTACAAATATTTGAGACATTTTACACAAATATTGTATGTAAGAAATATACTGTATGCAAAATAGTATAATACCATGGAGATGGCCTTGAAGCTGATAAAGAAGAGCTAAAGCCACAAAAAAAAAAAAAAGTTAGTTCACCCAAAAATGAAATTTCTGTCATTAAGTACAAGTACCCATAAGACCTTCGTTCATCTTCGGAACACAAATTAAGATATTGCACCTTTTGACATCCAGAAAGTAGTTAAAAACATGGTTAAAATAGTCAACGTGACTGCAGTGGTTCAACCTTAATGTTATGAAGTGACGAGAACACTTTTTGTGCGCAAAAACAAAACAAAAATAGCGACTTTACTCAACAATTTGATCAGTTGTCATACGTAGTGATCTCAGTGTAGGCTTCCTTGTTTACGTCAGAATGCTGGCTCATTATTGGCCAAATTCAACTACCTTTCTGGACGTCAAAAGGTGCAATGTCGTTGCTGCCTATGTGTTTATCAAATACCCTAGGATTTCATCAAAAATATCTTAATTTGTGTTCCAAAGATGAACGAAGATCTTATGGGTGTGGAACGACATGAGGATGAGTACTTAATGACAGAAATTTCATTTCTGGGTGAACTAATCCTTTAAGCAAGTGCAGCAGCATTTTGTGATTTACTATTTATACCCGTTTTTACACAGATTACTAGCCCAGTGAGTGTATATGAACAAAACTGTGCAGCTAGTTTATGGATCTCACTATTGTGGTCTTGCAACACCGGGAGCTCTTGGGTGTACTTAATAGATCTAGTCATTAGCCTAGTTTATTTCAAATAGATACCAGAAGGGTTCAAAGTTTGTCACACCTGCCAATGATTGGTAAAATATAAAAATGTACTGGACAGAAATAATTCTTTCTAACTGGCATGTTTTGCTTGTGTTTTTGTTGGACTTTGAGTTGTTAGCCTGTTAGTTTTGCACTGTTACGTGTTCAGTTTCCTTTGTCTCTGCCATTGGTTGCCATAGTGTTTGATTTGCCCTCATGTGTCTCACCTGTCTCTAGTTAATTTTTATATGTGTATTTATAGCCCTGGCTGCATCTGAAATCACCCACTATACCCTTAAATAGGGGACTATATGAGTTGAGAGCCATTTGTAGTGTTGTCCGAAACCATAGTGGACATTGTCAAGTGCACTTATTTAATCCCATGATGCACTGCAATAGTGATGCGCAAACAATTTACATTCATTGGCTAGAAAATACCCATAATGCACTGTGACGGTCGCTCCAAATGAATTAACATGTATAAATTGCTTTTTACTGTAATTGATTATTAAATTGTTTAATTAAAGTTTATACATGCTAGTTTCCATGACAGACTTCAAGAGAAATCTTTTCATTACTACTGGAGCTGCCAGTTGCAAGTTTCAAATGATTATTAAACAACAAGCACAAACTATGCAAAAGCAGCAGCCCTTCCACTGCATTCAGTGTCTGAATTCACTCACTCGTAATAGGTATTGTTCTGTTTCCTGTGTTTTTGTTCCCTGATATCCTTAATGTGATTTTGATTTTGATTAAAAGAACTGCTTGCAAATAGATCCAGACTTTTATTTTCATCTTTAGTTCAACCATTTGCTGACAGAAAATCTGACTGGAAGAACACATGGATCTTGCAGCAGTGCAGATCCTCTCCCAGGGGGATCAGTCCCCCGAGGTGCACACGCAAAGGTTTCTGGATCTGGTCACCTTTGTGCACTAACAACATCAGCCTCTGCATCGAGGAACATTCCATGATTACGTTGAGTGGATATTACTTATGTATGAATGCTTCTTCACCAACGGAGAAAGTAAGGAGGATCAAAAACCGGAGCACACGTCACACCATCAACCACGCCGACAAAGCCCACCACAGACTCACAATGTGAGCCCGCCACGGATAAAAAGCTGAAGCCTAGCTAGGAGGTGAAGCCTGAGCCCATCGCAGACCCAGAGCCTAAAGGAGCTACATCCAACCAGGTGTGTGAACCGGCCACAATCTCTAACAAGTTCATCCCAAAGCCCGAGCCTGAAGAGGAGTCTGACTATATTTCAGTGGACGTGCTCTTTGAGTACGAGGGAATGGAGTGGAGCCAAGCTGAAAATACCAAGGCAGATGTGAGTGTGCAGAACTCACGCCCCATTGTAAACATTGAGGAATGGATTAGCACCATGTCTGTTTCGTCGCCCAGCACCAAGTCTATGTCATTGTTGATGCTCCCACCCTGCCTCCCACCTCCTCTGCCTGTCCCGTGTCAGCCAAGGAGTCTTTTTTTTTAACTCTTGCCTGTCATAACCGTCTCATAACCCTCGTATACCAATGCTATCTAATTAGAAAAAATGATTGTCTCGTAACCAATGCTATCTAGTTCTTTGGCCCTATCTCCGCTGGCTCCCTTCAGCCCTTTGACTCCTCCTTCATTGGCTCCTCTCAGCAACTCGGACCTGCCTTGGCCTTCCTGTTTGCCAGCTACGCTCTGGTGTGTTGACTCTCTGGCTCCACCTCGAACCTCCTAGCCCATCCCTCCACCTCGACCCATCAAACATTTGGCTCTACCTTGGCTCCTCCCTCCATTGGCTCCACCTGGGACTATCATCATTACGGCTTCACTGGACTTCCTCATCCCTCCGGCTCTGCATTGGTCAGTCATCTCTCTGCCTTCGCCATGGACTTCCGGGCATTCGTCTGAGCCTCAGCCCTCCACCCCTTCACCTCCATTGGGCTCCTCCTTCCTCCCCTCCTGCTCCACTTCAATCCTCTGCCACCCTGGCTCCACCTCGGCTGCTTGTCACCACGACTCTGCCTGGGTCTACAGGACCCTCTTTGTTGTCCGATCTCTTCAGCACTCTGGCTCCGCCTGTGTGTCCACCTCCACCTCCGCCTCTGTCAGTTGTCCCTCTGGTCCCTCCTGGCCTCTCCACCAAGGCTCCACCATGACTCCTCCCTCCATCGGCTCTAACGTGGGCCTTCAGTCTGCTAGCACTGTTTGGGGTGCCTCCCAGTCTCCTCCCTGGCTCCTTCTCCTGTCATCAACTTCCTGGCTCCTCTCTCATCCTGGGTTGTCCTGTCTGCCAGCTCTGCGGCCTCCTCCTAAGCCCCCGGCTGCCCTCTCTCCCTCTCTCTGTTGGACTTTTGTTGATGTTTTGATGTTTTAAGGAGTGTGAATTTATCCCGTCCTTCACTCTCCCGTCTCACAGCAACGACATCTGGTGCCACAGTTGGCAGTATGTGCCCACCAATGAGTGTAAGTTGCCCTGTGTGCTTATGTTATAATTATAGTAGGTAGTCCACAGTAACTCTACAAAATTTTGCAACCCTCTAAAGTGATTCTTTTGTTTATATGCAACAGTGTGTTTGAATCATAGACAAGTAAGTTGAGAGAGACAGCAGCTTTTTAGTGAGTGGGCGTGGTTATTTTGAGTTTATTCTCAGTGTTTATTTATTATTAAAATACATGCTGCTTGCAAATAGATCCAGCACTTTTATTTCAGTTTTTTTCTCAATCCATTGCTGACACAAACCATGAATACTTAGTTTCTATGAAAAAAAAAAGATTATTTTGCATTTCTTACATGAATACCATGGAAAGATCAGTTCAGCATGTCACTTGCATAATGAGTCATTCTTCTTCTCTCAGTGAAACTGCAGCTGTTACAAAAACATGAAGACATATTTTGATTTTGTTCCTCATATGTTCACTTTGGTGGCTTAATGCGAAGAATGTTTAACATATGCATCACCACATGGAGAGAGTCGTGAGTAGTGACAATGTTTTCTCAAGGAGACAGTTTTATTTAGATCTCTCATGTCATTTATTGTACATCAGCCAATTGTAAGATAATCATTCTAACAATTTGATTCAAACCATGTGTTATATAAGTTATCTGCCAACTGGAGAAAAACTCTATTTTCTTGCCAAAGCCAATTTTTACTCAAGTGTTAATCTTGGACCCTGGATGCCAGGCTCTCAGGAAAAAAAAGAAAGATTACAGTGAGGCTAAAATATCAGGGGAATTCCAACTGAAATTGAGCATCACCTCTGCCTTAATTCAGGAATTGCTGTCTATAATATGTGCCTGTTAGATACCAACTGAATTTAGAGTATATTCCTGGCTAGCTACATTACTTTCACAGTAATGTTTACAGTAGCATGTATACAGTGTATTCAAGTTAAGTTGCAACTGTATGCTGTGACTTCACAATAAACAGACAGAGGTTTAGCAGCATTATGCTATTTCAACCTAATTTTTCAATGTGCACTGTAAAAAATTACCGTGATTTTAACAGTAAAAGACTGTAAAAATGCTGCAGTGAAAAACTGTTAATTGGTTTACAGAAAGTTCCCGTACTATATACGGTGAATAACTGTAATAGATCTAACGGTACATTTAATGTAATTTTACGGTAAAATACCGTTAAATTCACAGTTTTTGGAAGTGAAAATAACAATTCATTGTAAAAATTTACAGTGAAAAAACGTAAATTGACATTCCCACAATTCCCTGCGTGACACTTCACATTTGATATATTTTCGTTGAAATAACTCTGTTTCTTCTTAGTTTTTCTCATTTTTTCCTAATCAGTTATGTACATTAGGGTTTTATGTTACATCTAATGTTGTTAAATTAATGTTTATTGCATTTTTAAAATGTCATGTGTGTTACCATGATGGTGTTTAGTGTGTGTGTGAATGACACTGTGTGCACCTTCTATATGTTAGTGTTGTCCTTCTCAGCTTGTGATGAATTTTGATTCATCATGTGACTCTCATCACCACTGTGTTTGGTGATTGTCAGTGTATTATAAAGGTACAAAACAGATATTAGTACTTCATTAGGTTGGTAAATTAACATTAATATCAGTTAATGAAATATGTTATTTTACCGTAAATTTAACAGATTTTTTTTTTTTTTTTTTTTTTTTTTTATGTTGCTACCGTATTTTTTGCGGTAAAATTCTGGCAACCACAGCTGCTGGTTTTTTACCGTAGCTTTTACTGGGATTTTTTTTACAGTGTGGAAATAAGCTATATCACTTCATATACTAGCCTCAAGATAAATATCTATTGTACTTATAAAGTGCTGAATTATAAATTTTTACTTTTAAAACCAGTGTGTTTATGATTGCAATAATAAATAAAAATTATTCAAAACTAGTTTTCAACATCAAGCAGAAAAAAAAACAAAAAAAACAGCTAAAATAACTGGAAGCCTTGCATATTCAAGTTTAAAATCAAGTTCAAATGTTAAAAGTTAAAATGCTCTTACGTTAAAATAAGGTGCGTAATCACAATAATTACAGCTCTGTCAGAAAAAATATTTGTTATGTTCACAATACAATGCTCGCACCTAAGCACTATGGCATAAATACCATGCAGTGTTTTTTTTTTTTTTTTTTTTTTCATTCATTTTTTTTTTTTCTATTTGTTGTTTTAGTACATTTTACTGTAGTTGATTTTATAACTTTTAGTTTGTCTAGTAGATTCGAAATATTTTATGTAATAGAATAATTGAAATAATCAACTTTTAATGAACATCACTTAATGAATGAAGAATAATATTTTTCCATATTTATGATTTATTAGTGTCTTTCCGTCCCTAAATTGTATACTATTTATTTACTATTTAAGATACTATGGCATTAAATGAAAAAAAAAAAAAAAAAAAAAGTTACATGAATAGACCTTATTACAAATTTAATATTATATACAGTATTGTTACATCCGTTATAACTAAGGAGGCATATATAAATTTGATAATCTGTGCCAAACTTGTTTTAAACATCTTATCTGAGCTATAAAGCGTGCACAAAATTTTAGCCAATCCTTTTCTTTCTGTGCAAAGACTTTATTTACAAGACAGCAGGGCATGAGCTCTAATGTGAAAGCAATGGAAGCAAGAATGATTTTCTTAAGGTTCCTTATGGATCTTTCCTTATCAGCTGTTGTGCCTTAGCAGTGTGCAGACAAGACGTCTGGTTAATTACCTCATTCACTATGCAGACTGGAAATGTAATGATATTGGTGATATAGGGAGAGTTGAAATCTGTAGAAATAGTGCTAATTCTGCTCTTCTGAATAAGCTCACTCACAGTAGTCAAGGACAACCATGCCTCAGACTCAAATGAAAATATTTTGATTTCTTAGCTGCTATTCACACTTCAGCAGCAACTGTTGAAAGCAACTTCCATAGAAATAAATGATTGGACCAAGGGCACCTTGTAGAGATTGTGGAGGAACCTCTGCTTTGGCACACATCAGGAACATTTGAGTATAATATTTAAAATCAATATCCATATGAGGCATGCAGGAGATTCCAAAGGACATTTTTGTACCTTTTAAAGGCACTGCGAGAAGGGGACCCTTTTCTGAAGGGCTGGTCAAAACAAAAGTTAGCAATATAATATGTTTACGGAGGACCTTTCTACAAGGCTGTCAGTGAAGTGTATGGATGATGGTCACTTCAAGGTAGTAATTATAACTCTTATTATCACATGGTCATTTTTATTTTGACATACTCTATTATACCTCTATTATACCTGAGATTTCAAAACTGTCAAAGATTAACTGTCAAAGATTACAGAATTTAACAGTAATTATTCACATTCAAACACTGCATTTATAAATGTGAAATGTAATTTTAGGTCATTGCAAATAAAGAACAAATTAATTAACCAACAAATATTGCTACAGTTTTAGATGTAAAAACTCTGAACATGACAAGTAATGATTAATAGTTCCTCTGAAAAAAAAGACATATTTGCACATACTTCCCCCAGCCCTAATTACCATTCAGTTCAACCAATCACACTGATAAAGTAAGTGTGATTTGCCATTTACAACGCATTTTACTTTTGCTATTGTGATATTATGACAGTATTTCCTAGTGAGTTTTTCATTTGTACTAGCATGCATTGATGAATTTTTCATAAGATTTAAAGTAAATAAGGTCCATTTTCCCCAGCTATTGAGTCCATTCATCCTTGTGTAACGGGTCATCCACAACCCATGTGCAGTTCACTGGAAGAATACAAAACTTAAACAATACATTGACTTGACTAACTTTACTTGAACTTGGCTTGACCATGAACAAAAACACACACCGATCAGGCATAACATTATGACCACATTCCTAATATTGTGTTGGTCACCCTTTTGCTGCCAAAACAGCCCTGACCCGTCAAGGCATGGACTTCACTAGACCCCTGAAGGTGTGCTGTGGTATCTGCACCAAGATGTTAGCAGCAGATCCTATAAGTCCTGTAAATTGCGAGGTGGGGCCTCCATGGATCGGACTTGTTTGTTCAGCACATCCCACAGATGCTCGAATGGATTGAGATCTGGGGAATTTGGAGGCCGAGTCAACACCTCAAACTCATTGTTGTGCTCATCAAACCATTCCTGAACCATTTTTGCTTTGTGGCAGGGGGCATTATCCTACTGAAAGAGGCCACAGCCATTAGTGAATACCATTTCCACGAAAGGGTGTACATGGTCTGCAACAATGCTCAGGAAGGAGGTACATGTCAAAGTAACATCCACATCGATGGCAGGACCCAAGGTTTCCCAGCAGAACATTGCCCAAAGCATCACACTGCCTCCGTTGGCTTGCATTCTTCCCATAGTGCATGCTGGTACCATGTGTTCCCCAGGTAAGCGACGCACATGTAATTGGCCATCCATGTGATGTAAAAGAAAACATGATTCATCAGGCCAGGTCACCTTCTTCCATTGCGCCATGGTCCAGGCGGCCATCTTAGGATGAGACACTCAGGCTGGCTGTTTTACATATTGGGGAACAAAGTTCTCTAGACATCTGAAGATGGTTTCTCTCCAGTCCAGTCCTGAGATTTCTGGGAGTTCTCTTGGATGTACAAAGTTCACCCCAACCCAGTACAATGCTTTGATGACCTTGTCATTCAAGGGGCAGGTGATGACAAGAATGAATCTCATTCCAAGATGGCAGATCCAGAGTCTCAGCCCCAAGATGGCTCCTGTTCCAGAGTCTCGCCCCATCATGGCCACCATTCCAGAGTCTCGCCCTGTCATGGCCGCTCTTCCAGAGTCTCATCCCATCATGGCTGCCATTCCAGAGTGTTGTCCCGTCATGGCCGCCATTCCAGAGTCTAGTTCCATCATAGCTGCCTCGCATGAGCCCTCAGGCAAGATGGCCGCCAAGACTGAGCCCTCAGCCAAGATGACTCCCTTCCACATCCAGAATTTTTTACCCCTATAATTCCAATTACGTATTTGGTTATTCAGCCATTCAGAGTGAAATTAATCAGAAATAAGAAAGAGGAAGAAGAAAAAACAGGTAGGAATACACATGTCTGTGTTTTTCTGGCTTGGAGTTCTGTTTATTTAGGCAACTTCTTACTCACAAGTTCTGACTTCTAACTGAGAGCATATGTTTACTTATATATATAAAAAAAAAAAAAAAAAAAAATAGTTGCTTGGCATCTTGTAGTAAACCGGGCACTAGAGGTTGAGTTTGCAATACTGTTCAATTCTATCTAATTGAGATTTTAATATGTATAATATACCACTGCAGCAGTAATGCTTTAATGTAATTGTTTTGAAGAACACTCATTCATTTATACAGTATGCCTGAAAGATGACAAACCTCTATGCCCATATTTACCTGGCAGTTACATTTATTCAGACATCTGTTATTTTGCCTTGTATTTGCATAGAGAGTCGTGTGGTATATTTCCAACTGTTGGAAATGTTCCACATCTCCTTGGCTCCCAGCATCTGCCTATTAATCATCACACCTCATGTAAAGAAGAAAGAATGGGATTTCCAGTATGAAACAGTGGCTCACTGCTCAGTCTCTGGATAATCCTTGCCACCTTGACAACTGTAAGACTGTAAGTTTAAATTTCCAGAGAGGTTATACAGTGCAGGGAATTTTCTAAAACTTTTATTCATTTGCATATAGAAATGTAGACAGATTGTAAACACATTTTCAAAACAACATACGTGTCGCATAAAAAAAAAGTGATAGTTGTAGACTGTCAGTGGAGGGACAGAAAGCTCTCAGATTTCATTAAAAAGATCTTCATTTGTGTTCCGAAGATGAACAAAAGTCTGGAACGACATGAGGGTGAGTATTTAATGACAGAATTTTCATTTTTGCCTGAACTATACCTTTAAGCCTTGAGTTCTCACAGTGATTTGTTCGGTGTTGTATGCATTTATGTTGATGTGGTATGTGTATTCTCCTGCGTTCCTGAGTTTGTCTTTCCAGTGATCTATATTAAAGACTTATTCTAGTATTCAATCAATATCGGTCATTAAAAGCAATTTTTTTTTTCACTATCGGTCATCGGCCGATTGTTTACAAACAGCTGATGATCAGGGACGACTATATCCTTTCAATCAAAAGGGGGTAGAAAATGTGTCAGACTGCAACTCATACTGTGTGTGAAGAAAATCTCTCTTGTGTTGAATTTAGGGCTATCGAAGCTAATGCGACAATAATGCATTAAAAGCTTAAAAACTAGCTACGTTAAACCAGGCTCTATTTGGTCCTATGAATCTCCCGTAGTTCACAGGTAATTGTCACTGAAGTTTCAAAATAGTTTACAGTAAAATTACATATACACTCTTCTTAAATAAAACATAATTTTCATTATATATAGTAAGGTTGCTTACAGTTAACAGCTTTTTACTATAACATTTTTAAGTTCTAAATTCTTTTAAACTGAAAATGACTATATTTTTTAAACAGTGGATTTTTAAACAGTGGATTTAAGTTCCTTAATGGAGCTGTTACAGCAAACTCATTCTTTTTGAATATAATACATTTGTGAAAGACTTCAGTCATCAACTTTATGAATCTGTGACTGAACACAGATTATTGCCAAGACAACTCTCATTATGCACATTAGGTTTTTTAAAGTTTATTTCATTATTTTGGTGTTTATTACCCTGATGATGATTTGCTTTTGTGTGTTTGACCCTGTACACCGACTATACAATATTGGCCATGTGTTATGGACAGGCCACTTATGATTAACTCTGATTCAACAAGTGGCATTCTTTCTGATCACCTTATGGTGGTTTTAAGGTTCAAAGCAGATTTTGGTACTTCAACTATATTGGTAAATTAACATTTTATAACTTAACGAAATATACAGTTATAAAATATACAGTAATAAACACAGTATACCATCTGAAACATTGTCACCATATTTTCTTATGGAGAATTTCTGACAACCACAACTGCAATTTTGTGACAGTAAATTTAATAGGATAATTTTACAGCATATAAGCAAAAACATCAACAAATAAAAATCGCTCACACACAAAACAAAAAAGTAGCATAGTGAAGATGTTTAACAGGTTGTAATAATCAGTAAAAAAAAACAGCCATTTTTGTCGTGTTTAATTTAAGTTTTTGTTCTAATTAAACAACAAACAATAGATCTCTTCTTTTAATTTGCTCTGTTCAAATGAAACAGTACTTGTATGTGGTTAACAGTCTTTGCAAATGCAATTTTTTTGTCATAATGCAATTATTTCAAATAATATAATTGTTAATAATTGTCAGTAATTGCAAATTAATACTCAAATTGAACCATAATTGCTACCATATCAGCATTTAATTTAATACTGAATAACATCACTGAAAACCATTTACATGCAACTACTATTTTCAATTGTAATTTTTAACAGAAATCTTTAATGTGATTAATTATTCATCAGTAAACAGAATGTAGCTTGTCCACTTTTATCTATCTTTTTATATATCGTTTCTTGTGGTATTTAGTGAAAGAATTTTCCAAAGACTGACTATTTCAGATGGACCCTTGACTCGCTTTTAGTTTGAGAAATTATGTAAGCAGTGGCAATGCCACAAGGCCACATTTTCGAGGAAGCTTGGTAGCTCGCTGATGTGAGTGGGCTGACTGGTCCTGAAAACACACTGGCCAGAGGTCAACCAAGACCAAAACCAATGGTTTGTGAACTGTTTTTTTTCCGTAGCCTTTGCCCATGCACCACACCTTAAGGCATAAATCTGCGCTGACCAAACACATGCCCTCTCAGCAGCAGGAGAACATTGTCTTCTATAATCATCACCAGCCACTGAGGAAGGACAATTCAAATCAGTCTTTGCTTTATGGCTAACACAAAAACAGTGCAGATATGAGCTTGGTACCCAGCTAACAAATATATGTTCTAAGAACATTTTGGCAATGTTTGAGAACATTTTTCTTGGTTATGTCCATGTTAGAGATAAAATGAAGGGAATTTTCCCTTTGATCAATTTGGGATCAGTACTTGTGAATGTTCTCTTAAAGTCCCCATGAAATCAAAAAGTGTTTTTGGCTTTTAGTATGAATATGTTAGCCTTACTGTTATCTATAAGCTAGTGTACTCCAAAACAATGACAAAATTCACATTAAGAAGATATAAGCGATCAAATCTTACAGTCTCTCACTTCTGTCAATATGGATCAGTGATTTTGATCACTCTGCACTTCAGCTTCTTCATCAGATTTTCTGCCCAATCAAATGTTCTCTAGAATCCAAAATCCTGCAAAAAATAAATAGATGCCAAAGCTGCATCTGCAATCAGTCACTAGTTCACACATTTACTATTTTCTACATGGTGAATGGCACATAGTGCACTATATAGGGGATAGGGAACGATTCAGACAGTGTAAATATACTTTCCATTGGGGTGAATAAAGTCTGGTTTCACGTTAGTGTCACGCAAACCGCTGCTGTGTGCACACACGGTCTGCTCTGGTCCAGAGATACAATAGCACAGAGCAGATCATATCCGCGAATTGCCGCAGATCACAAAACATATCGGGCCCATTTGAATTGTGCACAGAATGCTGGAGATTAGGAGGAGCTGCAGCTTTACTGAGCTTTTCTGGCCAAGCTGTGATATAAACAAATTTAACAAAATGCTATTGGCTATTTTTTAAAAAGAGGAGGAGCTGTTCGATATGTCTTGTCCTGCCTTCCTTTATTTCAGTGGAAATTACGTATTGAATAATGGAGCCCATTTCAAGGCACTTCAGTCAGCCTTTAACGTTTTGAAACAAGTAGCAAATTAGTAACATCCATAAAACATTAGATGAACATTTTTTGGAAAAAAAAAAAAAAAAAAACATTCCAATAATGATGCATAAATAATGATCTTGGGCCAACATTTTCAGAAAGTTTGTTTATAACTTTGAGAGAACCTTGCCAGAATGTTAGCTCAAGATCTGAGAATGTTCCCCTTTTGTTGGGGTAGTACACACTGAAGCGTAGCTCCGTATAATGAAGTTTTCACTGTTGAAGAGCTCATTGTCTGTGGGTGGTATTAGGATTTTATTGCTTGGTAAATTGTCAATAGTTGGATCACTGAAACTCACTAAACTACTACAAAATTGTCATTTTGGCTTAAGCCGGCTTTGCATTGATCGACAGCTCAGCCTAATGCCAAACGCTTGACAGCAAGTTGACACGTGCCTGGGGGTTAGCCACTAATCAAGAACTGAAAATGCTGGGGGAAACTGAGATCCTTTTTATATAACAGCTCAATATGATAAATGTGTTCACTGAGGAGATATTCTGAGATGTGATTAAAGTACAGAATCCACAGAGAGGTATGCTAACACACATGTGTGTGTACTATCGTTGAGCAGGGTGAGAACACAAAAGAAATCACAGTTAACAAGTTCCTGTCACACTCCAAAGTAATCCATATGAGATTCAAGCAGGAATTTAGCTGGGGACTGAATATGGTCATTAAACACTTCTGATGAATTTACTGGTTTAGGTGTGATGTACTGGTATATGTTATAGTCTAATAGTTTTTGAAGAACACTAATGTTAATCTTTACGTCTCTCATCATTTCGGTTTTACCAATATTTGATGATATTTTCAAACAATGCAAACAGACTAATATCTAGCTAGCTAGCAAATGTCAAAGATCCACCATATCCATACTACATCTCCCATCATCGTCCCTGGCTTTCACCTACACACACTTCACCATCACCTTTCCAGAGCACTAATCATGCACACCTGCACCTCTTCAGGACACTCATAAAGCTGGCTTTATAAGCACACACCTCACCCCACTCCAGTGTCCGGTCTCATTCTAATGAAGAGGACTTCTCCACACCAGTGTGTGTCTCTTCCCAAGTCTTTGTCTGTATCTTACTTACCTGATGTACTGAGGTGTGTGCTATCCTTTGTCCTCCATCCTTCCCATCCAAGATTTCCTGGTCCTGCAAGTACAAGGCTGACATTAATATCTTCATCCTCTCTCCTAAAATATCATAGCACAGTTTACTCACCTGATTTCCTGCTGTTGTCAATAAACATCCTGTTAACCGTCATCTCTGTGTTCTGAGTATACTTCAGACAACACTGCGCGCTAACTCATCTGATCCAGAAGATCTGCTCCTATCCCTCTTTCAAAATGGTTGTCCACTCGAGGATTACGTGGAGGAATCTTTAGAGCTCTCCAACATGGTCCCCTGGAATGAAAGCACCTTAAAGTTTTTTGGACTGGACTATATGATCCTCTTTTCAAGCAGATCCCAGCGGCTTCATCAACCCCTTGTTCTCTGCAGCATTACATTGAGGATGAATTATTACTATGTGGTTCTACTTTCACCATAAGCAAAGTGGCTGAAATCATTCCACCATCCCAGTCTGCACAATCTTTTTCAGTCCTTCAGTCTCATGTTGCCCAATACTGTCACGATTTCTGTCAGTTCCTGGACTACACTTCCCATAATCCTCCCTGCCAGTCACATGCACACTCCACACCAATCATCATCTGCCACATACAGCTGTAGCTTATTATCTGGACTATTTAAGACTCACTCACACACCACCTCATTGCAAAGTCTTGTTCAAAGTCTTGGCCGCCGCACCAAAGGACACTCACAAGATGGCGGCCACCATTACAACAACACCAAGTCAAGTCTCTGCTTTTCCTCCAGAGCCACGTCTCGTCTCCGCTAATCTTCCAGAGCCAAGTCACGTCTCCGTTGATCTTCCAGAGCCAAGTCAAGTCTCAGCTGATCTTCCAGAATCCCGCTACATCTCCGCTAACCTTCTAGAGTCACGTCACGTCTCTGAACCTGTCCGAGAGCGGAGAGGGTTGCTGTCCAGTGTAGATGATCCACTGTTAACTTCAATACGAGCAGCTGGCATTCCAAAAGCCCCGCCGGCCGCTTCACACACAAGCCCGCCGGCCGCTTCGCACTCAAGCCCGCCGGTTGCTACACACTCAAGTTCGCCGGTTGCTATGCACGAGATGGCTGCTTCGTCAGTGTCCATGGACAAGATGGCCACTTCGCCTGTGTCTATGGACAAGATGGCCGCTTCGCCTGTGTCTACGGACAAGATGGCGGCATCGCCAGTGTCTATGGACAGGATGGCGGCATCGCCAGTGTCTGCGGACAGGATGGCCTCTCCGCCAGTGTCTGCGGACAGGATGGCCTCTGGGGGTGGGATACCTGAGGGTGGGAACTTGTGAGTGGGGACCTTGCACTACCACGGCCATCAACGGCCTCTGAACTTCCGTGGTCGTCTACGGACTCTGACCCGCCATGGTCATCTATGGACTCTGACTCGCTATGGCCGCCTATGGACTCTAACTCACTATGGCCATCAGTGGGCTCTGACTCGCTATGGCCACCTATGGACTCTAACTCACTATGGCCATCAGTGGGCTCTGACTCGCTATGGCCACCTATGGACTCTAACTCACTATGGCCATCAATGGACTCTGACCCGCCGTGGTCATCTACGGACTCTGTCCCGCCATGGCCGCCCACGGCACCTGACCTGCCATGGCTGCCCGAGCCACCTGACCTGCCGTGGCTGCCCGAGCCACCTGACACGCCTTGGTGTCCCAAGGCTCTCAAACTGCTATGGCCGCCCACAGCCTCTGACCCACCGTGGCTGCCAGACACTCCTGACCCACCGTGGCTGCCCATGGTACCTGACCCTGGTTGCCCATGGCACCTGACCCACCGTGGCTGCCCGAGTTCCTGGACCTGCATTGGAGACCCCGTACCCGTCTGCCAATAGGTCTCCAATGTACCCACCCCCCCTCCCTGGGACTTCCGTAAGGGGGGGCGTTATGTCACGATTCCTATCAGTTCCTGGACTACACTTCCCATAATCCTCCCTGCCAGTCACATGCACACTTCACACCAATCATCATTTGCCACATACAGCTGTAGCTTATTATCTGGACTATTTAAGACTCACACACACACCACCTCATTGCGAAGTCTTGTTTAACCTGTGTTGCAATTCCGAGCATTATTATCCTGTCTGCCTGTCTGTTACCGATCCTGTCTGTTTACCGTTTATGATTCTCTGCCGCCTAACTTTGGAACGTTTATTGTATCCTGACCTGTGAGTGATATCTGCCTGTCCTGACCTATGCCTGTATCCTGACCATGATTCTGCCTGTCCCTTGCTGTTCCTGTTTGTTCCTGTTTTGACCTTGCCTGTACGACTACGCTCACTTTTATTAAAGCACTGCAGATGGATCCCTGCCTGAGTACCGTTCCATTACAAATACATTGAATCTTCATCAGCCCAAGACATCCTCACAGAAGCATATGATGTAAATGACTGATTGAATAGGTGTGGGTCCCTATAAATTTATTTTAAGTTAACATTAATCCACGTTTAAAAGGAAGTGGCGTATAGCGATCAGTAGTCATGCTACTGCGGAGGGAAGATCAACTCTTGAGTCTCCACATGGCGTGGGGATGAAAATTAAGTTTAATCCTGTTTAGTACCCTTTTGGCAAGCAGAGTGAGGTACGCAGTGTTAATGTGTTTGTTTCTTTATTTTAAGTAATTTATGTTATATGGTGTTTAAGTTTTGTTTGTTAAAGGTTTTCATGGTTTATTTCATTTGTGTTCTGTAATTGTTTATTTGCCTTAGTGTATATTCATTGTGTTGATTTACTTTTGTTATTTTTTTTATTTTATTTTTTTTCCAGTTTCACGGTGCTTGAATATGTTCGAACTACGATATTAACGAAAGGAAACTCATGAGTTAAATAAAGAGAATGCACCTGTCAGAAACTCTCCGAGTCTTGTTTGGGAAGCCAAGGGGGCAGCTGCACGTGATTTCAAGGTTCCTTCTGACCCAGTGGTTAACATTAAGCGTTCCATACCCAGTGCCAGAGTGTTTCTTTAAGTATGAATTTGATCTCCAAGACAGCAGATCCTCCTTTAATTTCAGTATGGACAGCCGTGAAGAGGCATAGTACCTCCAAACATTTGTCAATGTCTGTTTTTTCCAGTAAAGCCACTCCCAAGCCTTGTCCCAAGATGGCCACAACCATGTGGTCTTTTGCAGGTGGTCTCTGAATGATGTCACATCCTGTCACATGATATTGCATGACTGCATGACTGCATGACTTGATCCAAAACGGTCCCTTTATATTGGTTACTCCGAATGACATCAATGAAATTAATTTTTCCACACATTGGGTCTCATTCATGAAACACGAGCAGAACAAATTTTTGTGTAAATTGTGTGTAAAGTGGTTCTGCCGTAAATTTTCGGATTCATTAAAATGTTCGTATTTTCCAAATGTTAGTTGGTATGAAAGAAATCTACACCTGCTCCCATCCACACGTAAATGTGCGTTTAACATCCAAACGTTTTGCTCATTAATAAGGCTGCATTTTAATTCACCTTAATCGGGTACATATTTACACAGCATTTTGAAAAAATTGTAATGTATAATGTAGATATGCTCGATGATGATGGTGGTCCTCGACCAGTTTGAATACGATTTTTTTCGAAATGAACTAATTCGTTTTTTGCAGTCAAGCGAACCATTTTCTTTTCACTTCTGGGACTGTTCGATTATGAAACTCCATTAACAGCATCTGTAATATGCCGCCAAGCTTCCTTTTTTTTAGGACCTGATACGCCACTATGTATGCTTGAAAATAAAATGTGGTGTTTTGAATGAACTTCTGATAATAAAATTTCAATTTCTGCATTTGAGAAATTTTTCTTTTTCATTCGCTTTTGAGAAGACAAGTTGAAATCCTTCGTTTGGTGTCATAATATGATGCCCATATACAGTATAGTTGTCAGTCGGATTTAATGGGCGGAATTTATGGTAATTGAGAATGAGCATGCACGCGTGTCCCATTTACGACTGATTGGAATTCATTAACACACACACACATCTGACGTTTACAAAGTATTTGTGAATCAGGAAAAGAGTTTTCGGGAAGGTCTCTTTATGCGCAAATCACTCACATATTTACTCGTATATTTACGAATGTTTCATGAATGAGACCCATTCTTTCTCATAACAAAGCAACGACTTCTACACATAATTTTAATACCATTTTGCACTATGTTGATGTTATAAAATCATGCCAGAATAAAAATATATTATATATATATATATATATATATATATTTTATATAAAATATATTATATATTTTCATTTGTGATTAAAATATAAAGATATTTTAATCACAAATGAAATGGCTGTATTGGCCTTTGGACGGTTAAACCAAATGACCTTTTGACACTTCAAAATCTTTAAAATACATTTATATGTAGCAAAATATAATTAAAACCTTTTGGATTCAATAAAAGAGATCTAGTTGAACTACCTTACATACTTTGGATGTCATATCTTTATTAAGGCCTTTGGACCAAAAAAAAAAAAAAAAAACATCACGTCATTGACCAATAAACACATTTCACAAATACGTTTTTTTTATTGCCTCTATAATAAACCAATCATCACATTAAGCATTGAAATGGCAATTTAGCAAAACAAACAATATCTCAGCTAAATTACTTTTAAAATGTTGATGATTGTGCAATTATTTATTTCATAGCCATATTTGCTAATAGGCATCTGCCTTCATTAAAGCAAAAGACACATCAAACCTCATAACAATGTTTAGAGGTTCATGCAAATCTTGTTGTTTTTTAAATGAATATGCATTGCACATTTTTATGAGCAAAACATTTTCCAGATTTTGAGGTAGCAGGGGTATTTTATCAAATTGTCTCCACGGAAGAAATAAAGATGGAACAACTCATTTCTGCCACTGGAAGGTTTTCATAAAACATAAATCTCCAGATATGATGCTGCAGTAATATCATCGTGGGCTGTCACAGACGATGACTGAGTTTAAACTTCCACAAAGTGTGTGATGCAACACCATGCCATGGATTTGTTTTGAACAAACTTCCCCACCTATCGTTCTCTGCCTTGCCTGGCAGGCAACTTGACATGAATAATATTTTAGCACTTGCTTCCTTTTCCCTTTGGCTGAGTCGAAGTAAATTTCAGGTGCCAATTTGACACTGGGTCAAAACTGAGCCAGCCCATTTTACGCCTTATTTAATAGACTTGAATGGTTGGAGATTGACTTAGATTGATGGGTCTCATAAAATGGAAAACCGTGTCATCTAAATCCCACTGGGGAAAAATCTACAGTTCTTAACTCTACGCAGTAACACCATATGATGCTTTTGTTATTCAGTTGCTGTTTCATCATATATTGTACAGTAAATGGTAGAAAAGGAAATGGTTTTCTAATTCTAATTTCCAATCCAATCATTTATCTAATTATTTCACTAGATTACACTTGGAATCTTTCCTCCCATTTTTCTTTCCAAAGAAAGTGCTTTAAAACTTTTCTCTCCTTTCTTCACTTGTCTCCCTTTACTGTGAGGCTCAAAAGAAAACGCAAGAAAACCAGAAAGAATTTTGAGTGAAGTATAGTCAGATTGCTCTGAATAAGCATTGGAATAAATCAGACTAAAAGATATACTATCAGGAAACGAAATGCATGTTATTGCCAGGTGTAAAGGGGGCCTTTTCAAAATGCGAAAAAGGTAATTTTGCCAAATGTACTGCTAGATCAGTTATGCCTTTTTTATTATAATGTTCACATCTATGACAGCCATATTCTCAGGAATTCATGCATGATTACGTGTTTCTCTGGATTGTGACTCATGTAAATATAATTCACAATCTAAATATTTTCTGCTGCCTGTGATTTTAGTCAGAATAAAAATGGATGCAATGGACCATTATAATACTGAAGTTGCACAAGCCTGTTGCCTCATAGTATTTTTGGCAGCTTTATAGCTTTGTAGCATTATTCTTCAGCAACAGTATACAAAATGCACAAAAACTATATTATAAACATGAATATGATTAATACCAGCTTCTGCCATGATTCTTTAAATTGTGACAGTGCAATGTTGTACATATATTTGCATTACTTCATACATATATTAATGCATTATTTCAGTGTTTTTTACTGTACTGATAGTTATCAGTGGTTCTTGCTATAAGCCAAGTATCATTATTCATATTTCTCCTACTTGAGTGACTGAAACAAATCCCTAACCCTAATGTCAATACAATTCTGTGCCAAACTATTTAAAATTGTATTTTCAAGAATTTCATTGGATAACTGAGACTTTTTTCTTCATTGTGATTTGAGTTTACACCCCTCCCCCTCCCCCAGAAAAGAAAACATGCATCATAGATAAGGTGTATTCAACCACTTTATCTAGAAATTGCATTTTAAATATATTTTTGAATAAATGAATAGATCCAGACATCATTTAATTGACTCAACCACCTAAAACCCACTCAGAATGCCTTAGCAGCAGCACAAAATGCCCTATTGATGACCCAGAAAACCTTAGTAACTGCATAATATTCCCTGCCAACCATCAACCACTCAAATTATCTTCAGAAATGTCAAAAATATCCTATTATAATGTATAATACATTAGCTACAAAGTCTGAAATAATGATGACACTACCTGTTCTGGGTTTGTTATTGTTGTTTATGACAACCCAGACTTTGTGTGTAAAAGTGAGATGGCTTAATGTATGTAACAATGCAGTCAGTGGAGAATCCTTTAGATGATTGACTGCAGAGTGGGTGGTGGAGAACTGGGAATGGTGTGATTTCTCTTCCTCTAGCCTTAGGCCTTTACATATTTACTCTCTCTTTCTCTCTCTCATTCTGTCACACTCTTATATCTGCCTGTGTGTTGAGTAGTGAAACTGTACACTCTTCGCTTCCTCTTGCCAAACTGCAGCACTTGGGTATAGTGACACATCGTGTCCACCTGCCAGACGAACAATCACATCACTGCGCCTCATCGAATTACAGTAATCCTGCTAATAAGATTCACTGTGTGTGTGTGTGTGTGTGTGTGTGTGTGCGCGTGTAGGTTTAAGCTACATTCTGGGGACCAAATGTCCTCACAAGGATTGTAAAACCTGAGATCACCTACATTGTGGGGATCAGCCAGCATGGTAGAAATTGATTAATAAACATACAAAATGATGCTTATTTGAAAATGTTTTCACTTGGCTGAAAATATTTAGTATATATATATTTATTATGTTTATGTCCCCACGAAGACAGCAAATGTGAGTGCATATGTGAGTGTAAATGAATGGAGTTTTCATTGGGTCACAGGAAAAGGCTTGCAGGGTGAAGACTCCTCTTCCAGAAATCATTAAAAAGCTGGCATGCAAGGCCAGGAATGTTCATCAAATTAACGCCTGAGCCTGAGGGTTTCATAGCAGGCCAAGGAGGCAATAAGGCTCCTGTCAGTAAACCGGCAAGCTTTGGCGACAGAGGATTGGATGAATGGACAAAAGGAAGAGGGAAGGCCCGGAGCAGAGAGCATAAGAAAAACGGACTAGCTATATAGTTCTAATGGTTCATTGGCCACTCAGGGACAGTGCTGATTTTTGCTTTTGGGGAAGCCAACGGGAGTTTGGCACAGTTAACCATTAAATTCTAACAGAGACAGCTGTGGACTTGTTAGTCATAGTGAGTTCTTTGCTTCTTGAAAAAAATAATTCTGTCATCATGTACTCACCCATGTCCAATGTTTCTTCCTAGCAGATATTTTGCCTCTGACTAGACGAGTGCCTTAGTTGCAAGACGTTATTTTTATTTTTTTTACTTATTATTTGGTTGTAACTTACATTTGGCCTATGGCATTAGTTCACAATCAAGTGTGTACCCAACACATGCATTTAAATTCAAGCCCCTTCCCCTCCCCCTCTTCAACATCCATTGTTGCAGCCACACAGTTAACGCACGCAAATCGAACGCCCTGCGGAGCAGCATCAAAGCCTTCATTGACAGCTGTAACGATAGTGTGTGCCCTAAACTTCTGCAATTTGTCACCGCTGTGAAATTAAAACATTACTGAAACATCTCAATACAGCACGTTTAACTTATCCCTCCATTAAGGTTCACAGCAAGCTAGTCAAGCGTTTGTGCAAAATAGTGTCCTTGTTTTTGTGCTTATAACATAACATAGTTAAGCAATATCACACAAGAAAGAGTTTTCCAGAATAGCAGCACGATTGAAAATGTGATATTCATTTTACGCAACAGTTCAATAAACAATAAGTTAAAATTGCCAATTTACTGCCATTTATTCATAATATAAAAAAAAAAAATATATATATATATATATATATATATATATATATATATATATATTTTCACTGTGACTAATACTCTTTTGGTGTAGAAGGATGTTAAGAAATATTTAGTCATTCCAAATAAGTTATCTCTTAAGTCTACTATAATGCTCACTCCTGATCTTCCCCCATTGGTCTTCTGACCTGGAGGTTGAGAGGAGTGTTGGAGTTTGGTCATTTATTTGATAATGGTCAAATGAGGTCATTTCAGTCATTAAGGCTGGAATTTAACTTGCCCAGTAAAGATTTTTATAAATTTCTTCAATTATGGCACTTTTTAGAGGCACACTAAAAAGAAGGTAATATGTGATTTGATCTTACTAAAGTGGAAAAACTGCTTCTCTCTTCATTCACTCTTAAGAAGAATATCTCTGAGTTATATGCACTGCTGTCTAATGTTGGTCCTTCAATTTTTGACTCTTTGAGGGTGATATGAGTAAAGGACTTTTAGTGATGAAGAGTGGTTATCTGCTTGTACATGTGCAGGGGTGAGCATAAGTGGTACGCAGATGTGCATGCGTGGTAAAAAATAAACAATGCACACCAGAAAACATGGAGGGAAGTGCTTTTGAGTACCAACATTTTTGAGGACTGGTTCACTTACTAGAGTAGAGTTTTTTCCATCTCTGGTAAGATTGCAATCATGATAAGTATGTTCTTTAATTATTAGGTGTGCAACGGATCGCAGTTAATCCGTGATCCGTACGGATAAGGACCAACGGTTCGGCATGCATGTGATTTGTGGATTAACTGCTAAATTTAACCATCATAGAGTGAAAGTTTATCATTTGGACGTGTTTTGTCTTGCCAATTAATACATTCAAATGATTTTAAAAGCGGAAGAAGAGGCAAAAATCAGGACTGCAAGCTGTTATCTGTGCGCACAGCCTCACACCCCCGAAACGCATGCACGCAGAGAGAGAGAGAGGCAGTCACACACCGAATTAATTCCTCTTTTGCATTTACTTGTGCTTGAACAGACACATACACACAAAATTATGTCAAAATACCTGGCAAGTATTCTCTCGGTTATGTCATAAGTGAACAGTTGAGAAAGAAACCAGATGTGTGTCAGTTATTCGGTCCATGCTTTCCTTCTTAAAGTAACAGCAGCCTAATATTCTAGCTGTTGTCTGTGTCATTAAAGCTGTAGTCCGTAACTTTTTTCGGTTAAAAATGATCCCAAATCAATTTTTGAGCAAGTACATAATCAGCCAGTGTTCCAAACTAACTCATTATCTTAGCTCGATTCACAACGGTAAGCTTGCAATATTGTTTTATAATAAGAGCGACATGGTGGATTTCCGTGGGAAATTTGAGCATGCAGCAGTTCGTCTGCGCGTCATTACGTCACGTCCGTAAACAGAAAGGAAGGAGTCCAGGCTAGTCGGTTTTATCATGTGAGGACGCAGCTGGTAGCGGATCATTTATAGCCTGTTCTCACAGCAGCTGAAATAATTAAACTTATCATTTTGATGCCAGATTGTAATCCAGAAAGGTCCAAATGACAATCATCAGTGACAACTGGAGATTCACCCGTAGTCAAAAAGCAAAAGACTTTGGACTGTTGAGTGGCTACAGAAATTGAAATCTACAGGTAACGCTAATATACACATAGTCATAGTAATGCTGATATTGTTAACATTAACGATTTGAGAACAAAGTATAACAGTAATAATAATTTGCACGGATTGACATGATCCGAGCTAAGCGATCATTAGATTTAATCATCATTGGCAGCGCGATTTATTGCAGGCCTGATGCTTTTTTCCCTCAGCTGGTCAGAACAAAAGTGGCAGAAATGTTACTTACTTGTTCAGATGATATTTTCCAGTGAAAATTCTTATATTGGTCATACTTTCAAGATGTAGAATCTGTGATTCTGAAATACAGTATCCACACCGGTGTGGTGACTGACAGCAAGCATTAGATTCATCCGCGCTGACGAGCTGTGCCGAGGCACAACGCACGTACAGATAACTGTTCCGCATGTGACTGCAATTGCAGGTTTCAAACAAGAGATGGCAACAAAGAGGAAAAATCACAGACTGCAGCTTTAATGTTAGTAAAAAAAAAAAAATCTACCATGTTCGAGAGAAAAGAAGCAGACATTGGCACATAATGCATGTGTTTTGGGATTGTGATAAAATTAAAGGTTACTGGAATGAGATCCACAAAAGTATTCAAATGATTATTGGAAAGACCTTTGTGTTGTCTCCAAATGTGTACTGTACCTTCTGAACTGTAAAACTGGTCTGTGCCTTGACCGTGACAAAGAAAGTGTACTGAATTTTGGTATATATTTAGCGAAAAAATGTATATTTCTACTATGGTCAACTCCTCAGATACCCTCAGTCAATATGTGGATGGGGCTGCTACTCTTTTACCTCTGGAAAAACTGACTTATGATCTAAGATCTGATGTTTTCTGGTGCATTTGGTCTTCTCTGTGGAACTTTCTTGAAGATGCTCCATGACTGATATATCCTTTTACTTTTTTGGTCTATAAAATGTCCCTATTATTTATTTACTCAGATATGCCCTGTTCTATTATTATTTCTACTTTTCTACATTTTATATACAAATCTGTTAACATGTATATTTAAAGATTGTAACCTAATATTTGGCTGTTTGTGCTGTTATGAGATATCAGTACCACTGTAAATAAAATTATTTAAAAAAAAATAAATAAAATAAATTCTGATTTAAAGGATTAGTTCAATTTCAAAAAAAATTTTCCTGATAATTTACTCACCCCCGTGCCATCCAAGATGTTCATGTCTTTCTTTCTTCAGTCGAAAAGAAATTAAGGTTTTTGATGAAAATATTCCAGGATTATTCTCCTTATAATTGACTTCACTGGACTCCACTGTTGAAGGTCAAAATGACAGTTTCAGTGCAGCTTCAAAGGGCTTTAAACGATACCAGACGAGGAGTAAGGGTCTTATCTAGTGAAACGATCGGTCATTTTCCAAAAAAATGTAAATGTATATGCTTTATATAAACAAATGATCGCCTTCCAAGTGGTTCCGCCGTATTCTTCAAAAAGCTTACACTGTATGTCCTACGCCTTCCATATTCTACTTACGGGACGAACGCAGCGCCAGTTCCATTTTTTCCGTAAGTTACGGAAAAACCATATGGTATATATATTTATAAGAGGTGAGTCCTTTTTTTATTCACTTAAAAACCTGCCCCCAAAATGTCTGTGCAGTGTGCACGGTGCTGATGATGAGTAAATGACACCATTTTTGGTTGAACTATTACTTTATCAAATGGAAAATGAGAGCTTTCATGCTGTCCAGAAATAAGCACAGAGGTATCTTCATTGACAGCAGCACAGATAATGTTCTTGTTTAGCACACACAAGGGGATTAGGCAAGGGAAGACAAAGCTTTTACCCAGATTCAAAGTTTATTTTGAGACTTTTGAGATTTCATCTTTTGTATGTGTCCAAAAGCTACACATCCATATTAATGTCCAACATACACTCGATGATGATAACAACCTGTGCAGTGTCAATGTAGAGAATAAATCAGGTTCCTTGCCATACACTCTTCTGCAAACCACAGCGGTGCCTTTGTGCAGATATAAAATGTTTGAGTTAGAGTGTTAATGTGTTGCTCAGAAACAATGAAGCAACAAACATGAGAGGTTTCATGCTATCTTTGTGTTCATGCTTCAGGAAATGAGGGCAATCCTATAATGGTTTATAGTGTCAGTAAGATACTATGCACATGTCCAGACATATACAAATCCATGTCAGAATTACAATCTGATGGTCAGGAATCTCTTTTTACATTGACATAATCTTTGCCTGTGCTTCCTCGGAAAGTCTACAATTGTTTAATGTACATTGCTTACGTGCACACACCATTTACTACATTTCCCTCAGCCTGCAGGCAAATGTGTTTAGGCTCCATCACTCGTGAGTCTCTCAGGGGCATCCTCACACAAATACACCTACACACGTGAGCTCTCAGGCTGGTCTACACAAACCCAATTCAAAGCATCCAATTTCTGAAGCAAATGTGTGAAGTGACTATGTGTGCACAAGTGACTGTGTACAGGAGAGTAGGATTGTCCAATATTGCCAAGAATATATTGTTCCTGCTGAATAAATCAGCATAGGTTGTCAACAGTAGCTTTTCTGTTTTGGATGCTGGGAAGGGCTACACCATGGGCCCTATCATACACCCGACGCAAGTGTTTTTTTGCAAGGTGTGTTCAGGCGCATTGCTGGCGTGTTGCTATTTTGAGGCAACTGAAATAGACTGCGCCATTGACCAACTGAAACCTGCTCTAAAGTCAATGGCGCAATATTATTTTGTTGTTTAAAGGTGCACAACACACGTACATTCTGCTTATTACACACACAGGAACGCGCAGCAGCACACAAACATGCCAAATCTAAAGGATTACAATGTAAAAGATTATTATTGTGTGCATAAAGATAAAAATGCTTTGGTGGAATCCGGCATTTCCCGTAGATTGTCTGCTCGCGTGCTTTAAACTCGTGCACGAGCAGAACCGTTTCCTCGCTAGAGAAGCATTCAGTTTTTCCGCTTGCAAATTTTGCCATGTAAATAGCGAATCCACCATGGCACAAACGTAACTGGCTTTTAAAGGGAACGGGAGATGAGACTCTGATTGGTTTATTTTATGTTGCGCCCAAAACACACCCATTTCTCATTAAGAGAATAGGGACAACCCTTTTAGACCATGAATCGGGTGCGCAGACCATTTGTTCTGTTGTTAAACTAGCAAAAGTGGATTCAGACATGCCCTAAGTGTACTTGGGCCGTGCGCTTTAGACCATGTGTTAAGTTCGTTAAAATAGGGCTTGTGAGATCTTACTTAAACTTACTTAGGGTTTGTGAGGTCTTACTTAAACTAAGACATAAAGTTCACACTAAAGGTTTAGTAACTATTAGTTTACAGGACAGTGTGGTGCACAGGTGTCTCTCATTAACAATCATGTCACTGCCATCCCTTCGCTCCCACAGTCCTCACCTTCACTCATTATAATGTTTATTAGATACAGTTAATTTAAATAATCATCACATTCAGATCTTGGTTAAATGTTAGATAGCAAATAACACATTCTACTTTAACTATCAAAGAGACCATCATTATATACTTGCATGTATATAATCAAACAACATACAGTATATATGGTCTTACAAGTTTTGTAGCCCATCCTCAACCTAACCACAGGCTCTACCCTTCACCACAATGGTAACCCCACAAAACTAACATAACAGAACCCCCTGTAAATCCCAGCATGACACAACATTAAACACTAATTTATGTCTCCCTATGTTAATCTTGTGCAAAATCCCACAAAATAACACTTAATTTCAACATGTATTTTTGCAAAGCATGCTGGGAATTAGAAATCTGCTGCAACTAAATCATATTAAGTTCAGCTTACTACAATCAAATTTTGAGTTGACGCAACTTTTTTCTATTAAGTACAATGAACTTTCATTATTATTTGAGTGAAACAAACTCATTTAATTTCATTTCATTTCACTGTTCGG
The DNA here is from genome assembly GCF_018812025.1 of Megalobrama amblycephala. Classification (NCBI taxonomy): domain Eukaryota; kingdom Metazoa; phylum Chordata; class Actinopteri; order Cypriniformes; family Xenocyprididae; genus Megalobrama; species Megalobrama amblycephala. Next base: position 6,143,999 of record NC_063061.1, read on the forward strand.
TTTTACAGTGTTGGCTAGAGTGGAACTTGACGCCGCATGATGGCACTGACCATATGGGAACGCTTTGCGTGAGCTGGTGTCTGAAGTAGTCTGAGTTTACACACGCCAATTCCTGATTGGCTGAACGTCATGATGTAGCACAGTGCATCACAGAAAGACGCCAGGCCAGTGCATCATCAGCTTCTTTGTCTTCAGAAGCCATGTTTGAGTGTGGGTTTTGCTCCAGTCAGAAGTTAGTTTGTAACATGCCAGGCTCAAAGTTTAGAAGATGTGTGGCATTGTGCCTGCATTATATTATGGGTGATGACTCATCCGAGATGTGTGTGTTTTTTTAAGGGTGAGAAGTGTGCGAGGTCAGTCCTTGAGGGGGCTGACTGCATTCATTGAGAGATTTAAGTGGACTTACTCGCCTCCAAAGAGACGACCCACTGTGGTCTCTGGTTCACCCTCACGCCTCCAGTTCCTCTGGGGCTGGATGCCATGGTACAGACATGGCTGAGGTTGCATTGGTACGCCTTTCCTTTGATACCTCTGCTTCCCTGGGTTCTTACAAGTGTTCACCAGTACCGAGTCCACATTCTCCTAGTGGCTCTGTTCCGGCCGGCCCGAATATAGTTCTTGGACCTGGTATCTCTCCTAGACAGCATTCCATGGGAGATCCCAGTTCTGAAAGATCTTTTGTCTCAAGTGCAGGAGACGATCTACAACCCCAAGCTGGATGCGCTGTAAATCATGCCATTGTTTTCCCTGTTTGATATTTCAAAGTCCTGTCACCAAAGCATTGTGGGCAACGACACAGAAGTAAATTAGGTTTAATGTAGGTGATTACTGGGGTCCAAGCACAATGGCTTGTGTAGATGATATAGTTGGAATGGACATGTCTCTTTTCAAATACAATATGTGTCTTTAAGTGTATCTTTATGGAAGTATTATTGTATGTACTGTACAATGTTATTATATATATATTATATGTAACAAAAATAGACAAATAATATAGTGTCTCTTCTTCAATTGGACACACATTCAGCAACTTGACAAATACTGTTATGTTGTCAATATCATTAAAATTAAGATAAAAAAATAAATATTTTGGAGATCACAGTTTTTGCTAGACTGAGCCTCAGACGTCACCTCCACGGATCATTGGCTGAACGTCTGATGCATATAGCACACTTATCTGGAAACACTTCAGGAGTTTCGAAGTCGTCATTTGGTTGGATGAATTCTACAGGATGTCCGGGAGACATGTGTGTTGCGTTCTTTAACGGTCTGCCTGGAAACAAATGTCATGATGCCAAACCCCTTCATGGAAGAAGAACGCTGTCGTGTTTACAAGCACTTACCTGGATCAACAAAATACTGGATTTTCAAAGTTTGTGAAGTTTGCGGCTCCATTGTTGCAGTAAATTTGCACAGCGTTCTTGAATTAATAATTTATCAGAAGCACGCAAGTCTGTTATTGTAGGGACATCGACTTTACATTTTCATGCCCCTAAACATTATGCTGCGTTCACTTCACCTCATATTTACCGGAATCTTGAGATGACAACACGTGGCGTTATATTCGGAGCTATTCACGTACTTTTGGTCCTTGGACAGGGAATTATGCATTTCCATGGCACCACTACCAACGCCTAAATGAATCTACAGCGGTCGGGTGGTACGGCGGCCACGTGGTACATCTGGGAGCTTACAAGCTGTAATTACAAGCTCTATGAGGACCTGAACGCTTTTTACAAGCTAGAATCTACAGGAAACTACAGGAATTACAAGGCCGCGTGAACACACCTTTACGTGAAACAAAACAAACTGTGATTGGTTGCATTACATGTCAGTCAAACATCCTCTTGGGCGGTCCTTGGCCAATGAAAACTTTGATAGAGTCCAGACCTTCTGCTGTCAGTCTGAAAGTCTGGCTACGCGAGACCAACTTATTATATTGGGCTTTATTAAACTTTATGAAACTATAATGAATTTATATGCAATTTTTTTTTTTTTTTTTTACTACATGTCAATTTATCGAACAATTTTCACAGACTTTAAACTGAGATCTTAATGGATTTGCTATCCTGTGGATCCCTCTAGTGTATAACATTAGTATTATGGCCTTCATCTCTGAATCGCATTGATAATTTTTTTTTTTTTGAATGATTACAATTTATTTTTTTTATTATTACTTTATTACTGATAATATACCCACACTAAACTCAAATTCAGTACCTTATTTCATGCTTTAACAGTTGAATTTTCAACTTTCATTTTTTAGCTAAGCAGTAATAATACATTATATCACGTTAAACTGTTATTTAACAATTACATTCCGTCCTGCATTAACAGTGTGATTCAGCTTGTTTGTTTTTATATTGTATACACAATATATATATATATATATATATATATATATATATATATATATATATATATATATATATATTGTGTGTCTAGATATGTTGCTGAAGGTGTGTTTCTGAGTGCTTGCACACATTTATGCATGTGGCGTCTCTGACACCAGACCCGGTTCTAATGAGGCGGTTCAGCAGACTGGCTCAGGTGCCGCACCTTAGCCATGCCACAGAACATTGACAAATGGCTCTGGTCTCCTCATTTAATCTAAGTGAGTGAGGCCACAAGAGCTACCGGCAATTTCATAGAAACGAGTCCCCCGAGTCTAAACGTGACTTCCCTTTTACCTCAGTTTTAGCGCTATACAAGAAAATTGCATTCATTTCCTTGGAAACAATTGTTTCTGACTATGGGGGGTGGGGGTGGTTTATGGAGGGGTTTATTTTTGGAGAAAGAAAAGTGATGAGCATTTGCACATTGAAATGGTAAACATACAAAGGAACTCTGTAAACTTTTCCTTTGCTTTGCCAGATGAAAGAGGAGGCTTATGCAAATAATTTCGCACTGCAGCCCTTCAAGATAGCCGGGTTTTGGCTTTTTTTTTTTCTTTTTTTTTTTTCTTGTTGGGTTTTGCTGCAGGTTGCTTGTCTACTTTTCTCTGTTTAGCATGTTACACAAACACATACTATGATCGAAAAGCACACTTACATTTCTCCAGCAATATTTACTGTATACAGTGACAGTACACACATTTCCTATATGCACAAAATACTTGGGTGATCTACTACAGTTCCCAAAATGTGCACCAGGGTACATTGCATGCACTACTGTTTCCCACAATGCAAAGTATTTGAGTTGACCTTTCATTTTAGTACTGTGATTTTAAATATTGATTTTATTTTAACCATTTCTTTTTTTTTTTTTAACATTTAATTAAATAAATAATACATACATACATAAAGATGACAACTGATACCACTCAAATGCAATGTGACAGTTGTATGCAGTCCATCTACAAATGTCGGGACAAGTTGGGACACTGTACAAATTGTGAATAAAAACAGAATGCAATGATGTGGAAGTTTCAAATTTCAATATTTTATTCAGAATACAACATATATGACATATCAAATGTTTAAACTGAGAAAATGTATCATTTTAAGGGAAAAATAAGTTGATTTTAAATTTCATGGCATCAACACATCTCAAAAAAGTTGGGACAAGGCCATGTTTACCACTGTGTGGCATCCCCTCTTCTTTTTATAACAGTCTGCAAACGTCTGGGGACTGAGGAGACAAGTTGCTCAAGTTTAGGAATAGGAATGCTGTCCCATTCTTGTCTAATACAGGCTTCTAGTTGCTCAACTGTCTTAGGTCTTCTTTGTCGCATCTTCCTCTTTATGATGCGCCAAATGTTTTCTATGGGTGAAAGATCTGGACTGCAGGCTGGCCATTTCAGTACCTGGATCCTTCTATGCAGCCATGATGTTGTAATTGATGCAGTATGTGGTCTGGCATCGTCATGTTGGAAAATGCAAGGTCTTCCCTGAAAGAGACGACGTCTGGATGGGAACATATGTTGTTCTAGAACTTGGACATACCTTTCAGCATTGATGGTGCCTTTCCAGATGTGTAAGCTGCCCATGCCACATGAACTCATGTAACCCCATACCATCAGAGATGCAGGCTTCTGAACTGAGCGCTGATAACAACTTGGGTTGTCCTTGTCCTCTTTAGTCCAGATGACATGGTGTCCCAGTTTTCCAAAAAGAACTTCAAATTTTGATTCGTCTGACCACAAAACTGTTTTCCACTTTGCCACAGTCCATTTTAAATGAGCCTTGGCCCAGAGAAAATGCTTGCGTTTCTGGATCATGTTTAGATATGGCTTCTTTTTTGACCTATAGAGTTTTAGCCGGCAACGGCGAATGGCACGGTGGATTGTGTTCACCGACAATGTTTTCTGGAAGTATTCCTGAGCCCATGTTGTGATTTCCATTACAGTAGCATTCCTGTATGTGATGCAGTGCCGTCTAAGGGCCCGAAGATCACGGGCATCCAGTATGGTTTTCCGGCCTTGACCCTTACACGCAGAGATTGTTCCAGATTCTCTGAATCTTTGGATGATATTATGCACTGTAAATGATAATAACTTCAAACTCTTTGCAATTTTTCTCTGAGAAACTCCTTTCTGATATTGCTCCACTATTTTTCGCGGCAGCATTGGGGGAATTGGTGATCCTCTGATCATCTTGACTTCTGAGAGACACTGCCACTCTGAGAGGCTCTTTTTATACCCAATCATGTTGCCAACTGACCTAATAAGTTGCCTCTTATTGCTACCTGTCCCTACTTTTTTGGAATGTGTAGCTCTCATGAAATCCAAAATGAGCCAATATTTGGCATGACATTTCAAAATGTCTCACTTTCAACATTTGATATGTTATCTATATTATATTGTGAATAAAATATAAGTTTATGAGGTTTGTAAATTATTGCATTCCTTTTGTATTCACAATTTGTACAGTGTCCCAACTTTTTTGGAATCGGGTTTGTAAGATAGGAGTGTTCAGTTTACCCAAGCCATATGAGAGAGTGGGTGCAGGGATTTGCTTATTCATATTGACACTGATATACATTTTATTGTAAATAAGCTTTATGTAACACCTAAAATGATGGAGCTATGTTGCTGTCTTCAAATAATTCCATTGCCAAAAGTTAGTTCCCTTTCAAGGGAACTCGCGTTGCGTCAAGAATGATGCTGTGGGAATGCTCTGCATGATTGCATCGTGAAGCACCTGTGAAATCAGTCCAATGGCATGACGGAAGGTGGATGACGTCATGACCAGGAAGCTATAAAGCACACCCAGACCAAACAATGTCAGCTTCTGTGCCTTCAGCAAGCACTCTATGTGAAACTGTCTCTGTCTATTTATTGTTGTTTTGTCCACAAGCTTATATTTATCTATACAGGAGTTGAGTGGCGAGCAAACAGTGGTTTGAATCATGTGTTCCTCCCTGCACTCGCTGCTATGAGTGGGGATACACGTGATTTATGTGTTGTTTGTTTAGGAGTGGAGCATGCACATCACCTCTCATTTGGGCTGACAGTGTTCATTCTTAAAAATGTCCCGAAGTGTAAGTTAAGCTTGCACTATCAGGAGTTTTTAGCTCCGCTCCCGTTGGCTTTATTCGCGAGGGAATAAAAGTCTAATGCAAGGCTCGGATCTCGCGTTTGCCGAGGCAGCGCGTAGATTACGTGCCTGTAATTTATATATATTATATTCGGAGGGAACTGAGCAGATGGGAGTTTCCCTTTCTCTCTTGTCCCTATGATCGCTTGCAAACTATTACGAGCTGTAATTCTTTTGGTCTAATATTTCAGCGAGGACATTAAGCATGTATTCTTGTGTGTTTGTTTACTGGCTGCATTTAATTTGAGAATTAAATGAAATATTGTCTTCTTTGAAAAGTTTGTCTGTATGAGAATACTATATCCAGCCTCTCATCTAGACTGTTTTTACTTGTCTGGTTGATATGGCTGCATTAAATTTTTTATATATTAAATGGTAAATACTTTTCAGAAGTTAGACATCTGTATTAATACACTATATTCAGCCTTTCATCCAGACTGTTTTTACTTGTCTGTTTGATATTTGGCTACATTAAATTCTGAGGAATTAAATGTTAATTACTCATCAGTTTTGGGGGAATCAGATGTCTGTATTAATACACTATATTCAACCTCTCATCCAGACCGTTTTTACTTGTCTGGTTGATATTTGGCTGCATTTAATTTTGAGGAATTGAATGGTTAATTCCTGGGGGGAAATGGATAACACCTCATCATACGGTGTCTATCTCCCTTTGGGGCTATTAGCTGAAATCTCCTCTGGGTAAGACGAATCTGAGGATCGTCATTATCGCGAAGAAGGCTTCGGTGAAGAGGTTCTGACGTCTGAGGGCATCCCCTATAGGGGAAATGGATTACACCTCATTTCACGGTGCTCATCTCCCTTCAGTGCTTGGTGCCCTCATGGGGCCGTTCTGCCAACCCAGCCACCTCGCGTGCTTCAGGCGCAGCGGTCTCCGGTGAGCTCATATCTCAGCGTCCGCCCAAAAATGTAGCGGCACTGGGATGCTCGCTCCCTCTGCGGAGGGTCTCAGAGCAATCAATTTGGCTGTTCCCTGCCGATTCGCCGCTTCAGGGCACCAAATTGTTCGCTTGAGTAATATCAGAGACCAGTCTCGAGAGGCTGGTTCTCTTTGCCTCAGGGGGAAAATGGTTAACATCTCACTATACAGTACCCATTTCCCTTCAGGGCCATCAGGGGGCCATTCTGCCAACTCTGCCACCTTGTGTGCTTCAGGGCGCAGCGGTCTCCAGCGCATTCTAGTTTCGGTTGTTCCCTGCCGGTCATCTGGTTCAGGGCACCGAACTGGTTACTCAGAAACTCCGGAGGCCAGTCTCGAGAGACTGGTTCCCTTAGTAGATTTTGACAGCATGGAAGACTGCCAATATATCTCAATGGGTCCTCCACTTGGGGGTTCCTGTCCTCATTGGTAGGCCCTGAGCAGGCTCTGTTTATGGAACAGGAGATAAAACTCTGCTGGAGAAGAGGATCATTAAAATGTGTTCCTCCTCATGACAGAGTTTGGGTTTTCCAGCCAGTATTTTTATCGTTCCAAAAAAGTCGAGTCCAGTTTTTGATCTGTGCGTTGAGGTGAATCAGGACAAAAGATCCGAGGACTGGTTTGTCACGATAGATCTTTTGGACGCATACTCCCATATTCCATCCTTCCTCAACTCAGGAAGTTCCTCAGATTGCTTTTAGGGACAAAACATACCAGTACTAGGTTCTTCCTTTCGGCCTAGTCTTGTCACCCCGTGTTTCTGGCTCAACATGTGAGCAGATGGCAGATCGGCATTGAGATGTCATCCTTGCCCATATGAAAAATGGGGGGTTAAGGCTGAGTGCAACGAGAAGTGTGCTTTCTCCATTTCAGAGGACCACTGTTTTAGGCGTGGTGTGGGATTAGATGACAATGCAAGCATGTCTTTCTCCTGCTTGTATCGGTTCGATCCACACAGCCATAAGCAAGATTACTAGGCCAGTCATTCACTGTCAAACAGTTGCGAGACTGTTTGGTCAGATGGCAGCTGCGTCCAGCGGGATACCTTTTGGCCTGCTGTACATTAGCAGTAGTGGCTCAAGACTTGCCTCCTTGAGGGGCAACCCATTCTGCATGATCAAATTTACGCGCAGGTGCTTTGTACTTTGGTTATGTGGAAGAGGTCTTGGTTCTTGTCCCAGGGTCCTGTGCTGGGAGCTTCTTGTCGTCGCATAATGCTTACGACAGATGCTTCCCTCACGGGCTGGGAAGTGATCATGGTTGGTTGCTCAGAGTCTGTGGATGGGTTATTTCTCCTGGCACCTGTCTGGTGATGATGACTCAGGCTCTACATCCCTGGGCACCAGATTTAGGAAGTAGACATCCTGTCGAAACAACAGGGGCTGAGGCCCGGGGAATGGAGACTCCACCCCGAGGTGGTGGAGCTCATATGGAGGTGCAGACGTGGCTGAGGCTGTGTCTGTACATGGTTTCCCTGATCGTTCTACTCCTGGGAGTTCTGAAGAGCAAAGTTATGGAAGTGTGGGTTTGGCCTCTGAGGAGGCCCAACTCATAGACTCAGATCTCTCAACTGAGTTTGTATGACTACGCTAACTTTAGAGCTCCTTGCTCAAGTAAACTGGCGGGAATCATCAGCGGGATCCAGTTACTACCCGGCTGGTACAGTGCTGGAATTTCTGCAGAATCTATTCTCTGCAGGGTTGTCCCTCTCCACTCTAAGGGTTTACGTGGCAGCCTGGCTACTTACCACGCACCTTTGGGTGGTGTCTTTGGGGAGAAACCCATTGGTGTTTCCTTTTTGCTGCGTCGGATCAGGAGTATGGCAGCTTTGAAAGACTTTTAATAGGGGTATCCCTACAGGAGGTCTGATGCGGCGGGCTGGTCCTTTCAACACACATTTGTCAGGTTTTACAACCTAGATCCCAGTTCCTGGGTCTCAGTTGCTTTGTCTTAGCTGTGCTTGCCTGATTTCACACAAGACAGGCACTGGTCAGTATGGCTGCATGGGTATAAACGTTCCCACAGCGTCATTCTCGACGCAACGTGAGTTCCCTTTAAAGGGAACGTCTCGGTTACGACTGTAACCTTAGTTCCCTGAAGAGGGAACGAGACATTGCGTTGCCCTGCCATACTTTGGGCGTGCCTGTGATTGACTTTCTTCGGCCTATCAAAAGCTGACATTGTTTGGTCTGGGTGTGCTTTATAGCTTCCTGGTAATGATGTCATCCACCTTCCGTCATGCCATTGGACTGATTTCACAGGTGCTTCACAACGCAATCACGCAGAGCGTTTCCACAGCGTCATTCTCGACGCAACGTCTCATTCCCTCTTCAGGGAACTAAGGTTACAGTTGTAACTGAGATGTTTTCTAACCCTCTATGGGACTAATTATAAAATCACAGTTAGAAAAAATTAACAACTTTCTATTTTACATATATTTAAGGCTAAAATCATTTTCCAAAATGAGTTTTCTACATCTGACCTTTGACCTTTTTCTTTTTCTTTTTTTTAAGGGTTTTGTCATTTATAACTGACATTGTCCTATTAGGGTAAACTATTTTTTGGCAAATTTGGCAAAACTCCACACACATTTGCATGCATTTTCACTATCTGAAAAGTAGTGAAAAGGTCTGAGTGTTTCAAAAAAACATTAAAAAGCTTTATTAACATTCCATTTCATCTTATTCATCTTTCATCTGCTATATTTCATTTGGAACTCAAATGTGAACATTCAGATGCAAGTTATTCAGATTATTCAAACTTCACTGCCTGGAAAGTAATGAAACCTTGTCTTAGTGTTTCAAACAACATTAAAACAAACAATAACATTGTTTCTTTCTTGGAAGTCTAAATCAATGATTGTAGCACAAGTGAAAATCAACAAGACTCTTCTTTTTCAGTGTAGCCCAAGCATAACTCGATCTTGACCTGTTTAGTCATCATTTTTGGAGCATTTGCTTGCCAGTCAGTGTAGTGATGCCAATAGGCAGTGGCATCTTGTCCTGACCTCTGGTTGTAGTATGGATCACATCTTTCAAATTGGCATAGGATAATGTGCCAAAATGCCTGACTTCCACAACAATCTGTGACTTATATTCTACATCTCTGCCCTCATTACTTCTATCCTCCTTCAACTTTCTTACTAAGACCTTATTTTCTGATGCACCGTCATCACTATCATCAATATTTTCTGGAAAAGGTACAGCTTTTCCTCTCTATCTCCTATAAAACCAACCTAAGAATAATTATATAAACCTATCAACCTAAAACACAGAAAAAAAAGGCAATTATACTGCCTCTCAATACTGAACAATAGTGCAGCTATACAGAAAGAAATCTGTCCCCTAAAAGAACTTTGTCATTTATGCATAACACACAGATTTTTTTGGTTTTGAGTTATTGAATTTACAAAATGTGCACTGAAAATTACCAAAAACTTTAAACACATTTGGATGTACAATTATACATATATTTATATGTATTTCCTAGTCTAAAATGAACTCCTAACATGTGCTCATGTCTCCTTCACGTCATTGTTGCCAAAAATGTTGTATATGTTATAAGCCAATATTAAAATGGTATATATTTTTTTCTAAAGTTCAAATTCAAGTGAGCGTTAGATGATTGCAAAGACAATCAAATGTAAAAATAGAGAAAATTAGCATACACAATGCAAAATTTGGTGGACTGAAACCAAAAAATCTCTAATCTTGTTTTATAGCAAAATATAGTACCAATATATTGTGCAACCCTTTTTAAAAAAAAAAACAAATATATATTTCCATGGCTGTCTCCATGTTTGTGTGATTGTCATTCCCACATTTTAGAGATTTACATTTCCACACGTGTTTACAAGCTGGAATTCCAACTTCACTGCACAATCTGTTGCAGTTAATATTTCCTTCCAAACATAACCATTCACACACTTGGTACAAAATGTATTGACATTCACGCATCCCATAGTGCAATTCGGATAATTCTGAATAAAAAACGCTTTACCTCAGTAACAGACTCCTCAAACTACCCACAAAAAGAGGGTACACAAAGTGTACTCTCTTTCTCGCTCTTTGTACGTAGAGTTCCAAGCAGCTTTTAGATCTGCCCAATGCATATCTCTCAATTAACAGAGGCTGCAGAAAAAGTCCCATTATTGGTGGCCCTCATTGAATTCCCTTTGTTATTTATTGCTTCCTTTTCTCCCGCACCCCTAATCATACTCTTGGCTCTGATGTTGTGGATTAGCCAGGCCTATTTACCCCCTCTCTACAGAACTCAACATTACCTCACTCTCTCTTTCACCCCATTCCCATCCTCCAGCCGAAGCTCAGCCCACATGATCATGTAATCATGCGTACCTATGCAGCTAGAATACTAAACACCATGCTGAAGCCCTGCAGAGAGCTTCTGAGGCAAGATGCGCATTTTGTGTTTTGACTAGCTGCATGATTCTAGCAGAAAAATAACTGCACTTAGCAGTTGCCGCCGAATTAACTGGTGACAAATTGCTGAGCTGCGGTGCTCTCTTACTCAAAGGTATACTCTTAAGAAGAGATTGACATTAATTATTCAGATGTAGACTTAAAACGGAATGTTTGCCAGAAAAAAAAAAAAAAAAAGAAGAAAAAGAAACATGACGACTAGCTAAAAGAAAAGCAGAGCAATCGGGTACAGTAGATCTACAGTAGAACAGGCCTCCAAATTGTCAAGTTTCAAATAAATTAACATTTGTGTGCCTTATGCTTTGACAAGAATCCCTGGTCATCATTTTACTTGTTTCCACAAACACTTCTGTTTCTTAAAAATGTTTTTCTTTTGAGATAGAGAAGCTTTAGTAAGTCATAATACTGTGATTCTTATGAGAATAACCTCTGCTAGATTACGCATTTGTTTCGTTAATGTGTCAGATTTGTTAGCAGCACTCCTTTACTGTATAAGGCTCACATTCACACATGACTTGGAAACTTTATAAACTGAAGACTTCCTGATTAGGGAATTACCCCTGCTCCTCTGCCACACTTTGATGTTTCCTCATATTTTAGAACTTCAAGACTTTCAAAGGTTGAAGAAGTGGAAGAAAGAGAAACAAAGCACAGGATGTGCACAAAGGCCAGGTCAGTGTGCAGCAAGACAGTCTCTCGAATGAGAAGTCCCAGAAGTGGTGTGCCGCTTCCAAAACCATGGCCCACATATCTTGTAGCTGGGAAAGGCAAAGACCTTTATGCATCCCCACAGAACTCCTTGTAAAAATACTCAGGAAGAAATACAACGAAACTCAGTTATCCAAACTAAACAAAAAGTGTGTCATAACCTAGATGTGTCAGGTCTCACAATATACAAGGCTTATTATTCACATGAGAGCCATTGTCCGGAACTCTGTGTCAGTGGGAGAAGTCTAGCGTGCTTGAAGATAATGGTAAGACCCATGTAAGGTCAAACTATGGAAACTGTAGTGAAGGCTGGCAACAAATTTACTTTAAGGCAAGTCAGTTCACTCTGTGGCCAACTTGGCCCTGGAGCATCTAGAGGCAAAAGTACAGCTTCTACAGCTTGAACAGAGAAACACTGAAACATCCAGAACAGTTTGTCAAGATTAAAATTCGATAACAAATATCAAAGTAGATATAAAATAGGATAGTCATTGCAAAAGTAAAAAAAAAAAAAATAATAATACTGAGATGAATATGAATAAAATCATTCAGATATCGTAAGCTGTTGTGATGTGCATATCGCGATATGTACATTTGCAATATTTTGATCATTTTGATACATTGTGCAGCCCTAGATGTATGGATTCTTAAAGCCTTTATTGAAACGCCATTTCTCTCTCATTAACAAAATGGACTAAGGAATGCCTTGACACAAACAGTGCTGGGGCAGGGCCTAGACAGAGCTTTACTATAGGTTTGGTAAAACTGGAACATCTTCAAAACAGACCACCATGTCAAGTGCAGGCTATTGCTGTGTTTAAGTAATTTCGGAAAGGTATTTGTGAATTGTACACACACAAATGCCACCATAATATCATAATTACGAATAGGATTTTATTTGCGTTTCAAATTCATGAGTTTAGGTGTGAGTTGGTGAGAAAACTAGCGGGTGCAACATCTGCAATTCCCTTTCAAATTGGAAGCCAATAATCATTGGCTGACAGCACTCTATGACGTCACACATGGAGTGCCTGTGAATACAAAAGGCAGAATTTCACGTCATCAGCTGTTTTGTCTTCAGGAGCTGCTTGTTTGTATGAGTGTAAGCTAAGAGTCTATTGGAATGTGCTTTCATGGTATGAAACTCTATTCTTGCTTGATTTTCTCCTGAGGGATACAAATCTTAAAAAATCTAGCATTTGCATTGAGCGCTTTCAGCTCTTGAGGGAGTAGGGAGCACTCATGGCGATGCATTTGCAGTAAGAGGCTCTGTTATTACTCAATTCTCACTTCTCAGCATGTTTGGCTCTCAAGGGAGCTGAATGCTTTCTTTGTCTTGTACTCACTGTGGGAAGCTGCACCCATGCTTGATTTTCTCTTGAGGGATGAGAGTCAAGCATCTGTACCTCATGGTTTGGGCCCCATGGCTGACGAGACTGCTGGGTCTGACAGGAGTTTTTCCTTTTTGGGCTTCTATTGCTGTTGCTTTTAATGTCGGTACAGGAAGCTACTCTGTGGTTGCTTTCAATCTCACTGATTAATGTGACATGTTTTATTCTGAGGAACCATATGCAGAGTCTAGTGTTACTAATATCCCCGGAGGGTGGAGGGTGGTGACATAAGTCAATGCCACAAAGCACATGTGCATTGGTCATTCTATGGTTGCTATAGTTGCCACAAAGGGGCATCTGTAATAAGAAAAAAGGAAAATCTTACTCCTCAATTGTTTGATCTCACACTCTGACCTCTTCTGTCTGCCGGCCGGTCGCAGAGAACTTTTTAGAGCTGGGCTCTCAGTCACCAACTTTCAGGAGATATATCCCTCTCTGGGGGTCTGTTAATGCAGGGTGAGCAAAGTTATGTAGGGCAGTATAGTTTTCCTCTACCTCGTTTACCTCCCTCCCCTACTATGATTGGGTTTTGAAGTAGGGATGTATGCTCCCCTTTGAATGGATAATTTGATGGGTGCTCTACTGCTTTACTGGTTCGATGATGCTAATAAGTTGAGGGAGTTCACCTATGAGGTGTCCCTCCAGATACATACTATGATCTAGTGCTAAAAGAAAAAGATGAAGTGCTAGCTATAGCAGATCTCATGTAGAGTGCCTTGACATAAGGCAGGCTATGAGTTTCTCTCTCCTAGTTACATTGGGGTCTTTAAGTAGCACCTAGGCTTCCCGGTGGCTTCCATGGGGTTTATAGCCTGGGTGATGAGTTATTGGGCAAACTGCATTATGTCCTGTTCTCGTTTTCCTTTCTTTCCTGAGTAAGGGTGTATGCTCCCCCTTGAATGGGTTGGAAATTACTCTATGGACTACCCAGAGGTGCTAATTTCTGATGTTTTTAGCACGTTGCACTCTAACAGCCTTGTCAAATTCTGGTGAGATTTGCCTGACATAGCTGAGGTATTCTGAAGATGGGTATTTTCCCCTTAGGCCAAATAGGGCTGAGGCCTATCCCGTAAGGGAGGGAGGAAGATGTAACACCTGGGACTTCCCTTGCTGTATAGCTTAGAAGCTTGGGGATCTTTCCTAGTAAATTGTCTTAGGGAGGAATGCCACTATATGAGTCATATGGGGTGTGCCAATGAGGTTAGAACACTTCTGACTCCAACTGAGTAGTCCATAGAGTCATTTTATGCTATGCCCACTATGTTTGTGCATATTCAGTCAAGCATTCACTCAGCATGGCATATGGGTATTGGTTCTCCATAGTGTCAATACCAAGACACAGCATTGAAGTTCCATGTCGAAAGGGAATGCCTCAGGTTGGGTATGCAAACTGTTCCCTTGAGAAGGGGAGTGATGCTGCATCTAGTTGCCATACCTTAGGCCTGCCTGTGCATCTCCTTCGGACAAAAGAGTTGATGGCTTGTAACTTAGGTGCCCTTTTATACTCAAGGGTGCTCCGCATTTGACGTCATGGACTGCTGTATGGCAATTATTATTGGCTTTTGTTTTTGTTGCCTCAGACACTGGTCACATTGATGCCATTGCCCATATTGTCAGTACCAATACACAGCGTCTCGTTCCCCTTCTCAAGGAAACAGGTCGCATAAGCTGCCAGAGATGTTTACAGTAAATTTGGAAAATGTATGAAATTATATATTTTTGAACTTACAATAAAACCACACATTATGTCACCTGTCTAAGAAAAGCCTTTAACAATGATATAGCAAAAATAAATAAATAAATAAATAAATAAAAATACAAAAATAACAAAGACTCACAAAATCCTGTGAACCAGTGTTCCTCTTATCTGGCCCTGGAGGTCCACTGCCCTGTAGAATTTTGCTCCAACCTTAATCAAAGACACCTGCAGAATCTAATCAAGAATTAGATCTAATCTAGAAAATTACAGGTAGCTGACTTTGTTCAGGGTTTGAGTTAAAAAAGTGTAGTCGCTTTCCAGAGCCTTGCTGTAAACTAAAGGCTGGTTCACACGATTTGGTCGTCTGAGACAAATTTTGCAAATCCTAAAAGATTCCTATAATCCTAGCCTAAAATCTGTAGTCTAGACAGCCGGTTAATGGACATTTCCATCAAATTTTACCTCCAATGAAATTCTGGCAGTGTCAGAAGATTTGGCGCACAGTCCTCCAGTGTGACTTCTCCTACGACGAATGTCAAAATGTCTTTGTTTGTCAAGATAAGCCGTGATCAAAATTAATGATAGAGATGTTTTTGTTAGCGTTTTCATGCACGCGTCCGTTTTTAACGCGTCTTGACTGTCGTACAGTCTGACAAATGACAGCTGAGATTCCACAGTGTGACATGAGGATTATGTTCGTACAGTTTGACAAGCAACCATCGTAAAGGACTATTATAAATCGCACAGCGTGCACCCGGCTTGATAGACTCAGTCTTAAGATTTTGTCTAAAGCACTACTGGCCAACACTGAGCGATATATAACATAGTACAAGATAGTAAGCAAGTAAACAAACTATCAATAAGGCAATTGTCTCTTTTAACTGACAGGTGGGACTCCTACTGCTGCCGTGTTTAGCGTTATAATCGTTCACATTAATTTTTCTACAGGTGGTGGATTTCCTCCTCTTCAAGCGGTCTCTTCTGGCAATCACAAGCCGGGGTAAAAGGTCAACTGCCAGTCATGGTAAATCTCTAGCCTGATCAACTCAGTGACCACAGCAAGGTGAAGATTCCCAATATCTGGTTTGATTATTAACTCCACTGCTCTGAAGGGAACTATATACAGCCACAGGGTACAATTATATTGGATTGGGGGTGAGCGCTGCAGATGCGAACCTTTGTGATGGATGTGGTGGGTGAATGAAGTTTGTCATTGACTGATAAAAGCTAATAAACATCAACACAGCAGTTAGAGGGAAATACATTAGCCATACGGTTACAAAACATTCATTACTCTGTGATTGAGGGAAAATCAGGAGCTCGGTTTCATAATGAGATTAGCGAGAGACTGTTAACCTTTAAAGTGTCTTATATTATACAATACAATGCTTTCCTATATATTAAAAATGTCTGTGTATGATATGCAATCATTTCCCTTAATGATCATATCCATTATCCCCTGGTGTTCCCACCAGTGAACCCTCAGAGATCTGAGATGAAAATAGATGCAAGCTTGCACAAAAAAATAAAAACACTCACATCAATACAAGAAAAAAAAAAACTTCTTTGTAATCCACTGTGGCGAAAAAAGCTGGATGTGTTTATTCTGAGTGTTTGATGTGAAACCATAAGACATGTCGTTTTGTTTTGCAGAGGCGGTGGTGCTCATGGGATATGGCAGCTGCAGTGCCAGAGGCCTCTCCCCAGAACAGCATGCATCTTGTGTGTAAAGCTTACCAGAACATTACTTGAAACATCCATGCAAGGAAAAGGGTGCATTCAATATCCGTAACTTTTATTCAAAGGCGTGAGCTTGTAAGCAGTGTTTGGTAGGCTAATTATTTGAAGGTAGAAGGTTCACAGATCATAAGGATTGATATGAAACCCATTCAAAAGCAACCACCTAGCCAATTTTTCTGCATCCAAACCAGGATGTTTACTAAATCACTATATTGTAATGAATATTTTAATATCTTAGTGTTTCTTCAACCTTTATGATACCAGATTTCAAGTTTTTTTTTTTCATCTTTATATAAAGGTCACATTTAAACTTTTCTTATTTTTTTACTCTTCTTATTTTTGCTACTTGTCAAATTGCTTGTACTGAAATGTATAAATGTTATTGTTTTTCCCTTGTCCCAGACCATAAGTCTTAAAGTATCATAAAACATTTATTATTTTACAAAACTTGAAACATGATGTGTGAAGTAAACAAAGAAAAATAAAGGTAAATATCACAGAACCGAATGTTTTATTGTGCACCTTTTCTACATTTTGCAAAAAGTGTGAAAATATTATTTAATTTAAACTAATTGAATAATTAATACATTGTAAATTGTCATATTTTGTTTTGGCCATTCATTTACACGACAACAGTATTTTGAGGGCCTGAAAACACAAACTTTTGAAAAAGGGTTTCAAAGTGCAAGTTTTTAAAAATGATACCGTTATCATCGTGTAAACAGCAAAAATGCGGAACTGTGAAAACGGTGACGGCACGCACATGCGTAATACGTGTTTAGTCTATAGGTATGCGCGTTTGGCACGAGTGCTCTGTAAAGAATGCGTATGTGCACTTTCTTTACAAAGTGACATCGCCATCTACTGACCTGGCATGCATAATACAGCGTTTTTAGTCGTTTTTGCAGATCCATGTGAACGGGGATCTTTTTGACAGCGTTGTCATCTATACAAAGAAAAAAACTATTCTTTTTTTTGCATCACCTATATAGCACGCTTGCACTCTGTAATCACACACACCTGCACCTTATCATCTGCTCGTTTGGACTGCCATTTAAGCAGCACTTAGTCACACATAGGCTTGTTTGTGTTAGTTTTGAAGGATTACAGACTCACTTTCTCATTTATGTTTCGTTCCAGAAGGATTTACCTGTGTTTGCTTCTCTTGTATTGTTTTAACTCCTGGACTATCAAAGCTTTAACTCTTACCTGAAGTCTTATTCCTGTCTTAGTTATCCTGCTTCTTGTGTTAATTCCCAGAAGTAATCCTTTGTTTTGTGGACCTTTTTGAAGTACTTACCTGTTTTCTTGTCTATATGCTCACACAAACTGTTCCTCCAGAGTATCTCTACATTCATATTTAAGTTTAAAAGACTGTGTGTACTGCCTATATACGTACCTGCATACTCTTGAAATCCTCAGCAGCATTGTCGTCCAGTTTTGCAATAAACTCCCGCTTCTGGGTTAATCTCCAATTCCTTTAGTAATGTGACGTTACATGCATTTATAATGATTACAGAATGTTATGAACCACATATGAGATGCGGTGCTCATTTATTAGGGGTTCAAGTGTATAGTGCTCTAAGGGCCACCAAAATGTTTGAAGTGGGCAGAGCCACTTTTACTATAATGGCTATAACTCGTGAACCGAAGGAGATATTTTCACCCAACTTGGCACACATACGTAAGAGCTCATTCTGTGGTCGCGTGAAAAAGGGCATGGCGACTGGCCACTTGGTGGTGCTATAACATGGAAAAAATTAAAAATGGTTATAACTATGTAACCCTAAATCTGATTGACTTGAAAATTGGCATGCAGTGTCCTTGTCCAAGGTGCCAAACTTGTGTTTGCGGACATTCACGTATCTCAACAAACGCGGCCAGTGGTGGCCTATGAATTTTGAGTAGCTATCAGACAAGGTTAATGGAGGCCAATCGGAATGAAGTCCTAGAGGCCTGTGAGAAATTCAAAATAAATCGGCCACCGGAGGGAGTCAATCACCGCCACTGTCAATCGAATCGTTCATTAAATATTGGAGATTATTTCTAAAACCAACTTTTGCGAACTCTAGGTCAATAATTATAAAAAAAAAAAAAAAAATTAACTTTGACCTTGGAGAGCTATAGCAAGGTCATTTAGAAAATAGATGTGGTCCACCCAAAAGCCTATTATTCGAAAGGTGCTTCTCAATATCCCCCCTTGTTTCCTCGTTCCTCCATCCTCCAATCAAGCTCAGCCATCTTGTAGGACATCTCAATTCTCTAATTGCACTGCAAGGAGGTGAGAAACGAGGAGTGAGGAAGCTTTCTGAGGAGTCATGAGCGAGGATTCACAGGTGAATCCTTTGCGGAAGTCTTTCTCGTCGAGACACCTGACGCACGTATACATTCTCCTCCCCCTTCACATCTGTCACAATAATTTAAATGTATTCTTTACTTTTGCAGTTTAAATAAACTTTACATCTCACATATTTCAATGGGACATCTTGCATTATTAATATTTATTATGATTTTTTTTTTTTTAATAACCAAACTTTAACAACATGAGGGCAGATCCCTCGAGCACAGCTGATGAGGCTTTGAAGTGATGCTCGAGTGATCAAGAACATTCCGATATACAAATTACATTTCCTTCGATTCCTCCGTCCTCATTTTCTTTCCTTGCATCCTCTCCTCACATCCTACAGGGGTGGAGTGGAGACGCGAGGAAAGGAAACGAGGATGCACAAATAAGAAATGAGAAGCACCCTAAATGTTAAACTCAGAACTTTACATCATTAGGTGAGCATATGCAGCACATGATTCTAAAGAAGCATGGAAACTTTTATGGACATCGGACAACTTTAGCTGGTACGAAAGTCATAAAAGCTTTAAAAACCATGTATTTCCTTAGGAAACTGCCTGTATTGGCTGTAAATGGTCTTTTCCATCTATGATCAAAGTGATTACATGTTTGCTAAATAAAAGCTGGAAGGCCTTAAAGCGCTTAAACCCCGATAATCGTTGCTTGCAGCTATATTTATTTTTGTTATTTTTTGTTGTTGCTGTTGCTGTTGTTTCAAGATTTCTCATGTGATGTATGTACATACCCAGTTGGACATTGTAGTAGACAATTTAATCTGAGAGTGTGAATAGTGTGTTAGAGTAAAAATCCACAGGGCCAAAAGTGCTCGTAGTAAAAGTTTTGCCCAACTTTGTCAAACAGGCCTCTCTCGTGTTCACAGTTGTTTTAAAATATATAAACTTGAGGGTTGGCTTCCAGAGTATATTTCTTATCTTTCATAGTGTTTCTCCAAGTGTGGTAGAGAGTTTTAATGAAACCCAAACAAAGGCTACGGTTGAGAGATTTGTTTTCATAGCCTGACCTCATTTAGCTTTCTTGCAGGCAGACCTAGCTTGCAAGTTAATCATAAATCATTTTTGTTTTGTTTGTCAGGAAAAAATATACATCAAACGGATAAGCATCCGCATTGTGTTTTTGACCGAATAGGCTCAGGATTTAAATTTTATCAAGACATATCCTTGGGCAACTCTGAAAACGTTAAAATATGTGCCAAAATTTTGGCAAGCACAAGCATACAAACAAAAATATGCGATATCATCTAAAATAAAAAAGAGGAAATCTTTATCCCCCACGTTTAAACCGTGAATGGTGGAACCTCTGGCAAAATAAAGTCATCAACTTTGTGTGACCAAGTGCTCCATCATTGAACCATTGCTCAGAAAGGATAATTTACAGGGATAATGTGGTCAATAAATCAATGCAAGCAATCTTTAAAATACTCCTACAGCCTGGTGCCATCTCAATAATCAGACCTGTTCAATCAATTCCGTTGTTTAGTTAACACTAATCACATTTTGCTATGTTCTTGCAGGCAAAGCTAAAGGATTTTGCTGTTACACACTCTCTTGAACAATCCTAGTAGTCGAAAACAATGCTTAGTTCACTTCAGAATTAAAATTTTCTCATAATTCACTCACCCCCATGTACGGAAGAGGATTAGGGCCAAGCAATAATAAAAAAATAAAACCATCTCGGGATTAAAGTTGTTAAATTTAGAGAAAAAACTCATTAAATTTCGAGAAAAAAAGTCGAGATAAAATGTTGAGAATAAATTCGTTAAATTACGAGAAAAAAATCGTTAAATTACAAGAACAAATTTGTTAAATTACGAATTTGTTCTCATAATTTAACGACTTTTTTCTTGTAATTTAATTACTTTATTCTCATAATTTAACAAATTTGTTCTCGTAATTTAACGACTTTTTTCTCGTAATTTAATGAGTTTATTCTCAACATTTTATCTCGACTTTTTTCTTGAAATTTAACAACATTTTTCTCATAATTTAACGAATTTGTTCTCGTAATTTAACGACTTTTTTCTCGTAATTTAATGAGTTTATTCTCAACATTTTATTTAGACTTTTTTCTTGAAATTTAACAAGTTTTTTCTCGAAATTTAACAACTTTAATCTCGAGATGGTTATTATTGCTTGGCCCTAATCCTCTTCCGTACCCATGTCACTTAAGATGTGTCTTTCTTTCTTTCTTTCTTTCTTTCTTTCTTTCTTTCTTTCTTTCTTTCTTTCTTCAGTTGAAAAGAAATTAAGGTTTTTGAGGAAAACATTCCAGGATTTTTCTTCACTTCACTGGGGTTCAACGGGTTGAAGGTCCAAATGTCAGTTTCAGTGCAGCTTCAAAGAGCTCTACATGATCCCAAATGAGGAATAAGAGTCTTATTTAGAGAAATGATCGGCCATTTTCTAAAAAAAATACAAATTTATATACTTTTTAACCACAAATGCTCATCTTGCACTGCTCTGTGATTCACGTTGGAAAGGTCACGTGTGATGTAGGCGGAAGCAAGTGCAAGACGAGCATTTGTAGTTAAAGTATATAAATTTGTATTATTTTTTAGAAAACGGCCAATCGTTTCTCCATCAAATATACCGACAAGCATTTATGATAACTAAAATAATGTAATTTCTTTTGAAACTTGTAAGTAATATATTTAAATATATGTGTAATTACTCATTATATACATTATATTATAGATTAATTTTAAATGTAAAACTGAAAAACACACTTATGTTCAAATTATAATCACATAATTTTACATGTGTAGTATGTTAGTCAACACATCAAAATAAGTGTACTTTAAAGAAGAACAAAATATTTTTAAAACAATGATTTAATACATTAAAACTTTTAATTTGAAATGATACAAAGTGTACTTTTTAAAAGTGTACTTAGTCATGAACGTGTTTTATGGAATTCAGCTTTTGTTACCGCAGCAGTAGTTCACCAAAAACCCATGAGGCGTTTTGAATGGAGAGAGAGTGGAAATGGATCTGTAATTGTATTATATAGGCAAGTTGAGCTGCTGTATTATTGATGTTCAATGCTAAAGCTGAGGAAAACCTTCTATAAAATACATGGAAAAGATAAACATCCAAATGTAGCTTTAAAAAGTGGTTGCTGAAAAGCATTTAGTGCAAAGTGAGTATGAAACTGTGAAATTCCAACATTTCTGTAATTTATCATACTCAGATATTTATTTATTATTCACTTGGTAGTCCAAGAATAAAAACATTTACATGTTTCCCTCATTTACAAAAAAAAAAAAAAAAGATAAACATGCTTCAGTGCTATAACTATATGAAAGTAAATTATTGCAAGGTGTTGCCTGTAATTATGGGTCTCGCTAGAGGAGATATTAAAAAAAAAAAAAAAAAAAAAAAAAATCATATCTAAGCTGTGCACAGCTCAATAGTCTACAGGGGCAGCCGAGAAGCAATGAATGTGCTTTATACAATGCACATACCCTTCAGAAAATACTTACAGTAACACCTCTGAGGCTGCGGTGAGAATGTTCAGACTTCATCGCCCTCATCTATTTATTTTTTCTCTCTCTTCAGCAATGTTTTCTTCAGTCCGCACCGCTCACCCCCTTTGGCGCTTGGCATCAGCTCTGTCACAAATTTGAGAGAGACCTTGTCTAGCTGGTGGTCTGGTTGCTTTGTCAAATAATCAGCCCTCTGGGATTGCACGGGATCTCAGAGAAAGGGCTTTGGGGCCTCAGGGATTTCTCACCCCAGGTCTCGCCTCCATCCCTTCGGTCTTTAAAGGTCTCCCCTCTCTTTTTCTACCATCTCAGCCATTTCCCTCTCAAGGATATCCTTGTTCCTCATGTCCCCACAGGGCTGCTCTTGTTATATCCATTACCCTTTTATTCACTCTACCTACCAGGAGCAACCCACCCACATTATTCCCATCTTAACCACTCATTTTCTGCTTTCCTTTCCTGCAGGCCAGTCTTGTGCTTTTTGGAATGGATTTGTTTCCTAAACGTTGTTTGAGTTATCAGGAGTGCCTGCAGGATTTCATCTGAAGGTACGCACGGCGGAGAAAAGACTAAAAAGTTCAAAAATGTAATATATGCTTGTGTTAAAAATTCAACTCTGAGAGAAGTTTTCTTGAGAATGTCTAGCATTCATGTAACTATTACGCACTTCTAAAAGACTTGAGGCTCTTCTGACTAAACGATCAGTGAGGGCAACGAAGGTGTCTTTTTAAACACTTAGTCTCATAAGAAAACAACTGAAAAAGCGCTGGTGGGAACAAACATGCTTTCACTGTAAATGTCTGCTTATTCACATTCTAATAATAGACAGGTAACACAGCACTGTTTTACATGGTTGAAACGATCATAATAAAAGCATTTGAGTGTGTTGAAAGTTACGTTATAACGTTACTCTCTGCGTTCGCTCAGTGGTTGCTATGAGAGACTTGTTGCACTTTGGAGCCTAGATCGATATTAGCAAAACGAAGGAGATCGAAGGTAGAACGAATATGACGTAATTGACAAGCAAAGCAATGACACGGTCTGTGTCCTGGTTAAAACTGCTGATTTACCTGGATTTAAACATTGTTGTAAACAAAATGTATAACATTGTTCTAGTGGTTTTTGGATATGTTAATCTAAAAATCTTACATATTATGCATTTAAGTATCTCGTTAGGTCTACTGTCTGTTTTACTGACTAAGAAACCACTTCGTTTGAATTAGTGAGAGAGCTGTCCAAACTAATGCAAATCGATTCATACCATTTTGCAAACCCATTTGGCCAATTCACAGAAAAGAAAGAACTGACTCAAAAGAATGAATAATTCACGAATGATTGGCATCACTAGTTCGGTCATCAGAAATATGGAACACACATAACTCCTTTAAAAAAATTGCAAGGAGAACATTTCTCAGGTCAGTTTTAGTGCTTATGGTGCAGCTGCAGGCGCCACTGTGAGTTAATGTTGGATGCCTGTTATTTCATGATTGGGTATTAGGTTGTTATTTATGTTTGGATTAGGTTGTTATTTAACCCTATTTGGACTAGTTTTCCATATATATATATATATATATATATATGAATGAATAAATAAATAAATAAATAAATAAATACAACCCAAATTCTGGAAACGTTGGGACGTTTTTTAAATTTCAATAAAATGGAAACTAACTTTCAAATCACATGAACCAATAATTTATTCACAATAGACTATAGATAACATAACAAATGTTTAAACTGAGAAATTTTACAATTTTATGCAAAAAATGAGCTCATTTCAAATTTGATGCCTGCTACAGGTCTCAAAGTTGGGACAGGTGTGTGTTTACCATGGTGTAGCATCTCTTCTTTTCAAAACAGTTTGGAGACGTCTTGGCATCAAGGTTATGAGTTTCTGGAGTTTTGGTGGTAGAATTTGGTTCCATTCTTGCCTGATATAGGTTTCAGGATGATGAAGATTTTGTGGTTGTCTTTGACATTTTTTTTTCTGTAGGTGAAAGATCTGGACTGCAGACAGGCCAGTTCAGCACCCCGACTCTTCTACAATGAAGCCATGCTGTTGTAATAGCTGCAGTATGTGGTTTTGCATTGTCCTGCTGAAATACACAAGGCCTTACCTGAAATAGACGTCATCTGGAAACCTTTATATACCTTTCAACATTCATAGTACCTTCCAAAACATGCAAGCAGCCCATACCGTATGCAATTATGCACCCCCATACCATCAGAGATGCTGGCTTTTGAACTAAACGCTGATAACATGCTGGAAGGTCTCCCTCCTCTTTAGCCCGGAGGATATGGCGTATGTGATTTCCAACAAGAATGTCAAATTTGGACTCATCTGACCATAGAACACTTATCCACTTTGAAATAGTCCATTTTAAATGAGCCTTGGTCCACAGGACACAACAGCGCTTCTGGACCATGCTCACATATGGCTTTCTTTTTGCATGATAAAGCTTTAGTTGGCATCTGCAGATGGCACGGCGGATTGTGTTTACCAAAAGTGGTTTCTAGAAGTATTCTTGGGCCCATTTAGTAATGTCATTGACACAATCATGCCGATGAGTGATGCAGTGTCTTCTGAGGGCCAGAAGACCACGGGCATCCAATAAAGGTCTTCAGCCTTGTCCCTTATGAATACAGAGATTTCTCCAGTTTCTCTGAATCTTTTGATGATGTTATGCACTGTAGATGATGAGATTTGCAAAGGCTTTGCAATTTGACGTTGAGGAACATTGTTTTTAAAGTATTCCACAATTTCCTTTTTATGCACTCTTTCACAGCTCTGCCCATCTTTACTTCTGAGAGACTCTGCCTCTCTAAGACATCCCTTTTATAGCTAATCATGTTACAGACCTGATATCAATTAGCTTAATTAGTTGCTAGATGTTCTCCCAGCTGAATCTTTTCAAAATGTCTTGCTTTTCAGCCATTTGTTGCGACTGTGCCAACTTTTTTTAGATCTGTAGCAGGCATCAAATTTGAAATGAGCTCGTTTAGTGGATAAAAATGTAAAATTTCTCTGTTTAAACATTTGTTATGTTATCTTTGTTCTATAGTGAATAACATATTGGCTCATGTGATTTGAAAGTCTTTTAGTTTTCATTTGACTGAAATTTATATATATTATATATTTATATATATATGATGACAATTCCCTGAAGATTTTTAGCATGGTATTGGATATGACAATCATTGCTGTTGTTGTAGATTACAGTACATGTACAGGGACTTGCTACTGCCAGTACAAACACTGATATGCTGCTGTGAGCATGTAAGACATACTGCTTCAGCATAAATAGCATATTTAAAATTACATGTAGCAGATCTATGCAGGTGGAGTTGGGGAAGGTAGAGGGTATCAGAGGAACTCTGAAGCACACTGCAAACTGCTATAGCATGGATATCAAAACTCAGTTATAAACACACTCTGATGTCTAAATCTTATCTAAAGTAATTTTTGCTTATTAGTATAGTTGAATTGGATCATTGAAGGTCAGCAGCAAAGACATTAAATACATAAAGGCCTTGTTTCACAGACAGGGTTAAGCCTATACCAGGATTAGGCCTAGTTTAATTAGGGTATTTAAGTAGCTTTTATAAATGTTCACTAGAAAAAAGCATTACTGGTGTTCATCTTGAGACAAAACAATGGCTCTGACATATTTTAAGATATGTCAGTGCAAGCTGCTTTCAGTTAAAACAGCTCAAACATGCATTTTAGTTTAGGACTAGCTTTAGTCCTGTCTGTGAAACCGGGGGAAAGTATATTTGTGTAATTTAATATAGTTAAGTATTAAAGGTTTGCGTACAATTCTGAGATTGCCTTTCACTCTTTTTATTCATTTTGAGGAATACTGAATGTTTTCGTGGAAGTGAGATGAATAAATAAATGTTCACATTTAGAACTACAATAACCATCATGTTCACATTTAGTCTAGGACTAGGTCGCACATGCGCAATTAATTTTTTTGCAGTAATTAGTTTATCCACAAGGTGGCAACCGTGCTCTGGGGGCATTGATTCACAATGTAATACAAAAAACCTGCATTAACAGAACAGACTGGAACACATGCAAGCTACAGTGACAATGGAGGCCTACATAGACGAGAGATTGTGTGAAAAGGTTAGAAAGTACCCTCATTTGTACAACTCTAGCATGAAAGAATACAAAGATAGTTACATGGGTTGTAACTCGTAGCGAGAGATTGTTCAAAACTGTCAAATGAAGTATACTTTCTAAGGCTGTGCGTTCGACTGTTTGAGTACACTAGCGTACGGGTAAAAAAGTGAAGTATACCCAGGGCTTTAGCATTATGTTTACACAGCGCACACAACCCCTCTGCACTTTATTTCTCTAAACATGGGGACAGGAGAGCTGTCAGTCAATAAATGTGAAAAAGTAACTTAGATATTTTGTTGTAAATTGAAAAAGTAATGCGTTATTTTACTAGTTAATTGAAAAAGTAATCTGATTACGTAACTCAAGTTACTTGTAATGCATTACCCCAGCACTGCAGGTGTGTGTGTTGGAACAGAGTTGGAACCAAACTCTGTAGGACAGTGGCCCTCCAGGAACTGATGCTGTATCCTAATTTGCATAATATCCATCCTAAATAGTATCTGATATTAGAATTATTGTGTCCCAAATCATAGTATGCTGAAATGAGTATCCCAAAGATACCCAGATGGTCTACTTTTTTTCCGGTTAGAATCTGAAGTGCAGATCCGTAACGGCTAATATCGCCCACAACCAATTGCGCTTTGGATAAGGATTCGATTAGAACTACAAAAAACTACAAACATGGCGAATGTGTGAGAACGATTGATAGAGGTTTAGATAAAGGGGTTTGAGTGATTAATAATCAGTATCTAACCTGACGAAAAAATATTTATTCAATGTTATCCACATTATATTTCATCTGCAACAGCACTGTGAACTTTTCTAATGATATGTTTGGTCATTAACTTTTAAATGCATCATTATGCAAATTGCAAACACACGAGGAGGGTTCTCTGCATGAAAGACCCACGACTGCCAGATTAACGTGCTACTTCATTTCTCTCAGAAACAATAGGAAATTAAATTAAATTGAATGTGGAGGATTTTAACTGTGACAAGATGATTGACAGGGCAGTTTAAACGGTGACAGGATGCACGTAACTAAGCGGCAGAGCTGTTCGTTAAAGACGCAGTTAATACGTCCCAAAGCCTACTCTTCTGCTACACACAAGTACATAGTTTTAGGGCATAGTATAAGTAGGCGAATTGGGACGCAGTTTTGCACCTCTATGCTATAGTAAATGCTAACCAGCTATTTAAATGTTGAGCAGTGAGCTCTTTTGGCTGCATAGAGTCTCAAGTTAAATATATATTCTATGTATGTCTATATATGTAAGGTTTTAAAAAATCATGCAGAGCTTTAACTTTAACACATTAAATTAAATGTTGTTTAGAAAATGGAACCCATCTGAAACGTATACACTAAAAACTCCTGGGTCAAAAATAACCCATAATTTTAACCCAACACAAATAACCCAGAAAATGGGTTAAAGAAATAACCCAGGAGTTTTTAGAGTGTATAGGGATCTATTGTTATTTTTATCATGTAGGCACTACAGAAGGTCATGTGCTTTTGGATTTGCATACGGTATTATATACATAATTAAGGGAAATCATTTATTAGTATGGGGGTCTTAGGTGATGCTGCTACTAAAATGGCCATTTCGAGCAGTTTGTGACTCTCCTTATTGATTAATTTCATGTTTCACTTTTTAATGGGATGCCAGCAGGCAGTATTTGAACAACTAACTGTTATTTGACCCAGAATGTTAGCAAAAAGGTCTAAATCCATAATGAAGACGCACCAGGCAGTCAGAAGCATCGCGCACAGCAAGAGAATTAGCATTATGGTATTCAACAAAGGTCAAAATAAATGAGGGGATGCCCTGTGAAAATTCAATCTGCAATTACGGACATTCAAATCTCAAAGGACGCACAAGTTAGGAAGTTAGGTATTTGCCTCATAATTTCTATAGAGCTTGAGAGAAAAAACAAACAAACAAACAGATGTGTTCAGTTCGGATGGGATTAAAAAGTATGTCTGTGAACATCTATATGTCTGTCTGAGTTTTCAGTGCTCGGTCCCTCTGCATGGTTAAGCAGATAACCTCTTATCGAGCACACTGAGGGATGGCCCTTCTGTCTGGCACCTCTGCATGAAGTGCTGGCTAGAAGATTACAGAGAGCCTAAATTGGCCCGCAGGCTTCAATCTCCCCCTAAAGCCCAACTAAAAAAAAAATTAGAAAAAATTGTCGTACTGACTTTAGGACCATGTGGACAAGAGCGAGTATGTGAAGAGCAAGGAGCAAAACCAGAGTGATGGATGCCTTGTCTTACAGAGGACGGATATTTGAGACACCCTGGAGGAGATGAGTGGTACTGCAGCAGAATTAGACGTTCGTCTGTTGCTATACATAGAGAAATGCTCACTGATGTGTCAATGATAAACCCATGGGGCTCATTCGTGTGATTGTATATTTCTAACCTTATTTGAGGTCTAACTGTTATGCAAAATTGCTTAACTGAATTGCTGAATTGCTTTTTAACTGCAGCAAATGCTGTCTTTTTTTCAGTGAAAATATCAAAACATCCTTAAAACAAGAACATTTGAAAGTATGAATTAGATTTGCCACTTATGCCAACACAACGAATTTGATTTCTGTAGCAGAAGATTGCAGAGGCACGACAGTAAGACAGTATAATAAAATAGCATATGTACACAAAGGCACAAATACAAGATAACATTTACAGAAAGGGTATGTGGTATATATATGGATTTACATAAGAATTAAAAGCATAAGCTGGGATGACCTTAACAGGACAAGTGGTTTAGAAAATAAATGGATAGTTGGATAAAAGATGGATAAAAATTGAAGTATTTGATATTGCCCAATGAATCATAGAATTATTAATATTATATTATAGTTAGCTAGTTTGCTAGTTAGTTAATTAACCAGGGTTGCATTATAAAACATTATTTAACTACATTAGTTAATGAACTAATAAAATTAACATATATATATATATATATATATATATATATATATATATATATATATATATATATATATATATATTTTTTTTTTTTTTTTTTTTTTTTTTTTTTAAATAACAATAAACAGCTGTAATTATTTTATTAATTAACATTAACAAAGATGAATAAATACTGTAGCAAATCAATTGCTCATCATTAGTTGATTTTAGTTAACATATTAACTAAACTTAACTAATAGGACCTTACTGTAAAGTGTTACCAAATAATAATAATGATAATAATAATAATAATAATAAATGCATTAATAAACTGATTCTGGACCAGTTCTGGTGATTAGCCTTCAAATCAAAACAACACTGTCAAATCCCACATGATCTAAACCGCTAACAACACACTGGGCTGTCAGACAGGAAACTGGTCAGCAGGTGGCAGTGTTCAGGCACGTTGAAGTTCGACAAAGAGAGAGAGAGGGCATGACAGGCACAGAAGGAGAAGGAGGCGCTGTCGTTTGTTCATGCTGAGGGGGGAGATGGGAAAGTAGAGCACCCACATCAGGACGATCATTATATCTCCAGGCGTCTGGCGTGCAGAGAGATGTCCACCATAAATCAGACAGCGAAATAGGGCCAGCGCTCACCCAGACCCCCATGGGAGGATAAATTATTTTGCATTTTACATGAATGAGGCGCGACTGTCTTTAACCATTCTAATTGGATCACAGTGGCTTATTAGTTTATGAGTAAAGAGCATCAGGTAATTAAGCTTACTACTTAAAGGCATCCAATAACTAGTTAATTCCTCTGACAAAGGTAAATCCAGACTGACACAGTAACATTGACTCAACCAGTGGCATCAGATTATTATTTGAAAACAATTATTTTTGTGATTCCACTTGGTAAGGCTAGTGGCGCAGAAATTACACACTTCATCTTTAAAACAGAATGAATGAACGAATGAATCCAATAACTTAATTCTTATAATTTAGTTAAGTACTAATGAATCAATCTGATTGGCTAGATACATTATCTGGGACGGATCTATGGGTGAGATTGACAGTTTACCCACCCTGTCAGATCCAGGGAAATTCATTCTTTTTTTAATAATTCAATTTTCTAATGTTTAACAATTCTTTAATAATTTTTTAAAATGTGATTTGTTTTGTCATGCATTAGAACTCTATCCTAATATTAAAAAGAATATGCTAAGTTGTCTCTTCAGTTACGTCACGGCAGTAGTAATGTTACGTTCTTCTTTTCGTCAATATCCGAATTCCAACTTTCATGTTATTACAAAAATCGCTAAACCACTATCTATGACTTAAGAATGAAAGACGTCTACAGAAAGATGACCGGAGAGCGTAATAACTTGACATTTTTCTTTTGAAAGAGAACTAACAGACACTTAGAATTACGACGATATTACTAACATCTAAAGCCCAACGTATTCTCTCTTTTTTTTTTTTTGAGGGTCAGTGTACAGTGTGCAATGCGAATTTCGCCATCAGAAGTGTACACGCACCACCAGATTTTTTTAAACGGCACCTACTTTGTATGCGCAGGTTGCACATGCATATTTATTTATTTTTTGCAGTAATTAGTGGCGACCATGCCCTGGTGGCGTCGATTCACAAGGTAGTTAAAGAAAAACTGCATAAACAGAACTGACCGGAACACATGCAAGCTACAGCAACAATGGAGGCCTACATAGATGAAAGATTGTGCAAAAAGGTTAGAAAGTACCCTCGTTTGTACTTGTTTAGAACAGACATCAGCCATACTAGGTAAGCTATGGGTAGATTTTTAGTGTAGCCAGTCCTGGCATGGTTATGCAATTTTTGCATTTAATATTTGTAAGCAAGGGGTTTTCTGAAATGTACATAAGCTACTGTATTAGCAATGGCAGGTTGTCGATACAGGATTCAGACATTGTGATTTCTCTTCGCAATATAGTTCTGCCTCTCTCTTTCCTGCCTTGTTTTTATTTTCAGCGCTAAAGGTGATGTATGTAGTTTCTGCGACACTAGTGGCACCTAGCAGAAATTCAAAAATCAACTAACCTTGCAAATGGCATTTCCATGCATCGCGCATGAGCCTCTCCCAACTCAAACATCATAACCACAGCTCATACGGGGGCTTGAGAAAGCATGTCTAAACAAATAGAAGTAGACTATATTAAAAAACAATAAAAGGTCCAAAATATGAGGAATACTTTTAGCTGTGTTGCTATGTGTCATGAGTAAGTGTAACTCCTCCTATTCGAACCATCTGCTCTAAGCGGGACTCGAACCTGGGTCCGCCAGTATGGGAGTTGGGCGCACTAACAAAGAGGCTAAAGACCAAAGTCTCTAGAGTGCCTCTTTAGATCAGGGGAGTGAGGCTTACACACACAGCTCTTACCGGCCTACGTCCATTACACTCGCCTCCTAAACCTCACTCCCATCCGGGTCATGGCACCAATGTAACCCCTCCTGTTCGAAATGCCTACTCTAAGCGGGACTCGAACCCTGGTCCGCTGGCATGGGAGTCGGGCCCTCTAAAAAGGATGCTAAAGACTCTTTCATCAGTCGCTAAAGCTCCTCTTGAGATCAGGGAGTGAGGTTTACATGCACATGGCCCACGTCTATTACATAAGCAAATAAGTAAGCAACATTCAGTCTACAGCGAATGCGAGCAAATCGCTTATAATAAATCCATCGAATCTGCACCAAGAGCATTTTGTGACTATTTGAGGCTGTTCACACTAGACACATTAAATTAAACTTTATAAACTGGAACATTTGTCTTTCTGAAGGAGTGCATGATGATGTTGTGTTGAAGCATTCATTGTAGCACATTGCATCACAATTGGGGGGAGGGGGGAGGTCTAATTATTCGGGCCCACACACACTATTAGTGGCCCAATCATCTTCCACTTTCTGCATCTGCCACTGCTGGGTAGTATATGCAATATTCTTTAACAAAAAAAGTAGTATTTTACTTCATAAAATATTGGGAACTATCCATTTAATATTATAATAAATACCATGTACTAAATGTATTATTGTCCAATAAAATAAAAACATAAACCGAGCAAGGAGCGACTCTGTGCTTCAGTTGTTCCTCAGGTGTCGAGCCGGGTTTCCGTATTTAGCCAGAACCCCACACTGCAGTGGCCTCAGTGGGCTACGCCATGTTACGGGCAATCCTGGGAGACTCAGGTGGGCGTATGGAAGCTTGAGCTGGCCTTGGGAATGGGTGGGAGGGAGGATGAAGAGAGTTCCAGATGGGTTCAGGCATTCCATTAGCCACATGCCGACAGTCAGGCCAGCTGCCATGCCAGGCCTGGAGAGACCTGGAACTCTTCCCCCAGGAGTTACCCCAACATCAGGATCCTCGCTGTCCTTAAAAGTGAAGGCAGGTCAGATTTAAAAGGTAAATGAGGTGATAATTACACATTAGCCATGAGGTATTAGGTTGAGGGAGTACCGAAGCTAAATTAGCACAGAATGTTAACTTTTAGTCATTCCTTGTCTGAAGTACATTTTTAGGTGAACTAATATATATACTGTCGATTTAACATGTTAATTAGATTCATTAATTATGGTAAAAAATAACATGTTAAAATTATTAATGCATTTAACACACTTTTCCCCCTCCCCAGACCTACATAGGCCATCTGCCATTTCATACAGTTGACTGATGAAGAATAAGTTTGAGGGGAAAAAAAAATATAGATATATTCTATATTCTGCTGTACACAAAGGAAGATATTTGAATGAATGTTTGTAACCAAGCAGCTCTCGCCCCTCCATTGACCACCATAATATAGGGCTGTTTGGTTACTGACATTATTCCAAATATCTTTCTTTGTGTACAGCAGAGCAAAGAAATTCATACAGGTTTGGAACTACTTAAGGGTGAGTAAATGATGACAGAATTTTCATTTTTGGGTGAACTATCCCTTTAATTCCTGAATGAATGTGAATGAATCAGCTGTTTGAACTAATGGAATGAATGAATGAATGAATGAATGAATGAATCATTAAACATTTACCGCCACCTACTGGTAGTTTTAGTTTCTTATGTAGAGTATAATTTCATTAAAAAAATAAAAATAAAAATTCAGTCCTCATTTACTTAACCTCATGATCCAAAAATGTATGTGTAATAAATTCTATGCTGAATCAAGTAAAATATTTCTTGCTGAAGCTATTTTTTAATATCTATTGATGCTTTACACAATAATGACTTTAAATTATCTTTTGGGAGTAATTTCTCAGCCAAATTTGATGTGCAATTAATTTGCGATTAATTCATCGCCACATAATGTAATTAATTCGATTAAAAATTTTAAATCGCTTGACAGCCCTAATATATATTCCAATCTTTTGTTTGGCAGTGTATATAAATCACAGATTTTATTAACATGGAGCAAAATTTGATCATTAATTACTGAAAATCTTCAAAGGATTCAGAAATATAGTTAGGGCTCGTTCACAATAGAACATAGGGAAATAGGGAAAAACGCAAGGTCTCGAGATGCGTTTTTTAAAAGTTGAACTGATTTTAAGTTGAGCGCCACATTTTTAGAACACCGTTCTGCAAAAGACGCGAGCGCAATGGTCATACGCATCCGTCTAGCACGTGTTTACATAGAAAAACAACGGAAAAGTGCATTGTAATGGAAAAACATGTTCTGTGTGAACTCTGCCCCTTCGTGTCATTACTACAATGAGTACTTAGTATGTTCATGTGAAACAGGACTGTAAAATAAAGTGATACCACTCTTTTGTGTTTCGTGGGATGACATGAAATTGCACAAATAATGACTTCTTTTTTTTTTTAGAATCAAACATTTTCAGATCACAAGAATGTCTAGTTCATAATTAACAGCCACAAAGAACCACAGTCAAGCCCTGGCCTTAAACCAAAATGTATCGTGTACCTACACACCTTTATGGAAATCGTGGCGACTGACTGACAGGCAATAATTACTCATGTGTAATTACTGATCTGCATGGTTAAATAATTGCTGACACTGAGGGAGGCTGTGATTTTGCATTTGCCGCCCCAGCGGTGGGCAAGACCCCATGAGCTTCTATGGTAAAATATGAGATTGCACTATTTTATAGGCCTTGTTTCCGCACTGAAGCTTTCTGCATAGTGCAATCAATATATCACACACTGCTATTACATCACGAAGTGTAAACAGAATGCGGAAATTGTATGAAAATGCTAAACAGCAGAACATAGCTTTACCACCGATGCTTTTTCTCCTCCACATGGAGTGAGCATTTGTGTGGGAGCGGTATAGACACAGGAGGCGGCCGTGCCAGTACCGACAGCTCTGCTGCTTTAAAATGGGCTGCGCTAACAACGGGATTTCCTGCCCCCCGCAGCTCAGCTTCTCCTGTCAATCAAAGGGCCGCCATTTTAAAAGTTCATCCAGCCTGTCTGCTATACATCCATGCTTTAGCACCAGTCAGACATGACATCTTTTTCATCATTGCCTGTTTTTTCCATTTCCCTTTCGTTTTCTCGGTTCCTCTTAAATAGGCCTTTGTTCTCTGGTCCTACGTCTATTTTTATCCCCCCGTTTCCACGGGAAGAGTCATGCTGATGACGACGCTTGGGAGATTTGCTCCTGGTCACCATGGCAACACTATCAAAAGCTTGAGTCAAACAGGCTCATGCTTGCTGTCTCTCTAGAACATGCCTTGTTTTCACTCTTTATTCTCCTTCTGCTTCAGCCCCATTATGATTTACTTACATTTTACACAATGTCATGATGTTACGCTGTTTTTTTTTTTGCTCACAATACAATCACACAGAAAAATTCTCTAGACCCCATACAACCCATCCCCCCAAACATGCAAATCAAGTCATGTTGTTTTCATTCCCCTCATCCACCTCCTTTCTACACGAAATTGAGCTGTCTTTACCTCTCTAAACCAACTGGCGTGCTGTTGTAGAGTGAATTAGAGCCACGATATAAGACTTGTTTTGACTAGTCCATTGGACATATTGTAGCAAACGCTGCTAGCAACCATTTGAAAGACACAGTGGTCGTGTTTACACTTGGCATTACCTTGCCACCTGTCCACTGCATTGAAAAGACAAGCGTAACACATTTGCGATTGGTTATTATCTGGTTCCGAGGTAGTCGGGATCTCAGTGTAATCTAGCCATTGTATCTATATTCAATGGTCAACATCACACAAAACCCCACCTGCTATCATTATGCCCCCTCTTCTCTCCAAGGGCTTTACCAGACAATATACCTGAAACGCTTAGTGCGACACTTTGCAGAAGGGTTTTAAAAGCAACCCTAGCATTTCACATAAAGAAAAAGATCACTCCTGTTATGATGACTGAAGCTGTCACTTCAATGATTGAGTTCTGCACTCTCACAAAACTATCATTATCAATCAGTGAAGCTTTCTGCACTGCACTATGAATATCTTTTTTTGCATTGTGTCTACAATTTGTTATAATATTACAAAACTCCATCAGTCAGCACATGCTGAACACAACTTTGAAGTTGTGGAATTTAGTAGCCCTATTTGGATGGCAATTGTTACCAGCAGGAACATAAGGAAATTTACAGGGCTTAGTCAGTGTAAAAGTTTGCATCCGAATTACCTACTGTTTTTTTTTTTTTTTTTTTTTTTTTTGAAAAACACCAAGGTTGTTTGGTAATTTAATTTACCCTTTGCCGGGAGTTTGATTGACAGACAATCATGACATTGAATCCGCAATTTTGTCCAACAAACAAACACAGGAGAGTTAATAAATGAAAGGGTTAGTTCACCCAAAATGAAGTTTGATATGCGCTCTGAACCACTGATTCGAAACAAAAGATTCATAAAGCTTCAAAGCTACATGAAGCAGTGTTTTGAAATCACCCATCACTAGATATTGTTGAATAAAGTCACTATTTTGTTTTTTTGGCACACAAAAAGTATTCTCGTCGCTTTATAATATTAAGGTTGAACCACTGTACTCACATGGACTCTTTTAAATATGTCTTTAGTAGCTTTCTGGACAAAGGAAATGATCTTGCTGGCAATGCAGGCCTCACTAAGCCATCGGATTTCATCAAAAATATCTTAATTTGTGTTCCGATGATGAACGAAGGTCTTACAGGTGTGGAACAACATGAGGGTGAGTAATTAATGACAGAATTTTAATTTTTGGGTGAACCAACCCTTTAATGTCAGTGGACCTGAATTAAAAAAAATGATGTGTATTGATGTCTTTCTGCGGTTGAAACAACATACTGTACCTTCAAATGTTAATTCATGTTTATTACTAGTAGGAAGAGATGATCGGTTCACGTGCCACTTCAACTGATGCTGCAGCGATCTGTCAAGACACATTAAAGAGCGACAAAAAAAAATGTATTTATTGTTTGATTTTTTTTTGAAAAAAAAGACAAAATTTGAAGAGACAAAAGTAACCTGCTCTGTCTTGTCTGTCGGCGCGTTGTCAGTGTATGTTTCACTCTGTGAGAACATGATGTGTGGCATGAAAGCACCATGGCTTGTCGGACAAAGAAAAAGTAAATAAGGGGGCCTTGTCTTTGCGAAGGGTCAATGCCATCCAAACGTCTTTGAGGTTACAAGAAAGGATCAATCCTAAAGTCATTTTGTAAATCCATTTTGACCACTGCCAAAGACCACACGGTAACTGTTGCGCTTTGCAGTAATGGGCACGCATTTTGAATATGGACACTTTTATTTTTGAAATACTAGAAACTGTTTACAAGAGTAATACTATGTTATCGCTCCACAACAGAGAGTGGAAGCTGTTAAGAAAAGAAAAAAAAAGGAGAACAAAATCACAATCCTTTGAAAAGGGCAATTATTATTGTCAGCAGTGTAGTGCAATCTAAACTCACTTGATGCAGATATTAACACTTAAAATGCTCTATCATACACCCGGCACAATGTGGTGCCAAACGTAACGCAAGTGTTTTTTGCTAGTTTCAGACCGACGCAGTTAGTAATTTTACGTCCTGCACCACGTTGCTTAAATAGTAAATGCATTTGCACCCATTTGTGCGCCCATGGGCATGCTGGTCTGAAAACGAGGTGTGTTCAGGCGCATTGTTGGCATGTTGCTATTTTGAGGCAACTGAAATAGACTGCGCCATTGGTCAACTGAAACCTGCTCTAAAGTCAATGGTGCAGTATGTATATTTGTTATTTAAAGGGTGCGTTAGAAATATGCGCCTATAGACGCGCGTTCACTCTGCTTATTGCACACACATGCCAAATATTAAAAATAAAAAGGATTACAATGTAAAAGATTGTTATTGTATGCATTAATATAAAAATGCTTTGGTGGAATCCGGCTTGTCCTGTAGATGGTCTGCTTGCGAGCTGTAACCTCGTGCACAAGCAGATCCGTTTCCTCACTGGAGAAGCGTTCAGTTTTTCCGCTTGCAAATTTCGCTATGTAAATAGCGAATTTGCCATGGCGTGAGCACAACTGGCTTTTAAAGGTGCTAAAGAGGATGTTTTGTTTTATACATTTTTGCAATATTACTTGAAACTGTCTTTACTAAATGATAAAAGACTATTTATTAGGTTCACTGAAAGGAATCATCGGCGATCATCGCGTAAACGATTGGCCCTCTGGCTTGTCAATCACTGCCAAGACATTCCTTGTGAGAGACGTGCACGGCTGCACGCTCTTTCCACACTCCACAGGCGCTGCATGCAGTGTTTTTTGTCAGGAGACAGGAGTAACAACTGCAGATTATGAGTTACCTGCGGTGAGTCCGACATAATGAATCCACTAACACGACACAGCGAATGCCGGTGGTAAACACTGGTGTTCCAATACTCGTGCACGAGTTTTGGGAGGCGTTCCCTTGAAACGCATGCGCTCATTTCAAAAACTCACTAACAGTCTTTGGTTTCTCAGTCGACAAAAAGATCCTCTTTAGCACCTTTAAAGGGAATGTGAGATCAGACTCTGATTGGTTAATTGCACGTTACGCCCAAAACACACCCATGGCTCATTAAGAGAATAGGGACAACCCTTTTAGACCATGCACCGTGTGCACCGACCCTTTTTCCTGTTCTTAAACTAGCAAAAGTGGAGTCGAACACACTTTAGTACTTTAGTACTTGCACTGTGCGCTTTAGACCGTGTGCTTAGATCGTTAAAATAGGGCCCAAAGTCTTTAAGTTACACCTTCTTTCTGGAATACCCCCTGACAGACAAGAGCACATAGCAAAGGAACGGACAACCAATGCCATGTGATCACAACAGAAGACATGACATGGAGCATGAACATCCAGATTTCAACACCAGAACCAAAACCAAACAGAAGTGTTAGGAACAAGAGCCCATGCTTCAAACACAAAACAAATAGAAGAGAGTGCATTTGGTGTGCTTACCAAAACCCAAGAATCAATCTCAATCTCAATCTTTAAACATGACAGATCAACGAGACAAATCCTCTCATATCTTATTGCTTACTCATATCGTCCACCCCTACAAACATATGATCCAATTTTCTAATTTACTTAATGTGTGTACATTATCTAAAGAGATGCTATTACACCACTAAAGCAGGCTGTACAGCTACAGTAAACACACATGCACACACAGGCCCATTTACTCAATGGTATGAAAGCAGTCATGCATCTCTACAGCAGGCTACACAATTGAGGCAATCTTCAGTGAGATCCCATGTTAGCTGTTAAATAGGAAGGCTTTACTGTTCCCCCTGTGATGCTAAATGTTTTCTCCTACTGATGTCCTTCCTGTTCCCACAGTGTCCAGCTTCTCCTCTCAGTGTCACCTGCCGGGTGGGAGGCAGGTGTATGCAGCGGGCCGACTGTGCTGGTAATAGCTTCACCTGCTAAAGCTGTCGCATCGCCAGCGCACACCATGGTGCATTGCGCCACACGTGACCTACAGTTCAAATGAATCCAACACATATGCTACACTCAAATTAGTTACACAGGGGCAGTTTAGAGGCTGGTTAGGCAGACCTGGCATTGTATAAGCTTGCATTACTTCTATAAGAGAAATGTGTTGTAACCATAAGGTCATTCCAGACCTGTTGATTAAATGCAACTCTAAAAGACTTTATTCTTAAAACACTGAAAGGTCAAGTATTTTATTGTATCGGAGGCCAGTGCTGAGGCCTCATTAGAGATGAATTGGCCGTAAAAAGCACTAAAACTTTTTTTCCTGGCTGTCGAAACCAAATTTATAATACAAAGAGGGCAGAAGGAAAAATGTAAATTCCAGCCACCCATATCACTGAACAGCTCTCTGTGCTGAGCTTCACTGCCAGTTTTCTATGCTATCTGTCTGCACACGAGTCTCATCGACCTGGTAAGGAATAAATATTATGTTTAAAAGACTATACAGTGCAGGTCAAATTAATCAAGTGAGTGAAAATCAATTGTGTCTGCGACTTTATTGAAAAAGATTGCAATAAACAATAATTCAGGAATTGAACCTAGGTCTCTGTGATTTCCCAGAAGAGTTGGTCAAAATTCAAAAATTCCCATTCAGTGTGACAATGTGATAATAATAATAATAATCAGTATTGAGGAAAGTTTTAAAAGTAATGCATTGCAATATTTTGTTACTCCCTAAAAAGTAACTAATTGCATTACTACTTTTTATGGAAAGTAAGGCATTACATTACTTTTGCATTACTTTTTCCTCATCTGGGCTGGGCTTGCTGGACAAAAATTATTTTATTCAACTTTTGGCAAATGTAAAGGCCCTTTCACGCCAAAAGTGAAATGAATAAGCCTCAGGCTGAAGGAAATGCAAATTCACACCTGTACATTAGAGGGTGCAACTCAGACAAGAAAGTTCAGCACTCTTCAACAAAAAACAAGAAAACAAAAAATGAAACACAAATGAATTCACGATTTCTCTAAACATGTGGAGACAGGAGAGCTGTCAGTCAGTAAATGGCAAATCAAAGTAACTTGCATTACTTATTTGAAAAAGTAACTCAGATATTGTGTCGTAAATTTAAAAGTAATGCATTACTTTACTAGTTATTTGTAAAAAGTAATCTGATTACGTAACTTGCATTATTTGTAATGCGTTACCCCAACACAGATAATACTACTACTACTACTAATAATATATTAGCTTTTCACCACACATAGGAATGGAGCATTAATTGTGGTTTGAAATCAAAAATGTGGTTTTAGTGGTAACCCAAGCATCATACCTCTACTCTGATAGTGGGAAGGCAGTATACGCATCAGGTGTGCTTCATTACGCCAGCAGTTGGCAGCTCATCCTTTTGGCCACCTGCTCTGCACACTGCACAGAGATACAAAGTTGTGCAGTGATGCTGAATAAACATAAACACCATTAGCCTTAAAGGGTTAGTTCACCCAAAAATTAATCTTTTGTCATTAATCACTCACCCTCATGTTGTTCCATAACCGTAAGAATTTCATTCATCATTTGATGAAATCTGAGAGATTTCTGTCCCTCCACTGACATGCAACTGAAACTTTGATGCCTTAAAAAGTTCATAAAGAGATCGTAAAACTAATTCATATGAATTGAGTGGTTTAGT
This sequence comes from Megalobrama amblycephala, assembly GCF_018812025.1. Lineage (NCBI taxonomy): Eukaryota > Metazoa > Chordata > Actinopteri > Cypriniformes > Xenocyprididae > Megalobrama > Megalobrama amblycephala. The sequence goes on from NC_063061.1 coordinate 6,184,917, forward strand.
CCAAATTTTCGGAAGAGACTCAATTGCTTTATATGAGGAACAGATTGAATTTAGGCTTTTATTCACATATAAACATTGATCAGCGCACACATCAGTTGTGGTAAACGGAAGCTCAACCACGTTTGAGAACCAATGAGATTCATTCTCATGTGTTATGCAGCATGTTTGTTGCTCAGCAAGAGGTTTGTTCTCAGGCGTCAAGCAGAAAATTTGTTTGATTAGTTTTACAATCTCTTTATGAACTTTTTGTAGCGTCAAAGTGGTAGTCGCGTAGCTATCAATGGAGAGACAGAAATCTCAAGAAGGGAAAAATAGTCTTGTCCAAGTAAAACCCAACCAGGGGCGCAGTAACACACGGGCTTCCATAGGCTGAAGCCTACACTGGGGACGGGCCAACTGGCTGCATGGAAATTATGTTTTTCAAATAATAATAGTGTATATATGGGAGTTTGCAGCAGTGACAACAGCATTAAACGACCTCGCACACCCGTACATTTTCCGGACTTTCAACTGCATTTTCGGCAAAGCCCTGCTGTGTGAACGAAACCAGATAGGTTGTCAGGTGTGCTGTGAAAAAATATCGAATTTCAAAAAATATGTAAAAATAAATGCTACAAATGAGAATATATCATTTTTGTTTTATAAAAATAATTCAATTGGTCATCCTTTACGTCTGTATGTGAGGTTCACAAATATTTAACCAATTAAAAGCTTTTAAAAGAGGTTGTGACTAATCCTCGTAACTTCATTGGCTCCTCAAACTGTCAGTCAAACCTCAACTCCACCCTGCCTCCCTTTAGAATAAGCTGCCCACAGTTTGGATAGTCTCTGCTTGTTTGCAGTGCAAGGGTAATAAAGAACTGATGTTTGAGTAAGTACAGCATTTTATTTACTCAAGAAACATGTCCATTAAGGCTATTGTTTTTCTGTATTTGAAGAGCGGAGAGTATTCTTAGTCTGCTATTTGCCATCTAGTTGAAGCAAATATACAGTTTTAAATATCACGTGAATAGCACTTCGTCTTTTGTATTATGATTTATCAAAACTGTGCCATGGCCAAAAAAAAAAAAAAGTTGGGAAACACTGATGTAGTGTTTATAAGATCATTGCCGCTTTGTTTATGTAACCGCTATAATTATGCTGTTCCACAAGCGCCACCTACTGGCAAAGAGTGAATTTGAATATTCACCTATTTGACCCATATTTTTACGCAGCATACATAAAGTGTTGTAAATGCTAAATGTTATCAACAAAATAAATTTCTACATAAATAATTGGCAGGGAGCTAAAAAAATTGTTTAATCTGGGGTAGGGTGGCCTACCATAATGCTGTCGCCCAGGGGCCTTTGGTTGTCTTAATGCGCCCCTGACCCTCACATGCACCCAAAACCAAAATTATAACTTTGTTATTAACACTTTAATTGACAAAATCTCATTTGTTTAGCCTTGTTATGGTGAAACTAATGTTAGGTTGAAATTGACTTTCAAAGCAACACCACAAACACAGAGATGGCTGCTCTCTATTAAGCTATTCTCAGCAGAGCAACCACTCCAGCAAAAACCAGTGATTAGGCTTTGATTAGAGTGATTACAGCCCAATTCGATCAGTTAGCACATCACAATTGTGTTGAATCTATTTCAGCTTTTCCTCTGCAGCAGACCCAGCTGGTCAGAGAAGAAGCCCTCTGTGGGTTTGTGAAGCCCAGTACAGTGTAGCACAAGTATTAACCAATAGCCGTTGAGATCTCAATGCAAACAAAAGACTCTACATACCTCAACTCTACCTTCTTGAGATGAATATACACTGCCAGAAGCCTTCACTTTCAAGGCCTTCTTCTGACATTACAGATACAGAGTTAAACCCAGAGCAATGTTTTTAAAGTGCCACAATATTCAAACTTTTCCAGAATTTAACTTACAAATGACTGATTATAGTTGCCTCTGCACATTAGATAAAGATAGGAGAAAGTATTTTAACATGGAAGCAATAATTCGATCATCATTCAAAGGGATTTTTGTGCTCATTTACCCATAAGACATTTTTATTCCTTTCATAGAGTACAAAGGAAAATCTCTGAAGAATGTTCATGCTGCTCTTTGCCATATAATGAAAGTCAATGGTACCCAGGGGTCAAGCAGCAAAAAATATTTTAATATATTATTGACCTTTTTACATTTTTCAATATAATTTTCATTATTTGTTATTCAATCATTATTCAATAGTTGAGTTCTTGCTCTTCACCACAACTCTTAAATTTTGTATATATTCACATATTCAAATGGTGTGTTGTGATCACATGAGAACGAATGCACTTGTCACAACGTGTCTTCACACACCATATCTGAATATGGCAGGAGGGTAATATGATATTTAATATGATAATGTGATATTTTAAGGTGTATTTTGGTCCCTTTTTGCTTGAAAACCCTTGGTTACTTTCATTGCATGCAAAATAACACCTTGGGAATTCTGCTTTATGTTAATGCATTGTACATGTATTTTAATGCATTATTTTTTTCCTTGTAATGCACCTTATAATGAATAATTGTAACCACAGATGTAATACATTATAATACTTTTCTACTCATTTTTACATCATTAGAAAGTATAATGCATTAAAGACATGTGAAAACCACTAATTTCAGATGTAACAAGGAATCTACAATTGAAATCATGTAATGCATGTACATTATGAATACCTTTATAATGCATTCCACATAAAGGCTTCAAGTAAAGCGTTACCACTTATTCTTTTGTGTTTGACACAGGTTCAAAATAACATGAACGTGCAAAAAGGATGACAGAAGTTTTATTTTTTTAGGGTTGAAGTGTGCTTAAATGTTTTGATTTTGCACTTTTAGTGTACTACTAAAGTAGCTTACTTTAAAGTTCTTTCTAAATAATTATCTTTTTTCTTTATTTTTTTACTCTGTCTGCCAATAATGAGTCAGTAGCTATGTTTCCATTAAAAGCTGCGTATTTAACTTATGCACAAATTTTGAATATCTCATAAAATATTTGCAAAAAAAGCACTGTTTCCATCCAGCGAGTCAAAGAAAACAAAAACGTCACTTCCTGATACACTGGCGCTAAATATCACTAAGAAAAATGGAAGTTTCTGCAGTAGAAGCTATTCTATATAATAATTTTCATATATAATAAATTATTTGCGTCTCAGAGCGTGCAGATAAAACACAATAAACGCTGTCATGTTATCTTGCATTCAAATGCCTGGTGTTTGTGAACGCAATCGTGCGAGGCGCTTCTGGGAGGGTATAAAACCGAACCACTTTAAAGACAGACTTTGCTCAGGCATTACAGAATGACCAACAACAGCATTTCAGATGATGTGCAACGATATCGGTCATGTCTTTTTTGATGCTCATCAAAGAATTTATTTGGTAAAAGTGTTTCCATCATAGTTTATGCGTGTGTTTTCGTGTCGCATAAAAAATTTATCCAACTCATTTGAGCACATAAGTTTTGTATGCGCATTTTTAGAGTTTATACGCACATTGGCATTTCCATTCAGCGTTTTTTTTACGTGATATCCCAAAATACGCATAAAATAGGTGTATTGAAACATAGCTAGTGTTTGGACGTTGAATACAGAAGTGTACACTGCGTTCACTGTGTCAACTGCGTATGACAACAGTTCAAATTGTTAAATAAAGTCGTTATTTTTGTTTTGTTTTTGCGCACAAAAAGTATTCTCGTTGCTTCATAACATTAAGGTTGAACCACTGAAGTCACGTTGACTATTTTAACAATGTCTTTACTAACTTTCTGGACATTAAAAGGTGCAATGGCATTGCTGTCTATGTGTGGTTTAGAAACCTTCCAATTTCCTCAAAAATATCTTAATTTGTGTTCCGAAGATGAACACAAGGTCTTACAGGTTTGGGACGACATGAGGGTGAGTAATTAATGACAGAAATTTCATTTTTGGGTTAACTAACTTGGTCAAAAAATCACTACTAAGTTCAACTAATTGTACTCATTGTAAACTATAGTACATTTTCATTTAACTCTAAATATCATGCAATTAAATGTACATTACATTCAGTTTGCAATATATTCTTTAAAGTATTTTATTTCCGTGATAAGTACTCTTTTTTTAAAGTATGTCTTTTTCACAATGAATGCCTTTAATTAAAATATGCAAGTAAGATATATGAGTCAGTATTCATGTCCTGACAGTTAGACAGAGATAACTTATATTGTCTTTAAAACAGAAGAAGCAGCTGTCCTTCCTCCACCTCAAAGCTATCATCTGTACGCCACATTCACACTTCTGAGTAAATCCATTCAGTGACAAGAGGCCAGGACCTTGGCATCGGTCCCTTACCCTACACTACAGTAATATGCTGCGGACATAAGCCAGTCACTCGAGTGCGTTGGCACCTACTCACTGGCCCGTCTGTCTTCCCACCTCTACAACATGCCACCCCCAACCAAAGCAGCCAGCCACAAACGCCTTGCTCAGGAAGATTCTGTATGCGTCGACACAATCTCCCAGAGTGCTTCTCTTGCGAATAATAATACGGATGGTCTAATGCATGGGAGTGGCTTGGGGGGCATGACCTCGCCGCAGTCTGAGTGACAAGTAGGCAATCTGCAACAGATGTCCCCGATCACGCGCCATTGAAATACTGCCTGATCAATAATGGCAATGAGAGGTAACGGTTAGGGGGGCTGCCTATCAATAGGAAGGCTCAACAGCCTCCCGATGCTGAGGGCAGAGGAACAACTCACATAAATCAATCTTGTCATTCAGGTTGGGCTGTCTCTCTGAGTCTTTGGTAATCTGGAGATGAGATGAGGCAGGTGGGGTTGTCCACCCCCACAGTGGAGTGATGTGTTTGCGCAATATGGGATGAGGCTTCCAGGAAGTGCCTCTTGAAGGGGAAAGAGAAATCAGGTCGAACTACACCGAGCCAGATGACTACGAGCAAATTGCTTTCTCTCAGAAATTTCAATGCATTATATATCTACTGTAATTGCTTATTTATGGCATTTCAGCCTCACCATATGAGTGTTAACACAGTGAGGTGCATATTCATGCACTTGCCTAAATACTACAACCAAACATTTAGTCTGACCTGGTTAGAGATTAGCTGACTCTTTTTCTACATTTAAAGTTTGACTATCCAAATGTTTTTAAAACGTGGCTCTGTTCATTTGAGCACTCCGACATGCCAGTCTCTGGTCAAGCAATGATGTGCATTTGGGACAGGACTACCTGTTTGACTGAACAGTGGAGCATGAGGGGAGTGTTTGAGAAACCTGTTTGAAAACCATCATTGGTTCTTATTTTGAGCTTTTTGTTGAATTCTTTTCTCAAGTTATACCCACCCTGCCTTTCCATAAACATCTTTCACACATGTGATAAGAGTCCTGGCCTTAAGACATCTATATGCCAATTTTCAGTTAGTCATAGCATCCTTTAAGGCTGATTTATCCTTCTGCGTCTAGGCTGTGCGTAGCACGCGTAGCATACGACGTAGCCTGACTTCACAAATGTAACAACGCGTCAATTCTACGCGGACCGCAAGCGCTCTGATTGGTCTGCTAGAACCCCTCCCTCGGGTCAAAAAACTGGCGCGGAGCACTCGGAGAAGAGCGAGCACTTTCAACTTCACTATGAATGAAAAACACTCTGTTTCAGAGGACACATACAGTCAAACTGCAACAAAAGTCATTACCTATTTGCCGCTTCTCTGCCGTTTCTGTTTGTAAGCTTCTCTGACAACATGACGAGCTGCTTCTTCTTCGGCTTTTGTTTTGACACTCAACATGACCGCGGACACTGCCTCCTAGTGGTCTGCATACACGTCGACGCGGACAACGACGCAGAAGTATAAATCAGCCTTTACACTGTAATTCACTCCCAGGAACACATTTCTACGGTGGCCCAGTAGTGCACAACACAACGAAATTAAAAAAGCAAACATAAGTTCACAACACAACGAAATCGAGCCACAACACAACGGAATAAAGCCACAACACAACGAAATCAATCCACAACACAACGGAATAAAGCCACAACACAACGAAATCGAGCCACAACACAACGGAATAAAGCCACAACACAACGAAATCAATCCACAACACAACGGAAATGCTCCCGACCACTAGGGGGCTCTCAGAACTCGGTAAAGTTAGTTTTCCTTGCCACTGTTCTATAGAGTCGGCAGTAATATCAATACCACGATTAGTTTAAACAGTATGTAATCACTGCATATCGACATGAAATATTAATTCAATATCACCTACGTGCAAAATAGCTTCATATTTATACTTGTGAATGATTTGACGCGCTACCACGGCGCATGATGAAGGGAACGTCTGCCAATTCCACCAAATGGTTAAAACGTATAATTTGTATTCATTAAAATTATTTTTAACATTTAAAAACAGACATATTCAAATTCCAAAGCTTGTCAGTCTTACCAACAGGAACTAACAACCTTTGGAATTTGAACATGTCTGTTTTTAAATGTTAAATGTAATTTTAATGAATACAAATTATACGTTTTAACCACTTGATGGAATTGGTGGATGTTCCCTTTATCATGCTCCGTGGTATCGTGTCAAATCATTCACAAGTATAAATATGAAGCTATTGTGAACGTAGTTGATTTTTAATTAATATATCATGTCGATATACAATGCATACTTAAAACTGATCATGGTATTGATATCTTTGTAAAACTGTCGACTCTATAGAACAGTGGCAAGGAAAACTAACTTTACCTAGCTCTGAGAGCCCCCTAGTGGTCGGGAGCATTTCCGTTGTGTTGTGGCTTGATTCCGTTGTGTTGTGGTTTAATTCCGTTGTGTTGTGGCTTTATTTCGTTGTGTTGTGGCTTGATTCCGTTGTGTTGTGGTTTAATTCCGTTGTGTTGTGGCTTTATTTCGTTGTGTTGTGGCTTGATTCCGTTGTGTTGTGGTTTAATTCCGTTGTGTTGTGGCTTTATTTCGTTGTGTTGTGGCTTGATTCCGTTGTGTTGTGGTTTAATTCCGTTGTGTTGTGGCTTGATTCCGTTGTGTTGTGGCTTTATTTCGTTGTGTTGTGGCTTGTTTCCGTTGTGTTGTGAACTTATGTTTGCTTTTTTAATTTCGTTGTGTTGTGCACTACTGGGCCACCGTACATTTCAATATGCCACAAAGTACAAAACATACAGGTGACGCTTTGACCGTAACTGAATATTGCCATGTAAATGTCATCAGGCCAGGACTATTATCATACATGTGAAGTCTGGGGCAGATCGGACATTGTATGCCTGAGTTACAGCAGCTTCCTACTCAATTTAACATCACAGAGGCCTTTAGATTAGACTGACCAAATATGATGTTGATCTGATCAAAGCTCTAGGAGGAGTTTGTTACAAGTACAAGGTCTGGAAATGGCAAAAACTGCAAAAAAAATTTTGCAGAGAAAATTCAATATAACTCACTTCCTGTTGGGTGATCAGATTTTGCACCCACAGACTTTTTTGTAGGTATTGTGTCTACCGAATTTTATACTTGTACGTAAAATGTTGCGCGAAGGGCACTTAATTGAAATTTTGTAGGTGGCACTATCGAGCCATTTTGCCATACCTATTTCTCAAACCCTTAACAGACGTAAATTGTCACCACTTCTGATGCATGTGCAAAGTTTCATGAGTTTTTGAGCATGTTTAGGTCCTCAAAAATTCCATTCATTTCGGAGAAGAAGAAGAATTGACTGAGCAATTACAATAGGGTCCTCACACCATCAGTGCTCGGGCTCTAATGGATTTGTCTGTTCGAGATATCCAACATTATTGATGATTCTGATTGCTCTCTTTTGTAATGTGCATGACGACCGTAGGTTGGTTTTGTAGGTGTTTCCCCAGATTTCCACACAGTAACTATAGTGTCAAATATTTATAGTATAAGTGTATTTTACAGAATATACATTGATTCATTGTCCAGAATATGTCTTGATTTATTCAGTATTGATATGGTCTTTTAGTTTAGTTTAGCTGTGATATGCTTTATGTGTGGTTTCCAGGAGAATTTGTGGTCTAAAATCACACCAAGAAATGTATTTTCATATACTCTTTCTATACTTATATTGTCAATTTGAGGGTTTGTTTTATGTTTTCCAAATAACATAATCTTTGTTTTGCTTATATTTAATGACAATTTGGTTACATCAAACCACAGTTTTTTATTAATTTCTGTTGTGATCAACTCAAAAAGCTGCTGTAAATTCAGCAATTCAGTACATCAGCAAATGTAGATTATGAAAAGTTTTGGACCTAATACTGATTCCTGTGGTACACCACAAGTTATGTTCACCAATTTCTACAAATTGATGCTGGTTTCTCAAATAAATACTCACCCTGCCCAATACAACATTTCTGATTTTAAACCTCTCTAGTTTATGCAATAAAATTTCATGATTTATGGTGTCAAATGCTTTTTTAAGTACTATTGCTCTTACTTAGGAGCTTGTTAAACTATACTATTCATCTTGTATACTATACTTATGTGGTCTTTCACCAGTTGGAAAAATAAAATGGTTGAATCCTACGAGATCCAGGCCAAATCTAGTGACCAGAATATCATACAGTTTTGGGGGTGGACTATTTGTGGTCTGTAGAAAACACCTAGTCATGTCCTTAAAAATCTAGTCTCCTAGTTTGCAATTCACCTAATAGTGGAGAAATTGTTCACATCAGCTATAAACATCAGGTGATCAGAGCACTCATTTATTCACCATGCTAAGCTGCAGGATAGAGTGCCTCCTGTGCCTCACTATAAGACACACAACACAAGTTATATACTCCCTATACCTCATCCCTTTACATTTAGCATGTCCATTTACTTTCAACTCTTGTTCTGTGGAAACCAAAGTGGTGATGTAAGACATATGACAGAATCACTAGACCGATAGACAATGCTCGCTACCCGGGAAGAGCTGTGCATGCTTCATTGCCTAGTTAGCTCCTCTCTGTAAGCTGGGATTCTGTACAGTTGTAACCTTCAGCTCTTTGAACATGATGAATGTTGGGGTGGGGGCTGAGGGGGTGGGTCTGTGTCCGCTGTATGAGAAAGGGGAGATGATTTACTGAGTTCTAATGCCCTCTACCTGAAGAGAGAATAGACCCAGAGTGTCTGTTTTTCAACCTACGTGCATGAATGCAGCATATTGCATGGTTTGGATGAGCCGAACGGCATTGCCCTCCTGACAGGGAAAGTTCCCAGTACTTTAGCTAAATGTTGTGTCAAGGTACAAAGTTATGAACAAATGTTTCCTCCATTAATGTAAAAAGAAAAAAAAGAAAGTTGTCTGGTCTTTAATGAAAAGGTAGCACAAAAACATTATTTATACATTGTTCATGGAACATTTTCCCATGGGAAGCGGTCACAGTGAGCATAGCTAACCTCCTAGAGCACACAGCTCATGTGTATCGTCTGGTGTTATATATCTCTCACATGGCATGACACATGTCTTAAAACTGCTTGTCATGGTTCTTTTTCATTCCTAACCACAAACACATTTCAAGATTTCACATGGACAAACAGCTTCCTGAAGACAAAGAAGCTAATGACGTTCTCTCTAGGCGGCCTTATATATCCTGCCGGTGCACATGTGACGTCACCTGGCTGCGGTAGTCAATCAAAATTGGCGTGTATCACATGTGTTTCAGACACTGGCTCATGCGGAACACTCCCATAGTGTCAACTCCATGATGCAGCATAGAGTTTCAATTTGAAAGGGAACTGGATGTTTTGAATGCTCAGAGAATATTAACAAATAACATTTTTATAACTTAATGCATGGGCTCCCTATTCCAGTCCTCGTGCTTCCCCACTCTGCACAGTTTGTATGTCTCTCTTATCTCACACACCTGATTCAGATCATCAGCTTGTTTGAAGAGAGCTCCATGGACAACGGGTGCGTCCCAACTGACAGGGTCCCTACGAAGTGTTCACCCTGAGCACGGGATATTTGTTGAAATTCACTTTATTCGACGAAATGCCTTTATTGGCAACACATTGCAATGTCAAACACAGCTGAAACTCAAGTCGCACATATTAGAGGAGTTTATGGTTTGATGCAATGATATAGATACTTACATTTAAAGGGGTGGTTGATTATGATTTCACTTTTTTAACTTTAGTTAGTGTGTAATGTTGCTGTTTTAGCATAAACAACATCTGCAAAGTTACAACACTCAAAGTTCAATGCAAAAGGAAGATATTTTATTTTACAAAATTCTCTGTTTAAGGACTACAACAAATGGCTGGTAGGGACCTCTGAGAACACGCAACAAAGGGGGTGAGGCCATGTTGGTCTGCTTTAGAGAAGAGGAAGAGTTGTTGTAGAGTGGTGTTGCCATGCCGTCATTTTACACCGGACTGCTTCACAAACGAGGATCAATTCAACGCTGGATTTGCACAAAAGATGAACATGACGTCACATGCTAGTGGATGAGTTTAATCAATTCCACAGCAACTACATACATTTATCCACTAACCATTCAGAAACGTCCAGTTTCATTCTAAAAGCTGTAACTTCTTCCTGAGTCTCTCCATCAGTGTCGACTCCGGTTTGAACAATGTAAGGCTGAACACCGTTACTGACAATCCTCATTTTGGCTGCGTGAGATTCTCCAGCTTTGTTGGTTGAACTATCCCTTTAATGGAAACATTAGCAAAACATTCTTAGAACATATTTTTATTAGTTTGGTGGCAGTGTTCAGGACATTTGAATAGTCCAAGGCCTCAGGACTGCTGATATCTATGTTCTTGCAATAGATAACAGCTAACATCTTTGTGCTAAGCTAAGCTATGTAACACTACTTAAAGAAACATTTTTTTCATTGCAGTTGTCTCTCACAAATAATGATGCTTTTAGCTGATTCAGTTCACAAAACTGTTGTTTCGTTAATTAATTGGACTGACCAGTTCTTGAGTTTAACTCACTAACTCAATGATCTAATTAGTTTAGTTAACAGCTCACTTGAAGGGAAGGTCATTAGTAAACAATGACATGAATTTTGGTTTGTTCCACATGCAAGGTTATCATATGACTTGGAGTATGAGACAGTGTACAGACCTCTTTTATAATACTTTTATAAAAGCATCTTTGAAAGCCTCAATTCCTACTAATCGCCTAGAAAAGAGTGACCAGTACAAATATATGTTCCACGGAAGACATAGTCATATGAGTTTGAAAAGGCAAAAAAGTGAGTAAATTATCTCAATATTGTAATTTTTTGGTGAACTACTGCTATTTATATGTTTAAGATACTTTTAGGAGCAAGCCATGAACTATTAACCTTGTTCCCTTGGGCACAACACATGGTGCTTCAAGTGCTCGGAAGTTGTAATTACGATGTAAAGTGAGTCCAAGAATTTTTTATTCAGGATAAAATTCATATTTCTTCCTCTCTTTTTTTTTTCAAAGATTTTACAAGGATTGAACTGATCTGGTTCTTGAGTTCCACTTACTGACTCAATGATCCGGTCACAGCGGTTAATAGCGGTTAACAGTTCAGTGGAGGGAAGGATTATCTGTGAATTGACAAAGAAAAAAAGCTTTTTCAGAGCTACTGTAACAAAATAAAGTCCAAAGGATGTGCATTAGTTGAGAAATTGATGCTTTATCTATGTATTTTACCATTCTTGTGCTGTCATAGGTAATGCCGGTGAATGTGGTTTTGTCGTACGCCCGTTGCCTCATAAACCATATAAATAAGTACTATTTTCTGGCAAGATTTATTATTCTTAAAGCATTAGTTCACGTCAGAATTCAAATTTACTGATAATTTACTCACCCCCATGTCATCCAAGATATTTATGTCTTTCTTTCTTCAGTTGAAAAGAAATGAAGGTTTTTGAGGAAAACTTTCCAGGATTTTTCTCCATATAGTGGACTTCACTGGGGTTCAACGGGTTGAAGGTTCAAATTACAGTTTGAGTGCAGCTTCAAAGGGCTCTACATGATCCCAGATGAGGAATAAGGGTCTTATCTAGAGAAACCATTGATCATTTTCTAAAAAAAGAAAGAAAGAAAAAAAAAGTTAAAATTTTTAACAACAAATGCTCATCTTGCACTGCTCTGTGATGTGTCACGCATTATGTAATCACGTTGGAAAGTTCACTCATTTTTTTTTTTTTTTTTAGAAAATCACCAATCGATTCACTAGACCCTTATTCCTCATGGATTCCAGATGGATTGTGTTCCTGTAAAATAATTTCATTATTGTAATGTAATTTCACATTTATAGGAATTGAACAATGAGTTGTGCTACTACTGTATACAACAGTAAGAATTACAAATATGAAAACACATATGTCTTATTACACATTTGTATTACACCAAATGCATGTAAGAGAGAAAGCAGAGTGAGAGACAGTATGTGCAGCTCCCTCAAGACAAACTCCTCGAAAATGATCACATCAGTTTGTTTCACCCAAACTGGTCAAATAAAAAGCAACACATATGTCCAAAATATAAAGCACAACTTTAGCAAGAAAAAAAAAATCAAATTGATATTTGCAGCAAGCCAAATGTGTGGCAAACATCAAATGTGTAAAATAAAAGGGACGAACATCTAAGTGCAAGTTCTTAAGCATTAGAATCTCAAATATATGATTATGTGCCTAAAGTATAATATGAGAAGTACAGTAACATATAAAAAAACATGAATAATACAATAACATTTTGTATTTGCAACACACATTATGTTGCATTATTGATCAGTACAGTGTGACATCTGATATCTAAAGTTATTGTTAATAAAGATATGTATTAGTATAAAAATGTACTTAATTAATTATGGAGACATGGAATTGATTTGTACTGATTTAATTTCATGCTACCTTTATGTCCCTTTTGGAGCTTGAAAGTCAGAAAAGTCATTTGACAGACATGGACAATAACATTCCTCCATGTGTTTTGCAGAAGAAAGAATATGAGTTTAGATTAGAACATGAGAGTGAGTGAATGATGACAGAATTTTTCATTTTTGGGTGCGCAATTATTTTAAATGCGCCCTTTATGAAACATACTGTAGGCAATTAAAATGATATAATTTCAAAATAGTGATATATTAATAGTGTATAGTTAAAAAAAGTGCTATGAATCATTCGCAGTCAACAACATTTTATCTATGATACTTTTCTTATTTTAAAGCAGCAAGCAAGAAAATTTTAACGCTCCATTTCAGCCACGTCACTGGACCTTGTGCTTGGCAAAAATGTCGGCCAGATCCCAGTGAGAACTCAAAGCACTTTAGCCAGCTGCTAACCAAGTGTCCTCAGAGAGAGACTTTCTGCTAGAATGAATTAGATGAGTGGCTGAAGAAAAGTCTTGTTTCTGAGGTTACTTCATATTTCTGCTGCAGTTCATTTGTTTAAGCTCATACAAGACGTCCCCTGACAAGGACAATTTAATGACATTTGCACTTACTGCTCTATTGTTGTTCATAGTTGTGCTGAAACATGTTGAGACAGGAACGCAAAGGCGATTCTAAATCAGTTGTTAAGAGCAGGGAGCCGTTCAGAGCCCTCAGGCCATAGGCACATCAGGTCATGCAAGGACTTGTGGGTAAATGTGCTGCTCCAGTCACTGTGTACAAGACTAAGGCTGCATTTGAATATGCGTACTTCCCTACTATATTGAAGGTGAAAAGAGTAGTATGTTCAAATTCGAATTATTCATTAAACAGTAAGTGCCCGGTTGACCAACTATTTCCAGTGAGATTCTGAAGTGCGCGTTCAATGGACACTTTACAATCCTATGAGGCCATGGGAGAGGATTCGGGAATGGCAGTGAAGCATCACAACTAACGCTGGTAGGTCACATGACAACGACAACATGAGCAATGTAATATTTCTGAATTACATTCATACCAAATATATGGACATACTTTTTATTGACCGTTAAGTAAAGTACTTATTCAAAAGAAGTACCTACACATACTTTGGACACAGCTTAAGACCTTCCATTTAAATCCCAAAAGTCTTCCCAGGATTTTATTAATAACAGCGTATACTGATAGATCCACGCGGCCAACAGTGAGTCCATCTGTACAGCGCTGTTTCCATATGGAAACCTTTATTGCTAGATTTATCTACATCCTCCATCACACATAGGGAAAAGAGCCTACAGCATTCAAATGTGTTTGCTTAACATTCAGCGCTGCTGAAATCGGCTGGGGGAGGAATTTGTCACCATGTGTTCGCTTCTGTCTCAAAAGATTCAAGATTCAAGTGTGGGGCCTGACCCAACAGAATCAGCCCCCGGCTTCAGCATTTTGCCCATCCTCTGAGATATTGAACTGAATCTATATGTGCCATTATACAGCAAGCAAGGCAGAACAAAAAGCCCTAGGGAGATTCTCTAGCCCCAAATTAGTGGCCATTGAAGGCTGCATTACGGAAGAGTGCATAATCAGCCTTCAAGAGTGCTTAGTGCAACACTGACCAATAAGAGAGCCAAACACACACACATATGTGTGTATGCAAAAGAGCAGGCTCGTGAAGCAAATCCTCAACTGGTTTTGCTTCAGGAGCCTGATTTTATGGTGGACATGGAGACCCAACGTAGTACTAAAACTGTTTATCATACATAAATACATTCATTTATACCAACAAAACACATTTTTAGAGGTGAGATAAGTGAGATAAGGTGACAGGTTCATTTCACAATGTTGGTATGCAACCTACTACAATAGTGTGTCTGAGCATGTATGTCCTTTGTTTTTAGTAGTCAGCCTCTCCTGTTGGGGGTAACTTGCGAGGGACAGTTCAGTAGCTTCACGGTGGGGATGCAGGACGATATAAAGGTGTAAATCTCTGCTCTTTCATATGGAGTGTGTCGGATAGCCTAACTGATGAAAGTTCATTTCAAGATACATGTCTTGATGTGTCCAAATGTATAAATATTGTAATGGATTTAAAGCTTTTACTTAAAAAAAAAAATGTTTCATCCATTGAAGTGTTCAATCAAAGCGAGGGAGACAAAGAAACTTGCTACAAGAGATCCAGCGCGTCCACAAGAAAAAATGTCAAAAAATGACAGACAATGAATAACAAAGTTTCTTAAAGTGTGTTGAATCAATAAATGCATTTTAAACGACAAATATAAAACTGGAGGTGACCAAACTATCTTGATGGTTTGAAATGCCTGAATCTCGAGCCAGGACTCAAACTTGGATCGCCTGCAAGCACAGCTGGGGTATATGTAGCACTACCCACAAGGCTATGGTCTTGTCTCTTTTATTCTCCAATGCAAAGCCTATTACAAAACTGCGCTAGCACTCTTAACACTCCCATGCAAATGTGTAGCCTATATAATTCATACACTGTAAAAAGTAATACGCTATATCTACTCCATAAAATTTTGGCAACAGATTACAAGCAATATTATTAATTAAATTCAACAAATAGAATTGAGTTAGAATTAATCAAATTTATTCCTTAAATGTCAACCATTTAAAATGAGTAAAATCTAAAAACAAAAATATCGAAATAACAGACGTCAAAGATGAATTAAGAACTCTTAATTTTTTATTGCCAACATTGAAACACCTCATGATAACAAGCAGAATCACTGAAGGAAAGAGAAACACAAGAATTAACAAATGTTTAGATGTTGATGTTAATTTTATTTAAAATGTTTGATCACCATTATGGTTATCGGTGTTTCGCTTAGCTGGGCAGTTTGACGCTTTGTTTTTTATGTCAGTTTGTGGTTTTTGTAATGGTGTTTGCTAATTTAAATGGTTGACTTTTAATGAATTAATTGGATTAATTCTAACTCAATTCTTATATGTTGAATTTAATTAATAATATTGCTTGTAATCTGTTGCCACAGTTTTATTGAGTAGGTTAGAGCATATTACTTTTTACAGTGTATTTATCCAGAATTTAAAAAAAAAAAAAAAATTAAATATAAGGGACAATTCGTTTTAAACAGCAAATGCTTACATTGGGGCTTGATTACTACATTTGGTTTTATGAATATAATTTTAAAAAATCTTATTGATAGTATTTTTTGTAATCTCCACATGGCGTAGTTGACTGATCGTGGAAATGAGCTGTGATACGTCCACTCCATAACGTGAAAATCTATGGTTATAGCACCATTTAGTGGTCAAGAAATGCATTTCCCACCACAATTGCGGCGGTACCCGCGGTGACAAAAAAATGCATTCTGGTTAAGTACCATCTGTATATGTGATATTCAGTGGTTTCAGGAATAATTTATTGCAGCCCAGGCTCATTTTTGCAAAACGCAAAATACATTGCGACATGCACGTTTCGCGACAGTTTCAAAGCGAAATGTCCAGTGAGTACTGCTGTTTAATTTTTTCCGGAACAGATGAACGTGAATATGGCAACGTTTTTTTATGTTGGAGTTTGTACGTATCACCACAGTTCTGAATTGAAATTTCTGGTGAGTGGCGCTAAAAGCTTAATGCTCCATCACGTTTAATAACGTACACCTACTCAAAACCCTAAACTTACCCAATAGTGTTAAAGGTCCCGTTTTTTGTGGTTTTTTGAAGCTTTGATTGTGTTTATAGTGTGCAATATAACATGTGTTCATGTTTCGCGTGTAAAAAAACACAGTATTTTTCACATAATTTACTTATCTGTATACCGCTGTTTCCACTGTCATAAAAACGGGCTGATGACTTCCTTGTTCTATGAAGTCCCTCCTTCAGAAATACATAACGGGTTCTGATTGTGCCAGCGGTTCCTGTGTTGTGATTCGACAGCAGTTTAGCGCATCTTGCCCGGAAAGGTCACGCCTCTTACCATAACGTGGAGATGCACGCGCTCAGTGTTATTGTAAATGTCTTTAATTTTACCCTATCAATTTGAGCCGGAATCAGACCCGGTGATTGGACTGCGGGATGAAAATAACAGCGTTTCGACGACATGGCGACAAACACACTCTACAAACGCAACTCTTGTGTATTCCTGTGGGCGGAGGTTAGTCAAAAAACTGTTTTAGTGACGTCATTAAAGAAGGAAGTAGATGGATGTAGTCCAAACTGGCCGTTCGATGTAGGCGACTTCTGTTAAATAAAATATCTCGCTTGGCATTGAACTTTGAGCTTTAAAATTTTACAGATTTTATTTATACTCTAACAACAACATTACACACTAACTAAAGTTTGAAACATGGGATCACGAAGAACGGGACCTTTAACAAAAGAAAATGGGACATAAAAACTCAATCGTAACCATGCCATTTTAGCTTGTTTTTGAACTCTCGTCTTTGAGTTCTTTTACTGTGACTCGTCTTTCGCTGGATTTGTACCCAAGCTCTTCGCATGTCAAGCACAATTCTGTACCAGCTGAGCTACTGAGCAAGCTTGTTAGATCAGTAAAACTGAACATATGGAGCTGGGTAAGTGATGCAAACTCCAAAATATATTCATTTACAAATCATGCACTATGGTAAAAAGTGTTTTGAGGTCATAACATTATTGTGCAAGGAGCCACGTGAAAACAAATCTTTATTAATCCATAATCTGGCCCTGTAATCATAATTGTGTGTGAAAACGATTAAAAGTGCTTGCTGTTTTACTGCCTCTAGTGTTCATTTCTGTATGTACTTACTGGTACGTAATTTGCAAAAATGTTGACACAGGTACGTTTTTCCAATGAACCTGTATTTATTTATAGTCATGCAAAAAACATAACTATATTTCCATATGTAATCAAACAGACCTAAATGTGTTCAGTTAAAGGTGCCCTAGAATTAAAAATTGAATTTATCTTGGCATAGTTAAATAACAAGAGTTCAGTACATGGAAAAGACATACAGTGAGTCTCAAACTCCATTGTTTCCTCCTTCTTATATAAATCTCATTTGTTTAAAAGACCTCCGACGAACAGGCGAATCTCAACATAACACCGACTGTTACATAACAGTCGGGATCATTAATATGTACGCCCCCAATATTTGCATATGCCAGCTCATGTTCAAGGCATTACACAAGGGCAGCCAGTATTAACGTCTGGATCTGTGCACAGCTGAATCATCAGACTAGGTAAGCAAGCAAGAACAATAGTGAAAAATGGCAGATGGAGCAATAATAACTGACATGATCCATGATAACATGATATTTTTAGTGATATTTGTAAACTGTCTTTCTAAATGTTTCGTTAGCATGTTGCTAATGTACTGTTAAATGTGGTTAAAGTTACCATCGTTTATTACTGTATTCACGGAGACAAGAGCCGTCGCTATTTTCATTTTTAAACACTTGCAGTCTGTATAATTCATAAACACAACTTCATTCTTTATAAATCTCTCCAGCAGTGTGTAATGTTAGCTTTAGCCACGGAGCACTACGCGATTAGACATGTTGCATGACGAACACTTTGTAAAGATCCATTTTGAGGGTTATATTATCTGTGTGAACTTTGTTTATGGTGTTTAAGGCAAGCGTGAGCTCTTGGGGCGTGGAGCACGAGATTTAAAGGGGCCGCGTACCCTGAATCAGCGCATTTATAATGATAGGCAGTTAAAAAAATTAATTAAAAAAAAAACTATGGGGTATTTTGAGCTGAAACTTCACAGACACATTCAGGGGACACCTAATAGACTTACATCTTTTAAAAAGACGTTCTACGGTACCTTTAATACAAGCATTTTGAAGATAAGATTTATGGGACAATTTTTTTTGTGTGCTGCTGATTAATCTTTAAAGATCTCGTCCAGTTTGGGCACTTCAGTGAGTGAGGAGCAGCAGCTGTCCTCCAAATGCAACAGTCCCTGGATTTGACGTCCCTCCAGTCCCCCGACAGCAACTCACACAGCTGTTCCTGATAAGAAAAAGCTTCACTACTGGCCCAGTGTATATGCATGCAATATTTTCCCCCAGTGGAATGGGCGGCCAATGTCTACACCCCATGGGCAAACTGCTCTGGCAAGCATATAAGACAGGTAAATATTTGCATTCAATATGGCATCATCATTGGTTTGCCCTCCAGTGGCCAGCTTCTATTAATAGCCACGGTGCTTTTCTTTTACTGAGGTTTACCATTCGCTGTTTTATTGTTATAGGCAACCTTTCTCAAGTATAATAACTCAGAATGTGCAGTCAATGATGTCATGCATTGTATGCCAAAGCTCAGGGCTTAGATGCTGTACAGCCAGCCGGTCATTTATGAAACATGATACCTGACAGGGCTTGAAACTAATTATGGAAACTAAATAGATGTAAAATGTTGATTTGGGGTCAAATTATTTTATTATGTCTGAAGAAACAGAACGCAGGGTGATATTACAGGCGTGAACGTAGCACATCTGGCTGGGAAAACAGTAAAATAGTTTAGCGGTCATTATACAAATATATTTGACCGCAGGATGCAGCAATTGACCAGCAAGCCTTCTAATGATATATGATAAAGAGATACATCACATATATAACCACATAATCAGCTTGTTTTTACACTGAAGGAAATCATTTAAATTCACAGGCCTGGACCCCATGGTCTTGTCTTGTTATGATAATGATTTAACAGGGTTGCTGAGTAATGAAAATGCAGTCAGTGAGTGACTGCCATTTGGTTATTATAGCGAAGTGCTGAAACCTCCTGTGGCACAGTAGAGCACTGTGCAGTATGAAATTCACATGCATCTGTGAGCAGAGACCCTTATGGATTTGGTCTCTTTAGACTATTTCCTTAATCAAATGGACTGATTTTGCTGAACAGATTTTACAGTGTCCATGAAACTATTTATTGGATTAGACTGAGCATGTGTGATTGTAGGAGCTATTTTTATCTGACTACAGCCTAATGTAGTCGGCAATAAATGCTATGGTATAGTTTGAATAACAGACCAGTAGGGGTGTGACGAGACCAGTATCTCACGAGACGAGACGAGACTCGAGATTGAGTTCACGAGACGAGACAAGATGGCGAAATACATGACTAGAAAAAATATTCTGCAGGTGTATTTGAAATGTTTTAACTAATCATTTTGTAATGAATGTCATTTCAGTTCTACTTTCTGAGACTGAATTATCATATGCAGTAAAAGACAACAATACTCAAGTAATGTAAAAGGTTTTGCCACTAACTCAACTGACTGACTTCCCTCCTGTGTGATTTCAGTCTCTTCAGACCTTACTGTACATGAATTATGAGCTTCTACAGCTTTTGACCTCCTAACTGAACTCCTTTCCTCAAACTGATCACAGAAATAAAAACAGTATAAATAAAAATGGTAACACTTTACAATAAGGTCTCATTTATTAACATTAAATGTATTAACCAACATCAACTAACAACAAGCAATATATTTGCTACAGTATTTATTAATCTTTGTTAGTTGATAAAAATAGTCATTCATTGTTAGTTCATGATAGTTCACAGTGCATTAACTAATGTTAACAAATGAAACCTTATTGTTTGTACTAGTAAATAATAAGAAGAGAAAACTGTTATTCATTTTTATGGTAACACTTTACAATAAGTGCAACCATAATCGCACTCTCTCAATATTCAAAGATCAAATAAGACCAAATTTTTCTTTGATACAGAGCTGAGAGATGGTTACAACTACACTGCCCAGCCTAAAATAGCTTTCATATTGAGAGATATCTGTATTCATCAGTGAGCCGCTTTCAAAATGCGGGGTATTGAAATCACGTTTGAATGCGCGCGCGCGTTTACTTTCACTTTTAAACGGTCGCGCGTACTCTGTAAATATGGAGCGGCGGCGACCGTTATCCAACTGAATTAAATGTTTTTTTTTTATTTAAATACAAAGCAAAACGACAGTGGAGGCATAATGTAAACGTAGCGGTGGCATATTCTTTCCTAATCATCCTAACACTCTGTCATGGCAACATCACGAGACTACTTTTCGCCTCGACGAGAAATCTCGTCACAGTTTAGTCTCGCGAGATCTCGTGCCACGAGATCTCGTCACACCCCTACAGACCAGTATTATGTTGTTATTCTCTTATAATTTAATTATTTTACTTTTTTTTTTCCTGATAAAAACAAAAGAAAAAAAGAAAAGTGCATCAAGGTTTGACATCATAGACATTCAGTGCCATAAGCTTCTTAGGAAATTCTTGTTTTGTGCCCCACAATAAATAAGAGCATATGAATTTGGAAGGGTGACTATATTATGTAAATAATTTTAATTTTAAAGTGTCCTTGTTACAGTGTAATTATACAGTACTATAAATGATAAATTATACAGTGTAATTATACAGTACTATAAATTAACCACATGTAGCCTACTTAAATAGGGTTAGGATTAGGGCTGTTATTACTTTCATAAGTACGTGTAACGTGTAACCAGGACACTGTAAAATAAAGTGTTGCCAATGATTTTACTCAGATAAAACAGGTCAATTTAAATGTTACCAAGTATTTCATCTAGAATGATTGTTATATTTTTTTATATTTTACAAATCGGAAATACAAAAAAAAAAAAAAGGAAAAAAAGAATGAAATGAGTCATCATCAATTCCAGTCTTACTTCCGTAACATACAGTGCTCAGCGTAAATGAGTACACCCCCTCTGAAAAGTAACATTTTAAACAATATCTCAATGAACACAAAAACAATTTCCAAAATGTTGACAAAACTAAGTTTAATATAACATCTGTTTAACTTGAAAGTTAATAGCATAACTTAGAGAACAAAATTTTCAGTCTTACTCAAATTAGGGTTATGCAAAAATGAGTACACCCCACTGAAAGTCTCTGGAGAAAAGCTAAATTATAGTCTGCGTCCGAAATCTGGAAAATGCTGCCTTCGGAGGACACATTTCAAGGTAGGAAGGCATCATGGCACATCCAAATCCAACGTTAGCATCACTTCCTGTTTCCTGAGATACCTTCATCTGATCGATTTTTCAAGGCAGCATAGATGTATCCTTAGCTGCCTTTGATATCCCACAATCCTGTGCTTTCCATTCTGTGACAGTTGAGCTAGAAAAATAAAGATGGCATCCAAAAGTTGTGTTTGCTGGCCAGTTTGTGAGTAAATGTACATTTTTGACCAACATTTTCAACTTTGAAGTCATTTCTAGTGAGAAATGACTACTGCAGTAGCTACCGCTATATTGCTGTAGATCATTAAACTGTTTCGCTGTCTCAGAAGTCTGTCCGAAATCCGTTTCATAAGGTGCCTTCATGCACAAACGCTGACTTACAAGTCATTGCTTGATAAGGCAGCAAGTCAGCTACCTAGGTTTTCGGATGCAGCCTTAGACTACAAATGTCTAATTTAACAAGAATTCAACCACAGGTGAGTCTAATTATTTATTACACAGGTGTCCAGCAGACAGTTGACTATAAAAGGGTGTTAAAACATCTTCCCATTTCATGCTGTCAGCAATGGCACCACATGTAAGAGAAATGTCACAAGACCTGAGAAAGAAATAATTTCTTTACACCAGAAAGGTGATGGCTACAAGAAGATCAGCAAAGCTTTACTTATCAGTCAGAATACTGTAGCAAAAGTGGTACAAACATTTTAAAAAGATGGAACTGCAGCCATCTCACAGAGACGTCCAGGTCGTCCACGGAAGTTAACACATCGACAGGAGCATCTTCTGATGACAAGAGTTGAAGAAAATCACTGCAGTTATTTAAAGAAGTAGAAAAGTGACTATTTCCCATGACACAATACGGCGTACGCTGCAGAGGAATGGCATGCATGAGTGCCGTCCACGAAAGAAGCCTCTCCTAAAGCCCAGGCACAAAAAAGCCTGCCTAGAGTTTGCCAGGGCCCATGCTGACAAAGATGAAGACTACTGGGACTCTATACTCTGGAGTAATGAGACCAAGATAAATGTTTTTGGATCTGATGGCTTCAAACCTATATGGCGTTGCAAAGGTGAGGAATACAAAGAAAAATGCATGGTGCCTACAGTGAAACATGGTGGTGTCAGTGTCTTTATGTGGGGCTACATGAGTGCTGCTGGTGTCAGGAGCTGCATTTCACTGATGGCACTGTGAATTCACAGATGTACTGCTCTATACTGAAAGAGAAGATGCTACCATCACTCCGTGCCCTTGGTCGTCGTGCACTTTTCCAGCATGACAATGATCCTAAACACATCTAAAGGCCAGAACACACCAAGCCGACGCCGACGAACTAGTGGAGACGAAAGCAGATTGCGGGGTTTGCTCACGTCAGCAGCGTCTGTGTCCAAAGTTGCCCTGCCACACCAAACCGACGCTAAACAGCCGACGGCCAAGCAGCACGTCAGTTCTGCGCCTGCGTGAGATGAAATACATACTATATACATTGGTTTGTAACAAATTTGCATAATGTCTGCCAGTGGTCTTCATTGGCTGTCCGTGAACAACGGCTACTTTGACCCACCCTCAAACACTTTGTGTTGTCCAAAAGGACACTTCATAAAATTCATTTTTACATCGATACCACAGCAGTTTAACTCCAACATTTTGTTGTGTTTCCTTCATTTTACTGTTGACTGCTTCTCAAATCTCGGCAAGGTCAACATGGGACATTTGGGGCCAGATTTTCAAAATGCTTATCCATTAAAGATGGGGCAGTACCCACTTTATTTGGACCAACTTGTTCCTCTGAATCACAACTTATAAGTATGATTAATTATTGATGTTTAGATTTTCATTCAAAATACGTCGTTTTGTGATTTATAGAGTATGCACCCAGTGCACAGTTGTAGGATTCTGCTAACCAGCTAACTCACGTTACTGTTTTAAAATAGTTCTGCTAATCAGAAGTGGGCCTTGAATAATGATAAAGGATGGAGCAAGATTTTGGTTTTCAAACTATAATGTTACATCAGTCATTCACTTTAGTGCTTTGCCAACATATTTACCATTATCGTTTGAGTAAGTGTTTACTATCTAGCTTTGGGCCAGGTTTGCTCACATAAGTGTAATACAAAGCGTTCTTTCTCTGAGTCTTTTTTAAAACAGAGTGTAGTACTCTTATATCTGGATCTAATGATATGAGCACTGTCCATGGGAGTCCTTGCTAACTTGCAACTTACCATCCTCCTCAAGTCATGCTAGTGATGGAGGATACCAACTAGTTCTTCTAATGTTTCATTATCGGACTCAGGCTCGAACTGATGTGGTAAAATCAACACCATTGTTTCTGTCCCTACAGTGTGTACAGTTGCTGGGGATTAAGGAAGCCTTCAGATCTGAAATTCAGATATGGGCGTTTAGTTTCTTACATGCCAAAAGCGCTAGACCAGTCACAACAGACTGGGCCATCTGACCAATCAGAGCAGAGTAGGCTCGCAAAAAGGAGGGGTCTAGAGAGACAGAATCTTCAAACTAACCATTTCAGACTTTTTTGAGAAATGAGGTGATGCGCAATGTGCAACATCCCTGAAGCACTTCCTGTAGATTGATGGAAAGGACACTACTTACTGTAGTTGAGTCATGTCCAACATGTCTGCGTGACATAGGCGTGGATCTAAACAACTGTCTCCATTCCCCCTCCCCATGCTGTGGCTATTTATATCCTAATATCATGACAAGTACTTCATCTTGCGGAGTTTAATTGACCTTACAGGGGGGCGCAGGCACCCCAGGACAAAGCGGCAGTAAGATTAATGCAGCAGAGTGTTCAATGGGCTGGCGTGGAGGACTCTCAGAGGACTCTGCATGCTGAGTATATACATTGCTGAGACTCGCTTTAGTGAAGGTGGACGTCCCTGCCCCTGTTGCTCTGGTCGGAGGCCCTGTATCCCAAGCTCCCGACTGCAGGGGCGTCTTATCAGAGGGACAGTCCGTGCAGCTTTTGTCATTGTCAGTGTTGACATTACCTCTTGCATCCATTCTTTTGTTTTGGTTTTAATTACATGTCGGACGATGAAGAGTCTGTCAGTGTATCTTTGTCTGGAGCGCATGCTAGTGTTTGGGGACTCCATTGTTATTGTGAAGCTTGCACAGATTAGCTTTTCACCGTGATCAGTAGGAAGTGTGTTTTTTAAAGCACTATTGAGCTTCTGTGCTGTCGAAGACCCACAATAACAATGCTACAATGTTTTTTTATGACTTGAGGTTTCACATTTTGTTGCCAAGGAAGAATGTGATAAGGTACCTTAACCTTGAAGCTAAGAGTCTGCCAAATCAAGATTTGCCTGCAAGAAGACAGAAGTGCTGGATGGAGTCTGAAGCATTGATAGTTTTTCAATGCTGTTGGTACAATAGGGATGGGTAAGGATTGTTAACTATCTTTAAACAACTTTCCCCAACTAAGTTTATAAGTTTATATCTCACAATTCTGACTTCTTCTCAGAATTGTGAGATATAAACTTATAAACTTAGTTGGGGAAAGTTAGTCAGAATTGTGAGTTTATGACTTTAACATGCAATTGCGACTTTATATCACGCAATTGTGAGAAAAAAAGCCAGAATTTTGAGAAAAAAAGTCACAATTATCCATTTTTTATTCCGTGGCGGAAACAAGCTTCCATATCTTTCAGACATCCCACCAAGAATTATTCATTTTTTTAAATATGTAGCTGCTCATTTCTAGTACAGAAATATTACAGAGAGCAAGAACCCCAATGAATCAACATTGCTGTGTTATATACATCCACACAGATCAGATACATCATGTAATCTCTTTGTATATGTCCTGCTTGATCTCATCCCATCCCCTTCCTATCTGTGACCATGTCATCCTTAAATGTCACTAAACATGTGGCCTGTTTGGTCACCATAGGTCTATCCAAGCACAGATATGTTCGGAAACAATTCTGCCCTCCCCTCTGTACCTCTTTTTCCTGTCTATCATTCTCTTCTGCTCTCCTCATCTGTATGCTTGCGGGGACGGCCGGCCGGTGACTGCTTTGTGTAATCCATCCCTGCTCTGCATTGCTTGTCAAATTAATGAATCATCAGTCACCTGGTATTAAGGATTGAGAAGGCCTCCAGTGTCTGTCCCCTCCTCCTTTATTCACTGTTCCATCAATCCATCCATCCGTTTCATTAGTCCCAGCGTGGACATGTCAGTGCTCACCATTGATGATAACAATATTCACTGAAAATGATCCAAACATCCAAAAGTGAGTTTTGGTTGAGTAACTTGTAGATCTTTGCTGACTCAAAGTGTTTCAGACGGTTCAGTTCGATTGGGGGTAATGCATTACAAATAACTTGAGTTACGTAATCAGATTACTTTTTCAAAAAACTAGTAAAGTAACGCATTACTTTTTCAATTTACAACAAAATATCTGTTACTTTTTCAAATAAGTAATGCAAGTTACTTTTTCACATCTCGCCTGTTTGTCATGTTGAGAGAAATAAAATGCAGAGGCGTTGTGTGTGCTGTGTGAACATGACTTGTAGTTCTAGACTAAATGTGAACATGCATCTCACTTGCACAAAAACATTCAGTATTCCTCAAAATGAATAAAAACAGTGAAATGCAATAATCAGAATTTTACGCAAACCTGTAACTATATTAAATTACACAAATATACTTTATGTATTTAATCTCACTTTATTAACCAATGTTTTTGCTGCTGACCTTCAATGATCTAAATCAACCATACTAATAAGCAAAAATTACTTTAGATTAGATTTCGAAATAAGAGTCGTGAACTTTCCTCTCCTGTATCCAATTCTTCTTTAATCCAGAATGGCAGCACAGCTGTAAGGTTTGTTTGAGCTGCGCCCTCTACTGTA
Organism: Megalobrama amblycephala; assembly: GCF_018812025.1. Classification (NCBI taxonomy): domain Eukaryota; kingdom Metazoa; phylum Chordata; class Actinopteri; order Cypriniformes; family Xenocyprididae; genus Megalobrama; species Megalobrama amblycephala. The sequence goes on from NC_063061.1 coordinate 6,211,599, forward strand.
CAGGAGTAAATATGCGTTTCCTTCAGCCTGAGGCTTATTCATTTCACTTTTGGTGTGAAAGGGTCTTAAAATTTGCCAAAAATATAATTGTTGTTGTTGTTATTAAAAACAAACAAGTAAGCCCAGCCCAGGTGTGAAAAATTAATGCAAAAGTAATATAATGCATTACTTTTCATAAAAAGTAACCAAGTTACACAATTAGGTACTTTTTAGGGAGTAACGCAATACTGTAATGCATTACTTTTAAAAGTAACTTTCCCCAACACTATTTGTGATGTGCTCACCTAAATGCAATTCTGTCGTAATTTTCTCAGCCTCTTGTCATACCCATATTACCCATATTGCTTCCAGTATGAGCCTACTTTCTATTGTATTCTGGTGCCCTATATGGCTTGGAACTGCATACATATATTGAATCAAAAGAGCCTACCATTATGTCTCTGTGATACTCCATTGCCAAGATATGGCTGAGGGCACATTGCTTGTTAGGTGGTCACTATATTGTTGGAGGTTGTTGTAGTTTGGTAGTGCATTCTGGGTGGTTGTTAGGACATTGCCAGACTGGTTTCTTACTGGTGCAAGTCAATAAACGGCTTCTTACTGGTCCAAGTCAAAAGAGTCCACCACCTATGATATTCTGCCCCTTTTCAGTGAAAGTGTGGTCAGTTTTTTGTCTGCCAGGCATAATTCATATGTCTGATCACTTTGAAAGGTCAGATTACACCGCTCCTCAAAAAGCCACATAATTTGCAGCATAATTTACGTGCAAATATTTTACTTGGAAAAAACAATAATGGTGATTCTTTGCTTTGCAAGCACCACTAATTAAATACAATCCAAGATGCCCAATGAATTCCTCTCAGCCAGCTTTTGTCTGTCTCTCTGGGCCCATGCCCTCCCATTGCTGTCTTGCACCGCCCCCACCCTGCACCCCCGCTTCATAACGCCTGCGGAGAAATGTGAAAAACATGTCATCACTGAGCAATGTCTCCAAATATAACCAAGCTCACACTATAGACAGATGCAGCAGCGGATATGGGAGGGTCTGCACTCTCATTTGTGTGACATCACAGAAAGTGTCGACCATGGATTTGTAAAGCAGAAACAAAACACACTTGCACTCGGTGACGTATTTCCAGTTTGCTGTGATGTCCAGGATCCTTGGTCAACAGATGATGCGATATCTTCCAGCTGTGGATACAACTGCAATTGTAATCGCATGACTGTGCACAAAGTGTACAGGGATTATTTATAGCTCATCTGTTTAACTTGGGTCTCCAAAGTGACTTAATGTGAGGGATGTTTTTGCAGAGTAAAATTCAAGTGATAATATCCACATTAAGCCTCATACAATATAAATAAAAGCATGTTGAATGTTACATTTTATTTGGTTATCGTAAACGCCTGAAAAATGCAGATGGTTAGGTTGTCACCATTAAAACATAATGGTATTCATATTACATTTATTATGTATGTCCATTAGTGGTGTTTCTACCTGCACGGATCACAAGGGGTCTGCAGACCCCATTTGGAAAACCCTGGCTCTATAGGATTGATTCAGTCTTGTGCTGTGTGTTTTATTGCGGAGGTGGCCACGCATGTCAGTAAATTCAGCTGGAGATCACCTGAACTCAACCGCTATCATAAATAGCAACCACAGGGCATTTAAAGTCCATTTAAATTTATGGTGCAGAAAGTTGCCCCTTTATATCCTGTTCCATCCTAATTACAGTGTCTCAGAACACTACATCTGTGATTTTGATTTGGCAGCGACCTCTGTGACCTTAAGATGGGTCCCTTGGGGAAAACTATTTGAAGCAATGCCCTGACACCAAGACTGCACATACACGTGAACATGCTTAGACTTAGTGCCTTCACTGTGCTCTCAGTTTGGTGGGGCTGACACTAAGACTATTGTGGAACAGTGGTCTGGAGCTAGGTTGTAAAGGATGCAGCAGATTAGCACAATCTGCAACACTTCACTGGAAATATACAGCAATGTGATACAGATCATGAATCAGCCTTTATACCGCTGGAGGAGTACCTGACTGCACTAAATAAATAGAAGCCTAATGCTGAATCAACCTAAAAACGTGAATTCATACCACAAAAAAAGGGGGATTTTTAGTTAACAGTTGCACTTTTTACAGTGTGGATGAATGCACAGATATAATATTTAATGTATAATAAAATTATGAAAATTGTACCCTGGGGTGAATTTCCCAAAAGTATTGATTGCCAACTATGGTAGCAAGTTCTGTCCAATGATTCAGTGTTTCTTGAAACCATACTTCGAACAAAAAGCATTGCAAACTCGTGTGGATGAAAAAACAACTCTTGATCTGTGGTTATTCAAACTATTTATTTTAGCTTGCCAACAATTTTTGAAGAGTGCACATATGCATAAGGGAACCCCAGAGTATGATGTGAGAAGGAATCTACAATGAATCAAACATCAAGTAAAGCAAAACAAGAAGGATTAAAAATAGTGAAGTAGTCCTCAAGTGCCATGTTTGTTACAACAGATTATCAATTAACCTGTTAGCAGCACCCAATCCCCCCCCCCCCAAATCCCAAGAAATGAAATACCCAAACTATAGTCTCATTTAAAAGTAGACACTTTGCAGTTTATTGTAAAGTCATAATTAATTATTGTCATAATGAAAAAAAGGTATAAATTGCTTCAAAGTTTTGTAAAGTTATTAGAATTTTATTTTTATGAAATATCTTTATGGAAATAAAAGCTAAGTTGGCCTTGTAGCAATCTAGAAATGCATTGCAGCTAAAGCCGCATGTCTGACCATGCTATATTTCAAATCTGAAGATGACAAGTCTAAAACTCTGAGTTTTATTAAATGTTATTCAAGACCATGTCATGTGATTTGATTTTGAGAAGACTCTAAAATGCTAACTGATGTTTACTGCCATCTTCTAAGCATCTATTCAGTGTGTTGTCTCTATTGTTTTGTGGTGCAAAACTGCCCCATTCAGTTTCAGTCTTCTGTGCACACATTCACACCTCTCTGACCTGCTTATGGCTCTAATTATTATTTTCTTTTGTCTCTATTATAATTACTGACGATGTTCTATTCAAGCAGATTAAATCCCTAATTTCTTTCATCAAACTTCTCACTTCACCTTCTTTGAAACTGTATCAAATGCCCTTCTTGAAAAATGAGATTAAAACCATGTTTTTGCTCCAAACTACAAGTCAAGAGTTTTAAATAATCTTCTGTGACATAATGTGGCTTTGGGTAAAAAAAAAAAAAAAAAAAAAAAAATCAGACAGAAAATATATTATTTTATGATATTCTGCACAATGAGAAAAGCTATTTCTATTAGCATTGCATTATAAATATAATCTATTATTTTGAAAGTACCCAACATGGCATGAAGAACACAGATAAACCATATATCGTCACAATCGTGTAGTATTTATTGTCTTCAAAAGTGTCAAATCTGCATGTTATAGCGATCTCTGAAAGCTTCTGTTAGTCCCTGGAATGTCACATGGTATGCCTGTTCTTCACCACGTTTCATCTGTGGACAAAATGTGCACAGAGCGCCCTCCGGCTGCAAGTATGAATTGAAAACACAGTACATCAGAGTATCCAATGCTCATAATGAGTACAACAGCGCATTCTGGGTAAAAATTTAATGAATATATTACTCCTCTGTATAGAAATTTGACAAAAAAAATATGAGAATCCATCAATATTTCTCCAAATGTGCATTATTTAAGCTAAAAGCCCTGAGTTGTTTTGTCAAATGTTTTCATGACGACCTCACAAGAGTTTTTCCTCAATGAAAGTGGCTGACGCTCATATTTCAATGAAAAGGTAATGACTTTTCATATTCAAAACTGATGCATATTAAGAAATAATGGTCACTATACAATATTGACAGTAAAACAGAGGTTAAAACTTGAAGCTTGAGTCTTTTTAATGATGTAATTACCTTGACAAACGATACATTACATCTAACAGTAAATTTGAGCTAATTTAAACAAAGAAGCTTCAGTGCGTCAGCGTCCTCATTAAGGTTAACAGGTTAATTACCAGGACTGGATTTCCCGAAACCTTCTTAATGCTACGTCGTTCTACCTCAACTCTAAGTTATACCTTAAGCTGTACCTTAACATTAATCCCCCAGTTTCACAGACAAGACTTAGGCTAGTTCTAGACTAAAATGCATGTTTGAGCTGTTTTAACTAAAAGCAACTTGGACTGACATATCTTAAAATATGTCAGTGCCATTGGTTTGTCTTTAGATGCACACCAGTAATATTTTTTTCAAGGGTAAGTTTATAAAAGCTACTTAAATGTCCTAATTGAACTAAGGCCTGATCCTGGCTTAGACTAAGCCCTGTCAGTGAAACCGGGCCAATATGTGTTTGCCGAAACGTTTTTAGTTAAGTATACCTTCTGGAATCCAAAATCACTTGATTGGTCAAAGTTCATCTATAATGTAACCAAATCTCCTTCAATCTTTCTCCATATGCGAGAGTGCCACAGTTTCAACTTCTGGCAGGGCTTACCTGTCCGATGCCATGAGTATTTCAGTGCACAGACCTCCCGGTCACGTGGTCAAGCTCTGTTTTGCTTATACCATCTCATGCCCTTTATGCGAGTGCATCTGTTCACGAGTTTACACTCACAAATGAAGAATAAAAGAGTATATTTGGCGTGTTGTCTGGGGGAGGGCTACAAGCTCAGAATCTGGCCCAAACCGAGAGTACTCCCCCGTATCTCTGGTTAGGAAATTAACCTGGCGAGTGTGCGGAGACAGGGTGGTGGAGGGATGCAGAAAAAAATGTCGAGGTACATAGAGTCGACTACGTATTTATAGGCCTCCTCTCATGCTGATTGGGTAGATCATTTGAATGTGCTCCTCCCGAACTATGTTAATAAAACATAATTTTGCTTGCTGGCAGGACTTACCAAAGACTATAGAATAACACAAGACATGTCACTCATATTGTTTTGAATGGGAGAAAGTGTAACGCGCAATATGGCGGAATAAGTCCCGCCTTCAAAATTAGAGCCAATCGCTCTAATTAAAAAAGTAAAAAGTAAAGTCATCGCGTCACTGCAGCGGCCGTTAGAAGCTCCGGTTTCTATAGAAACAGTCAGACGCACGCCTCAAAAATGAGACACAAGAGACGCACATTTAGGTCTGCGCATGCGCATTAGCTTGATCCAGGCAAAAAAATACAGTTTTATTTGGTCATGATTCGAGCATTTGGAAAAAAAAATTATGAGACAGTTGTTGTCAGAAATCATTGGTGATTTCAAATATGAAATTTAATCGAAAGCTTAGCAAACAGCTTTGGAGAATTTGATGTTTCCCCATTCAAAGAGATAGGAGCTGTATGGATGCCCAGGATGCCCGAGAGGCGTTTCGAAGATGGCTGCCGAGTGAAATGACTTGTCTTAAAGGGACTTTGGACTTACTCATCCGATTGCCTGAACAATTCAATCCAAGCTTCTGTCGGATTCGAGAACAGACCTCTATAGATAGCCATCCCTCACCTCTTGTCCTGTGACAGTTTTGCAGCATCCCTCCACCACCCTAATGCTTCACTATTGGTTGGTTCCTATCCCAGTCAAGGATGGGGGGAGTACTCTGGGTTTGGGCCGAATTCCGAGCTCGTGGCCCTTCCCTTGTACAGCATGCCGAATATGCATACGTTATCATATCTGATCTGATTACACGTACGTGTGAACGTGAGAATTTTTGGGTGAAATTTAACTTATATTAAACCTAGAATATCCCTTTAAATATCACAGGAATTTACAATGTCATTTTTACCCCTGAATCTCCTATTTTCTTGTAATGATCAAATCTCATTGTCCTTTCATCATATGTCACATGAGAATAAATTCATTACACTCCATCTGCCTTGCATGTACAGACACATGAGCAATAGAGTGATTTTTCTGGTCTCATCCCTATGTTCTCATCATTAGAGCGATACTCTGATCACCACAAAGAGAAGCAATTGACATCTGCCTAATTAACAATATGCCCAAGAACACTGTAATTGCACAGTGAGCATAGCCAGTGATTAACCCCTTAGGTGCCTGCAGGCCTGTCATCATACTAGTTGTACCCTTGTGCATTAGTGTGCATATAGATCGGTCAGTACGTACGTACACACACACACACACACATGCACACATACACACACACGCACTATCCAATTAGCTTCAGCTGATAGGCCCTAAAATAGACATGGAGGAGGTATTTCACGGACCACTTGCTCCTAGGCTCTGTATTCGTGAATGGACTCATCCTCAGCAAAGTGGTGACATTTCTTGGCTGATTGCAATCAATATGGGTGACTTCTCAGAAAAAAAGAAAGATCAACGCTCAACTGACTCTCTTAGTACCCCATGACAATTGAATGCTTATCATGCTGCATCCAAAATGGCTTCTTAAACATCTAGCTGGTGTAGAATTGGAGTCCCATTGGAGCAAATACCCTGTCAAGTGGCACACAATGATGCATGATTGATATGAACACCCCTAGCTTCACACTAGTGAGTCAACAACTGTTAGACCCCCACTGGATGCAAGATCTATCAACATTATGTGACACTGAGCTCCTCGTAATCTTGGCTATGATAAAGAGCAATGAGCGCTGCAATAGAGTATCCTTGTTTAAATTTTATGAACGAGTCTCACATGAATCTCTATTTTACAGTTAGGCTTGTGTTTGTAGCAGATTCTTACTTTACCAAGGTAAGGCCAGCATTTCTGAACGTTTTTAAATATTTGGGGATTGTATAGTACAAGGTTGAATGTCAGTGCAACATTGTAAATAACAGAATTAAATAGAAACTATTGCAGTACACCAAATTATTTATAGTCAGCCATCTTTATTTTGTGGTAATAAAAAAAAATGTGAAAAAAAAAAAAAATAGATCACTTGACAGAGCCAATATAAGTTTAAACATAATGAAATACTCGACTATAAGAAGAACTTACCTTTGTTTGAACTAGGGTTGCACAATATATCGGCAACCATATTGGTATCGGCCAGATAAGAACATTTGGCCGATATATTAAAGCTGATAAATAATGGATTATTTCCTTCAGCTGAGACACTTCAGATGTGCACTGTTCGCCATGATGGTTTTGAATTGCTTGAAATGTGATTGGAGTCACTTCAAATAGGAACATACAATTAAGTGCAACATGCGCAATGCAAGTCTGTCATTTAAGCTACATAAAATTATAATGAGAACACTGTAATTGTGTGCTTGGGACATGGCTTATTGGATTTAGATATATCGGCCAATACATTGGTACAGAAGAGGATTAGGGCCAAGCAATAATGAAAAAATAAAACCATCTCGAGATTAAAGTTGTTAAATTTCGAGAAAAAAGTCGAAATAAAATGTTGAGAATAAACTCGTTAAATTTCGAGAAAAAGGTTGAGATAAAATGTTGAGAATAAACTCATTAAATTACGAGAAAAAACTTTCAAGTCGTTAAATAATGAGAACAAATTCGTAAAATTACGAATAAATAAATAATTATGAATTTGTTCTCGTAATCTAACGTTTTTCTCGTAATTTAATGACTTTATTCTCAACATTTTATTTCAACTTTTTTCTCGAAATGTAATGAGTTTTTTCTCGAAATTTAACAACTTTAATCTCGAGATGGTTTTATTTTTTTATTATTGCTTGGCCCTAATCCTCTTCCGTACATCGGTTATCGGCTTTCAATTATAAAGAATTACCAGTATCGGCCAAAATGTTCATATCAGTGCAACCCTAGTTTGAACCATATGGACTAACTAACTAACTAAATAAATAAGTAAGTAAATAAATAAATAAAATGATGTCACTCCGTCAAATACAATGCCTGAATAATCTATTATTTTTAAAGGTGGAAAAGTTACAGCATATAGCAGGGTTACTAAATCATTTTAGAAAAAAAAAAATATTGTTAAATTATGGTACTTTTCTTTCTTATTCTGATAGACAGCATTTAAAAATAGAATTAATGTTTTGTTCCTTTGTTTTACATTACTAAACAAATATAAATAAAATGTAGTGACTCCGTTCAGTATCCTGTTGATTATATTAGTCACAAATGGAACACATTAGCAGCTTTTCCAACGTCGGGCCAAATCATTCCATTCCGTGCCGATTCTGGCCCAGCCAGTAAGGATATGGTTTCTTTTTCCACTGTGAAATGTAATACAATGTTGGAATGTAATACGAATGTGTCAGTCATTGTCTTTGTTAAAGTAAGAGTTTACAGATGAGGTATAAGGTGTAAATAGCGTATGAGATGTATGAGATGTAAATAGCGTCCGCATAATGGAAGATGATCAGATATTTCTTTTCATTTATTTACTTTTTATTATTAACTTGCATTTACTTCTCTCAAATAGCATGCTTGGCCAGCTACAGAGAAACTGATAGCCAGGCAATAGACAAGTGACCAATCCTGAGTGGCGACGTCACCACACGCATTGTGCAACCATGCTGAGAATTCCAGGCCGAGAATGGTTTGTAGAACTTGCGCCGAACCATGCTCAAGTGGAAATACAATTGGAACCATTCCTTACCATTCTTAGAACCATTCAGCCTGATGGTCAAAAAGTGGCTATTATCGCTTCTTGAGAATGACTACAAAGTCTAAGACAGGCGGTTGGAAATAACACAATTCAAAACTTAAAAAAATGTGCAGACCAGAAATGAGAAAGAAAGAAAATAAGGTTCATGTGTGATCTTATGACTCATGTTAGGTCAGGACTTTTGCACAGCACCTAATTTGCACATCCCCATTTGTTATTTTTCCATTTGCTATTTTCCCAGAAAAGCATGCAACATAAATGCAAGTCTCCCTGGACTAAAGCCTTTAAATGAACCTCATAATATGTATGACCTCAAATGTGTTCATTCGTTCATGATACCTTTTACATTAAAAATTAATAGAAATGCATTTGTTTGAGACATTTGTCATTGCTTGTTCTGTCGCAGAAAGGACACTTGAGAGTTCATAAAAGTTAAAGTATTATCATAAATGATTCATTATGAAATACAGCTAGAAACGACGTGATTCAAACATATAATACAATACCTCAAAACAAAAGTCTTAACTGTCAAAGGGTTAGTTCACCCAAAGCTGAAAATTCATTTAATAGTCATTTAATACTCACCCTCATGTCGTTCCACACCCGTAAGACCTTCGTTCATCTTCAGATCACAAATTAAGATATTTTTGATGAAATCCGAGAGGTATAATACTCGTCCATAGACAGCAATTTAACCACCACTTTCAAGGTCCAGAAAGATACTAAAGACATTGATAAAATAGTCCACATGACTACATTGGTTCAACCTTAAAGGGTTAGTACACCCAAAAAAATTAATTTCTGTCATTAATTACTCACCCTCCGTTCAAAGCATGTATCAAACTGTCAAAGTCACGTGAACCATTGAAATTTCGAAACGCTTTGAAACTCTTATGACGTAACAAAGCCTCGTTTACTGAAATCACGTGACTTTGACAGTTTGATACACGCTCCAAACCACTGATTCGAAAAAAAAGATTCGTAAAGCTTAGAAGCTTCATGAAGCAGTGTTTTGAAATAGAGGCCGCACTGAGCCATCAGATTTTATAAAAAAATATATTCATTTGTGTTCCGAAGATGAACGAAGGTCTTACAGGTGTAGAACGACATGAGGGTGAGTAATTAATGACAGAATTTTAATTTTTTGGGTGTACTAACCCTTTAAGGTTGAACCAATGTAGTCATGTGGACTATTTTATCAATGTCTTTAGTACCTTTCTGGACCTTGAAAGTGGTGGTTAAATTGCTGTCTATGGATGAGTCATATCTCGGATTTCATCAAAAATATCTTAATTTGTCTTCTGAAGATGAATGAAGGTCTTACAGGTGTGGAACGACATGAGGGTGAGTAATTAATGACAGAATTTTCAGTTTTGTGTGAACTAACCCTTTAACTGTGCAACAATACTTCAAACAGTGCTGTTGCAAAAAAAGTAGTCTAATTCTAGAATTGGATCTAGAACGCTCAGTGATTTCTTGTGATAGAGAACCTCTCTAGAAAAGCCATTCTTTCACATGGAGTGTCTGACACATAGAGTGTGCTGTACCAACAGTGTTTACAATGAATGGTGTGCCTTTCCATGGTCTTTAATGCATTCTCCCAGTAGCCTCAGGCAGTGAAAAGGGATTCTAAATGTTTCCAGAGTGCCGCTCCAATGATTGAGTCAAACGCAGCACAGCTCAGCCAGCACTCAGAGGGGAAGGAAGAGGAATAAGATGGAGGGGGAAACAGAAGAGGAGGGTAGGGGGATTCTCTGTGTGCCATCTTTTCTACGTCATCACGGCTTTCTTCTCTCGCTTGCTCCTTTCTCTCTCTCTCTCTCTCTCTCGATTCGCTCAGCTGCACTGCCTAAGGTTTTGCACTCTGGCAGTTAATTCTTTTATTTATGCTTTCGCCTTGCATTTCCTGCATTTTAGCATCAACAGGAAGTGTAGTGTCAAAGCATGACTGCATCCAAACCCGCACAAACCATCTTGCACGTTGAATCACACTGCATAGAAACGCTGAGTATGGGAAGAGGGGGGATTGGCCAGTACTGAATGGCAGCTTCCTTGTTTTCTGTTTTCCTTTTTAATCGACTCCACCCTTCTTAATTCTTAAATACGTGCTTTGAACGTCAGCGCTTTCAGAATTGTAAAATACTTCTGGCGCTATTGTTCTGCCTCTGCCTCATTCTCAACACCCCCCCCCCCCCCCTTGCCTGTGTGTACTGAATACAAGCTGCAAGCAGTCACGCAGCTGTTTCCATGGCAATATCTATCTGTGAGAAAGATTCGTTAACCCTCTCTCACAGGCATTCCTCACCAAGAGCCCACACTGTGTAAGGCCAAAGCATGAGTGCTGCTATTTACGACAGGCTGTGTTACATTACAGACACACATATGTCATCTTCTTCATGTGTTTCTGTACACATTTCATTTGTGTGGGAATGTGTGGTAGGGTTTCCATTGTTGCTGACATATTAATATCCACCAGATTTACTGTACTCTGAATACACTGTATGTTATAGAAGAAAAGGAGATTTGGAGTGGGGGAGAGAAAGCCTTTTTTCTCAGCCTTATTGTGTGGAGGAAATCAATTAGAAATGGCTGCAAATTTAAACGCTACCAGCTGAAAAAGATAAAAGTAAGAATGTAAAATGTTTTTTTTTTTTTTTTTTTAGATTAGTGGTTCTCAACTGGTTGTGCTTCAGGAATTAGACTGTACCAAAACTGTTATTAAAAGCAAAAATGAAAATGTGTTGATGTTACTATGAACTGCTTCAGCTCAGTAATATGCAAAATTATTAGAAAATGTATTAATTTATTAAAAATTGAATTTCAATGGTTTCGTGCTCTCGGTTGTCACTAATTCACCACATACTAAACATGTTATGGTTGACACAAACCTTTTTTTTTTGTTTTATGTAAGCACACATGTAGAGTAGTCGGGTTACATTTTTTGTGGTTTTGTACACTATAAAAAATAATTTTGTGGTTTTTAATGGTTTAACTTAAAACTTTAACGTAACTTACTTTGAGTTCAGTGAAATTAAAAAAAATTGAGTTAATACAATGAAGGCGATTGGTTTAATCAACAGAAACTCAAACTATTATGTTATTTGAATCATAAAAAATTATTTAAGTTGATTTGACAAAAGAAAAAATGTTCTGATAACAAATCATGAAAGTAAGGAAGAAGATTAGGGCCAAGCAATAATAAAAAATTAGAACCATCTCGAGATTAAAGTTGTTAAATTTTGAGAAAAAGTCGAAATAAAATGTTGAGAATAAACTCATTAAATTACGAGAAAAAAGTCATTAAATTATGAGAACAAATTCATTAAATTATGAGAAAAAAAATAGTTTTTTTCTCGTAATTTAACGAGTTTATTCTCAACATTTTATTTCGATTTTTTTTCTCAAAATTTAACGAGTTTATTCTCAGCATTTTATCTCGACTTTTTTCTCGAAATTTAACAAGTTTTTTCTTGTAATTTAATGAGTTTATTCTCAACATTTTATTTCGACTTTTTTCTCAAAATTTAACGAGTTTTTTCTCGTAATTTAACGAGTTTATTCTCAACATTTTATCTCGACTTTTTTCTCGAAATTTCACAAGTTTTTTCTTGTAATTTAATGAGTTTATTCTCAACATTTTATTTCGACTTTTTTCTCAAAATTTAACGAGTTTTTTCTCGAAATTTAACGATTTTTTTTCTCGTAATTTAACGAGTTTATTCTCAACATTTTATCTCGACTTTTTTCTTGAAATTTAACAAGTTTTTTCTTGTAATTTAATGAGTTTATTCTCAACATTTTATTTCGACTTTTTTCTCAAAATTTAACGAGTTTTTTCTCAAAATTTAACGATTTTTTTTCTTGTAATTTAATGAGTTTATTCTCAACATTTTATTTCGACTTTTTTCTCAAAATTTAACGAGTTTTTTCTCGAAATTTAACAACTTTAATCTCGAGATGGTTTTAATTTTTTATTATTGCTTGGCCCTAATCCTCTTCCGTATGAAAGTGATCACCTACAGTGTATGTGATTTTTTGAGGATGAAGTCTTGGTATCTGTCTTATTTGACTTGCTTCAAGTGATGAATGGATATGCACCAAAATATTGTTGATTGGACGCACATTTTCCCTGCATCCATAACCCTCTCATAACAGATTTTTCACCATTTTTTTTTTTATTTTTTTATTTTTTTGGGGGATTGTGACCTTCCTGTTAAGAACCACTGGTGTAGACAAATATTGTTTCATAGGCAAGAGTTATACAGAGTGAATACAAATGAAGGGCAGTTTTCTGCAACATTGTTGAAACAAAACAGTCCAGTGAGTTTTTTAACAGAAGTATAAATACACGTGTCTCCAATGAACAGACTATAAAATATGCACACATTTTCATAGATGTGCATGTTTCATACATTCTTTCATATGGATATTGTCACAGTTCCAGTCATTCCCGGACTCCATTTCCCATAATCCTCTCTGCCAATCACCTGCACTCACTCCCCCAATCAGCAATCACCCACACCCAGCTGCAGCTCATTACCTGGACTATTTAAACCCCTCACATCCTCACACTCATTGCGAGGTCTTGTAATACTATGGTTTGCATTTCTGAGCGTTTGTCATTGTGTTTGTCTGATCCTGCTGTTTCCCGTGTACAATTCTCTGCTGCCTGCCCTTTGGGTTATTTACTCTGTCTTGGACTTGTGTTTGTTATCTGCCTGCCCTGATCTACTGCCTGTTCCATGACCACGATTCTGCCTTGTCCCTGTTGTACCTGTTTGCCACTGTTTGACCCTTGCCTGTTTGACCACGAACATTGCTTAATAAAGTCTGCACTTGGATCCCACGTCGTGTCCCGATTCATTACAGATATACGCATTCTGAAAAAAGGGATGCATTGATAATTAGTGATTAAAACTGGTTGGTTTACATTATTCAAAGCATAAAGATAATTCCTTAAATATTAACACCTCTTCAAAACAATGGCAAACAGCCTGAAAAAGTGCTTCATGTGGTAAACAGTTTTAATTCAAGCCAAAAATAGTATGTGGTTGAATGTCCCAAAATTGATCAAGAACAAGTCATTGTCATTTCTTTTTTGATAACAACACAAGGATTCACATGCAGGACAAACTGTGTATCATTAGAAAGATTTAATACTCCAGCCTTGATATTTGGCCACTGTTTATGATAAAAACTCAGATCCATGACAATAATTTCTTAATCTATGTCAGGAGTGCAAAATAATTGATCAGTAACTTATGATATTTTGAATAGAATAAAAACACGCACTCATATTCAGTCACGTCTGCTGTGGTTTATTTGTGTTCACCCAGCTGCACTGAACAGCGTCCATTAGGGCTCTTAGTCCAAAGGTGCGCATATTTGGAGAAATATTGATTTATTCTCACGTTTCCAAAATATTTTGTCATACAGAAAATAATTTCTATTCATTAACCACTGAATTATGCAACCTGATGAGCTGAAAGAGCGTTCAGAGCGAGCTCTGTCTCTCCTGTTCCAGGTTTATGTGAGTTATGACTCAGTGAGAGCTTATTCGGTCTAGAGCTGTCAATCATATTACGTGACCATAATTCCTGCCCTTCTTCATGACGCTGTCCTCTACACTTTCTCGTTTTGAGTTCCATGAAGAACAAACTCAAAGAAACATTTCTACATGTGAAACGAGAAGCTAATAAACACCCAATCATGATAGTATATGATTTGTGTGAGATTTTCATGTGATTTGGGGTATTTTCATATCAATAAAGGATGTTTACATTATAAATGCTAAGCAGGTGTAGTAATTAGATGCGTACAAAAGGCTATACATAATATATTAGAAATGAAGCATGACCGCACTTGTGGCTTCAGTGTCATTGTGTTTCTAAGAGCTCGTCCACACGGAGACGCGCTTAGCTCTATACGTAAAAAAAATAAATAAAAAAAATCGTCCAGACGGATCTGGTGTTTTGGGAGCCTGAAATTGCTATTTTTTGAAACCGGGTCCCAGAGTGGATTAATCTGAAAACGACACCCTTGCGTTTTCAGCCAATCCGTATATTTTGTGAAACGTTGATGTCATCACTCACGTCTCAACCCTAGTCAGACACCATGTCACATAACAGTAACAACAACAACAATGGTGGACTACATGTTCATGCTGCAGAAGCTACTGAGCCTATTACTAAAGTTTGTGTAAATTTTATGCACATGCTCCAAGTCGTCTTCTCCGTTTTTTGTGTATCTCTGTGAAGAGAATTACAGTGCCACATACTGGTCTGGCATGCATATTACATTGTTTTGAATCAGTTTCGGTGGTTTCGTGTGTACGCAGATATTTCTTGAGACGACGCCGTGTTTACGGAATTTTTTTTAGAACGAGGAAAAAAAAAAGATCGGATAGGGAAAGCTCTGGCTTATGAGCAGCAACTGTTTTATTTCGGGTATGTCATGACCCACTTGTCAAAATGTATGGAAGCTTGTTTCCGCCACTAAATAAAAAACATAAAAGGTAATTGCGACTTTTTATTTCACAATTCTGACCTTATTTCTCAGAATTGCAAGATTTAAACTTGCAACTGTGAGTTATAAAGTCAGAATTGTGTGTTACAATGTCAGAAATGCGAGATTCTTGAATGAATGATTCTAGAATGACTTTTTTCCTGCAATTCTGACATTTTTCTCACAATTGCAAGTTTTCATCAAGCAATTCTGACTTTTTAACTCACAATTCTAACATTATATCACAAAATTCTGACTTTATAACTCACAATTCTGACTTTATAACTCACAATTCTGACTTTGTAATGCAATTGTGTTTATGTGTCGCAATTGTGAGAAAAAAAAAAGTCAGACTTGTGAGATAAAAAGTCACAATTAACTTTTTTATTGTTTATTTCATGACAGAAACAAGCTTCCATAAACATGGGTGGTGTGGGAGAAGGGGTTAATTGTCATGAATTTTACGTCACAATACAAAAAATGTAATGGTCCCAAATATTTCCTTTTCTTTGAATTTGGACTACAGTATTGATATGTTTTCATATCACAATCATTTAGTTACATTGAATCAACATGACTGCATTAGGTTACACCAATGAGAGTCAGAAAGATAACTCTGTAACAACTGCACATTTTTACTTTAGAGGGAAATTGTATCGGTATCATTTCACTGTATAAAGTGAAAACATATTACTCTCTGATTTTTACTACTTAAACATCAACGTCATAACAACTAAACATCTGTGAATGATGTACACAGGTATGATAATGTGCAGTTCACATGGTAATTATGGTAATTGTGTCATATCTGAGCGAGGGGAGAAATGGTTCAATTATACTATTGTTTAAATTAACTTTTTCATTGCACCCTGCAAGCACCTAATTGACCGTGTGTGTTAGATTAATGAACATCGTGTGTGTGTGTTATCCCAGGTTAACAAATACAAAGTGAGAGACAAAGCCTGGCTATATTACCACAGAATATATTCATTATATTTTAATGATCAAAAATGGCAGCCAGTATGTTATGTTCTTCTAGGGGTTGTGTGCCACCTGAGCAACTGTCATTGACATGAATGGGAATGGTCAGTCCCTGTCAATTGAGTTGAGCAGTTTGAGTGAACAAATAGGAATGAATGATTGTTGTGGGATGTTTTCATCAAAGATGAGTGGCCAACTGTCTTACTATATGAGCTAAAAAAGAAAGTATTCAATGTGACTTCTCTATATTCTAATTCTTTTAAAGCCATACAATATCTTTATGTCAATAATTGGCTGGAATCTATCAACGTGTCAAACAACATTGGATTTTGCATGTGATGATCATTGACAAAAATATTATTTTTGGGTGAAATGATCCTTGATTATATTCACAAGGCCATTGAATTTGAACATGACGACTGCAGTCGGAACACTCCATCTTGTATGAAGGGAAGGGGGTTGTGGGATTGACTGTAGAAAACAGATGAATGAAAGCCTTGTGGAAAGTCGTCAGTGAGAGGATACGAGAATAAAGTCTCGAACATTCATCAGTTTTACAACCATTGATTTTCAGACGCCGCAAGCTGTCCTGCTGTGACGCTTCCCGTCAAGGTGAGACTCTTATATTGGGATGTATTTTTCAACCTTGTGACTTTGCCGTGATGCAGGAACACTCTGTTCCTTCTTGAGGGTAGAGGGGAAACTATTTCAAACTTCATATTAAGAGCAGTTTGGCCTGCTGTAGAAAAATAACTAACTTCACTGATGAAGAGTTTATTGTATAATTTGATTTAACGGGCTAAAAATTAAGAGCCCTACAATCAACTTAACTGATGTTTAAGCCACAGGATAATGGGATTCTTTCCCTAGTCAGTGGCCTCAGTCACTACCTCCCATAGTGGTAGAGCCCTTGTTCTATTTTTAACAACAGGAGAAATATGGCTGAAAAAATGAGTGTATGTTTTGGTATGCACAGACAGCAAAAAAAAGTAGTAGTCAATATGAGTCTTAAAGGGATATTCCACCCTTAAAATTAAAATTCTGTCCTCATTTGCTCACTCACATGTCCTTTCAAACCTGTACGACTTTGTCTTTTGTGGAGAATAAAAGTTTTGTTTTTTGTTTTGTTTTGTTTTGTTTGAAGTCATTGGTAACCAAATATTGGGTTAAAACATTTTTTCAAAAATATGGATTTTTTTCTTTAATAATAATAAAAAAAAGTGTTTATATATATATATATATATATATATATATATATATATATATATATATATATATATATATATATATATTGGTTATATATTAAGTGTTCCTTAATATATAACCAATTATATATTATATAGTGGTGGTCAGAATTATTGGTACCCTTGGTAAATATGATTAAAGATGACTGTAAAAAAATAAATCTGCATTGTTTATCCTTTTGATCTTTAATTCATAAAATTGGCAAAAATCTAACCTTTCATTGAAGGAAAAGAATTGAAAGTGGGGGGAAAATCCCATTATGAAATAAATGTTTGTTTTTTTTTCTCCAAAACACATTGGCCACAATTATTGGCACCCCTAGAATGTTTTATTAGTGAAATATCTCTGCAGTATATTCCCATTGATATTTTACATTTTTTTTAGCACACCAGGGTGATCATGAACATCTAAGTTTCCAGCCATGACTTCCTGTTCCGCGGGAGTATAAACATAAGGAAACACAAAGGCCAAATGCTTTTAATCAGTCATCAAAATAAGTAAATCCAAAGAATATAGTTCTGATGTGCAGCAAAAGATTGTTGAGCTTCACAAAATAGAAAGTGCAATAATTAAGAAGTTCCAATCAACTAAAGATGTTACAAATCTGCCTGGAAGAGGACGTGTGTCTAAATCGTCCTAATGCACATTGAGGAGGAAAGTTTGAGTAGCCAGAGACTTTCCAAGGATCACAGCTGGAGAATTGCAGAGATTAGTTGAGTCTTGAGTCTCAGAAAGCCTAAAAAAATGATCAAACAGCACCTACATTCCCACAAGTTGTTTGGGAGGGTTTCAAGAAAAATCCTCTGCTCTCATCCAGAAACAATCTCCAGCATATTCAGTTGTCAGACACTGGGACTTCAAACGGGACCGGCTTCTATAGTCAGATGAAACTAAAAAAAGAGCTTTTTGGCAGCAAACTCACCAGATGGGTTTGGTGCACACATGGATAAAAAGTACCCCATGCCTACGGTTAAATATACTGCTGGATCTTTAATGTTGTCTGCCTATTTTTCTGCTGGAGGTCCTGGACATCTTGTTCAGATATATGGTATCATGGATTCTATCAAATACCAACAGATAAAAAATCAAAACCTGACCGCTTCTGCTAGAAATCCAATAATGGGCCGTGGTTGGATCTTCCATCAGGATAATGATCCAAAACAAACATCAAAACCAACACAAAAATGTGTCTCCGAGCACAAAATGAAGCTTCTGCCATGGCCGTCCCAATCCCCTGACCTGAACCCTAAAGAAAATGAATGGAGTAAACTGAAGAGAAGAAGCACCAACATGGAGCTGGGAATCTGAAGGATCTGGAGAGATTCTGCATGAAGGATGGTCTCTGATCTCTTGTCAGGTGTTCTCCAAACTCATCAGGGATTATAGGTGAAGTTCATAGAGCTGTTATCTTGGCAAAAGGAGGTTGCAAAAAGTATTGAATAAAAGGGTGCCAATAATTGTGGCCAACGTGTTTTGGAGAAAAACATTTATTACATAAACTTTCAATTCCCTCCACTTTCAATTCTTTTCCTTCAAGGAAAAGGTTAGATTTTTGTTAATTTTATGAATTAAAGATCAAAAGGATAAACAATGCAGATTTATTTTTACAGTCATCTTTGATCATATTTACCAAGGGTGCCAATAATTCTGACCACCACTGTATATAATGCATTCTAATAACCAATTAACAATTCCTTTACCACAAGCTAATTAAACAATAATAACTGTGTTAATTAAAGTGACAATGAATGAAAAACTCACTATTTGTATATTAATATTAACATTGTAGAGACAACATAGACTATGAATTAACCTTAAACCAATAGTTTGTTAATGATTTGTAAATACTTTATTACTGTATACTTCAGTGTTACCAAACATTTGTGATAGTGAAAATCATCATCTGCACATTTGAACAGTCTCTTTTTACTCTGACCTGTGATATTGGAAGTACTCCTCCACAGCGTTTAGTATTTTTTCACAGCTTTTTGTAAGTTGGTTTTCAGCTTCCTTTGGCAGTCTGTGTGTCCCGAGGCTCTAGGGGCCCGTGGCAGTCCAACGCTCCAGGGCACCGGTCCCACTGGCCCAGTCCATAATCCAGCTCTGGTGAAAAGTCTTATTCGATTGATCTACTGATAAACTAGTCAAGGAAAGACTGAATTACATGGCTAACAAACACCTGATTTACAGGCAACCTGGTTTTCTAATCAATAGCTTAATTGATCTATAACATATGTACAATCTTTAAGGAAATGTGAAGCAACCACCTGTATATTCTGCCAACATTTGGTATTGCCATGGTTGTGTGGTAGCACATGAAACCTTAGTTTATTTATACCAATAAACACATTTTAAATAAACATTTGCAATTCAGTAGTCTTATTTTAGACACAAATCTTTGTGAGCAATGAACAGTGTACATAAAAAAAGCAAGAGTCTTGAAAGCAGCAATGCATTAAGCAGGTGATACTATTTATGTGATACTACCTAGTAACTTATATGTCTCATGCAACGTGTGTGTGTGTGTGTGTGTGTGTGTGTGTGTGTGTGTGTGTGTGTGTGTGTGTGTGTGTGTGTGTGTGTAAATAAGTGCCTGTGCGTGTGTTGGGACTCAACATAAATACATATTATTCTCAAATTCTAAATGCCTCTACCTCAAAAGTGCATTGCACCTCAGGAATCCAATGTGTCTGGACAAACATAGAGGGAATGGACTGTCTATGGAAATCAGTCCCGATGGATTAGCATCATCACTCCAGTCACTTCAGAAATCATTCTAATATGCTGATTTGGTGCTCAAGTAACAAATTTATATATATATATATATATATATATATATATATATATATATATATATATATATATATATATATATATATATACACCGATCAGGCATAACATTATGAGCACTGACAGGTGAAGTGAATAACACTGATTATCTCTTCATCATAGCACCTATTAGTGGGTGGGATGTATTAGGGACCAACAGTGGACACGTGAGCATCAGAACTGGACCACAGAGCAATGGAAGAAGGTGGCCTGGTCTGATGAATCACGTTTTCTTTTACATCACGTGAATGGACGGGTGGGTGTGCGTCACTTATCTGGGGAACACATGGCACCAGGATGCACTATGGAAAGAAGGCAAGTCGGCAGAGGCAGTGTGGTGCTTTGGGCAATGTTTGGGATGTTACTTTGACACATACCACCTACCTAAGCATTGTTGAAGACCATGTACACCCTTTCATGGAAATGGTATTCCCTGGTGGCTGTGGCCTCTTTCAGCAGGATACTTGACTTGGCCTGCAAATTCCCCAGATCTCAATCCAATCGAGCATCTGTGGGATGTGCTGAACAAACAAGTCTGATCCATGGAAGCCCCAGCTCACAACTTAGAGGACTTACAGGATTAGTTCACTTTCAAAATTTCCTGATAATTTACTCACCCCCATGTCATCCAAGATGAACTTATGGAAAAAAATGGAACTGGCACCGTGTTCGTTCCATAATTTGAATAGGGAAGGTGTAGGACACACAGCGTAAGCTTTTGGAAGAATACGGAAGGCGGTCTGGTGGAAGCACTTGCGAGGCGATCATTTATGTTTATGAAGCATATACATTTTTATTTTTTTCAAAAATGGCCGTTTCCCTAGATAAGACCCTTATTCCTCATCTGGTATCAATTAAAGCCTTTTGAAGCTGCACTGAAACTGTAATTTTGTCCTTCAGCCATTTGGGGTCAATTGAAGTCCACTATAAGCAGAATAATCCTGGAATGTTTTCATCAAAAACCTTAATTTCTTTTCGACTAAAGAAAGAAAAAGAATGGACATCTTGGAGGACATGGGGGTGAGTAAATTATCAGGAAATTATAATTTGAAAGTGAACTAACCCTTTAAAGGATCCGCTGCTAACATCTTGGTGCCAGATACCACAGCACACCTTCAGGGGTCTAGTGGAGTCCATGCCTCAACGGTCAAGGCTGTTTTGGCAGCAAAAGGGTGACAATATAGACAATATTAGAAAGGTGGTCATAATGTTATGCCTGATATGTGTGTATGCATATACAACCCGAATTCCGGAAATATTGTGACTTTTTTTTGTTGTTGTTGTTGTTGTTGTTGTTGTTGTTTTTATTTTATTGAATTAAATGAAAACTAAAAGACTTTCAAATCACATGAGCCAATATTTTGTTCACAATAGAACATAGATAACATGATAAATGTTTAAACTGAGAAATTTTAATGAGCTAATTTCAAATTTGATGCCTGCTACAGGTCTCAAAAAAGTTGGCACAGGGGCAACAAATGGCTGAAAAAGCAAGAAATGTTTAAAATAGTCAGCTGGGAGAACATCTAGCAGCTAATTAACTTAACTGATATCAGGTCTGTAACATGATTAGCTATAAAAGGGAGGTCTTAGAGAGGCAGAGTCTCTCAGAAGTAAAGATGGGCAGAGCTGTAAAAGAGTGCGTAAAAAGATTGTGGAATACTTCCTCGTCAACGCCAAATTGCAAAGGCTTTGCAAATCTCATCATCTACAGTGTATAACATCATCAAAATAGAGAAACTGAAGAAATCATTGTGCGTAAGGGACAAGGCTGAAGACTTTTATTGGATGCCCGTGGTCTTCTGGCCCTCAGACGACACTGCATCACTCATCGGCATGATTGTGTCAATGACATTATTAAATGGGCCCAGGAATACTATCATGAAAAAAAGGAAGCCACATGTGAGCATGGTCCAGAAGTGCCGTTGTGTCCTGTGGACCAAGGCTCATTTAAAATGGACTGTTTCAAAGTGTAAAAGAACTATGGTCAGATGAGTCCAAATTTGACATTCTTGTTGGAAATCACATACGCTATATCCTCCGGTCTAAAGAGGAGGGAGACCTTCCAGCGTGTTATCAGCATTCAGTTCAAAATCCAGCATCTCTGATGGTATGGGGGTGCATAAGTGCATACGGTATGGGCAGCTTGCATGTTTTGGAAGGCACTATGAATGTTGAAAGGTATATAAAGGTTTTAGAGCAACATATGCTCCCCTCCAGACAACTTCTATTTCAGGGAAGGCCTTGTGTATTTCAGCAGGACAATGCAAAACCTCATACTGCAGCTATTACAACAGCATGGCTTTGTCGTAGAAGAGTCGGGGTGCTGAACTGGCCTGTCTGCAGTCCAGATCTTCCACCTATAGAGAACATTTGGCACATCATTAAATGAAAGACGACCATGAACTCTTCAGCAGCTAAAAACCTATATCAGGCAAGAATGGGACCAAATTTCAACACCAATACTGCAGGATCTCATAACTCTGATGCCCAGACGTCTTCAAACTGTTTTGAAAAGAAGAGGAGATGGTAAACATGCCCCCGTCCCAACTATTTTGAGACCTGTAGCAGGCATCAAATTTGAAATGAGCTCATTTTGTGCATAAAATTGTAAAATTTCTCAGTTTAAACATTTGTTATCTATTTTCTATTGTGAATTAAAAAAAAAAATTGGCTCATGTGCCTTTAAAGTGTTTTAGTTTTCACTTTACTCAAATTTAAAAAACGTCCCAACATTTCTGGAATTCGGGTTGTGTGTGTGTGTGTGTGTGTGTGTGTGTGTTTGTGTGTGTGTGTGTATATATATTAGTTGAGCTTACATACCCCTTGCAGAATCTAGAAAAAATGTTAATCATTTTAACAAAATGAAAATGGCATGTTATTTTTTATTTAGTACTGTCCTTAATAAACTATTTCAGCTGTTTATAACTATACATAAAGTCCACAAGAGAAAAAATAGCAGAAATTATAAAAATGACCCATTTCAAAAGTGGGGTAATTTTTACAACTGAGGGACTCAGACAAAACTATTACAAAAGCTGCAAACATTCACTGATGCTCCAGAAGGAAACACGATGCGTTAAGATTCAGGGGTGAAAACTTTCGAACAAGAAATTGATGTGCAAGTTTTTTTTTTTTTTTTTTTTTTTTTTTTTAAAGAACATATTTTTTCATTTAGTTCTGCCCTTTGGAAGCTACAAAAGATACATGTTTTTTTTTTTGTTTGTTTTTTTTTAAACATTTATTCTGTTCATCCAATTCAAAAAGTTTACAACCACGACTCTTAATTCGTTGTGTTTCCTTCTGGAGCATCGGTGAATATTTGAACCTTTTTTAATAGTTGTGTTTAGGTCCCTCAATTGTCCTCAGTGTAAAAAGATGGATCTCAGAATTATACAGTCACTGCTGGAAACAGTTCAAATATGCAAAAGATGCTGGAAAACCAAAAAGAATCTGCAGTATTTTTCTGAAGAACAGAGCTCAGTTTAACTTCTCAGGACAAACAAGAGACTCATGAACAACCATCACAAAACAAAAAAACAAAACAAAAAAAACCAAAAAAAAAACAGCCGTGGATCATCCAGGTAACCACATCAAGGGTATGTAAACTGTTGAACGGGGTCATTTTTTATAAATTCAGCTATTTTTTTGTCTTGTGGACTTTATGTAAAACAACTGTTATGTGAAATAGTTTATTAAGGACAGTACTAAATAAAAAAAAAATAACATGCAATTTTTATGATCCTTCTTATTTTGTTAAAATGATTAACATTTTTTCTAGATTCTGCAAGATTGAGCTAACTGTGTGTGTGTGTATATATATATATATATATATATATATATATATATATATAGGAATATCACACTAATTTAAATGCACCTTTTATTTACCAGCTATGAAATGGACATGTATGCATTATAAAATGATTTTTTTTTACAGTCAAATATTTACCATCAAATGTTAGAGTCAGTTCTATGAAATGTAGTCATAAATGACTCTATTTATTTTATAATTATATACTTCTTATATAATTTTATAATATTTATAATATATATAATATTATAAAATCTGATGTCAGACAGTTTTACACAGACATCCCTCGCATTATACAGGGTTTCGTGATCTGCAAGTCAGCTCTGTTTTTCAATCAAATCTTATTTATTTGCACATTTTGCACCTTTAAGCATGACTGAATGATGTAGTGTCCTCTTGTGTTCTGCAGACTTTAAACATTTCCACTGAACTGTACTGTACATCGCACTCAAGCAAAGTTTGAAATAATTGGTGTAAGCACAAATAAACTGCTCAATAGCGCATTTTGAGAATTCAGCAACAGAAACAGAAAGAATGTCTATCTAAGCCGTTTCAGGACTGCATTCCTACAGATAAAGCAATACATCATGATGTAAACCTCACAGGGAGAGTTGGGGGAGAAAAAAACTTAATTAGCCTTCCACAACACAACTGAGTGACTTTTTTAATAAGAGAATTTGCAACAAACAAATTCAAGCGTTGTAGCTCTTTCAAACTGCACACGTTCAAGTATGCTTTCCAAAGCGCATTTTTGAGTGAGTCAGCACTGGAGAAATTGCTGTAGCTATTCGAATTTACTTCATGATTGCCTTTAAGTTTCAAGATATTTAAATTGAGACAGAAACACATTTTCTTTTCAGTCTCCCGTGAGACAACATGCAAAAAAAAAAGTAAAGTGCATGAAAAATCTATGACTGATGACAGGTGATTATGGCTACCCAACATTTAATAGCCTCGTTTTACGGTGTGAAGAAGGGCTATAGTGGATTTTGAGAAAAACAACTCGGGGTTTCCATTAGAAAATAAACTAGTTCAGTTTGTCTAATAACAATGTCCAACAATCGGTATACATTTTTGTCTTTTTCTTTATGAAATGAGATCAAATGAGATCAAATATTTGAGATAAGACCACTGAAATTCATAGCTAGCATTATATGTATTATGATTAGACACAATTACAATTTTAATTTTTAAAGGGGTGGTTGATTATGATTTTATTTTATTTTATTTTTATAACTTTAGTTATTGTGTAGTGTTGCTGTTTGAGCATAAACAACATAAGCAAAGTTATGACGCTCAAAGTTCAATGCAAAGGACAACAAATGGCTGGTAGGGACTACAACAAGCTTCTTCATGGGTTAGTGACATCACAAACCCCAAAATTTACATAAACCCCGCCCCCGAGAACATGCAACAAAGGGGGTGAGGCCATGTTGGGCTGCTTTAGAGAAGAGGAAGAGTTGTTGTAGTAGAGTTTTGTTACCATGCTGTCATTTTATGTCGGACTGCTTCACAAACGAGGGTCGATTCAATGCTGGATTTGCACAAAACATTAACATGACGGCACATTCTAGTCGATGAGCTGAATCAACTCCACAGCAACTACATAAATTTATCCACTAACCATTCAGAAACATCCAGTTTCATTCTAAAAGTTGTAACTTCTTCCTGAGTCTCTCCATCAGTGTCGAATCCGGTTTGAACAATGTAAGGCTGAACACCGTTACTGACAATCCTCATTTTGGCTGCGTGAGATTCTCCAGCTTTGTTGTTGTTGAGCTGTTAAAGCTCCGCCCTCTTCTGGAAAGAGCACCGGAAGTAGCAGCCAATTTGCATTTACAGGAACGGGGTTAATAATGGGGGTAACACTTTATTCACTTTAGACATTCTACTAGCTATAAGTAACTACATGTCAACTAACACTCATTAGAGTACTATCTGCTTAATATCACTATGCTTAATAAGACTTTAATGTGATGCTTCCCCAATCATTTGACTTTGCAACTACATGTCAACCCGAAACCTAACAGTCTACTGCAGTCTAGTAATACTCTAATGAGAGTTAGTTGACCAGTAGAATGTCTAAAGTGGACCATCGAAATATTGTGTAACCAAAAACTGTGACCTTTGTATAACAAAAAGTAAAAGAAAATGTTAAAAAAAAATCAACCTCTTGGACATAAAAGTGTTTGAAGTGGAAGAAAACTCAACCACACTATGGTTGATGATCCATATATGCTTCTGAAGAATTGGAAGAAGACGATGACGGTGATGATCATCAGTCTGCTGAAACTGATTTCAGTTGCATTCACAAATAAAAAAGAAGCCATCAGAAAATCTGGTCTCTTGTGCCCGCAGCCATGTTTCTTCTATTGCTTGACTGTAGAGCAATTTAGATTCAAATAACTACGCATACAGTGGTGTCAAAGGAGCACTGTCATTTCCATTGTCATTATCCCAGTGGTCTTTAATATCATAGCTGTCATTCTAATTCATTAAAGCATCTAATGGCGTTCGGACAGCCTGGAGCTCTCGCTAAAGTACCTTACTTTAATGAGATGACTGCAAAGATGTCTTGCATCCAACTCGAGGTTGGATAGAGGGTGAAGCTTAGAAGTAACTAGGAAATTTGTCTCAATGACCTTCTTACTCTCTACATTCACTTGAAAGAGGTCTGTCAAGTTTTGCACCATTTTACCAGAGAAAGCACTTATATCAGAGGAGGCTCATTCGACCCTTGGGTCTATGGGATTAGCAGGACTTTACTTGTACAAACATGGCTCCATTAGCTAATCATATGATAAATTTGTTCCTTAACTTTCAAACACAGAGGCTGACTAATGCATATTCATTGTGAAACACGTGCATTTGGGGGATCTAAAATGACCATTTTGAGGCCATTATCACATTGTGATTGCCATTGCCATAGCCATAATTTAGAATTTTATAATCTGCTCATTTAAGATGTGCTCATTTAAAGCAAAAATGTGTATGTTTTTAATATTAGAATTAATTTAATAATTAATTAATCGCACATTTTTCTGTAATTAATTGCAATTAATCACACCTAACATTAAAGTTTTTAAAGGTCCCGTTCTTTGTGATCCCATGTTTCAAACTTTAGTTAGTGTGTAATGTTGTTGTTAGAGTATAAATAAAATCTGTAAAATTTTAAAGCTCAAAGCGAGATATTTTATTTAACAGAAGTCGCCTACATCGAACGGCCAGTTTGGACTACATCCCTCTACTTCCTTCTTTAATGACGTCACTAAAACAGTTTTTTGACTAACCTCCGCCCACAGGAATACACAAGAGTTGCGTTTGTAGAGTGTGTTTGTCGCCATGTCGTCGAAACGCTGTTATTTTCATCCCGCAGTCCAATCACCGGGTCTGATTCCGGCTCAAATTGATAGGGTAAAATTAAAGACATGTTTACAATAACACTGAGCGCGTGCATCTCCACGTTATGGTAAGAGGCGTGACCTTTCCGGGCAAGATGCGCTAAACTGCTGTCGAATCACAACACAGGAACCGCTGGCACAATCAGAACCCGTTATGTATTTCTGAAGGAGGGACTTCATAGAACAAGGAAGTCATCAGCCCGTTTTTATGACAGTGGAAACAGCGGTATACAGATAAGTAAATTGTGTGAAAAATACTGTGTTTTTTTACACGCGAAACATGAACACATGTTATATTGCACACTATAAACACAATCAAAGCTTCAAAAAACCACAATAAACGGGACCTTTAATATTTTTATATTGTAGTAATTTCACATTTAACCTCCAAATGAATGTAGACAATACAAATACAGTGTATTTTAAATATTTGATCAGGTAGGAAACATCCAGAATCAAAGCAGTTATCAAACACTTCACAGTCTTCACTGCATAATTTACATTAAAATGTAGATTTTTTTTTATTATTATTATTACAGCTAAAAGAAGATTATTCAATTAAGAGCAGTCAGTGATTTGCTCTTTGTCTTTTGTTCTTTGATTAACATTAATGGCACACTTGTAGCAGGTTTATAGGTTGCTGTTACTTTAAGACCTGCCGATGCGGATCTGCATCCTATTTTCTCACAACTCTTTATGTTCATTAAAGACTTCTCTTATGAGAATACTCGACAAAATGGGTATTTCTATTAGAACAGTAGGTAGCACAATTTGACAGTGAAAAATGCTACCTCGGATTGTGCTACCAGCATCACATGAAGAGTTTGGTTCCAAAACACTATAAATCCATTTTGATTAATTTGAGTAAAAATGTGTTTTCTTTACCAAGAAAGTGGCAAGATGAAAACCACTACTTTCTGTTTCAAACTTTGACATAGCATCTTTTGGTTATAAAAACATAAAAAAATAAAATCTAGATTTTGATTTTCAAAGGTTTATTATAAAAACTATATTATGTTTTCCCCAAAATGCAATAAATCCATGACACTTTTTTTTTTTTTTCAAAATGCAATTAATCCATCAATATAAAAGTTCTTTTTCATATTGAAAATACACAACAAAGTAAGTTCATTCACATATATGACAGCCTCTGAACTTTGTCAACACTAATGTTATATACAGGCATTTGACTAAAAATACATTCAGTCGTCGCTCCCAAAATGAATTCAACGAGTCATCTTGTTAATGTTATAAATGAATTATGTCTCTGTTTGTCATTACCGATTAAAGAGTTTCTGGCACCACTGCACGGTTAAAATAAACACATTTGCCGAGTACATTGGTGTTAAAAACGGCTTTTAAAACTGTCCATGATTCAGTTTTGGGGATCGTGACAGAAGTTTGATGCTGTCGTGGAACAAGCAACAGCCGACATTTTTCCTCCTCCCGACTCGAGTGCCTCATCTTCTTAATCTCCTCACGTAAATGGTTACATTTCGATGACTTACGTTTCTTTCTCACCGCAGAAACCACCACAGGTTCACCAATGCCGTCAAAATTATTCATTTTTCTGTTTTTGTTGATCACAAAGTAAAAAATAGGTAAACTAGGAAGCCGGCTGTATTCAGAGCGCCACCAGTGCGTGGAATGGTGCGCTGTGATTGGTTGAGTGGATATATTGCGTTCTGCACAGAAGGGAGACTAGCGTTTGTCACGTTTTGGAAAGAAAGAGAAAAAACCGTGACAGAATAACACGACGGAAATCGCATTTGTGCAAAATTAATAAATTACTTTTCAATACCGACCAGATAGAATACTGATTTTGGCGGAAATTCTTTTTTTTTTTTTTTTTTTTTTAAATGCCGTTTATCGCGTTTTGGAACCAAACTCTTCATATTCAGTGTCCAACTCTGGTTTGAACAATGTAAGGCTGAACACTGTTACTGACAATCCTCATTTTGGCTGCGTGAGATTCTCCAGCTTTGTTGTTGTTGAGCAACTGAAGCACGAGCTGTTAAAGCTCCGCCCTCTTCTGGAAAGGGGACACACACAAAAACGGCGTGGTTTTGCTCACATCCAAATAGAGACAAATTTGACAAGCTATGATAAATGATCTGTGGGGTATTTTGAGCTGAAACTTCACAGACACATTCTGGGGACACCAGAGACTTATAGTACATCTTGTTAAAGGGGCATTATAGGTCCCCTTTAAAAACAAAAGTAACTAGTTGCATTATTTAGTTACATTTTATGGAAAGTAATGCGTTACGTTACCTTTGCATTGCTTTTTCTCACCTGGGTTTGCTTGTTTGGTTTATAGCAACAACAAAAAGTTCTATTTTTTGGCAAATATAAAGGTCTTTTCACACCAAAAGTGAAATGAGTAAGCCTCAGGCTGAAGGAAATGCACATTCATGCCTGTACAGTAGAGGGCGCAGCTCATGCAAACCTTTCAGGATTGCAGAAAAATAGGATGCAGGAGAAGAAAGTTCTATAGTAGAACTACAACAACCATCCCATCATGTTTACACAGCGCACACCTCACTTCTGATTTCTCTCCACAAGAGGACCAGAGAGCTGTTATTCAATACATGGGAAAAAAAAAACCAAAGTAACTTGTGTTACTCTACTCATTACTTGTAAATAAAAGTAATCTGATTACGTAACTCAAGTTACTTTTAATTTATTACTTGTAATTCAGTTGAAATAAGGGATGAAATAGCATAAGCATAAGTGAAAAATGAACAAAATAGATAGTAAAGATTACAAATAAACAATAAAATAAATAATAGTTTGGTTTACAGTGTCTGTCTGCGTCTGTATTCACTAGTTCCTTTATTACTGATCATGTTATGAACCAGTTTCTGTTGATTAGCTTCCCCATGAGTTTAGTTCTGTTCTTGGTCTCGTATTGTCTTGTCTTATGCTGCCCTTGGTTACTCTTGTGATTTCTGGATTACTGTGTTTCGTTTGATTAAAAGACTGCTGCGAATCCCTTCTCCTGTTCATCCTTGCCTGAATGTCATAAGTTACACTCTAAAAAATGCTGGTATAAAAACAACCCAAGTAGGGTTGAAAATGAAATTGTTTGCCCAATATGCTGGGCAGTTTTATTTATCTCAACTATTGTTCAAAAATGACTATATGGCTGGCTTAAAATGAACCCAAAACAGGTTGGAACAACAATAATAATCAAAAGGTGAACGTTTATTATTAATAAGCAACTTAATAAATGTTAATTTCCAACATGCTTTGGGTTAATTTTAAGCAAGCAATACAGTAATTTTAAAACAATAGTTGAGTTAAATAAAACTACCCAGCAGGTTGGGTAAACATTTAACCCAACCGCTGAGTTAAAACAACCCAATCGCTTGGATTGTCCGTTTTCAACCCAACTTGGGTTGTTTTTAACCCAGCATTCTTTAGAGTGTTGGCAAGCAATCTATTTTTTTTTTTTTTTTTAATAATGCCATGTTGTCCAAGTGATTTGCTAAAACCTAAAACAAAAGGATGTTTGCCATGATGTGGGAAATGACGTAACGTTGTTTCACCCGTTTCCCACACTTCCCCACTGGAATTTCCTCTCCAGAACATCAATGGACCATCCAAGTGAATGTCATGGAGCATAAGCTTGTGAAATGTGTCCAGAACAGGGAGCCCATGTATTTTGGTCTTGTACTCTGACTACTACGTTTTGTAGATGACCACATACTATTCAGAAATGAAAACAAACACAACCAGATTATTTCACTTTGAGTTTTGAGGCATAGACAGTATTATGAGGTTCTGCTTTAATGATGTAAAAAGTATCATAAAAAATATTTTAACAACAGTTGTTTGCCCATTCAATCTTTTAATGCTGCATGTATTGTACAATTGCTTTCCAGGACCTTGTCCGTTGTCCTGAAGCCAAACTTCCTCAGCCGCGCGAACACGCTGCTGTCCACGGTCCTGAACTCACACTTCAGTCACAGACCTCAGCAAAGAAGACAATCACGGGCTGTCCAGCGCTAGTAGATCTGTAATAGCTTGGATTTATATTTATTGCGACACACGGAGGAGCACTAGTAAGGTTTTAATATTCTCAGATAAGGGTTCATTAGGATTCCTTGACCACTGCCAAGCACGCATCTGAATCCACTCCACATTACACCCAGTAAACATATGATGTAAAGTCAGGGGGTGTTACTGATATGGCTTGTAATGCCTCATTAAACTAATCTTGTAAAGCGCAGCTGAACTGCTGCAGATAGTGCTGACGGCCCTTCACATCAACATTCCTCACGTTTCAGCGGGGACCATCAAAGAGCTAAATGGGGGTCGAGAATGCCCACAGCACCATCGGGGCCCTCCTGTCCAGGAGATGCAACAGAGAAGCTCCTTTAAATGTGCCACCGAAACACCACTGCTCTGCATCACTGCTAGCATGGTTGCCTAGCAACTAGACAGCAGATGCCTGCATCCCTCATCTACTGAGTAAAAATACATTGAAAAAAAAAAAAAAAAATCGCACCTCTTATCTCTGTTTGTGCGATACGCACAATGATTTTTATAATCGCATTTGATCGTTAATCTTGATATAATCGTTAATCGTGTGCACCGATTTCCAAATCTTATTAGTCCATCATTATTCACTTTTCTTAGGCATTTCTGAGTTTGTGTTTTTGAGGGTGTGTTGGGCTGAAGAATGTGGAAAAGTGGGAGAAATGCGTGAAAATGCGCCGGGATACTCTCGCAGCATTTTAATAGGTTGCAGCGCGCGAGCCGACAAGTACAGACATCATTCCTCCGCGAGACAAGCGCGTGGACAGACTGCCTTTCCTCTTTAGTTCGCTTTCGCTTTTATTTTTTTCAACAAACACCGGCATTTTATTCAGCACATCCAAGAGGGACCATGTCTTTTACTGTTCTTTTGAAATCCAAGCGTGTGCGTCGGAGATTTCTGTTCCAGTCTTGATTATTTTTGTTCGGTTCCTGGAGGTGTTATTGCAATTGAAGTGTGTCATCATTTGCTCTGAACAAGAGCAGGAACATGGTCGGGGATTCAATCGAGAGATAAGGGGGCTTTTCCAGTAGGCTAGACAAAGCTTGGACATTTGCAAGCGTTTTATTGTGATACATACTGTTTTTTCACCCCTGCTTCTGCTTCATATAAGGTTGTACTATGGACTGACTACAAGCTCTGACATCTGCATCAGATATTCTCTGCTGCATTTCTTTAAATGTGCATCTTTTCTCCCCAGTGACTTTGAGAGGAATATCTCGACCATCAGCAGCAGGGGATGCAGATTTCATGTTTTTTTCCTCTTCGCCTCCAACCTTTATAGCTGAGGGGGGAAATAAATAAAAATATCACTTACTGTGGAGCACCCCCCTCTTTGAAGGAGCATCTCTGGAGCCATGGCTTGCCCACAGCTTTGGACCTGGAAATTGCGACGACAGGTGTAGAAGAAGATTGATTCTCTTCCATTTTTTATTTAGGTTTTTTATTTTTTTTTTATTTTCATCATCATATCTTTATTTTTTTCTCCATGGTTTGCCTGAAGAAGACTTTCCAGCACTTTCCCAGAAGTCCAGTCGAAGCTGAGAGAGATGTCTGATCTTCTGGTTTTGATCGAGGGGGTCTCTGACCTGCACGGATTTCCATAGCTGAAGAAAAAAAAAAAAGAAAAAAGAAAAAACAGCTGGGACCCATTAAAGATTTCTTTTCTTTTATTTCTTTTTTTATTTCTTTCTTTTCTTTTTTATTTTCTTTTGCGGGGCCATCACAAATGTGTGCATTGGTGCTTTGATCTCAGTTTATTCATTTTGGCCTTTTTTTTCCCCCTCCCATCCCCTTTCTGTTGGATTCTTTTTGGGATTTGTTTTGTTTTTGTTTTGTTTTGTTTGTTTTTTACATCAGTTTGGAGCACAGGCGGTTGGATTACTGAAACTGAATATACGGATTTGTGGAAATGTTGGGTCCTCAAGAAGACAAAATATGTGGAATTGTTTCTGCTCTGGCGGCTTTGTCCTTTGTCTGCTTTGCACAAAGGTAAGAAAATGCTAAATATTGTAAATTATCACTATTGGATTGGATTAATGAGCCCACTTATTGGTCAAATCCCAACAGACACTCAAATGATACACAGGCATATAGCGTACATGTTTCATTTCCTATGCCATTTTTTTTTTTTTACCTGAATAAACAGTCGAATTGTGTGTGTATGTGTGCAGTGTCTTATAGAGAGAGAGAGAGAGAGAGAGAGAGAGAGAGAGAGAGAGAATCATATGTGTGAGAAACATGCTCGTATAGATTCTGTAGCGCATATAGGCCTGTTATTCAAATCTAATGTATTTTTTCTTTAGAATCGGAATGTCTTTTGTTTGAGTCGATTACATATTATTCCACTTTGAAAAAAATAAATAAATAATAATTTTCCCGGGTAAATTTATATATATATATATATATATATATATATATATATATATATATATATATATATTCACTCTACATCCACTTGGATTTAACAGTGACATCTCAGTATTCTGACATCAATTAAAATCAGGTCATGACAGAGCTGTGTTTTGAATCACATTTAGGCAAAATGTTGTAGCAAACCTCACGTTTATGTCTTCCAACATCTGTAACCAATATATTTTTGATGCAATGGTCCACTGAGTGAAATCCACATTTACAAATGATCGGTGCTTTTCTTCTGATCCACCCCCACCCATACCACCATGTCGCTGGCGTTAGAAGAGATCCATCATCACTCAGCCAATAAGAATAAAAACGACGACGCCTATCAGTCAATAATGGTTAATGACATGTGTTCACTGCTGATCATTGAGATGCGACGTGGCTTTGAAGCCTCTGAGGCCGAAGACGCTTATCTTTTCTCCATCTCACACTGTGTATGTGGAGCACCTGTAAGACAAATAACAAGCCTTATTATAATCATGTTAAACTTTGATGTCTTTATTCACGACATGTCGTGAATATTATGATTGAATCTCATTGAAATCAACAGCGGTGGCCTAAATCCCAATGCCTTCCATTTTGACGTTTGACTATTTTCGTTACAAGTTCAGTGTGTGCATGGCTGAGCTATGACATTTTCAAATGCATTAGTTTGGCTTTCATGTGCAAATTATTAGTTGTCAAAACACTAAGATATGCCTCTTAAAAGGGGTTTTGAACCTTTATAGATTCAGGAACCCTCCGCATTCAACCAGGGGCCCCCAATACTTTCAGTTTATATGATTTATTTTTTCTTTTGTCAAATCAACTTCAATAATAAATGTGGTTCAGATAACATAATATTGCAAGTTTCTGTTAATTAAACCAATCGCCTTCATTGTATTAACTCAAATTTTTAATTTCAAAGAACTCAGAGTTTTAAGGCAACCAACTTACTTTTTAAAGTTAAACCAACACTTATTTTTTACAGTGTAATAATTTCCACAAATAATATTAAAACATTATCAAACACCATTACACACATTGAGACAAAAATTTATAAAATATGTAGATTTTTTTTCTCTCTGTTTTTAAAGGTCACAACATTTATTCTTTTGTCAAATAAACTTAGATAATTCATGTGGTTCAGATAACATAATATTTTGAGTTTCCGTTGATTAAACCAATCGCCTTCATTGTATTAACTCAAATTATTAATTTCAATTAACTTACATTTTTAAGGCAACTTACTTTTTTTAAGTTACACAACAATTCTTTTTTACGGTCCTGCTGTGTAACATTCTAGACTGCATCGAAAACTATTTCATTTATTAATTATTTTTCATACAGCTTTAATGACCTTAGTACAGACTGTGTACAATATTTGCTCTTTTCAAAACGTGTCTGTCATACCACACAACTATCTGAAGGTAAAATTGTAAAAAGACTTTTAAACATTCATATTTTATCTTAAAATCTTGATGTTGATATAAAAAGGAATATGTTATGCGTCAACTACCCATCTGTTCACAGACCCTCAGGGGTCCCAGGACCCCGAGTTGAAAACCCTGGCTGTAGAGTGCGTGTTTGAACCAGATAAACCCAGTCATACCAGTCGTCAAAGTTACATGTTGAACTGACATTATGACGTTTGAATGTTTTTGTTAATTTCAGCACCGTCGTACTCAGTCAGTTTTAGAAATTACTGTTTAAGTCCAATGGAGCTTTCAGTAACACTTCATGCTCTGGAAAACAATGAATTATTCAATCACATAGATTTATGTTAATGATTATGTGGTGGTTATATTGATCTAAAGATAAGCCTCTTCGGATTGGCAATTAGGCCAAACGTTCAAGAATAAAAAATGTACAAAACGTCTGTCTGAATGAAAACAAAAGGCATTGCTGTAAAATAATCAAGGAGACGTGATTCAATTCAGTCAAATGAATGAACAAATTTGCTGTTTATTTGCTGAATTTTGACCAAAAGCGCTCTCAATTCTGTCTCCTGCAGCACCTCCACCGGAAGTACCGGAATATCTGTGGCCAAGACGACAGTGGACAAATTGCTGAAGGGGTATGACATCCGTCTCCGGCCAGACTTCGGAGGTACACATGATCCTTTCTTAGAAACGTATTCTTATATCCTCACCAGGGAAGCCACTTATCTGGAGTCTAGTGATAATCATTATCATTGGTGAATGCAGTACTGTATGTATATAGTCATGCTATATTTTACACATCTGATCATAAATCTCCTGTGTAGGAAGGTTTTCAGCACTTGCTACTGGTTTGTTTCTCATGATCTCATGTAAAGACCAAATATAAAGTGACTGTATGAAGGCAGACTTTTTCAAGAAACTGCTGAAACATTTCATGGTTTAATAGCGTTAATCTCAAGGTTAGGCGGTATTGAGAGAAAACTAGGGGCTGTTTGAGATGTAAAGACACTTTGCACTCTTGTATCATTGTTTTTTTTTTTTTTTTTTTTTTTTTTTTTAGTTGTGTGGGTACAGTTTTGACAAAAGGCTGAGCACACAGTTTTAGGTTGCAACTCATGGTCCATATTTCTGCACACGTTCACATTGTTGAAGGACAATGGGATGCTTTTCGAACCACAAAGTCGTGGAAAATTTTGTTTCACCACAACTAGAACTGGCTTGTCCGGCTATTCATCACAAGCGTTCTGTTTGTCCCCTGATATTGCAAAGAGACTATAAATTTGCTACAGAATGTACTTTTCAATTCAGCTATTCAGCTTCCCTTCAGCAAATTGTTTTGTATTTCAGCAAAGACGCAAGTCTATTGTGATCTATCTATCTATCTATCTATCTATCTATCTATCTATCTATCTATCTATCTATCTATCTATCTATCTATCTATCTATCTATCTATCTATCTATCTATCTATCTATCTATCTATCTATCATCTGATACCTTCAAATCAATCAATCAATCAATCAATCAATCAATCAATCAATCAATCAATCAATCAATCAATCAATCAATCAATCAATCAATCAGATACTTCCATGTCTATCTATCTATCTATCTAATCAGATACTTTCATGTCATTGTTTGCCACTATTTAAATATCAAATATGTTTATTGCCAATATTTGATAGATTCTCTCATGTATTCATGTTTTTACCATAGATTTGCCTTTTTTGGTATTTTTGGATTTGCTGGTAGAGAGAACAAGTCTGATATAGAATTCCATGTTACATTGTAGTCTGATTTGCTGTATTTCGGCACACATTGACCAATTTGGGATCATTAACGTGTTCCTTATTCTCTTCAACACCATTTTTTTTTTTTTTTTTTTTACACCACACAAAGAATTTTTGAATCATTTGATCAGCAGTGATGGCACTGATGCAGCGCTGCACGTTTGTATTGGGAAAAGCATTCCACTCTGATGCAGGCCAGGGAACTGTAGTCTATCACATCCTGATAATTCTATCATCAGTCAGAGCCCAAGTCTCCTGACACAACTGCTGACCAACTTCAGCTTTGGAGTGCCGTGCATTTTAATTGGACCCAGACCGCAGCTATGTTAGCCAGAGAGAGAGAGAGAGGGAGGGTGAAGAGGGCAGAGAGGAGAGAGATGGAGAGAAAGAAAGAGGCCAGTTAGATTGTCAGGAAACCAGGCTGCCCTAAAAGAGCTTCATCTCTCTGGCCGGCTAGAGGGATAGCCGCGGGGTTTGGTCGTGGTGTATTTGTGTGTGTGCGCACCCCTGAAGTCACACCACAACACACACGAGAGCAAAGCCTGCTTACACATGCGTGCATACACAGATTCACACACAAACAGTAGTACAACAGTTGAGCTGTATTGCTGCACCAAAGAAAATAACAAAGTATCCACAAGTTTGTTTAATGAACCTCTAAATATGCATTGTACATTGCGTTTTTTTAAAGGCATTGTCATTCTTTTCAGTGCAAATGTCTTATTATAGATTGCGCCTTCCAATTTGCTGACAAAATTAACATTGCAAATGTCAAATTCGTATGCCATTTAGCAGGCTTGATATATTTCCATCTGTCCAAACATTATAAAAATACGGATTATTAAATAGAAAACAAAGTGGTTGCAGTAAAACAGTAAAAGTGAAACTGACCAGTCTCTTGCTATCAATTTCCCACATAAAGTAATGTGTAAATTTGTATTGTTGAAATTAATCTTTTGATATACAGAAAAAAATGCAGCCTTTTCAGTCAGTCATCAAAATCATCGCCATACTGTAGTTTACTGTCAGAGATCACACTGTTATATTGACAACATGGCTAAGCATTGTTGACTGAAGAATGACACAAGGACTTATTCTGATGCCAATGATCTGTTCATTGAAATAAATACCGTATTGTTCCTAATATAAGACTGTTTTTTTTTTCTTCTTAGAAATACATCTGAAAAAAAAAATGGGTTCCTCTTACATTCAGGGTTTAGACTTTTACGTCAATAATACATCCGCAACAGTAGGTGGCGCCAAATACGCTTAAAACGAGTGTGCCAAGAAATACTGTGTGTCAGATGTTAATGTTAGAAGATTGCGAGGGCTTAAAAACGCTGACGGTCAAAGAAAAGATTACCGTCTAAGAGACTGTTTGCGTGCATCGCTGACGGGACCGAATTTTCCCCGTATGAGATTTTAAAATGTACCTAGAATTCAAAACTACAATAAGATTTCATGTCTGCTGTTAATGAAATTTTGGTAGCCTACATGGTTTTAACTATAAGATGGATAGCCTGTAATTGTTATATAATTCAAATGGCCTACAGGTTACATTTATGGTTCGCCATAAAAAGTGTTTATTTTTAAATGTGATCGTTGGTACATTTTAACAGTATTTACCATACTTTCAATACAAAAGTGGGGAGAACAATATTTGGTACTTTTGAGAGATAAACTATGGATTTTGAGCAAGTTGCACGCTTTTGCAGGTATCCCATTGTGTGGTGCTGTTTGGAGAAATGCATTGTTTACAAATGTTATAAGGAAGGAACGTACCAAAGCGACTGTCTTTTCTCAGACTAAAAGCCAAACCATTCCAGCATATTTTAAACACAATTTCTAATACTCCGTGGGTGTGTTGTCCGAGGATGAGACAGTATTTGTTAGTTCCAGACTTTCTATTGTAGCCATTCTCACCCTGTTAGTGTTCATTGTTTCAGCAGCAGTAGATGATGAGTCATTTTATTCAGCCTTGCTTTACACTCGACTTTGTTGCCCTTCATGTTAGTGTTATTGTTATTGGCTTTAGCTCCAACTCTCAACAAGTAGCCCGTGAATGTGGAGTACGGGCTGAGAAAGCAACCTGTCTAAGCAGAACTCAAATCGGACTCAGTTTGAGTGGGATACAAAACCCTGCTGCTTTGCTGTCTACTGCCTTGTTTCTTAGGCAATATCCTGAGTCCTGACTAAAATGATACTGATTGCTTTGAAACACTCTTCATAGGCAGCAATGCAGTAAAGCATAAATGACATGTGACTCACAATTGAAGTCAGTTCAACATTAGCATATTGCTAAAGCAATGTTTGCTAAATAAAGACATGATTCTCTTATGCTGTAAACATAATACATGGTGACAACTCAACCACAAAAAAACTGTACTTTTTGTTAGTAAAATTTTTTATTTTATTTGTTTATAATCTGAATTCATATCAACTCGTTTCACAGTATTTTCTTTGTAAGTGCAAATAGTAGTTAGATGCTATTTATATTTATACTATTTGCACTTCATTTATTGTAATACATTATAATAATTATATAACCCTAACCCTAACTATATTGGAAATGTTGATTGGTAAAGATGTCCTCGCAGGTCCAGGAAGGGAGTCATTGTTTTGAGTGTGGTAACAATGTGAGCTGCACACATTCGTTAATATGTTAATATGTCAGAATTGCGAGATATAAAGTCGCAATTGCGAGTTATAAAGTCAGAATTGTGTGATATAAAGTTTTTTCAAATGACCGTTCGCAAAGACCCGCCCCCTTAGTTACTGTTGCTATGTCTGACAATCATATGGCACTCTCACTGCATCATGGTCTCACAGAGTGAAACATACATTGCAGACAAAGAGGACACTGACAACATGCCGACAGACAAGACAGAGCAGGTTACTTTTGTTATGAAACAAAGCTTTTGTGAACCGATCATCTCTTACTAGTGATAAACATGAATGAACATCAGAAGGTATGTTGTTTCAACCACAGAAAAACAACAATGGACGCCTTTTTTTTAAAGTTCAAGTCCACCGACGTTAATTTATTATCTCCTATCTGGTTTGATTCTGTGTTATGATTGGTCAGATCACCTGTCAATCAAACTCCCAGTGAAGGGTGAATACTTTTTTCTCGCAATTCTGACTTCTTTTCTCAGAATTCTGAAATACAAACTCGCAATTGCGAGATATAAGTAAAGTCCAATTCTGAGGATTTTTTTTTTTCTTTTCTGAATTGTGAGTTGAACTCTTTTTAACACATACTCTCAAATTTATATCTTGCGATTCTGACTTTATAACTCACAATTGTGACTTTATATCATGCAATTCTGAGAAAAAAGTAAGAATTACAAGATGTAAACTTGCAATTGCGAGAAGAAAAGAAAAAAGTCAGAATTGTGAGATAAATAAATTATTTTTATTCCATGGCGGAAACAAGCTTCCGTAGCTGGCTGTACATGATCTCTTATGTATAACCTGCTAAAGAGTATAAATATCCCAGTGGAAAAATGACAATGGAAAATGATAATTTTGCTCCATTCAAATGAAACCGAATTCCCCATTGTGTAGAAGAGGAAGACACAGGATTAATTACAGCCTGTGCTGGCCTTATTTACAACCTCAATAATCAGGGCAGCCTCTGAAGGTCTCTGAAGACCTTGAATTTACGAGATTGCTGTTTCTCATTTCAAGTCATCCTCTCTAACAAAAGATACCTTCATGTTCCCAGGTCTGGTTGAGTCCGGATATGTTGCCGGGGCCTGTTTATGTGCTGCCCATAAAAAACATGCTGAAAGTTTAATCAACAGAATGGAACATGAATACAGTTGCCTAGATACGCAACATGTCACACCCGAGGCCATAAATCAACTACATGGTTTTTTTTTTTTCCTCTCTCGCAACAGAAAGTCTTCTTTTTTTAAATAATGATAATTATTATTATTAATATTCACAATATGAAAATTAAATGACTCAAAAAC
The DNA here is from genome assembly GCF_018812025.1 of Megalobrama amblycephala. Lineage (NCBI taxonomy): Eukaryota > Metazoa > Chordata > Actinopteri > Cypriniformes > Xenocyprididae > Megalobrama > Megalobrama amblycephala. Next base: position 6,252,619 of record NC_063061.1, read on the forward strand.
TGCTTTGCCTAGTGACCCTCAATTATTTAAAAAGCAATATAAAGTTAAGAATATTAACATTAAAAAATAAGCTACTTTTAAAACTGTAGCTTGCCAAGATACAAGCCACTCATTATTTACATAATTTAATAGCTACATTTGGGGCTCTAGTTTTTGAATGAATGAACAATCTCAAATAGGTTGACAGTATTAAACTTGAACAGAGAAATTACACCTTAAAACATCATAATTTATTAACTGTGTTCAAAACAGTCATGAACAGCAGCATTTAACTAAATATTTGGCAATAAAAGAGGACCTAAAATGCACCAAAGGAACTTAAAACAGTAAGAACTATCCAAAAAAAACCCAGCATATTCACATTCACTACATATAAGAGATAGATTGTTGCAACGATACTGCTAAAAAGAAGTAGTAAGTGATTAGTACGGTCACCACTATGAAAACTTGTTTCGGCCATGGAATAAAACAATTTAAAAGATAATTGCAACATTTTATCTCACAATACAGACTTTTTTCTCACAATTGTGAGTTTACATCTCACAATTCTGACAGTATAAGTAATAGAGATATAAATTTGCAATTCTGACTTTTTTTTTTTTTTTTGGCAATACTGACTTCTTTCTGAAGAGAAAAAAAGTCAAAATTGTGAGATAAAAGGCACAATTACCTCTTTTTTATTAAAAAAAACTAAACACTACAAATATAATAGTTTTCACTTAGAAATTGCTAGTAAATTAATTGAAAAGAAACAAAAGATACAAGAAACAACAATCTTTGTTTTATTTAAAACTTTGAAAAGTATATATATATATATTATTATTTTATTATTATTATTATTATTATTATTTTTATTTTATTTTTTCTTTACAATGTACTTCCCAACACTGAAAATCCATCCATCCATCCATCCATCCATCCATCCATCTTCCGAACCAGGAGAATTGGAGCCTAAAGTGAATCATCATCATCGTCATTATCATCATCATCATTATTAGCCTTTGCCAATTGAGTTATGATGCAGATTTTATGAAAAATTTGTAAAGTACAAACACAATCATATATACACACGTATTCATTTGTGAAAATGAAACACAATTACATTCACATACCAAGGTCACACTTCTCTCTCATCCTTACATATGTGTGAGCACAAACATAATATTTACCTGTATGTGTTTACATTACATAAGCAGTTCATGCTTTTCCAGCACCCCTCCAGACATACATCCACCCACACACAGGGCATTCTGACAGAATGGGCTCCTTTCTGTCTGTTTCAGAGGATGGTTTGACTGAAATCCCAATCACAATCTGCCTGTATGGAAAACTTCGAATTGAAAGTGTGTGAAAGTATCAATTAACAGCATTTCTCTCTCTGTGCTGATTTGGTGACATGGGGCCTTATTTATAAAATGTTGCATAGAAAACGTCCAACATTTGATCTATGATCATTTCCCAAATGTGCGTACGTGTGATTCATTAAACGAACGTATGCACAAGAAATGCCCATATTCCTCTCTTCCAGATGTGACATTTATAAATCGTAAATGATCTTGAAATTGTGCGCAGATCTCTGCCTTGTAAATGCTGCCTAATTAATGTCATTAACATAAAGAGCACCAGTCAACGTCCAAATGCTTTACTTGAGAATGGCGAGCAGCAAGAATTTCTTAGATTTCCAAATACCTGCAGTACTCCGACTTTCTTCAAAGACTGACTAAATATGTATGTTGGCGTGGATTTTAGCATACAAACAGTCTAAGTTCAAATCTGTGTGTACGCACATTTTATAAATGTGGCCAATGCTGTGATGCAAACAAACACTGAAGGAATCACTTGTTTTAAAAAGAGTACTTATTACGGAAATAATATACTTTAAATGGGCTCTATGTAATAATGACACCCAGTGTTCAAAATAGGTATTGCAGTCCAAATTCAAAATATTGTTTGCCCCGCCCCCCTCGTTCAAAGACGCGGGTTGCCAGCAACAATAGGGAGCGCGATTGACAATGAAAGCTGAGGAGACTTACACACTGTAAGCTGATGAGTTAATTTATCTGTTTTAATATGCTGTTGTTCATAGAGATATTTAGATGGATTCAGAGGCTTTTTAGGTCAGGTAGAATCTGCGATTCTCTGACCCAGTTTGTTTGCTGGTTTCCATGGTTGCAATACGCACTGTTTTCTGCCAACTGGCAACCTGTGATGTTGAAATACTATTGGATAAACTGGCACCACACGGTTTCGCACAGACCAAAACAAAGACAGACATTCCGACACGGAACGCACATTTCAAAGCAGAATATCTGGCTGTAGCATTGTTTTTCTGAGAAACAAGTAGGTGAACTTAGCATGTTTCCTAAATATCTGCAAACATATCGGGGTATTTTTATGCTTTATTAAAGTAAAAATCTTACATAGAGCCCCTTTAAATGAATACACTTGGCATGCAAACTAAATGTAAGTACATGTTAAGTACATGTTAAATGCAATTAAATGAAAATTTGTTATAGTTTACATGTATATTAAATGCAATTAGTTAAACTTACGTATATGTCTTTTGACCCATTTTTGTAGCACTTAAAGGTGCCCTAGAATCAAAAATTGAATTTACCTTGGCATAGTTGAATAACAAGAGTTCAGTTCATGGAAAAGACATACATTGAGTTTCAAACTCCATTGCTTTCTCCTTCTTATGTAAATCTCATTTGTTTAAAAGACCTCCAAAAACAGGCGAATCTCAACATAACACCGACTGTTACGTAACAGTCGGGATCATTAATATGTACGCCCCCAATATTTGCATATGCCAGCCCATGTTCGAGGCATTACACAAGGGCAGCCAGTATTAACGTCTGGATCTGCGCACAGCTGAATCATCAGACTAGGTAAGCAAGCAAGAACAATAGCGAAAAATGGCAAATGGCAGGGAGCGCGTGATTTAAAGGGGCCGCGCGCTGAATCGGTGCATAGTTAATGATGCCCCAAAATAGGCAGTTAAAAAAAATAATTTAAAAAAATCTAGGATATTTTGAGCTGAAAATTCACAGACACATTCAGGGGACACCTTAGACTTATATTACATCTTGTAAAAACTGGTCGTAGGGCACCTTTAAGTAGCTCATGTCTCTGTATGAATAATTTTATATTTGCATCTATTGTCTTTGAAATGCTGCTGAATGTACTAACAATAATTTATGGTAATTTAAAATAATTTCTATTGAAACTTGCATGTCATGTATTCAAATATATTTGTAATTACTAATTTGTAATGACGTTGCAATTTAGTGCATTTAAAATATATTAACATTTAATGTAATATCAAATAACAGTACATCGTGATCAACATATCAAAATTAGTGTGTACTTATTTAAAGCATGACAAATGATTATTAGAGCATAATGATTGCTAAGAAACAGTCATTAGAGTGTACTTGCTTTAAGCACACTTAAATGGCCTTTTATTTCATTAACATGATATTATCTGTAACTATAGTTTGTTTTTTTGTTTTTTTAAATATACTTTTAAGATTTGAAGTACACTACAACTGCATATTAAAAATAATTAAGCACAGTTTTGTTTTTTCATAAAAGGATAGTTCACCTAAAAATGAAAATGTTGTCATCATTTACTCACTCTCATTTCTATTTCTAACCAGATGACATTCTTTCTTTCATAGAACACTAAAAGACAATTTTAAAGAAATGTATACTGGTTGCTTTGAGGCTCTCATGCTTCAAAAAGAATGCTGAAGCACCATAAATGTATCGTAAAAACCGTCCACATGACTATGTTCTCAAGTCTTCAAAAGCCATACAATGTCTTTGTCTGATGAAGAGACCAAAACTGAAGTTGAAAAATCTTGCCTTCTACCACAGCTCTCAAGTTTCATTTACGTATATTCAAATATGGTTTATCTCGTGACTGATCGCAATGTGCCAGTGTTAATATGTGGATATACAATATATAAAAAACCACATCAGATTACTGTTTTTCAAACTATGCTAGATTACCTCTCTCTCTGTCTCCCTGATACTAAAGCCTCATATGAAAAAGAGGGGTGTCCTGCTCCCTGAAGAATAAGGCCTGTAGTCTAAGAGAGAGACCACTGAAATGAAACTATGAACTAAAGGCCACTAATTACATTATCTTTGAGGAGCTCACCATTTTGCCCAAGATGTAAGTGGCCCCCATGGACTGCAGGAAATCTAATAAAAAGCAGTGGCCTGTAAATTGTAGCAGTAAGTGTTTTTCCTGCGCTGGGTTATCGGCATCTCCTTCAACTTTAGTACTGTGGGCAATGTTTTAAAAGCTTTGTTAGATCAACACTTTGTAAATTACATTGGAATTTAAAGAAAAGTCATGAAAATGTACCAAATGTGCTATAACTATGTAATAAACATGTAATAACACATTTCTAAAGCATTTGTAGCTGCTCAGTATCATAAAACATTTTATGAAACTCCAGTTTCTCCTTAAATAAAACTGAATCATAATCATTTCAAACAAAAATGATAAAAACGTGAATTTAGATTAGATTAATGGGGCATCTTCTGTTAAAGTGCTCTTTAATGTGTCAAGCTCTAGAAGCAAACATACAGGGTTCCTAACTCGAGTGCTATATGGCACCACATCTCACGAGTACATTTACATCGCAGGGCCGATATATAATCAAAATGGTTGCCAAGTCTTAGACAAATAGCAGCGCAGAGTAGCCAGAGGGCAGGCCATCTCGTTAGCAGTGTGATTTACTGTCCGTGGCCTTAGACAACAGTGTATGTATGTGTGTGTGTGTTTGATGATATGTATTCACTCTGATGGAACGTGCAAGCTGACATTTCTCCTTCAAGCTTAATGCATTGCTGTGCATTACATGCGACTGTCACGGACAAGGTGCTTTAGATAAATCTTAACTTGGGAGGATGTATATGTCTGTACGCTGTCTTAACACAGGCCAACACGTTACTGTGATGTACCATTTTGTGTGGCTCTCAGGGACTTCTCTCAGAAAACCACATAAAGCTGGACTGCGATATAATGTCAGCTGTGATTTCACCAAGTTGTGGTTACATAGCAATACAATGATTTCTCTACTTTTTCCATTTACTATCACTCACAGCTGTACAAGCTTAACAAAATGGAGGATGTAGAGCCAGTCAAACAGAGGTTATTCTTGAGGTGGGGCATCGGCATATCCACAGGGCTCTATTAAAATGGCAGGAAAATGGACAAACGCGTCTTCTGTGTTTGATTTGGGCAGGAAGGCAAGTCACTGGTCAGTAGCAGAGCTCCCCCAACCTTAAGAAGGGGAATGTGCAAAAGAGAAACCCTGGCCACCAACTCTCTCCCACCCTTCCACTTTGAGCCCCTCACCCTGGAGACAGCACTTTACAATAAATCTGGCTGTCATCGCCTCTGAAATGGGTTTTATGGTCTCAGATCCCGCCGTTAACAAAGCTTGAAATGGTGGCGACACATCAGTAAAGCTGCGAACATGTCCCCTTTTCCCTTAAGAGTGAGTCTACTCTAGGCCTTTGGTTTTGCCTCATATCTTGATATTAAGCTAGAGTTATCACATAGACGCAATTCTGTTCTCTGCAGGTGAACTACATTTTTAGTGGTGTTTGCATTCTTAGGGCTAAGAGTCTGAATGAACCTCAATTTTAAAAGATGCACTGATTATTGTTCTGGTTTATGTTGCGCTGGCAAACTTTTCAATTACTAAATGCTATATTTGCAACATGTTCTCCAACCAATACGACCATATAGGTCGTTTGTCACTTCCCTGAAATACGACTCATAGGAGCGTTTACTAAAGTGGTGCCCCTATCGACAACAGGACACTTTCATTTTAATTCATGAAATACGACCCATAGGAGCGTTTGCTATAGTTGCACCCCTTTCGACAACAGGACACTTTCATTTTAATGCATTGTTCCCTTTTATCTGCGTCATATTTCAGGTTTTGCGTAGCTCAACTGGTAGATCATTGCAATAACAATATGCAATCATGTGATCATGCGATCGTGGGTTCGATCCCAGGGAACGCATGTGCTCATAAAGTGTAAATGCACTATAAATCACTAAGGTTAGGTTTAGGGGTGGGGTGGGTGTAGTCATTAATAAAAATTAGTTTTGGTAAATGGAAATAGGAGAAATGGTATAAAAAGTCCACACGCTGCATTTAAATGAACACGCATTTTGATTGGTAATGACAGTCATACGTCATTGCATGACGACAGACGTAACACGACACTGTCATTATTTTTACGCCCGCTAGAGGGCGTATGACTTCAAAACGTAAATATAGGTCGTAATATGGTGGACGTAATTTGGAGGACAGTCTGTATATTTGACATAATTAATGTATCCCACAAGTCAAAATACAATATAAAGTGAGTAGTATTCCAACGCTATCTCACGACCAATTTGTACGTGTTTTAATTCGTATGAATTCATATGACCTCACTCGTACAAATTTGTACGATTTGTCTAAACCCCAGTGACGGGTACGTTTAGGGGCGGGGTTTGGTGTAGGTCATTCGTATGAATTCATACGAATTTGTCAATGTGACACAGTTCGTAAATACGGGAAGAAGGAGGCAGGAACCGGCGAACATTGAAACAATAATCTGTAATAAAATAAACAAAGAACAAAACGAAAGTAATGCCGGCAGACCCTCGCGGACGTCTGCTGGCCACACAAACATAATAAAACATAAAATAAAGTCCAGGCCTGGCCCTCTCTCGTCCTTCACTGTGAGGTCGTATGAATTTGCACGAATTAGCCACCTCGTAAAATACGTACGAATTGCCGTGAGATCGGGTTGAGTATTCAGCTGGCGATATGATCGTAAAGGAACGGAGTACCCAAAAGTGACAATTCTGTCATCATTTACTCACCATCATGCCATTTCTTCAACTTAGGTTCAGTGAAAATACGCATAATTTTCCAAAGCTCCAAACACGTACCTACAATTCACTGCAGTTTCCAGCTGAAATGAAGTAGCAGTAAAACACCAACGTTTTTTATTCCTTTCCTTCCAAATTATTATTAAAGCAGCAGATTATCAGTTAATAAAGACTAATGTTTTTTTTAAATAAAGATTTGATCAATATTTTCATTGAACATTGCACTATGTTATGACCTCAAAACACTTTTAAACAGTGCTTGATTTGTAAACTAATACATTTTGAGGTTTGCATCACCTAACCTTCTCCGTAAGTGTGGCTCTTCTGATGTAGTACACTTTCTCAGTAGCGTACCTGGTACAGCATTGCACTTGCGGAGTGCTTGGGTACGAATCTTTACTCACAATAAAAGAGCTCAAAGAATTATAGAAGCAATAAAGGCCAATTCACACCACTCAGACAAATGCCAACCAACATGTTTGTTAGGCTTTATTGGATCAGTGTGTTACCTCTGTCGACATCTGTTGGCGTTGATCTGGGTTTGTTTTCACCCGACTGAACATGTTCAATCAGTGTTTGTTAGTCTGTTGGGTCAGTGTGAACATGACAGTTATTTTTCATAAAATTTTAAATCCAATGGCCAACTTGTTTGTTGGTGTTTGTTGGCGTTTGTCTGTGCAGTGTGAATTGGCCTTAATGGCAACACAATGTCGATTTGTAACTATTTTAGAGTTTGGTGAATTGGTAGCTTAAATGTATGAATTTGTAGGATATGCCCAAGTCACTTTTTCGCCTAATAATCATACAGGTACATTTTTGTATGAAATCCATTCGAAATTGTCACCTTGTAAAATAGTAACGTTTTCCTATAAGATCAGGTTGAAAATGGCATGGTTGCTTCAGCAAATGCATTTTTATCTCATGTTTGCTTGTTTGAAACACTATCGGTTAGGTGTTAGTTGGGTTTAGTCTATTTGGTACATTATTTTCAAACATGATAGCGCATTAACTTGCACTCACCTGACATTTCATCTGCAGTATCTCTGACTTCATGAGAGAACTGAAAACCCATCTCTTCCTTAAAATGCTATTCTTGACTTTGAGTATGATTTTGTGTTTATTGCTGTATAGACCATTTACATGTTGTACTGTGAAGCGTCTTTGAGTTGGCAGAAAGGCTCTATATAAAATGAACATATTGTACAACAACCAGTGTCATGAAGCATAGGCATGTTTTCCAATGAGTCTGGGTTGCATTTCATTCTTACATGGAACACAAAAGTAGATACTCTAAGACACATTCTACAAAACATCTCCTTTTGTGTTCCAAAGAAGAAAGAAAGTCATACAGGTTTGGAATGACATGAAAATTCCATGAATATCCCTTTAACACACAACCAGCTCCATGTAGAATAAAAATGGGTTTTTTTAGGCTACTGTCTTCATCTCTTGTGAGAGTATATTTTAAACATATTCTTCAAAGATATTATTTTTAGTAATGATTTAATGAAGAAAAAATGAGTGCACATGAATGATACCTCAAACCATGCGGCTTGTTGGATATCAGATTTATTTCTGCTTGGTGGACAATAAGGGGATGTTTATGCGATATCATATTCAACTAAAAACGGGAAACTTTTTATGCATTTTGGTTCATTTACACGACAAGGGCGTTTTGGGGGCCTGAAAATGCAAAGTTTTGAAAACAAGTTGCAAAGTTTTTGAAAACAACACCATTATCGTCTCCATGTAAACTAAGAACACTCAAATTTGTGAAAACGGTGGCATCATTTTTTAATAGTGTGTTTAGTCTATAGGCGAGTAGTGTTACTTTACAAAGTGACATCGCCAACTACTGGCCTGGCATGAATAATACGGCATTTTTAATTGTGTTTGTGGATCCATGTGAACGGAGATCTTTTTGACAACGTTGACATCAATGTTGAGGCCCAAGGGACCAGAATGTCATATATGTTTTTGTTGTTGTTGTTTTTTTGTTTGTTTGTTTGTTTGTTGTTTTTTTTTGGGGGGGGGGGGGGGCTTCTTTTGATTTAATGCACTAAGCAGTCACCTACTGTAACAGTAGCATAAAAAACAACACAGTACAGAGAAAAAAGTTAAAACACTCTGATATGTTGTACATTACATCATGTTGCTGCAGTGGGTTCGCTCCCACCTATGGTTTAGGTTGTCATGGACACCAGTGCATTCTCTAAACAGTTTGCACTAACTGCTAACACACCGCCATCTTGCAGACACTGGCCTTCATGAGGTCAGACTAGAGTCAGATGGCTAGAGAGGCTGCAGCATTAGATGGAAAGAATTTGAAAGAAGGCTGGGTGGAACTCTTAACCCTTTGAAGAACATTGGTGTGATTAGAACGTTCAATGCATCACGTGATGAACACACTGATGTCAATGGAAGTGTCAAAATACATTTACTTACACTTATTTGAGATTTGGAATATCCAGCCCGATCTCACGGCAATTCGTATGTATTTTTTAACGAGATGGCTAATTTGTACAAATTCATATGACCTCATTTGAACGAATTCATATGTTTTTTTTTTTTTTTTTTTTTTTTTCTAAATCATATGTTATTTTTATGAGTTGTCAAATTCGTATGAATTCGTACAAATTATCTAACCCTAACCCTGCCCCTAAACCTACCCGTAACTGTGGTTTAGACAAATTGCATGAATTTGTATGAGTGAGGTCGTATGAATTCGTACCAATTAGCCACCTAGTAAAATACATATGAATTGGTCATGAGATAGCGTTGGAATATCAGATACATCAGTCATGCAGTGCTTTTGTGCTGCGGTTGATGACCAGCCAGTAATGTCGGGTATTAATTATCTTAAAATTCTGTGCAAAATGTCATTTTATATTGTTCTGAACAAATGCCTTTGGTAGGATCAGCAAACTGCCTAATCACCTGATAAACACAGTCACTAGTTATTAAATAAATTATTATTTTACTATTTTTGAAATATTGGTTGGCATGTGCTCACATTTACAATGTTTACACAGGAAACACAGATTGGAATCTGTGGTCTTGTAAAAAGTACATTTTAATTTGATAATCAATCAATCAATCAACCAATCAACCAATCAACCAAACAATCAATCAATCAATTTTCACATTTATCTTTTTTTATATATTTAATTTATATATTTATTTTTAATTTTGGGATGAAATATGACCAGGACAGGTTTTTGTGAGAATAACCCTATTACTTTTTATTAAAGGTACAATATGTAATAATTTTGTCCGCTAGAGGTCGCTAGAAGCCTATTCAAAACAAAGGCGTAGCTTGATATCGCCAAGTTTTAGAGCGGAATCTTGGGACATGTAGTCTCCATCTCAACGGATGGGAAGAACTCATGTTCATGGATGAGATTAATAACGTTACTGTAGTATGAAGAAGAGCAGGAGCGAGTGTTGTGGGAGTTGAACGAGGCCGCTGGAGCGATTGCACAACAGAACAGACACAGTCGCCATTTCCGCTTTTCCGGTCATAAGTATGAGGTAACACAGCTCTGTTTATCATATTAGATACATTTGAGTGTGTTGAAAATATTATAACGTTACTCTGTGCGTTCGCTCGGCAGCTGCTGAGAGACACTGTTACACACTGCAGTAAGATTGATTTTAGTATATCATATTAATTATTGGATGTCTTGTGTTGATAAATGACATGCAATTAATTTTAAAACGTATTGCATGATGGAGGAAATTCTCTTTTACTGTTAATAAAAATAAAGCTGCATTTGATTATGCTATGTTAGCTACTTGACAAAATAGTGTTTTTCTCTGAGGCATGGTAAAGCATGGTAAATTGAAAAAAAGACTAAATGTGTTGAGCTATATAACAACAATTTGTTTTCTGTCTATAAATATATCAAAACAGTTGTTCCCTTGTCTGTTAAAACGTGTAACATTTCAAAGCGTCTTTGGTGTTTCCATGGTTTCTACAAAATAAAACCGGAAACCGAGGATAACGCGGGTACGACGCAATTGACAGGCGACTCCTCACACGCCCCGGAGCCTTGATTAAAATTGCAATTTTCTCACGATTTACAAATAGTTGGAAACATTTGGGATATTGTAAGTACTCAACTGAACAAAATATATAACACTGGCCTAGTGGTTTTTGGATATTTTACTGCAAAAATATTACATATTGCACCTTTAACCTTATTATTATTATTATTATTATTTTAATCCACTTTACCCATGTGGTCTGGTTATATTCCAGGAGAAAGTCAGCTCCTCCTGAGAAAAGAGATACAATTAATAAAATGCAACGACCCCCCCCAAACAGTTAAGCTATGGGTTTGATAAACCAGCATGACTCAAAGTGTTCCGCGACCACACTGTGCCTCACAGGGGACATACTCCCATATCCAAGGACAACTGCACACCGCAAAATCTTCCCTAATTGCTGACATCTTTCCCAGCTGGCATAAAGTCTCTTAATTAATAATGAATACACCTACAATGCTTCAGCTAGTTTCTCTATTAATTAGCTTGACTCCTGCAAGCAGCCACACGGCTTCTCTCCCGTGTGCCGACGCTTAAAGAAAAGGAGCATTTTAGGCGTGTGTGGGCTGAACGCGCATCAACACTGGAAGTGAAAGTAGCGCGCATTCAGCACAAAAGTGCGGCATTGTCAGAGCGGGGCGATAAATGGACGAGCAGTGCACGAATGATCTCTATCCCGATGAGCAGAGAATGCATTCTGATTTATGGGGGAAAGAGCCGGTCGAAGAGAAAATGCTTGAGGAGGCTGTTCCTTTTGCATTCTCTCGTGCTGCAGTCCTCTTTTACTAGAAGAACATGCTATGTGTGTGTGTGTTAGGCAGTTATGCTTGAAAGGAGAATAAGGAGGCCTATTAGCAGGCACATAACCACGGAAAAGCACACTTCATTGTTCGCCTACAAGCTGCATGTTTTAGAGATTTGACGAGACTCGCTGCAGGTGAAGGCGCATCACAATAACGCACATCCCCACAGGACCCTCTTCGCACCCCCGGTGATGGATTGGGAAGACTAGTCCTTGGGAGTCAGGAGGGATCTGTCAAGGACAGGATACGGCCCTGTGATCGTCTCAGATAAATACACAGTGAAAGACATGTCATTTATCGCAGGGCCTGAGATGGATGCGCCTTGCTCAATGGCCAGGAAGCATGTTTAAAAACCCATTTCATTATTATACCTCAAAAGAGCCTTTGGGAACCGTTGACCTTCCGGATGCATTTAGAACAACCGACACACTGATGACACTAAATGTACACTAGGGTGGCCATCCATCCGGTTTTAGGTCGGACAGTCCAGTTTTGAAATAACATAACATCAGCCTTGAGCTGGATGCTCATTTGTCCTTCTTTTAATATCATCACTATTCCAATGGTGTATAATTAATAAATAAATGATAGTTACACTTTATTTCGATGGTTCACTTTAGACACTATTTACTATAAGTAACTTTGCAACTACATGTCAACTACTAGTCATTAGACTATTAGTAGACTCCCAGTAGACCGTTAGTAGACAATAGTTTAGGGTCAAGGCTTGACGTTAACTTTTTTGCTCACCAGTCACTGTGGCTAGTGGTTTACCAAAGTTACTAGCCACTCAGCATTTTTTTACTGGTCACAATTTTGACATCGATACCATGGTGGAAAAACTGCCATATTTTAGTTAATATTAAAAATATGTAGAATTTGGCAGCAGGTATATTAGGCTGAAATTCAAGCCCGGTAACACCTACAATATTCATCCGGAGCAAATGAAATGAGTGAGCGGGTTTGTGTGTCACTCGCTGTCAGAGAGATGAGAGAGAGAAAACGCAGCTGGTATCATGTATCTATTCTGTGGAAAATGAGTGTTGGAAGCATTTCAGATATTTCAATATCGATATGTATAAAAAAAAAAATGGTATTTTTAACATTACATTGCACTTAGTTTATTATTTCAGATGCCTTTTTAAAAGACTACAATTGAAAAAATGTATATATTATACAGTCAAACCAAAATTTATTCAGACACCTTGAACATTTCATTCATTAATACAGTTTATTCACTATAGTTTAAAAAAAAAAAAAAAAAAAATGGTAATAAAATATGACAAGATCTCAGAGTAAAACTGTGTCAGAAACACTCAGATAACACTTAAAACATGGTCAGGTCAAAGTGTCTGAATAATTTTTGGTACCAGTTTTACTGGTAGTCTACTGTGTGAAGAATTTTTGGGTATAATATGTCACAGTTACTTTATTATGCTATCCTCACTTACATAAATGTACTGTAGTGTCCTGCACCCACTAGTAAAAATATATCAAAAATATCCGAATAATTTTTGGTTTGACTGTATATAAAAATCAACCCGCTAAAGTGGCTAGTAGAAGTGACTGCACTACATGCCACTGCTGAAATCCACATGCATTTGGCGGGTTGGTGGGGGTGTTAATGTCAAGCCCTAGTTAGGGTTAGTTGTTAGGGATCAGGTTAGTAGAATAAGTTAACATGTGACAGTATATAGTCAGTAGGATGTCTGTTGGGGGAGCATCACAATGAATCAGGTGAATCAATTCCTTTTGTATTTCCATTTCAGCTTCACTCTAAAAAATAAAACATTGGCTCAAAAAATAAAAATAAAAAATATATGTTAACGTTTTCCACTAGAATTTTTAACTTAAGCCAACTGGGAGAATTACATTAATTCAAAGCAATATTTTGAGTTGATCCAACATAATGTTTTAAGTAAGGTGAAGACGTTTTTTTTGCCACAATAAAAACACATTTCTAAGTAACATGAACTTAATAATTGTCAACATGAATGCAACTATTTAAGTTGATCCAACATAATGTTTTAAGTAAGGTGAAGACGCTTTTTGGACACAATAAAACGCATTTCTAAGTAACATGAACATACCAAGCACCGCTTGTCACCATGATGGTAAATCTCCAAAAACCCACATTAACAGAAACTCTTCAAAATTAGCATAACAAAACACTAATTACTGCTAAATCTCCCTTACCATTAATCTTGTGCAAAAAACATTATATAACACTTAATTTTAGCATTTACTCTCCTTTTCAAGTGCCATGGGCAAAGCATGATGGGAAATATAAATCCCAGCCCAGTTTCACTTAACTTAAGTTCGTCTAAATTAAAAGAAGTGTTGATAACTCAAAACAATGAAACACGTTTACACGTCATCAGATTGTATTTTACATTAACAGAACTTAAAATTAAATATATTTTTGATTAACTGAAAATGTTAAACTATGACAAGTCATGATAGTATATCGAATCAATAGGCATAATTTGTGTGTCATCCAAGCTCAATAAAATAACAATTACAAGTAAAAAGTCTAACAGCATTTCAGAACTTGATGTTTTATTTCACAACAATATATATATTTAAGAAATGACTAAAGGTCCCCTGAATTAGTTTTTAGAGTGTTGGTTCGGCATATACCATTCTTGGCCTGGAATTCGCATGATGGTTGGTTAACCGTGCTGGTAGAATGCGTGTAGTGACGTCGCCACTCAGGATTGGTCACTTGTCTGTTGCCTGACTACCATTTTCTCTGTAGCTGGCCAAGCGCGCTATTTGAGAGAAGTAAACGCAAGTTAATAATAAAATTGAAAGAAATATCTGATCATCCTCCATAACGCAGTCGCTATGTACGTCTGTAAACTCTTGCATTACCGATTTGTAAATGGCATTTGTTAATGCCAGATCATTTAAAAACAAATGCTGGAACGCAAAATTGAACATTTTCTGGAACAGGATCCAGTAGGATCTGGCTCAAATTAAACACTGGACACAACCGATGCTGGTAGGTCAATGACACATGACAGCTGTAGTAAGTTTGGATTATATTCATACTACATACTGTACATACTTAGTATGAATGCAAATAATTACTGTGGTGAAATAATTACAAAAAGCCATCGGTGTGCTTCCTCAGCGATTCAGCTTTTTTGAACGAATCTGATAAATCAATGATTCTGAGCTATTCATAAAGACTATCAGTTTCTTCATTCCTGAATCACTCAGCTGTTTTGAACATTTGGTGGAATGAAACAATTAAGCATTTCTCCCAGCATTTCATATTTCTGTATTCAATATATTTTATATATAAAACATTAATCTCATAACATTTTAAGCAACTGTAACTTATGTAAATGAATTCATGGCTGCATAAAACAGTCTGTTTAAATACATCTAAATGCCACTTCACTTACACCTTCTGTGTCACCTCTGCAGTGCAAAGATGGATTTTGTTGATACTGATTTAATTTGATTGGTAACAGCTCTGTAGTGTCTTATTATTCTAATTCATTATAAATAAGGATTTAAGATTTTTTTAAGAAAAGGAGCTCAAGGTTTGAAATCTGCCCTTATAAAGGTAAACAAAATGCCCCAGGAAATCAATTGTTGCCCTGAATGCTTATAGGTTTGGAATTATTTTCCAGCTTTTATCCTGGCTTTACTGAATCCTGCAGTGTTCTACACCCTGGTGTTGCTACTGAATACTGACACTATCTCTGATCCCAGCTTGATATGCAGACACGACTGTAAACCGTTCATATTTCCACAAAAAGTGTAACACCATGGCTCTGCAACTCTGTATATTCATGTGTCTCTTCACAGCAACATTGGTCAAAGTCATAGAATCATAAATGTAAGCAGTTACTGCATCGTGCTTTAGTTGGTGAAGGCTACTTTTTGGTCACTATTAGCTTAACTCCTATTCTGACCATAACCTTAATGAACAATTATACTACTGCTTTAATACTGGCAGCTGTTTTTTTTTAATAAATACACATTTCTCACATTATCTTTATTTCTTCTTTACATTAAGTATGCTGTTTTTTTAAATATATCAGAATAAGTATAGTCGTGAAGATATAGTACTGCAGGCTGATGCAGTTCGGCTAGGTGTTTCTTCTTCTTTTGCTGATGTGTATTTCTGCAAATGTGCCATATGGCTGCTTGCTGAGTTTTCTAAAACTTGCAGAACTGTACACATTCATCTCTTTGTTCTGGCCTCTGAGTTTGAAGAGCGCTTTAATTCATCAAAGACTGTCAGTGTCACAAAGCTGTTTTGTTTTAGCCACAGATACACAAATTACCCCTCCAAATGCTGAAGTACTATTAATTAAAGAAAATAATTCAAACTATTTTGATTATTCCTATACACAGCTTGACAAACAGTGTCACTGCAATGATTAAATAACAGTCAGAATATGTGCACGATGCATAAAGGAACCATTTTAGTGTAGATGCAGGTGACATTTTCTACACTGTAAAGAAATATTTTCATGATTTATCACATTTTTTTTTTCTTTTGTCAAATCAACTTCAATAATTACTGTGGTTCAGGTAATATAATGTTTTGAGTTTCTGTTAATTAAACCAATCGCTTTTATTGTATCAACTTAAATTTTTAATTTTAGTGAACTCAAAATTTTAAGGAAACCAGTTAACTTACTTTTTTTAAAGTTAAACCAACAATTCTTTACAAAATAGGGCCTGAAACCATTTTCCATCCATTTTTAACAAGGTTTATCAACATGTTACTAAAATAGTGATACAAATTTAGTTTAAAACCCTGATTTGTGAGATTTTTTTTCTACCAATAAACAGCAGTTGAGCAGAAAATGTGGGACAAAAATTGACTTTTTTTTTCACAAGTTCAATATGTTATGGTATTGCTTGATATTTGATGTGTTTAAAACAAGCTACTTTTAATTTTAGGTTAATTGTGTGTTATTTCTAACATAATTTTCACAAAAAATAACAACAAAAAATGCACATAATACTTAATGTTAAAAGTCCATGCATCAGGTACTGGCCTATTATTTATATATAGATATGGACATTAATGATCTAAATTGATCGTATTAATCAATTGTGATTATCTTTTGACTATCAACCATGTCTTCTATCAGCCTGCTTTAGTGTTAGTCTTCTTTTTTTAGTGTAGGTGTTTCCTATGACTATTCCTGCATAATAAATAAGTAGTTAGTTCTGACTCACCACATCCAGAGACTTTTTTAAATGTCAACACTGTGTTAATAGCAACAAATGTCAGGTAGAGCGACATATAAATATTCTCCTTTCATTCTGGCACATGCGAACGCTTCATGTTTTAAACATGTGGCTTAAACATCTATTAATATGTTCGTCCACTCCTCAGTGTTCCATCCATCTCGAACGGTTTAACAGAGTCGCCGTATATATATATACATTCCTCATCTGATGCCAGTGTTTGGCCATTCATGAGAGGGAAAAAATGAAGCAGATTGAATACAATGTATGAAAAGCGCCGTGTCTCTCGTTGCGATGTTAGAGTGACAATGCTGCCTTGTTGCTATGGAGCCCCTCTGTTGCTAAGCAATGAGTTGATGATTAGAATTTTGAATCAGGAGGAAGAGTGGTATTTTCTTCGCCACTCTGCTTCTCCATGTATGGTGCTGTGCGTGACTGTGTTGATGAAAGGCATGTGGGTCTGTCCTTACTCTAATTCACTTGCCTTTTTCCACCATGGATTAAGCAAACATTTACCTATCAATATAGCATTTATTGAGATTTGCTCAGAACGCCCAAAAAAGAGACAGGATCAATTATCAAAACATAATATATATTCCACTACACTCCTAATGCACTGATATCTTGTCTTTAGAATAAAGCAGAATGCTTCACAGCAAACGCAGGAAGATGAAACAGCCTGCAGGAGCCTGTAGCGCCAAGAGAGGGAGCTCTAGGGCACCTCACATAATCATACCTGCGGTTCGGGACTCCTGACCTGTATGTATGTATTTGTTTAGCGCAAACTGAGACGTAGTTATATTATGCTCCTTTATGCCGTGAAAGCTCATCAACTTCGAAACTAATTGGGGCAATAAATCCTTGGCAATCCACTGTTATGCCGATGACTTGCAGCTATACATCATCCAGATCGACTGCTATGAGTTTCCTTCACCCCCCACCAGTAAGCACTTTCAGCTCTCTCCAAAGGAAAGAGGTTCAACACAAACACTAGGCATTACCGTCATCATTACCTGCAGGAGAGATACATTGCTGTGTCAGTGAAAACCTGCTTAGGGAAAAAGCGGCGGCCCACGAGAATTCAGCCCGGGACGCAGTATCCTTGGCACTTGTGTTCCGTCAGAACTGCTATTTTTGCTGTTTCTACCTGGTTTTTTCCCCCTTTTTTTTTGCTGTGTCGGGCCCAGACTCTGTGTGATCTGCCCACAGTTTCGCAAAACAAAGGCATTGGGGGAGCGGAGTGGTCCTCTGAATGGAGTAAGCGTCTCGAGAGATGCCACCTGCCTTACATTTGTCATTTAAATATGTACACAGATGATGGTGCCATCTGCTAGTGCAGTCGAGAGGGAGAAATGGGTGGAAACACAATGAATTCTTGAGGTGGTTGGTAGTGGGTTGTAGGAAGGGGGATGAATTCAATGAAAAACGCAAATGAATTTAAAATGTCAGGGTGTTCTAAAGGAGCAATGGCGTGAAGAGTCCTATTGAACATCTGACAGCTACTAATTGAAATGATCTGCCATTTTGTGCTCTGTGTGTTTCTTTAGAAAAGCAGCATCCTTTGCCTTGTGCAAGACGCAAGTCTCAGTATATACAGTGGGAGAAAAAAAATCCTGATGAGTGGCCTTGTTTTTGGTCTTTTTTTAAATTTTCAAATCAGATGAAATGTTCCCATCAGTACATATTTGTACAAAACCGACAGAATTTGTGGCATAATGTTGATTTAATTTCCACTTATTCTTAAAAAAGCTAAATCTGCATTAAAGTGAGGTGTTTAAAATTAAAGTTTTAGTAATATAGCAACCTGACTTAAAGGATTAGTTCACTTCAGAATTCAAATTTCCTGATAATTTACTCATACCCATGTCTTCCAAGATGTTCATATCTTTCTTTCTTCAGTCGAAATTATATATATATATATATATATATATATATATATATATATATATATATATATATATATATATATATATATATATATATATTATTTATTTATTTATTTATTTTTTAGGAAAACATTCCAGGATTTTTCAGCGGGTTCAACGGGTTGAGGGTCCAAATGTTTCAGTGCAGCTTCAAAGAGCTCTACACGATCCCAGACGAGGAATAAGAGTCTTGTCTAGCGAAACGATTGGTCATTTTCTAAAAAAAAAAAAAATGTAAAAAATTCTATACTTTTTAACCACAAATGCTCATCTTGCACTTCTCTGCGATGCACCACGCATTACATAATCATGTTGGAAAGGTCATGTGTGACGTAGGCGGACGTTCCGATCCAGTGTTTACAAAGTGAACCTACAAAGACTAATTCAAAAGGTAAAACAACGATGTCGGATGATTTTGAAGTTGGAGGAGAAAATGAGTTTTTCGCCCTTCCGCGGTACTTCCGCCTATGTCGTGTGTGACCTTTCCAACGTGATTACATAATGCATAGAGCATCACAGAGCAGTGCAAGATGAGCATTTGTGGTTAAAAGTATTTACATTTTTATTTTATTTTATTATTTTTTTGAAAATTACCAATTGTTTCTCTAGATAAGACCCTTATACCTCGTCTGGGATCATGTAGAGCTCTTTGAAGCTGCACTGAAACTGTAATTTGGACCTTCAACCCGTTGAACCCCAGTGAAGTCCACTATATGGAGAAAAATCCTGGAATGCTTTCATCAAAAACCTTAATTTCTTTTCGACTGAAGAAAGAAAGACATGAACATCTTGGATGACATGGGGATGAGTAAATTATCAGGAAATTTTCATTCAGAAGTGAACTAATCCTTTAATAATATTTCCTGTCAAAACTATTATCAAATTTTGTAACTATTTGTCATGAAAATGCATGGCATCAACTTACACAAAACTAAACTAAACGACTGTAAGATTTATGGTTTAAACAGCTTTACAGCTCAAACAATACACACTTTTTGACAGAAGAATTAACATTTTTTTATGAAATTATAAGATTCACATTTCTGCTTCACATACTCAGTTTATCTTGTCAAACATAATGCTACCAATGCAGAGTTTATCTAAAGCTAAAGTGTGTAAATTCATCACCTGCAAAATCAAAAATTGTATTCAAATACATTTAATGAACTTTCCTTGTCTTCTATTGTTAGGACAGATTCCAAACACTTATAGTTGACTCTGGATATTCAACTCGTATAGGAGAAAATATTTTAACATGAAAACATTGGCATACTTCAGCTTTAAAACACATTTTTGCATTGCACAAACTGTTTGCTGTATTTCTGGCTTTGCTTAGTCGACCTGATAACTGCTTGTGACCAATTTGTAGTATATTGAGTATTGCTGTTATTATTAGGGGCATTTTAAACATTTTAACATTTAACAACACAATTTCAAACATCATTTGGTATGATTTACAGTGCTTTCCTCACAGGGACCAAACACATGTCCCTACAAGGACAAGGATTTCACATATTGCCATCTTTGTAGGGACATTTTGTGCCCATAACGTTGGGTTTACCAGAACCACACACACACACACACACACAAACGCGCGTTTAATAATACTCCATCAATTCTCGGTGTGCTGTTTGTTTGTGGTGGAGCAAGACTCTGTGTCTGCGGTCACGGGAGCAATGTCTAAAAGCCGTATCAGGACACTGGCTGGTTGCTTGGCTTTCTACAAAAGTCTCACAATGTGCTTGTGTCTTTTAATGAGTTCATCCTAGGTGTGACTCAAATTGTACAGGAATGTTCCAGGTTCAATGCAACTTAAGCTCTATGTGTATACTCTGACATGCGGTGGATTACAACAGACAATAGTTTCATAACTCATTTGTCAGTTTGTAAAAACAAGCAACTTGTTAACTTGTCTATGGGACAAGACAGTGTACCAGGATAAACAATAACACACAATTTTACAAAAGTATAACCACAAAACTAATGTAATGAAATATATGCCTCTACCTCATAGTAAAAAGGTAACTGTGTGATATTCCATATAAATAGCCTTCTAACCTTTTCAATGTCAAGTCAAGTCAGATTGTGCCAGAGCAGCTTAAACAAGAAAATAACAGTGTTAATGGAACAAAATTCATCATGAAACAAATTCAACTTCAGCTGTAAAGCAGCTCTACAGAAGGCAATAGTGTCGTTTTTCAGCATAAGTCAGTTGAGTGTTGATTAAGTTTAGTTCAATAATGGAGTTCATCAATTCAGCTATGCAACATTATATCCTAAATTTACTTTACTTAACTTTCTACACCATATAAATGGCCAGTTACTCCTGTCATGAACATGCAAAACCAGTAAACCCACTAACAGTAATACCGTGTTTAATATGCCCATATAGGTTGTTTGTCACTTCCCTGAAATACGACCCATAGGAGCATTTACTAAAGTTGTGTCCCTATCGACAACAGGACACTTTCATTTGAATGCATTGTTCCCTTTTATCTGCATTATATTTCGGGTTTCACAAAGCTCAATTGGCAGAGCATTGCAATATATAACAATATTCAATCATGTGATCATGGGATTGTGGGTTCGATCCCAGGGAACGCATGTGCTCATAAAGTGTATATGCACTATAAATCACTTAGGGTAGGTTTAGGGTTGGGGTGGGTTAATAAAAAAATTAGTTTTGCTAAATGGAAATAGGACAAATGGTGTAAAAAGTCCACACATTGCATTTAAATGAACACTCATTTTGATTGGTAATGACAGTCATACATCATTTCATGACGACAGACGTAACACGACACTGTCATTATTTTTACGCCTGCTAGAGGGCGCATGACTTTAAAACATAAATATAGGTCGTAATAAGGTGCTTGAAAAACGACCTGTAGGGTCGGTATTTTTGGAGGACAGGCTGGTGTTTATACCGGATGCGAGCGTCCCGATGCGATGCGACAAAAGACCATAGAACCCATTGTAATCAGTGATGTTGTCTACACCGAATGCAGCACGATGCAAGCAACAAATCTCCGACAGTAAACTGATGCCTATTTATGATGTACTGACATGAAGGACAAACGCTTTGTCGCATCCAGTGTAGACAGCTTTTAGCTGTTGCGACGCAAGTGACAATGGTCACGTCCGGTGTAGACACGGTGTAAGGATAGTAGAAAGAGACATCACATAAGTATATGTAACAGATGTAGGCTAGTAAGAGCTGTGCGTGTAAACCTTACTCCCCTAAACCTCAAGAGGCGCTCTAGCGACTGATGCTAGAGACTGCAGATTTTAGCCTAATTGTTAGAGCACCCATCCCACACAGCAAAAGGACTCCGCGGCGGATTGGCCGTGGAGGTATCGCGGCTTCCGTAACGTATCCGCGAACGGACCCGTATCGGCGCCCACTTGCACCCAGTGAGGGATCCGCAACGAAGGCGGATCGCGGACCCACCGTGGCTCCGCGCTGCAGCCGCGATTAAAACCTTACCTCCGCGGCAGTTCCGTTTGGGACCAGCAAATTGATACAACCGTTACAGTAAAGGCGCATACGTGTCCGCGGATCCGACATGAGTCCACTAAGGATCCGCTGATTGACAGTAGATCCTCTGGGCGGTGCCAAAACGAATGTGACAGTCACGCGGCTTTGGCGACTTGAATGCGGATCCGCCTAGGAGTCTCCTGCTGTGTGGGATGCCAGCGGACCTGGGTTCGAGTCCCACTTAGAGTGGGAGGTTCAAATCGGAGGGGTTACAGTGGTGGCACCTTATGGGAAAGGGAGTGATGTTTAGGGGGGTGAGTGTAATAGATGTAAGCTAGTAAGAGCTGTGCATGTAAACCCCACTCCCCTGAACCTCAAGAGGCGCTCTAGAGACTGATGGTAGAGACTGCGGTCTTTAGCCTCTTCATTGTTAGAGCGCCCAACTCCCATGCAGACGGGCCTGGGTTCGAGTCCACTTAGAGCGGGTGGTTTGAGCTGGAGAGGTTACATATACACATACTGTAGTACATCGAATAAACTCCAACTTTTTTGTCTGCCTAAAAAAGTAGTCCAGCCTTTTTTAGGCACTTTTTTTGGCACTTTTCAAGTTCTGGGGATTGGGGGGAATCTCCCCCTCAGTTGAAATTGCATTCCAGGAGGTGCATCCACATTGATTGAAGTCAGAATACAGCAAGAATACCAGCAACGTGAGAAGTGTGAAAAAGTGAGGGTACGCTACAGATTATCTATGATGCCTATTTGGGGAAAGTTTGTCACTTCCCTGAAATACAACCCATAGGAGCATTTACTAAAGTTGTGTCCCTATCGACAACAGGACACTTTCATTTTAATGCATTGTTCCCTTTTATCTGCATTATATTTCGGGTTTCGCAAAGCTCAATTGGCAGAGCATTGCAATATATAACAATATGCAATCATGTGATCATGGGATTGTGGGTTCGATCCCAGGAAATGCATGTGCTCATAAAGTGTATATGCACTATAAATCACTAAGGGTAGGTTTAGGGTTGGGGTGGGTGTAGTTGTTAATAAAAAAAAAAATAGTTTTGCTAAATGGAAATAGGACAAATGGTGTAAAAAGTCCACACATTGCATTTAAATGAACACTCATTTTGATTGGTAACAACAGTCATACGTCATTTCATAACGACAGACGTAACACGACACTGTCATTATTTTTACGTCTGCTAGAGGGCGCATGACTTTAATACATAAATATAGGTCTTAATAAGGTGCTTGAAAAACAACCTATAGGGTCGATATTTTTGGAGGACAGTCTGGTGTTTATACCGGACGCGAGCGTCCCGATGCGATGCTACAAAAGACAATAGAACCCATTATAATCAGTGATGTTGTCTACACTGGATGCAGCACGATGCAAGCAACAAATCTCCGACAGTAAACTGATGCCTTGTTCTATTTATGATGTACTGACATGAAGGACAAACGCTTTGTCGCATCCAGTGTAGACAGCTTTTAGCTGTTGCGACACGAGCGACAATGGTCACATCCGGTGTAGACACGGTGTAAGGATAGAGGAGGATAGACACGGTGTAAGGATAGAAAGAGACATCACATAAGTATATGTAACAGATGTAGGCTAGTAAGAGCTGTGCGTGTAAACCTCACTCCCCTAAACCTCAAGAGGTGCTCTAGCGACTGATGCTAGAGACTGCAGTTTTTAGCCTAATTGTTAAGCACCCATCCCAAACAGCAAAAGGACTCCACGGTGGATCGGCTGTGGAGGTATAGCGACTTCCGGAACGTACCGGAACGGACCCGCATCGGCGTCCACTTGAGCGCAGTGACGGATCTGCAACGAAGGCGGATCGCGGACCCACTGTGGCTCCGCGCTGCAGCCGCGATTAAAACCTTACCTCTGCGGCAGTTCCGTTTGGGACCAGCAAATTGATACAACCGTTACAGTAAAGGCGCATACGTGTCCGCGGATCCGACATGGGTCCACTAAGGATCCGCTGATTGACAGTAGATCCTCTGGGCGGCGCCAAAACGAATGTGACAGTCACGCGACTTTGCCGACTTGAATGCGGATCCGCCTAGGAGTCTCCTGCTGTGTGGGATGCCAGCAGACCTGGGTTCGAGTCCCACTTAGAGTGGGAGGTTCAAATCGGAGGGGTTACAGTGGTGGCACCTTATGGGAAAGGGAGTGATGTTTAGGGGGGTGAGTGTAATAGATGTAAGCTAGTAAGAGCTGTGCATGTAAACCCCACTCCCCTGAACCTCAAGAGGCGCTCTAGAGACTGATGGTAGAGACTGCGGTCTTTAGCCTCTTCATTGTTAGAGCGCCCAACTCCCATGCAGACGGGCCTGGGTTCGAGTCCACTTAGAGCGGGTGGTTTGAGCTGGAGAGGTTACATATACACATACTGTAGTACATCGAATAAACTCCAACTTTTTTGTCTGCCTAAAAAAGTAGTCCAGCCTTTTTTAGGCACTTTTTTTGGCACTTTTCAAGTTCTGGGGATTGGGGGGAATCTCCCCCTCAGTTGAAATTGCATTCCAGGAGGTGCATCCACATTGATTGAAGTCAGAATACAGCAAGAATACCAGCAACGTGAGAAGTGTGAAAAAGTGAGGGTACGCTACAGATTACAATACAGAAGTGCTGCTACTGTGTATCGGTGCATACCGGCCCAATTCGAGCATTGGTTGTACCGAAATCTTACTCCCCTTGAAATTTTGACTCCCCTCCTTCTGATTGGTTCATTCGGTGGGGAGGCTGTTATCTCACCTAATCCTTATCCTACCCTCATAGGAAAATGCAGTGGAGTTATAAACTCACGGGGAGTCGGATTTTGATACCACACCGGAACTTTCCTTTTAGCTGTGGGAGCACAAGCGTTCATAAGGAAGATGGCTAACATTCATACCACTTCCTAATGATCAGAGTACTAGGAGAGAAGGCCGAAACACACTTTCACTCTAAGAGCCTCGGACACGGGTAAGTGGTTTTATTTTGAGCTGTGGCATGGAAGCTGAGGGAGAGCATATCCAGGGCACCTTTCTCCGATGTTCCTTGGTTTCATGGAATCCCGGGTTAAAAATACGTAGCGGCAGGAGCGTGCGGGAGATTTCAGGCTTCGCTGTTTACAACTAGCCAATGAATGTACTTTGACATCTCCTGGGAAAATTCTTGCTGGTTGCCTTCACAAAGCGCACAGGAAAATGGCTCCATTTTTTCCTTTTCTCCACAAGCAGCGTTTCTCTCTCTCTTCTGTTTTTATGAGGTGGGGTGAGAGAGTAACGGAACTGCAGGCATTTTAGAAATGAGGCGGGATGCCATGCAAACATGTCAGCAGTGAAAAGATGGGGGTGAAAAGTACCACTGCACAAAGAAGATGGAGAGGATACACAGAGAGATGGAAGACTGCACTCTCAGTCAAGTGCTCAGTTAGTAAATATTTCAAAACTGCGGTCAAAAGAATGATGTTTCATTTTTTCAGTGGGTCTGGATGGCATCTTAGAGATATTTTAAGACAGCACAGAAGATGGATGACAAACAAAGGAAATGTCAGAAGATACAGTGTAAAAAATTCTTAAAGGGACAGTTTAAGGTACAGTAAAATGTACGATAGCGGAACAAAATTTAAGTCATAATGAATTGAGGTACGGATGGAACATTTTTGTGAACTGAATTAACTGATTCCCTTATGAATCAGACATTCCATTTCTCTCAAGAACTTGTGAGTGTTTCAAGGCTAACTATTTTTTTTTTCGCTGACTTTGTTCATCTGGACTCTTGGAAAATGTTAACCAGTGGCCAACTCTCATTCGGGAGTTTTCCTGACAAAATGTCACACCTTGTATGTTCTTCTCATAACCACACCTCTGTATTTTTAATGCAACTAAAGAATTGTTGACATGCACTCCAACAGCAGCCATTTTAGAGTGTATATATTTGTCTGTGAAAATCGCAGTTATCACAACAAAGTGGCTGCAACAAACCTGCTCTGCTTTAGAAAATATTTCAAAAATACTATATTATTCTATTTAAGTTGGTATGCTTTTGTAAATGGTTGAACATTGATAAAGGTTTTGAGTTGATTGATTGAAAGCAAAGTATTATGCACAATAAAAAGAGTGTGCATGAAGATATTATATCACAAAAGTGATACAATCGAGAATTATTCTTTTTTTTTATGCTGGTTTTCCATCCGCCTTTTTTTCTCTCAGTTGTAGTACTTGACAGGTGTTTTTGTTTATTGCATGTTTATGAAAAAAAAATGAAGCACAAAGTTCATTTTAATATTCATATTTTACTGACTGTAATTGATTTCCAAAGCAGCTAACAAGTGGAGTGATCTGACTAACCCCTTATCACCAAGGCAAATGCTCTTTGGAAAAATAGTCAGCAAATAGGAAATGTGTTTTTGAGCAGAAGTTTAAATCTTAAAACCTCAGATTACTGTGCATATTATTAATAAACATTTCTCAGCTTATATGAACTTATTAAGAGAGGGCACTTTAAAAATGGATATTTGGCAGAAAATGCTTTGGATAAATAATGAATTTCATGACCAATTTGGCCCATTTTCATGTATTTCCTCTTTGTAGCTATTTGGTATAGGCTTTATCCAATTATTGGAGCTTGTGTAACACAGGCATTCTCACTTGCAAATTCCGCCAATGTTTACAAGGTTGTTTTTCTCATAAATGTCTCAGTCTCAGACAGCACACCCACAGTCTGTTCACTGACCATCTGATGCATATTGCAAAGGTTTTTTTTTTTTTTTTTTCTTCTTCTTTTTTTTTCTTTTTGGGATCTGGCAAGCTGTATTCTGATTGGTGAGCTTTACAGAACTTCCAGAAGTAAAGGCACAGGATTAGGTCTGTCTGGAAACAAAGATTCTTTGTGTTTACCAGTGTCCGGGTTGATCCAATGAGTAGAAAATAAAATAATCAGTGGATTTACTAAAGTTTGCCATGTTAAAAGATTTGTTGGAAGCATTTAGCAGCAAGTTAAATAGATATCCACAAGCTGAAGTGTATGTCTGTGAAAAAGTCTCCACTTTTAGATTTAGATTTTTTTATTTTTTTTCCCCCAAATAGGCATCATAGATAAACCTCTGATGATGTTGAAGTACAATAATTGTAATTAACTGAACTTTTTTTTCTCTCTCTCTCTCTGTCTTTTCTGTAGGTCCTCCGGTCATCGTGGGAATGAGTATAAATATTGCCAGTATTGACTCCATTTCAGAAGTCAACATGGTTAGTAACACTTTATTTGGCATTGCTTCTGTTATTATTCTTAAAGGATTAGTTCACTTCAGAATTAAAATTTCCTGATAATTTACTCACCCCCGTGTCATCCAAGATGTTTATGTCTTTCTTTCTTCAGTCGAAAAGAAATTAATGTTTTTAAGGATTTTTCTCCATATAGTGGACTTCACTGGGGTTCAACGGGTTGAAGGTCCAAATGTCAGTTTCAGTGCAGCTTCAAAGAGCTCTACACGATCCCAGACGAGGAATAAAGGTCTTGTCTAACGAAACTATCGGTCATTTTCTTAAAAAAAAATTACATACTTTTTAATCACAATTGCTCATCTTGCACTGCTCTGCGATGCGCCACACATTACGTAATCACGTTGGAAAGGTCACGTGACGTAGGCACCGAGCAAGTGTTTAGAAAGCTAACGTGCAAAGATTAAGTCAAACAGCCTTTACAAAAAAAGTTAAAACAACAATGATGGACAATTTTGAAGTTGACCGCGGTACTTCCGCCTACATCACATGACCTTTCTAACATGGTTGCGTAATGCATGGTGCATCGCAGAGCAGTGCAAGACGAGCATTTGTGGTTAAATAGTATACCAATTTTTATTTTGTTTTATTTTATTTCGAAAATGTCCAATGGTTTCTCTAGATAAGACTCTTATTCCTCGTCTGGGATCATGTAGAGCTCTTTGAAGCTGCACTGAAACTGACATTTGGACCTTCAACCCATTGAACTCCAGTGAAGTCCACTATATGGAGAAAAATCCTGGAATGTTTTCCTCAAAAACCTTAATTTCTTTTCGACTGAAGAAAGAAAGACATAAACATCTTGGATGACATGGGGGTGAGTAAATTATCAGGAAATTTGAATTCTGAAGTCAACTAATCCTTTAATGTTGCTGATTGTTGTTATATATACCGTGCACTAATATAATGTCTTTACTCTGTGGTTTACTCTTCAGTCAAAATAATGCTTTGAATTGTCTTGATTTCTTAGGAAATTTATATTAGGAAAAGCATCCAAATGAAGATAATTGAAAGCATTATTGTGGCTGACAAGAGTATTGAGTCAGTATGTTGTTTGGAAAAACCAAAAACATGTTGCTTTGTTTCTTGCATTGTCCTGTTTTTATACAGTATATTTCTAGTATATACTGTAAAATAATAATTAACATGTTTGACATCCTAAGTTTGCCTATTATGAATAATTTAGCTGCGGTTCCTTAGAAACATACCGTGTTTAAAGGCCGTTCTATTGAGTCTTCATGGTGTTCAGTAAGGAAATGATCAGTATGCATGATTATGTATAACTGCGGTCATGACCAATTATGTAGCACCAGTAGACCTTTTGGCTTTGGACCATCACCTCAAGTTAAACACCACCCTGGAGCCCTTAAAAAGCAGTTTACTTAAAGAGCAGTCGTCTAAATTTCTGCTGACAACTCCCTATACATACTTACTGTGGAGACCCCATGCAGACTTACTGCATTCATCATTTCTTCATGCAGAGTCAGGGACTTTGGTTTTATTAGTGCCTCGGCTTCAATGACTGCGGCCTGAATCCATAAAGTACCCCAGAGAAGAAGTGCTGCACCTGGATCGGTTTTCCTCGGGTTACTGTTAGATAATAATTGTTTGACAGCAGGAAATATGATCCTAGATTAGATTTCGTATTGAGGAACTTGAGAATACAACTAGAAAAAAACTGCTTGCTTGGTCTTAACAACTGCTTCTTGGTGCTAAGCAGAGCTTGAGTCCTTCCCGCTTCCCCCCGCATATCTCTTTTTACATTGTATTTTTGAGTCCGAACCGTGGTACGATTTAACTTTGGTACACTGAAAGACGACCACGGCATTTATCATCAAAAAATCATTGACACCATAGATGTGTAGAACACGTACAGGGGTGCGTTTCCCAAAGCGAACTATGGTCGCAAGTTCCGTCGTTACCAATAGAGTTCAATGGGACTTACGACCATGGTTCACCAACGATGCTTTCGGGAAACTCACCCCTGGTTAATGTCACTGGTGACAATATTTATTTATTTATTCATGACAGTGTCTTAAAATTGAGGCATTTAAATTTCTTGTGTTTTTACACTGCTGAACTGTCTCATTTTCAACCAGAGGACTGGTCAGCTTTGGCTTGAGGGCCACTGTCCTACAGAGTTTAGCTCCAGTACTAATCAAACACACATGCCTGTAATTTTCAACTAAGATTTGGTGTGTTTGATTGGGGTTGGAGCTTTATTGGTCCCTTTGGATTTATCACCAAAACTTTATACATTCTACCACTGATGCGAAAAATGCAAGATAGCAGCAAAAAGTCCGAAGGTGATTTTTTTTTAAAGAGACAACCAGTAATGATAAATTCACTAGTGTTAGGAAAGTAAATTATACACCATACATAGCACTTTTCTTTCATAATGTAGCAATTATTAGCAACTGTGAGAGTGGACTTGTGTGCAGTTCTTGACCCTCTGTGTAAATTAGATGGCTGAACTTATGGCACTTCTGGGGACTTCAGTTCCCAGAGACCCCTGAGGCATGCCTTGTCCTCATCATCAGAGAGGGCCCATCTACAGTCATCACAGGCAGCAGTCTTCACCTCACTAAAATAAACCCAGTCTAGCAGATGTGTGAACAGAAGACACTGTGCTCAGAATAAATTAGCTCCTTGTTTTATAGGAAACAATTCTTTTTTTTTTTTCTTTTTTTTTTTTTTTACAGAAAAAGTAGTAACTAAATGTTTCTTTCAAAGAGGTTCTTTGAAGAATATTAAGCTAGTTCATTTTACTGCTCTGCCATTTCTCACTGTCCAGTTTTTCCTCTGAGAAAACAGTTGATGAGACGTTCAAAAAGGGATTTGAAAACTGGCTACTGGTTAAATATATGCTTCATTCAAGTGTTCCTAAGAAGTCCCTAGAAGTTGCAATTATGCTGCGATGTGTGTTTGAGTGATTTTGGCCATATATATTGTTTTTTTTTTTTACTTCAGGCAGTTCCTTTTTAGTGCAAGTACATTAAAATAAAGGGAAAAAGATGCCCTCTCTGATGATGTCATGAAAGTGCAGATTAGCTGATGACACTACAAGAACATGTGGCATAGAGCAAATACACATCATTACTTTTACAAATAATTAAAACTTGATACTTATATTTGGTAACACCTTAGATTAAGGAACACATATTCACTATTAACTAGGACTTTTGCCTCAATAAACTCCTAATTACTGCATATTCGTAGTTAGTAAGGTTGTTGTAGTTGTTATGCTTAGGTATTGGGTACACTGTAAAAAAAAATCCCACTAAAATTTACGGTAAAAAAATGGCAGCTGTGGTTGCCAGAACTTTACCATAAAAAATACAGTAGCAACGTAAAAAAAAATCTGTTAAATTTACGGTAAAATAACATATTTCATTAACTGATATAATGTTAATTTACCAACCTAATGAAGTACTAATATCTGTTTTGTACCTTTTTAATACACTGACAGTCACCAAACACAGTGGTGATAAGAGTCACATGATGAATCAAAGTTCATCACAAGCAGCTTTTCCACAAGCTGAAAAGGACAATACTAATATATAGAAGGTGCACACAGTGTCATTCACACACACACTAAACACCATCATGGTAACATGCATGAAATTTTAAAAATGCAATAAACATTAATTTAACAACATTAGATGTAACATAAAACCCTAATGTACATAACTGATTAGAAAAAAAAAAAAAGAGAAAAACTAAGAAGAAACAGAGTTATTTCAACGAAAATATATCAAATGTGAAGTGTCACGCAGGGAATTGTGGGAATGTCAATTTACGGTTTTTCACTGTAAATTTGACAATGAATTGTTATTTTTCACTTCCAAAAACTGTGAATTTAATGGTATTTTACCGTAAAATTACATTAAATGTATCGTTAGATCTATTACAGTTATTCACCGTATATAGTACGGAAACTTTCTGTAAACCAATTAACAGTTTTTCACCGCAGCATTTTTACAGTCTTTTACTGTTAAAATCACAGTCATTTTTTACAGTGTAGGATTAAGGGATGTAGAATATGATCATGCAGAATAAGACATTAATATGTGCTTTATAAATACTAATAAACAGCCAATATGCTAGTATGTCAGTAATTGAATCGTGCATTCATAAGTGGATGTCACTTCCAAAATGTTACACAGCGTGTAATTGGTCGTCGGTCCTCTAAGCAGCATGAAAAACAAAACTTTTTTTTTAATAGATTATAATTACTAAAAAGCTGTCACTCATCTCAGTTCATTGTGATCTCAGAAAGTTCCATTATAGTCAACAAAGCTGTCTACACTGCACAATGAGTCTCTTATTTACATTGTGTCTACATTTGTTTATTAATGAGAGGATTTGCAAGCGTGCAGAACTCAGCACTGAACAAAATCTCGGACTTTTTGAGCGGCGAATGGATTCTAACTTAAACATTTCTGATTGGCCATTGCATTTGAGAGATCAACAAAAATGTCAGTGATTGGCTATATTGCTCATCACTGCAAAAACATGTTGCTATTCTGCAAACGGTACAAACAACAGTACAGTACATAAAATGCATTCAAACTAAATTGTACAGCCCATAATTTGAAGAGTTGGAGCTCAAATAAAATCCACATTAGAATATTGTGGTGGCATTCATGTGCACTCATCTCATAATGCAATAATTCTGACATGTACTGAATGTAAAAGGAACACCTCATATATTTACTAATTTAAAAAAAAAATGAATTGTATTTACTAGAAAATAGTTTGTGTTATTAATCTAATTTATGTGAGTTTCACTGCTGTAAAATGAATGGTTCTATTCCCATCTAATAATTTATTATTATTATTATTATTTGGATGGTTATTGAATGTTTCTTACTAGAAAAAAATTAAACTGTACAGAAAAATGTTGTATTTAAATAAATGTTGTTTGGCCTCCTAACGTTTTCTTTTTCAACGTCAACATTTTCTGACCATTTATTGAGAGAAAAAAAACTTAAATACTTAACTCAGAGAAAAAAAAAAAAAAAAAAAGAAACATCCCGTCAGGATACTGATAATAATTTAAATACTGCTTTTTAATTATTAAGCTTTTTTAAATTATTATTTTTAATTTTTTATGGATTTTTAATGAACCATGAACAATTATTGTTGCACTTTCTGGGAAAGTTCGTAAGACACTAACAGTTTACAGGCAGTAGACAATTAGGGTCACAGTTACAATAACTTAAGACATTTCCCCTGATTCTGAAAAACACCAGAAAAAATAAAAAATGGCCAGGGACCTTAATCATCTGTGTAAACATGCTATAGTCCTGCTGCAGGGAGGCATGAGGCATGCAGATATGGCCAGAGCAATGCAATGTTTGTAATGTAAAATGCCTAAGACAGTGCTACAGGGAGACAAGAAGGTCATCTGACCTTCCTTGCAGTGCCAAACCATGTGTAACCATATGTCCCTCTAGATGTGTTCAAGAACTGCAAGTGCTTTGGTGGAAGAGTGGGGTAAAATCTCACAGCAATAACTGACAAATCTGGTGCAGACAATGAGGATGAGATGCACAGGAATAATAATCACAGACTCATTATTCCATTTCTGTTCATCAAATGTCGGTGACATTTGTTCAGTTTATGTCTCAGTTGTTAAATCTTTTTATGTTCATACAAATATTTACACATAAAAAGAAATTTGCTGGGAAAAAAAAAAAAAAACAGTTGAAAGTGGGAGGATGTTTCTTTTTTTCTGCTGAGTATATTTTCAGGCTCTATTTGCTACCTTGTTTGTGGAAAGTGTCTTTTATTTAACAGAGCTATTAGAAAAAAAGAGTCATAAAAAGATAGATATCAGAGACAAAAAGCAAGAGAGATGGTGGAGAGAGAGATGGTGATCTGATGCTATGTTTTCTTCCAACTACAGTCCCTCCATTTGGGGCCACTGGAGAATATCCATCTTTTTCCAGGCAGAAGATTTTTATTTTAATTTGTTCAAAGTATTCACTCAAGTATGAGGTTTTTGTCCTTTACTTTTTCCACATTCATGTAATGAGTAACTGATTACTGACAAAGAAAAACTGTAGACTTGGCTCTATGAATTGATTGTTGATTGAATTTTGAGATGGCCGTTGCTCTAAAAAGTGGAGGCAGATGAAAACAAGTTTGCAGGGACAAGCCGACCAAACGAGTGGAGAAGTCCTGCATACTATATGTAAACAGAGAGAAGTTCCCTTAAAAGGGTAACAAGACACTGTGTCTTGGTATTGACAGTATGGGGAATGCCATCAGCGTGACCGGTGTCTGAGGCACGTGTGAACAAGCAGCAATAATCATTAGGAGATGGCAGTCCATGACGTCACATGCGGAGTGCCCATGAGTATAAAAGAGCACCTATGTTACATGTCATCAACTCTTCTGTCTGAGGGAGATGCGCAGGCAGGCTTGAGAGCAGCAAGGGAGCAGCAACAAGACCCAGCATATTGTCCCCTTTCTCAGGGAACCAAGGTTACAGTCGTAACCCAAGACATTTCCTTTCGAAGTGAAACTTCGACTCTTTGTCTTGGTATTGACACTATAGGGAACCAATATCCACTAAGCCATGCTGATGGAATGTCTGCCTCAATAGGCTGTGAATGCACAAAACATATTGGGCATGACATAAATTGACTACGGATTACCCAGCCGGAGTCAGAAGAATGTTAAATCCATGGGCGCATCCCATGTGACTCATATAGTGGCGATATAAGCCAATACTCCTGATGCTAAGAAAGATCCCCAAGCTTCTGTGCTCTACAGCAAGGAAAGTCCTGGCTGTTACACCTTCCCCCTACCTTGCAGGACAGGCCTCAGCCTTATACGGCCCCAAGAGCAGAGCTCTAAGGGAAGAAAAATCCCCCACATACCCTCAGCTAAGTTAGACATATCTCACCAGTATTTGACAAGGCTCTTAGGGAACAGCCTACTGCAGGGAGCTTCTACTCCATTTTAACAACCCTAGAGTGATTAGGAGAGAATAGCTCATACCCTAACTTGAGTAAAAGCCTGGAGGCATTTCTCCAGGACTTACTATAGTTAATGGCTAAACTATTGAATACTACAATGATAAGGAGGGATGCTATCTGCGATCCACCTCTACTCTTCAAATCATTCTGTAACACTGACCATCCCAATAGAAGCACCCCACCAAAAGGGAGCATATATCCCTTCTTCAAGACTCATTAACAGTTGGGAAGGGAGGTAAACAAAGAAGAGGGACTCTTTTTCACCCTGCTCTACCATAAGGGGTACTTGAGCAGCCTGCCAAAGAAGGCATGCAAGGTGCTAAAAATCTTTGTAATTAACACCTCCCTTTGGTATTGCCACTCATCCAAGGGGGAGAATGCATCCTTACCCTTTACTCAGGAAAGGGAGGCAAACGGGTGTAGCACATAATGCAGTTTTCCCAATAACTCTCATCATCCAGGCTCTAAACCCCAAGGAAGCCACATGGGAGCCTAGGCCCTACTTAAAGACCCCAATTACACTGGGGGAGAGCAGCTCATACCCTGCCTTGAGTCAAGGCACTCTCAAGGCACCTAAGACCTGTTATAGCTAGCGCTTCATCTTTTTCTTTTGGCACTAGACCATAGGCAAACTTCCTCTAATTATTAGCATTATCACACCAGCGGCTATAGTAGAACATCCACCAAAGCACCTATCCAAAGGGGAGTAAACATCCCTACTTCAAAACCCAACAGTATTTGGGGAGGGAGGTAAACGAAGTAAAGGGAATCTATACTGCTCTACATAACTCCGTTCACCCTGCATAACCTTCAGCCCTCACCACCCTTTGGCAGCACTTCTGAGTGAAAAATGGGTGAGTTCCATGGTGTGCAGAGCCCTACAGGCCTGTCTTGCCTCCGCATATGCCTTGCCATGAGCCACAAGGTGGTAAGCAGAGAAGGTGGACTTATTTGATAACATCTGCCTCTACTCATCTGTGACCCCACAATTACGGCTGCCGCGCTGCTTCAGCAGACACAGGGCCCAAACCGTGAGGTGCAAACACTTGACTTTCATCCCGCAAGAAAAAAAAAGTCAATCGAGAGGGGAGCTCTCTCATGCATTGCCATAAGTACCTCCAACTCTCTCAAGACTCAAACGCTTTCTGTGCAAATGCTGGATTTATATCCCTCGAGAGAAAATCAAGCAAGAACAGAACTTCTTACCGCGAACGCAACGTAAGAAGTTCCAGCTCCCTCGAGAGTCGAACGCACTCCAAAAGACTCTAATATTACACCGAATTGCATGTAACTCAGGTGATCTTTTATACTCACGGGAGCTCCGCATGTGACTGCCAATGATTATTAGTGTTTGTTTACATGTGCCTCAGACACCGGTCATGCTGATGGCATTCCACATAGCATCAATGCCAAGACGCAGCGTCAAAGTTCCACTTCAAAAGGAAACTTTACATGTGCATTTTAGTATGTAAACACATCAAAATAAGCAAAGAAAACCACAATTTATGTAATGATTTCCAGGGTGTGATAGTTTTATAAAACATACATACTTGTAATGGTAATAATAATAATAATAGACCCTTTTGCTTTAAAAAGTAATGGGAAACCAATTTGTATCGTATTTTTTGAAAGTGACTTGCAGCATTTGAAAAGAGCTTTGACATTATTTATTTGACTCCTAATACATTAATGAAATAAGAAGTAGGCCTACATCTGTTTAGCAATTCTCAGTCTGACCAATTCAATAAGCATCAGTACAATTAACAATAAACACATTATTTTTCTTGTAATATACACAGTATAACATATTGCTGTATGTTTTGATGACAGAAGTTCAGACATTCATTTTAACTTGTATATGATTATTATGTTTATTTGTTTATTACTATTTGTTTATCAGTCATCAACTGTACAAAATGTATGAAATTGGCCTATGATATATTTTATTGCTTCTATTACAGTTTGCAAACAGGGGCCTTGTCGTGTGGGTGGATAGGAAATCAAACACTTTACATATTTGCTGACCATTTCCTTAAATCATCCAGCACAATTAAATGTAGGCTTATTACAGTAGACTAGTTTCTGTGCAGAATGCTGTATCATTAAAGATGCCAATCCGTTTTTCAGTTAGTGTTGAAGCAGCGATGAGTCATATCTGTGGATCTAAGAGTGTCCTCCTTAGCCAATCGTATTTGCCCTACATCCAAAAGTCACTGCTGAAATTGACCTAATCTCATCAAAGCAACGTTGGTACACATCTTAATCCATTTTATAATGTTTGCATTACCTTCTCATTCAATAGAAATGTTGCAGATGAAAATCTTGACTACATTTAAAGGATATTTTATGTAAAAAGGAAAATAATTATAATAATAAATACTTTAATACTTACACCTTAATTCTCAGTTCTCAAACTCTTTTTCTGTGCTCTTTGCAGGACTACACCATCACCATGTATTTCCAACAGAGTTGGAGGGACAAACGGTTGGCCTACGCTGAGATGGCTTTGAATCTCACTTTGGACAACCGTGTGGCTGATCAGTTATGGCTCCCAGATACCTACTTCCTGAATGACAAGAAGTCTTTCCTGCATGGTGTGACGGTGAAGAACCGAATGATTCGGCTCCACCCAGATGGCACGGTTCTTTATGGACTGAGGTAAATGTAACTGCCGCTCTAACATCACTGCTACCTATATGTGTGTTGTGCTGTATAATGTCCGGTTTCCCAATAACACTGCAAATCACAGTCCTAAAGTCCACATGAAATTATCTCGTGTCTTGTGGTGAACAATTAATCTATGACAATTGTATATGTCACCATACTGATGCAAAGACAGTCACAGCTCTCAGTTCACACAGACTTTACGATGATTGTAATGAATTGATTTAATTCACTTAATCCAAGATCAATAATTGCCTGATTCAAAGTCATTTAGCCTGAACTTTGCAGCCATTTTGTGAGACATCATTCTTGAATTTATAGTTGAAATCAGTATCGAAGTTCTTAGTTTAACTTTAATTAAAGGTAAAACTTCATGCCACACTTGCTATCACAGTTAGGAGGCAAGGTTAGCTATTGGAAAGCTTCTATTTGGGGTGTGTGAAATATATCTGTTAATGGTTCACAGCACTGACAGACCGTGTTGAAAATGAAGGCGCTAATGATATTGGGATGCAAGTGTGATCACATGAAGAAGCTTTGCCTTTTTTGAGTTACAGCACCGCTTCAAACTTTGTTATTGTTGGTTCTTTTCCTTTTGGCCAAAGTTCTACAGTAAGGAGTCAGAAAACATATAGCAAATTAGTCAAGACTGTTTCCTGAAACCGTAACATGGTTGCAACTCTGTCATTTGAAACACATTAGTTCAACATTAGGAATGATGGTAGCAATTTATTTTACAGTCCTGTTCCCCATGTACATACTATGTACTTATTATAGTAATTACAATAACTGGGTAATAATTTAGGTACTAACCCTAAACCTAACCTTAAAGGGATATTTCAACCAATAATGAAAATTGTCATCATTTGCTCACCCTTTTGTTCCAAACCTGTATGAGATTCTTTCTTCTGTTCTTCAAAGTAGCTTTTTCTTAGTAACTTGTATGTCACTATCTACTTTTTATGAGTAGCTTGTAACCAGAAATAAAACTGTCACCTACTCTTCGCACCATGCCGCATCCAGTGTAGACAGCATTTTAATGGGATCTGTTTGCTTTTGATGCACCATATTGCGCTGCTCACGCCCAGTGTAGACACGGTATAATAATCTAAAATCCAGTAAACTTATTATATAAACTCATTTTCTCTCTCTCTATCTCTGAACTTTTCAGCTAGATGGAGCACAATAGAAAAAAATGCTGGGGTATTGAGACAAGTTTTGAGAAGTTAACTCAACACACAATCTTAAAATGCAAGTTTACATTCTAAAAACAGAGCAATATGTGACATAATGACCAAAAGATGTGTGTATAGAAAAATATCAACCCTACAGAGATGAAAAAAAAAAAAAAAAAAATCTAGCTCAACTAGTTCTCATTAATCAATTACACTGTAAAAAAGAATTGTTGGTTTAACTTAAAAGAAATAAGTTACCTGGTTGTTCATTGAAATTAAAAAATTTAGTTTATACAATGAAGGCGTTTAATCAACAGAAACTCAAAATATTATGTTATCTGAACCACATTAATTATCTAAGTTGATTTGACAAAAGAAAAAAAATGTTGTGATAACAAATCATGAAAATACAGTGTACCTGTAGTTGGTTGTTGGATAAAATATCAAAACTACAGAGATGCAAAGAAAAAATCTAGCTAAACTAGTCCTCATTAATCGTCTAGTTACCTAAAATCCCGACTGTCCTCCAAAAAAGCACCTTATTACGACCTATATTTATGTTTTAAAGTCATGCGCCCTCTAGCAGGCGTAAAAATAATGACAGTGTTGTGTTACATCTGTCGTCATGAAATGACGTATGACTGTCATTAACAATCAAAATGCTTGTTCATTTAAATGCAGTGTGTGGACTTTTTACACCATTTGTCCTATTTTCATTTAGCAAAACTCTTTTTTTTTTTTTTTACCACTACACCCACCCCACCCCTAAACCTACCCTTAGTGATTTATAGTGCATATACACTTTATGTGCACATGCATTTCCTGGGATCGAACCCACGATCGTACGATCACATGATTGCATGTTGTTATATATTGCAATGCTCTGCCAGTTGAGCTACGCGAAACCCGAAATATGACGAAAATAAAAGGGAACAATGCATTAAAATGAAAGTGTCCTGTTGTCGATACAGGCGCAACTTTAGTAAACGCTCCTATGGGCCGTATTTCAGGGAAGTGACAAACGACCTATATAGACGTATTGGTTGGAGAACATGTTGCTAAAATCACCTCTAAATGCGGACATCTACAAACTGTTGTCACAAATGTCGTCCTCTTTTGGACAAATAAAGGCACGAGTATAAAAACAAACCACTCTCTCTCCGTACTCCGCTATGCATTAACCCAGAGCTGCAGAGAGTACGCTCTGGGTGCTCCACTCAATCAAACTTTTAATAATGAAAGATGACAAACTGTTTCCTCTTCTAAGAATCTCTGGCACAGGTGGAATCGAGGAATAAGCAGTGAGGCCACAGGTTGGTTGCTTTTTTTCCCCTGAGGGTCTCTCAAACCTGCACCGCTGTGGAGAATTTAAATAAGATGAACTACAGCTTGGATGTTTGCAGTATTGATACGTCCACTCTTTATAATGTCTTAAGATGGACCTTTGCTGGCTGTAAATTATTCATGAGTCAGGGCTGTTGTTAATGTTTAATTATCATATCATGCCCTGCCGTGTCTAAAAAGGGATTTTGAATTAATGTGTCTTAGTCAGCTTTAGTACAGCTACAGTATGTATGCAAAGCATCCTCCATATGACCCACAAATGCACAGATGTATAAATATGCAGAGGTTTGTGCTTTATGGGGATTTGGAGGAGAATGCTAATGCTCATGTTGAATGGTTTTAAGCATTATGTTGAAAGCAAAGAAATTTATAGAACGTTAACACTGAACGTCTAAAGATGTAACTGACTGTTTACTCTACATTTCAAAGAAATGTATAATGAGGAAAAAAGAGTGACATGAAATGAAGAACGCAAACAAGCAGGTGTTTAACGTATAACGTATGATATATACAGTTTTTCTCGATTGCTAACACACAGTTCATGACACAATTCATCATTTTCGCACAACTATAAATACAATCTCATAATAACTACACATACAAACCTCAAACTGTCAAGACAAAATTGAATATTTTAGTCAAAAATATTGACATAAAAATATGACACACAAAACATAACAAATACACAGACTTCTTTATTGCCCAGTTAACACAGTAACACTTTATCTTACAATGTCATTGTTACACGTTACATGCAGTTACTGTAGTAATAACTATAAATTATGCATAATTACATGCAATTAACCCTAAACCAAACCATCATAACCCTAACCCTTAAGTAAGTACATGTAGTTAACTAATATTACTCAGTACTTAAATGTATAATTACACTGTAATTCTGACACCTTAAAAATAAAATGTAACCGTTAACACCACTGAGATCAATTATGTAACACAAACCTCTTATTAGGATTCAGGAATAATTTTGCAGCTCAATGTCTATTACAGTATACAACATAAATGAGAGAGTGCAGATACTGTAAAATACAATAATGAGCTTTAGGAAAAACAATATTTTTCATTGCACTACTGTAAAGTGATCTTACAGTAGATAAAACAAAAAGAAAAGTTCAAATACCAAAGAATTGAATATGAACTTGATATGAAACACAATATAGTATACTGTCAATTACAGTGAAGTGAAAATAAATAAATAAATTCAGCATCCTCTGCACCTTCGGCCAAACGTCATTACTGTTTACGACTCTACCTCCCTTAAGCAGTTGTTTCTCGGTTCTGCAAAAATGCAGTACATATAAGAAATTGGCTACAAACTAATTTGACAATCACGAGTTTGAGGGTGTACAACATTTACTGTACATAGAATAGAGATTTTTTTTTTTTTTTTTAAAGTGCAGATACTGTATGTGTAAAAACCCTGTAGATGATTCCTTCAGCTCTCTCTCCAACATTAGGACAAAAGCACAAAATCACCTGTGCCCCTCTTTATATTATCCTGTGATTCTGACTGGTGTGCCATCAGTTTTGCTACTTAATGTTTACTCAAGGATAAATGTCCGATATTTGAGTTCACACTGTGATCCTTTACTTAATTGTATTACGTGTTTGTGTTTTATGAATGAGAACATGGTTAAACCTGGGTAAAATGAGGGCATTTTGAGAAATTTGTCTTTGTTTTGAGAACTGAATGAATGGGAAACTGAATCAGCGTGTTAGCAATGGAGAAAAACTGTAAATAAAGCACATTTATGGGTGTTGTATGCTCCTTAGCCACATATAGAAGTTGCCATTCGAAACGTTCCAGAGCTAAAAACAAATACAACCCTGCATGTTAATTATAGGACGCTCACAGTGAAATGTAGAAGGCAGTGTAATAGCTATGTTACTATGTTACACCCATGCTCCATTACCTAATTTAACTCCATTGACATGTGTATGGCGTGTTCACTGCTATCGTCTTTTGAGGCTATATACACTCACCGGCCACTTTATTAGGCACACCTTGCTAGTACCGGGTTGGACCCACTTTTGCTTTCAGAACTGCCTCAATGCTTTGTGGCATATATTCAAAAAGGTGCTGGAAACATTCCTCAGAGATTTTTTTCCTCATTGACATTATATCATCATGCAGTTGCTGCAGATTTGTCAGCTGCACATCCATGATGTGAATCTCCCATTCCACCACATCCCAAAGCTGCTCTATTGGATTGAGATCCGGTGACTTTGAGTATGGTGAACTCATCGTCATGATCAAGAAAACAGTTTAAGTTGATTTAAAGTCAGTAAACGTATCATTGTTCAATTTCATTACATTTCTCTTTCATGTTGCACCCTTTCCCCTAGACAGGGCGTAACATTTGTGACATGGCGCATTATCCTGCTGGAAGTAGCCATGAGAAGATGGGTACACTGTGGACATGAGGGATGGACATGGTCTGTACCAAGAAAATATCCCCCACACCATTCCACCACCACCAGCCTGTTGATACTAAACAGACTTTTATCAGATAGAACCAGTCTGGCCATTCTCCTCTGGCATCAACAAGGCATTTTCACCCACAGAACAGCCGCTCACTGGATATTTTCTCTCTCTCTCTCTTTTTTTTTTTTTTTGGACCATTCTCTCTAAACCCTAGAGATGGTTGTGTGTGAAAATCCCAGTAGATCAGCAGTTTCTGAAATACTCAGACCAGCCCGTCTGCCACCAACAACCATGCCACGTTCAAAGTCACTTAAATCAATCAGCTTTTTTTCCCCCATTCTGATGCACAGTTTGAACTTCAGCAGATCGTCTTGGCCATGCCTAAATGCATTGAGTTGCTGCCATGTGATTGGCTGATTAGATATTTGCATTAACGAGCAGTTGAGCAGATGTACCTAATAAAGTAGTCAGTGAGTGTATAACACTACAAGAGATGGGAGGTTTACTTTATGAATGTATTTCACTAATTACTTGCTTTATGGTAATCTGATACAAATATTACAATACTAAAGTAATGTAATCGGACTACTTCTCGATTTGCTCAAGGCCATATACAAATAAAGAGAGAAAAAGTTAAAAAGTACATTTGCATCATTTTTTCTTTCACTTCCAGCAGGATTACATGTCACAGAGCTCAAATCATCTCACAAAATGTAACGTAAATCTTTCATAAAGACATTATGACATACATGTTTGGATTCATGAAAATGTTCATATTTTCAACATGTTACTTGGTACTAGCAAAATTTTTGTAGTTGAGAGTTGAAAACTGTTCAACTTTGGGTAAAATACAATGTTAGCCGCTCACTTTTTACCCCGCCATCCAATCACAGTGGATGAGGGGCGGCACAAATGCTACACCGACCAACCGTCCTACTTGTACAATGACTGATCAGCAATGGAGAAGTTAATATTGCTGATTACTGCATTTTAAATTCAATAATATTCTTCAAAATGAGATAATAGTTACACATTGCTGTCTGGCATATTCCGTATCATCATAGCAACCAAAGCGTCTCAGCTGGAAAAACGCTGTGCCTCCAAAGCGCTCTCAAACGCCACCAGCTGGCCGTTTTCAGAAGAGCCCCTGGCATTTTTTTAGCTGGCTAAAAATGCTTTGGCGGACACGTTAACTGAATATTTATTGTTAGGCATATAGCCAATTAGTACCTTGAGCATTTATGCAATATACTGGAGCCAAACTTGAGAAGGGAGTCCGGAAGATTCCTGGACAGCGTTTGAAAGCAGGCGTCTATCAGTGGCTCTGGTGTGTATCAATTTAAGCGCTCAGTGAAGAGCATCATTGATGTCCATTTACAAATTGTTTTTGAAGTGTTGATCATTGTAGCCAGACACAGACATATTTGTAGAGTGCGTAAACACAACGGCCAAACAGAGGTGTTTAAGAATCCACTCAATAGAGCTCAAAATGCTAGGGGGAAATGCTGGTATAGTCACAATTTATTTATTTATTTATTTATTTATTTTATTTTTTTCAGTACTGACTTGGTACCAAAGTCGGTACTTTTGAGAACACTAGCGCAAACACCATGACGCAGTGTCGAGTCCACTCAAAAGGGAACGTCTCAGGTTGCGTATGTAACCATGGTTCCCTGAGAGAGGAACGAGATGCTGCGTCATGTTGCACATCCTGGCTACACCTGTGCATCTTCTTCAGATAAATTTAATCTG
Organism: Megalobrama amblycephala; assembly: GCF_018812025.1. NCBI lineage: Eukaryota > Metazoa > Chordata > Actinopteri > Cypriniformes > Xenocyprididae > Megalobrama > Megalobrama amblycephala. Next base: position 6,296,661 of record NC_063061.1, read on the forward strand.
TCGATGCACATTTTTGGTGTTTGTTTATGGACTCCATATGTTCAGACAATCAAATTGCTGTGTCTCATTCCCCTCTCAGGGAACCGGGTTGCATGTGTAACCTGAGATGTTTCTATCTTTAGATAGAAAGTAATGGCACAAATTTCATGCAATAAAAGCACGATATATATATATATATATATATATATATATATATATATATATATATATATATATATATATATATATATATATATATATATATTTATGCATTTATTTATATAACAATGAAATGCTTTATTACAGCCTTTCCACGGTTATGTTTTTTTGTGTCCTGATTACAAAATGACCCAGGTTCTAAATGTACTTTGTCAAATGAATTGAGAAAACTAGCCATTAATATTTCTTACCAGCCATGAAACTGTACTGCGTTTTATTTTTTTATTCATAAAGTGCAATATTTTTGTCCTTATCGCAATATGATTGTTTATCGTTTTTCTTGCATATTAGTGACAGAGAGAGCAGGTCATTTGTCACTTGTAACATCATAGACGAGATGAGTCAGTCTTCATCTTTCAGCAAAATGGCAGCTGTCTCGAAAATACGTAGACACATCATGATTTTTCTGCTATTATATTAATCTGGTGGCCTAAGGTAGATGTCACATAGAGTTCTAGAGAATGCTTACACAGTGTCATAACCAGACAAAATGTGATAAAAGTCTAACGAATTTGCTTTGTCTGGCCACAAAAGACAAAATCAATCACAAATCACAGCCAGCTGTTAAAGCTCCTCCCTCTTCTGGAAAGTGTGCCAGGAGCAGCAGCTCATTTGCATTTAAAGGGACACACACAAAATGGCGTATTTTTGCTCACACCCAAATAAAGGCAAATTTGACAAGCTATAATAAGTGATCTTCACAGGCACATTCTGGGGACACAAGAGACTTATTTTATATCTTGTAAAAGGGGCATTATAGGTCCCTTATAAATTTTGAAAGTGGACCTAACCAGGATATAGACTTACCTTGTGCATTGTGTTTATTTAACATTGAACTTGTTTTGAACTCAGAACATCCTTTAATCATTCAAAGTTTAGAAATGCTTGGTGTCATAAGCTGTTCTGTTTACATCAAGCATAATATAATGGATGTGGCAGGTTTATATTTGCCATATGGAGAGTGAATGTTTTGCATTCAGGAACCAGAGAAAGAAAGTTGATGATGAGTGGAAAAGAGTGAAATAAATGTTCTCAGCAGACGAGAACTTGACTTTCGCCATCCCTTGTCACTGGCTTGTTCAGTTCTTCTCCTGAATCAAATATGACACGAGCCCCGTAAGTGGAAGTGAGCAGAGACGTGTCTTAAAGCTCACGATTTCTCTCTGTTCCTCAATGCATTTAAGAATGAAAATTCACATTTCAACTATGACCATAGTGAACCTGACATTTTTAAAGCAAGATGCCACCAAAATGACCTCTACATGATTATTTTGGATAATGTATTATGGCTGGCACTCCAGAGCAGGGTTGCCTGGTCCCAGGAAAATGTTCAGCCTAAAATTAACTCAAAACCTTCCCAAAAGGAATTAAAACTAGTCCAATTTTTCCCCACATACAATCACAGTTGGATTCTCATAAAGACCTGGAGCAATCATGAAAGGGGACTAGAGTATTAATATTTCAAAATGGACCCAAAATCACCATAAAAGTATCATAAATGTAGTCCATATTACTGCTGACTTAGGTATTAGTATATAACATTTACAGGTACAAAAACATACTTTTTTGTACATTTGGATAGATGTACAATATGTACAGTGCATATACATATTAAACGCTGTGACGTTGTATTTCAATGTGATGTATGAATATCTATGATGTAAAACCTTTGTGGCAACGCTTCTAGAGGTGAAAAATGTTGACTTTTGTAAAGAGTGTGAGATTTGACAATTACAATCGCTACTTTTTTTTAGTCACAGCATACTGAGAAAATGTATTTTGTCCTATGGCAAACACAGTTAATATTATTTGTTAAGTACTGGTTAAACAATTAAAATGTTTTATTCCTTTTAAGGTTTTAAAGTGTATTCATGTTTAATGCCAGAAGTCACACTGAACAGAATAAAGAGTTATAATTTCAAATTAAGTAAATGTGTGAACGCTGTTAAATGTGACTGAAAATAAAAACTCAGTGATCCTAAATTCAATAGTATCAATCGATTAATCCCATGAATTCAGTATTGTATGTTTTATTATCCACTGCAGACATAAGAAAATTTGCATGTGGTACAAATACACTTTACATAAAATGCATTGGATACTCATGAGATCACATTGTCAAACAACCATAGATCATAGAAATCTATAAGAAGATACCCTATTGCTATACTCATGCAGAATTATCTAAACATACTAATAAACTAAATCCTGTGAAAATCAGCTGCTAAAGAGAGATATAGACATTCGTCTATTTGAAACATTTTTTTTTTTTTTTTTTTTTTTTTTTTTTTTTACGAAACAGTTGATCTGGTTTCATAAAATCACTTGCATATACATTTCAGTGTGCATTTTGTTTAATGCTCTATTCTCTCAAATAAGCATTGTCTGTTTTCATGAATAAGTCTAGATATAGTCATGCTAGCCATGCGATGGACTGGCCATCCATCCAGCTTGTTTCCCTGCCTACGGCCCAAGACTCTATGCATCCCAGCGGCCCCACTTAGGACAAGATGGAAGATTTTGAAAATTAATGAAAGGATGTTTTTTATGCTTGTCAATATGTGGTTAAGGGATCTGCCAATCAGTCATCTTCTCATAAATCTATTTCATAGAGTGAAAACTATCCACTAATGCTATTTGTTACCTCATTATGGGAGTGGAGCTTTGACTGCTCTATCTGTCATTATACTTTAAAAGCAAAAGCAGATTGAATAGAAAATGTCTAGCACCAGCATGTGAGCACTCTCACTGCTATACATACAGTGAGTGAGTGAGTGAGCAAATGTGTGAATGTGTGAGTTAGTGAGTGAGTGAATGAGTGAGTGAGTGAGTGAATGAGTGATTGAGTGAGTGAATGAGAGATTGAGTGAGGGAGTGAGTGAATAAGTGTGTGAATGAAGGATGAATGAGTGAAAGAGTGAGTGAATGAGCGAGTGAATCAGTGAGTGATTGAGTGGAGTGAATGAGTGAGTAAGTTTAGTGAGTGAATGAGTAATTGAGTGAGTGAATGAGTGAGTCAGTGAATGATTGAGCGATTGAGTGAATCAATGAGTGATTGAGCAAGCAAGTGAATGAGTGAGTGTGAGTTAGTGAGTAAGTTTAGTTAGTGAGTGACCGAGTGAATGAGTGAGTGAGTGAGTGAGTGAGTGAGTGAGCAAGTGAGTGAGTGAATGAGCGAGTGAGTGAATGAGCCAGTGAATGAGTGAACTAGTGAATGAGTGAGTGAATGAGTGAGCGATTCACTCATTGTTGAGTGAAAGAAAAAACGAGTGAGTGAATGAGCGAGTGAGTCAATGAGTGAGTGAGTGAGTGAGTGAATGAGTGAGTGAGTGAATGAGCCAGTGAATAAGTGAACTAGTGAATGAGTGAGTGAATGAGTGAGCGATTCACTCATTGTTGAGTGAAAGAACAAACGAGTGAGTGAATGAGCAAGTGAGTCAGTGAATGAGTGAGCGAGTGAATGCGTGAGTGAGTGAATGAGCCAGTGAATGAGTGAGTGAACTAGTGAAGGAGTGAGTGAATGAGTGAGCGAGTGAATGAGTGAATGTGTGAGTTAGTGAGCAACTAAATGAGTGAGTGAACGAGTGATTGAGTGAGTGAGTGAATGAGAGAATGAGTGAAAGAGTGAGTGAGTGAGTGAGTGAGTGAGTGAATGAGCGAGTGAGTCAGTGAATGATTGAGTGGAGTGAATGAGTGAGAGTGAGTGAGTGAGTAAGTTTAGTGAGTGAATGAGTGAATGATTGAGTGAGTGAATGAGTGAGTCAGTGAATGATTGAGTGAATCAATGAGTGATTGAGCGAGCAAGTGAATGAGTGAGTGTGAGTTAGTGAGTAAGTTTAGTTAGTGAGTGAGTGAGTGAGTGAGTGAGGGAGCAAGTGAGTGAGTGAATGAGCGAGTGAGTGAATGAGCGAACTAGTGAATGAGTGAGCGATTCACTCATTGTTGAGTGAAAGAACAAGCGAGTGAGTGAATGAGCGAGTGAGTCAGTGAATGAGTGAGTGAGTGAATGAGTGAGTGAACTAGTGAAGCAGTGAGTGAATGAGTGAGTGAGTGAATGAGTGAGTGAGCGAGTCAGTGAATGATTGAACGAGTCAGTGAATCAATGAGTGAGAGTGAGTGAGTAAGTATAGTGAGTGAGTGAATGAGTGAGCGAGCGATTTATTAAGCCCTTTACCGTGTTCTACTGTGTACCCAAAGCGCTTTACAATCATATCAGAGGGTCTCTCCTTAACCATATCCGATGTGCAGGATCCACCTGGATGATTCGACAGCAGCCACAGTACAATGGTGCCCGTGCACTCACCACACACTGGCTATGGGTGGAGAGGAGAGAGAGTGATGGAGCCAATTCAAAAGAATAGGGATTATTAAGAGGCCATAATTGATAAGCGCCAATAGAGAGAATTTTGGCCAGGACACCAGGGTTACACCCCTACTCTTTACGAGAAGTGCTATGGGATTTTTATTGACCACAGACAGTCAGGACATCAGTTTAATGTCTCATCTGAAGGACGGTGCTTTTCTCAGTATAGTGTCCCCATCACTATATTGGGGCATCAAGACCCACACAGACCACATGGTGAGCACCCCCTGCTGGCCTCACTGACTCCTCTTCCAGCAGCAAACTAGTTTTCCCAAGAGTTCTTTCCACTGACCTGAGACATGCAGAAACTACCATAAACAAATAATGTGAGCTTTTCTAACTTCTAGAGTCTTGACAGTCAAGTGGGCTTGGACACCCAAAAATGAAAATTATCCCATGATTTACTCACCCTCAAGCCATCCTAGGTGTACATGACTATCACAATCAGAGATGTATTTAAAAATATCCTGGCTCTTCCAAGCTTTATAATGCTAGTGAATGGCACTCACGATTTTTAAGCCCCAAAAAAGTGCATCCATCATAAAAGTAACTCATATGGCTCCAGGGGGTTAATAAAGGCCTTCTGAAGTGAAGCAATGGGTTTTTGTAAGAAAAATATCCATATTTACAACTTTATAAACTAGAATAACCATCTTCAAGTAAACATCCGTATGCCAGTCGACTTATGGCAGAAGCGTAACCTCTGACCTGATGCATGACGTTTTGACGAACGTGGAAGCGCAGAGGATAAAGCAAAACAAAACACTGGTCACAAATTAATTTTTAATAGAAATGTTGGAGGATTTTATATATAAGAGTAGAGGAGCTTGAGTCTGTTGCCCAGCCTTATATGTTTGAACCGCAAGAGGCATCTACTCTCACCTACTCCTACGTCCTATGTCATGTCAGAGGTTATGCTTCCGCCGTAAGACGACTTGCGTACGGATGTTTGCGTACGGGATATCTTCATATCTGAACGGCATAGAGGCATGGGGGTTTCTGTATATACTGGCAAGCAGCTTTTGCAGTATCATCATTGGCATCCACCAAGCCACTCCCTAGCAACCAAACAGAGTACTCTAGCAACTGTCTCTGCATCAGAAAATCGTACAGACATGGGCATTGGCTCTTTTGACTCATGCTAGCAAACAGGACTTCCAACATGCTATACATGCTAGCAGTGAATAGCTACATGCTAATAGTGATTAGCTAAGTGCTAAAATATCCCTGCGTTCCATTCAGAAGGGCTCATCCCTATGCCCTAATCCCTTCAAAGGGTTTACCCTCTGGAGTGAGAGCTTCGAAGGGATTAAGGGTGTAGGGGTCAAAAAAAATTTTTTTGGAATGCACTTCTGCGTCATCTTAACGAGACAAGCAAGGAGGCACCTTTGTCTTTTTCCCCCCTGGTTAACTCTTTGTATTAATACGCATTCATTTACTGTAGTAACATTATAAGCTACTGCCGGTCTTTTACTTTAAATATTTGTATATTGTGTCTATTAATTTGAAACATTTGAATGGACTGATAAAGGGAGCTGTAAAGTATTTTTGTTGAAGTACAATGTCGTTTTGACCATAATAATGTACCCAATCTAACTTGTATAAATATTACAGTAGTATAGAAAAATACTGTACATTCATAAATAGGTAAATTCAAACTCCGAGCCTCCTGTACCCATTCTGTGACTTCAAACAACTTCCCTGTGCAAAGGATCATAGGGGCCCGAAGTGTCCATCAGTTGTCCATCCTTCATTCCAAGGGGCCCTTTGAAGTGGCCAGTTTTGAGCACTTCGGTTTGGAACAACCCTTCAATATGGCGGCCATGATTGTTTTCACTCCGAAGTGCCCTTTAGAGGGCGATATATCCCGTTTGGAATGCACCGTCAGTCAAAAACGTTAACTAAAACATACTAGCAACATGCTAATCATGTTAGCACAATGTTAACAACATGCTAATTATGTTAGCATCTTGCTAACACATTCAGGCAAAATGTTAATCATGTTAGCATCTTGCAAAAACAAACATGCACGCAACATGCTGATCAGGTTAGCATCTTGCTAAAAACATGCAAACAACATGCTAATCATGTTAACATCATGATAACAACATGCTTACCATGTTAACAACTTGCTAAAAACATGTTAGTAGCATGTTAGTAGCTAACAATAATAGTATTAGCATCATGCTACCAACATGCTACTCACATTTTCTTCAGAAAATATTCATATCTAGTTTTTACAGGAATAATAAAAACATGCAATATATCTTAGGTTGCATCCAAGTGAAAAAAACAAGAGATGTCAAACACCATTTCCCTAGCAATGATTGCATTTTCCCCTTTTTTATTTTTTCTTAGAATAAGAGAATAGATGGCAAACATTACTCATGACTCAGATATTCACATGGCACAGTCAAGGCTAAGCTATGATTTCCTAAAGGTTACCAAGGTAACAGTGTCTCTCATTCTCTTTCTACTCTTTTTTTTCTCTACCCTCCTTTCCCTGTATTTTTTTTTTTTTCTTTTTTTCTTGCTGTACTTTTTCCAGAATAACCACTACAGCAGCCTGCATGATGGACCTGAGACGGTACCCCCTCGATGAACAGAACTGCACCCTGGAGATTGAGAGCTGTAAGTGAAAGGAAATGTGAACGCACACACACATAGGCTTTGTTTGAAATGCAGTACTAGAATACTGCATACTGCACCTGTAGAGAAGATAATATGTTGTGTTCTACACACTTGTGTCTGCATACAGTATGTTAAAAAAGATGATAAACAGCAATGTGTGTCCAAACGTGGCAGTACTTGAATGTTTTAGAGCATATAATATGCCAAACAAGGAAATCAGGAACCAGAAGATTTTTTTTTTACCGAGTCATTCAAACAAACTGTCAGAAAACAGAAAGACAAAAGAATCATAATTAGAGACCTATCCTGGCCAGAGGGGCGTGTGAATGTGTGCATTATAAGGGAAGTTTGCACTAGATAACAGACTATAATAGACTGAATGGATGCTTAGAAGATGTAAATCAACAACAACTAATGTTTTAGAGCCTCCTCTAAAGAAAATCACAAAAATATTTAATTACACTTATAGTTTTAGAGATATCCTAAGATTTGAAACACAACATGGTAAGACATTGTAGTTGCAAAGTTACTTAGTTAGTAAAATGTCTAAAGTGGACCACTGAAATAAAGTGTTACCCATCAAACTGCCGAGTGCCAAACTATACTTGTGCCAAGAATGGCAACACTTTATAATAACATTCATTAATAAAGCATTAACAAACATTATATAATGTTTAACAGATCATTAGTTAATATATATTCAAATAGCTACAAGTACGAGATAATGTGCTTGTAAATATTTACTGAAGAATTTGATTAAAATCATTGATTCTTGTAAATTAATATGTTATTAAATATTCAATTCAAATATGATCATGCATTTAATGATATTTCTAAGCATTCAAAACCACATTAATAAATACTGTAAGCAGTTAATTAGTGTATAACATTTGTTAAAATCATTTGTAGTTTTTATAGTGCATGATCATATATGAATTGAAAGTTTAATAACATCTATAAGCATAAGTTCATTAGTAAACATTTGCATCTCATATGTGTTGCTATGTGAATGCATGTTAACTAATGATATGCAAAGCATTGTATAATGTTTGTTTATTAATGAATAGCCCCCCCCCCCACTAACATGATAATCTAATCTTAAAAAGTATCAAGTTCCCCTACACTGTGCAAACGCCAACTCTTCCTCACATTCTGAGCACATCACCTTGAAGAAATCGTGACCGTGAACAACAGCAGTTTGAACTCGTCCAGCTCATCAATTTCACTATTGCTCCTTATCTCTGTCACACTCCACAGATACCTAATGTAAGCAAACATAATCATTAAGCCCATTTATAGCAATCATCCAGATCTGCCGTCCTGCCCACTCTGTCTTTGGGTGTCAGTAGTGATAAATGCTCTTGGAGGGGTTTGACACTGAGGGCTCGTGGCACAATTGACAGACGTAGGTAAGATTGAATGTGTTTGCCGGTTCATCAATGAGGTGCCCTGCACTATTGATCAGTCAGTCGTACCAGGATGTTGTGCCCTGTCCATCACGGGTACATCAGTGGAGCCCAGACAAATAGCTAAGGTCATGTTTCGAATGATTTCGCCATGTACATTGTTCCATGCTTGCTGTTTATCACTTGTGCAGATCGATGGGTGAGTTGCTACCTGCTGAGGCATGAACATTTTTTTTTTTTAGATTTGCTTGTATCAACATTTCTTTACTTTTAGAACAATAATGTTTGCTATTCCAATAACTGAATGCCTTTGGTGTCACCAACCGCACTGTGGGCCTCATTTATGAAACATGACAAGAAATTTCTTTGTAAATGGTTCCTACATAAATTGTCACAATCAATATAGAAAAAGTTTGTAAAAACATTGTAATATAAATTGTTGAATTAATTGTGTAAACCATTCATAAAACTTTTCTTATGCATATAAATGGTCTCATTTAATACAAAAATACTGTTCAGAAAACCATTTTCACATAAATAACCTTATTCAATGCCTTAATTTTGTGCTTAGCAGAACAAATTTTGGTGTAAATTGTCCGTAAAATCATTTTTTGTATGATACCGAGCTTCCATGTTATATATATTTCCGTTTGGAATAGTAGAAACAGAGAATTATTATTAATATTCAATTCATTTCATTATTATTTTAGAAATGTTGACGTTCAATATTTCACGACAAACTATTTCTTAACTATTTCTATTACTATAACTTATGCAAAACTAAAATATCACATAAAACATTTGCGAATAAAGCAAATAAAGTTTCCATATAGCGAGACGAAGAGAACAACATTATCACTTCCATTATTTTTTCTTATACAGTCTGGAGCAAAGCATGCTGGGAATTAGAATCTGCTGCAACTCAATCATATTAAGTTCAGCTTACTACCATCAAATTTTGAGTTCACAACTTTTTCATATTAAGTTCAATGAACTTTCATTATTATTTGAGTTAAATGAACTCATTTCATTTAATTAATTTCACTTCAGTTTTACAGTGAAGACACTGTGGGTCTAAATTACTTGCGCCTCAGAGCGCGCAGATGAAACGCAATAATGATATCCCGAAATGTGGACAAAATTAGGTGGATGGAAACATAACTACTGTGACAGCTTATCACACAGGAAAGAGGAAGCACACGAAACACTCATCAAACACAAATGTGTGCAGCGACCCACTAGATAGCAAACAGCAGAACCATTTCCTGTTTGCAATTAATGACATATAACGCAGACAAATTTACACATTGATCAAGCAAATCAACAAATTTGTTCTGCACCTTCTGTTAGGTTGCGCATTATCACTTCATAAAACAACATGTTTGCTAGATGTATGTCACATATAGTTTTGGGCTTTTATTTTGAAGTTTAGTCACAGTTCCTGTTTGTCATGTGATGTCTCATGTGCTTCCCAGTTCATGTCTTGTTCTTATGCTGCGTTCACACCACCTCATATTTACCGGAATCTTGAGATGACAACATGTGATGTTATATTCGGAGCTGTTCACGTCCTTGGACTGGGAATTATGCGTTTCCATGGCACCACTATCAACGCCTATGAATCTACAGCGGTCAGGTGGTACATCTGGGAGCTTTCAGAAAACTCCCAGCTTACAAGCTGTAATTACGAGCTCTACGAGGACGTGAACGCTTTTTACAAGCTAGAATCTCATAACTACAGGAATTACGAGGCCGCGTGAACGCACCTTTATTAGTTGTTCAGGTCATGTGTTTCTCTGTTCTGTTTTATGATTGGTTTATTATCTTGATTGTTCACAGGTGTTTCTTGTTAGTCATTAGTCTTGTCTAGTTTTGTTGTAACCCGCTTTTGGTGAGTCTAGTCAGTTCAAGCTTATGTTTAAGTTTATGTTCATGTTATGTTCTCAGTCAAGTCAAGTTCTAGTCATTATCTTGTTTCTGTAATTTGTTTAATAAACCGCACTTGGGTTCGGACTACTCACCTTTAGTGGACTACGTTGCAATGTAATACTGTTGTTGACCAGTGCAATGGTTGTATCTATAAATTCTATACTATGTGAACATTCATTACACTTTCTGCCATTTCTGCAGATGGGTACACCACAGATGACATTGTGTTCTTCTGGCAAGGAGGGGACAATGCTGTAACAGGTGTGGACAAACTGGAATTGCCTCAGTTCTCCATCGTGGAGCTACGTCTTGTGTCCAGGGAAGTGAGGTTTACCACAGGTATGGACAATTCACTTATGTGCAAAATGGCCCAAATACTGAACTTCATGACACTTTCAAAGCAACCTACATTGCAATCATGGTATCCATTTGATCAGTTTGTGTTTTTCCTGGGAATTTAACCCATTGCTAGTGTCATTGTTTCAAATTATGAACAATAAGGTTAATGATCAATGTTAGCAGTTGGGGTTTCTGTAGCTCAGCTGATGTTCACACTGAACGTTCTTTTTCAGGACCTAGTAACATTCCTAAGATCAATCCCAGAAAATGTTGCATTTGAACAAAATGTGTGATGTTATGTTAGTTATCATGTAGTCCTGCTTAGCCAGTTCTTCAGACTGACAGCAGAAGGTCTGGAGTCTATCTCAGCTTTCATTGGCTAAGGTCCACCCAAGAGGAAGTTTGACTGACATGTAATGCAACCAATCACAGTTTGTTTTGTTCTGCGTCATGTTTAGGAGCATGAAAATGTAAAGTCGATGTCCCTACAATAACAGACCAGCAGGTATAATCAATTATTCATTTAAGAACATTGTGCAAGTTTACTGCAACAATGGAGCCGCAAACTTGTAGTTTAGTTGATCCTGGAAAACGCTCGTTGTCACAGTTGTAAACAGGACTGCGTTCTTCTTCCACGAGGGGGGTTGGCGTCACGGCATTTGTTTCTAGGTGGACCGTTAAAGAACACGACACACACGTCTCACGGACATCCTGTAGAATTCAACCAACCAAATGACGACTTCGAAAATCCTGAAGTGTTTCCAAATAAGTGTGCCATGCATCAGACGTTCAGCCAATGATCCATGGGTGTGACGTCTGAGGCTGAGACAAGTTATCATGTGCCTGTTTGCCTAGGGGAAGAAGGAGGATAAAGACTGTATACAGACAAAGACGTGAACAGGAGTGATGCAGTGACCAGGGAGCAATCACCTTCCATGCAGGCAAAAAAAAAAAAAGCTGTATACTGTACATGATGGAATTATTTACAAGCGATACATTGGACGTTACTTGTCTTTATAGCACTATTGTGAATGAAAGCACAGAACAAGGAAAGATCTGGCAGTGTGAATGAACAAAATCATGCAATTCCAAAACAGTTACTGGAACTTTTCCAGAATCTCTTTGTGAAAGGACCATATTAGACAATTCAATATATTTTCTACAACAATGTGGATTTTAATTGCAGGGAGAGCCTTACATTTACAATATATAAAACTAAGAAAATCTTATATAATTCTATATCTAAACTGCAAGTCATAAACAGTGATGAACAATGATTAATTACATTTTTGGCTGTCAATCTGTGAATCATTTCAGTCTGACAGTTCATGTAAATCAAGCAGTTCACACAAAGTGATGTATCAATTTATTTGGTTAAAGTGCGTCACATTTACTGTTGCATGGCAAAATTTCATGAGCAAAATCCAGTCATTCCAATAGAAATCCATGCGATCAGGAATTTTAAGGGTGAAAGATTTTACAAATTTTTAAAGTTGGTCACATGATTTCTGCGCGAGCTGTGATTTATACGTCACTCTGCTATTAACAATAGACAGTGGACTTTTTTTGCCCATGAAGTTGTGTGACTGCACCTTAACACCACTTATTGATGGAAAATGGATATTGTTTTAGAAAATCATTTTAAGTGCACTTGCCCTTGGGTAATTTCATGGAGAGATCCATGATGAGGTGTTCGAACAAGTGTGAAAAATAAAAAATAAAAGTGCTATTATTGATTTATCAGTTTTTGCAAGCTGTGATTGGCATCAATTGCCACTCATATTCAAATGCTATTTAAGTTACAGCCTGAAGTTATTTCCCTTTCTCTATGATACAATTCTAGCCGAAAGGCTTCCAAAGGAATTTGTTCCATTGCATCTGTATCCAAAAAATTAAGCCCAACTGCAGGGAGATTGGAAATGCAAGAATATTTCTTTCACATTATAAATTCACATCAGTACATTGAACAAGTCAACTGACATTTAGCTGCGTAGTTTTTAAACAGGCACATGCAGGCTAATCTTGGAAATGCTTTTTGAAACGTAACTATGATGCTTACTATGGAAGCTTGTTATAAAAGATAATTGCGACTTTTTATCTCACAATTCTTACTTTTTTTTCCTCACAATTGCGAGTCTACACCTTGCAGTATTGGCTTTGGCTTCAATTTTTCTTGCAATTGCGAGTTATAAAGTCAGAAATGCAGGATATAAAATTGCAATCACAAGAAATAAAGTCTGAATTGTAATAAGCTTGCAATTTTGACTTTTTTCTCGCAATTATGAGATTATATCCCACAATTCTGACTTTTTTTTTTCACAATTCTGACTTTTTTCTTGCAATTGCGAATTTATATCATGCCCTTCTGAGAAAAAAAAGTCAGAATTGTGAGATTAAAAAGTCAGAAATGCCTTTTTTTTCCTTTTCTTTTTTTTTTTTTTTCAATGGTGGAAACAAGCTTCCATAGCTTACAGTTTTCTTAAACCGCACACCAGATTTTACACATTAATGTGACATGCTCTTCAGTTACTTTTTTCCCCCCTCAAATTCCCTGTATTGAAGGGCTAAATGGGGAAAAAAAAGACACTGCAGGTTTTGTGACAATTCTCAAAGGGACGCAGACGTTGCCTGCTGAGAAGGGGGTTTCAGAAAAATCTGCCATGTTTGCGACTTTCTGCCATGTTTAATTGGAATGGAACTAGTCCCTGGGAAGGAATCCATTGCTTTGGGGAAATTAAATGCTCCATCTGAACAAATGGGAAAATGACTATCTGTTGTCAAAGTGCAGACTATGACAATTGCAAATTGTAGATCTATTTTTCCTGTGCTTGCTCTTTTGTGTTTCCACTTACATGTTGACATCTCTTTTTTTTCGGCTTCTGCTGTGTACTTGTGTCTCCCCAGGTTCATACCCTCGGCTGTCGTTGAGTTTCCGCATCAAAAGAAACATAGGCTATTTTATCCTGCAGACTTACATGCCCTCCATCCTGATCACAATCTTGTCCTGGGTCTCCTTCTGGATTAACTATGATGCCTCTGCTGCTCGTGTGGCCCTGGGTAACCTTTAGCTTTTGTTCAAAAAGCATCCTGTTTTTACAGGATGTGAATCATATAGTATTTTTTTTATTTATTTTTTTTCTGTATAAAACCATATCAATCATTTTGAATGTATTTTACTCCAAATATTCTTATATACATCTTCTTGTCAACCATGATTAAAGGTGTTACCCTTTCACATGACCTACATGAGTGCTCCCCAATGCAATAAACTTGAGCAAAGCTTTAAGCTTATGTGATGCTCAAAGTTCAAACAGTTTCAACTTTGACTCCATTTGCCACTGAAAAAAAAAATGCATTAAGTATCATGATATGAGTGATGCAGGTACAGAAATTAAAACAAGATGGATAGACTGATCTTATATGCAGATGAAGTATTTCTAAAATGAGAGAACTTTTTTTTTTTTTTTTTTCTAAGGTACTGTATGGAAGCTTGTTTCCACCACTGAATAAAAAATAAAAATGGTAATTGTGACTTTTTATCTCACAATTCTGAATTTTTTCCTTGCAATTATTATTTTTTTTCTCAAAATTGCATGATATAAACTCTCAGTTGTGAGAAATAAAGTCAGAAATGTGTGATATAAAGTTGCAATTCTGACTTTTTTATCAGTTTTTATGTCTCACAATTCTGACTTTATAACACGCAATTGTGAGTTATAAAGTCAGAACTGTGAGATATAAACTCACAATTGCAAGTTAAAGTCAGAATTGCAGGATATAAACTCGCAATTGCAAGAAATATTCAGAATTGGGAAAAAATGTCTGAATTGTGAGAGATAAACTCGCAATTCTGATTTTTTTCTCGCAATTGCAAGAACATATTCCACAATTATGACTTTTTTTTTTCCACAATTATGACACTTTTTTCTTGCAATTGCGAGTTTATATCATGCCATTCTGAGAAAAAAAGTCAGAATTGTGAGATGTAAACTCGCAATTGCAAGAAAAAGTCAGAATTGTAAGATAAAAAGTCAGAATTACCTTTTTTTTCTTTTTCTTTTTAATGGTGGAAGCAAGCTTACATAGCTTACAGTTTTCTCAAACCTCATACCAGATTTTACACATTAATCTGACATGCTCTTCAGTTACTTTTTCCCCCCTCAAATTCCCTGTATTGAAGGGCTATCGTGAGTTATAAGTCAGAACTGTGAGATATAAAATCAAAATTGCGAGTTACAATGTCAGAATTGCATGATATAAAGTTGCAATTGCGAGAAATAACATCAGAATTACGATATTCTGACTTTTTTTCTCGCAATTGTATTATAAAGTCAGAATTGCAATTGCAATAAAGTCAGAATTGCGAGTAAAAAATAGTTTATATCTTGCAATTCTGACATCTTTTCTTAGCTATAAAGCGAGTTTTATAAAGTACAACTCTGAGGAAAAAAAGACTTTTTTTCTCAAAATTGCAAGTTTATATCTCGCAATTCTGACATTATAACACGCAATTTCAACATTATATCACATAATTGTGACATTATAACTCAAATTAATATCACGCAATTCTGGAACCCATAACAGTAGACTGCCATGTCTCATAATTCTTTTTTTTTTCTGTTTTTCATGTCTTATTTCCAAAAACAGGTGCGTGATGTCCATGGTCCATTGTAGCCCTGTTTATTCACTGATTATCCAAATGAGTAACATGGCTTCTTTGCAGGTGTAACTACGGTGCTCACTATGACAACCATCAACACCCACCTGAGGGAGACCCTCCCAAAGATCCCCTATGTGAAAGCCATCGATGTCTACCTCATGGGCTGCTTCGTCTTTGTTTTCCTGGCCCTGCTCGAATATGCCTTTGTAAACTATGTGTTCTTTGGACGAGGACCCCAGCAGCAGAAAAAGATCAACGAGAAGCTGAACAAAGCCAACAACGAGCGTCCCCGCTATGAGGAGAAGCGTCTGAGGGAACAGGTATGCAGGATCTCTTGTAAACCATTTATAGCACAGTTCATTTTTGTGCTAATTAAAACCTAATTTAATTTAATTTAATAAGCGTTGACAATGTTCATGCATGTCTAAATCAGTACGGATTTGTTTAGTTTGTAAGCAGAACAACTTCACTCATCAAAATAACTATTGCCTGAATGAATCGCTTCACATCACCGCTGAAAACGAACATTCAATAGCCCATTAACCATCACTTTACTTAATCAGTGACGTATTTCATTTGATTGAAGTTGCATTCCATTATTAAGAGAGGTTCCTCTTGCTCAGAAAGTTACAAATTACATTGTCATTATGTTATCAGATTCTAGTCTGCTTTATTGCCGCAGGCTTCTCTTTCAATCCAAGTACTGTGATGTACCAAGAGATAGACCGATTCATGTTTCCCTCCTCAAAATGTGTCAGCCATTTTCATACTTAGGATTAGTTCACTTCAGAATTCAAATTTCCTGATAATTTACTCACCCCCTTTGTCATCCAAGATGTTTATGGCTTTCTTTCTTCAGTCGAAAAGAAATTAAGGTTTTTGAGGAAAACATTCCAGGATTTTTCTCCATATAGTGGACTTCACTGGGGTTCAATGGGTTGAAGGTTCAAATTGCAGTTTCAGTGCAGCTTCAAAGAGCTCTACACGATCCCAGATGAAGAATTACGTAATCACATTGGAAAGGCCCCATCTCATTTTCTCATCCGACTTCAAATACGTCCGACTTCGTTGTTTTACCTTTTTTTGTAAAGGGCGTTTGACTTAGTCTTCGGACGTTCGCTTTGTAAACACTGGATCTGTATTTCTGCCTTTGTCGCGCATGACCTTTCCAATGCGTGACGCATCACAGAGCAGTGCAAGATGAGCATTTGTGAATTTGAAAATGGCCGATGGTTTCTCTAGATATAAGACTCTTATTCCTCGTCTGGGATCATGTAGAGCTCTTTGAAGCTGCACTGAAACTGCAATTCGGACCTTCAACCCGTTGAACCCCAGTGAAGTCACTATATGGAGAAAAATCCTGGAATGTTTTCCTCAAAAACCTTCATTTCTTTTCAACTGAAGAAAGACATAAACATTCTGAAGTGAACTAATCCTTTAACAACTGTGTTGCCTAAGCTCAGTTACTAAAATAGAGTAAGAGTTTTACTGAATTAAGGCATTTGTGTCTGTGTCTTTTATGCAGGCTCTTTCTTATTCACCCTCGTATTTCTGCACTTTTGTATTCTTCGAAAAATTGTTGCTTGATTGTCATTGAGTTTATATGGGCGTTTTAATGTTCTCTTCATTTTTTTTTTTTTCTTTTCTTTCACATCGCAAGGACTCCATTTCAGCGCCGTTTCAAAGCAACACCCTCAGGTCATATACACAGCGAAGAAATCTGTATCTCGAGGAACAAAGAAAAGTTGGGGTACATGCATTTAGAAATTACATCTGCTGAAACAGTGGAGATTTAGAATGAGAAGTTGATGAAATATTGTCATTGTGTGTGTGTGTGTGTGTGTCAGCCATCGCATTTCGGATGAAGTCTTGTAAATCTGTTATAGCTGTGACTTCACATGATCATTGCACCCGCATGAAAGGTTGAACGGAAGCAAATGCTGTTTGAGACAGTTTAGGGCCATCCGTTTGCTGCGGCCGCTCATGACCACCCCTCTCTGTCTTTTATCGCCTTAAGGTGGATGCATACGGAAACATTCTTCTCACCACTCTGGAGATGAACAACGAGGTGATGCCATCCGACGTAGGCAGCAGCGTCAGTGACTCAAGGAACTCCGTCATGTCCTTTGACAGCTCCGGAGTGCAGTTCCGCAAGCCCATGGCTTCGCGGGACGGGTTCAGCCACCACTCGTTGGACCGCAGCGCCATGCGCAGTCGTGCCAACTGCCGGCTAAGGAGGCGCTCGTCCAAGCTGAAGCTCAAAATCCCCAACTTGACGGATGTTAGCACCATTGACAAGTGGTCCCGGGTCATTTTTCCTATCACTTTTGGATTCTTCAACCTTATCTATTGGTTGTATTATGTGAATTGATATGCGTTCCCCTAGGAAACATGGGCCATATTTTGAGAGCACATTGAATTGGCTTTGATACAATTGGAAAATATGTGTACACATATAAAGTTGATACATATGTATATGCATATTTCTATATATTATATTTCTATATACACACGCGTGTGTAAAATCTAAAGGACTTTTCTGGTGTAAAAAAACGTATTATATAGAATGACTTGAATGTTTAAGAATAATACAAGAGAAACATTTCAAGTATTTGAATTTCTTTTCCTTCTGAAACAAACGAACAAACAAATAACAAACGCCAGTCCCTTGTTCGAGGGTACGGAACTAAAGACTGCATGATATTTTCGCTAAAAGAAAAGATCGCAAGAGAAAAAGGACACATCTGAACGTCTCATCGGCTTTTTATTGATACTGTAATCGGCCTCTCGTAAACCGCAGCTCATGAAATCAGAAGTGGCTTGTGCATTTCGGGGAGAGTCAACCGAGCAGGACCCCCAGACCCGATCCACTGCTTTCCCCCGTCCTCACGGAATTGTCCGTTTCTACACTGTACAGCAACCTCTTTTGCAATTGTGTGTCATTCCTTGATTTTGCAAGTGACGAGCATTCTCTTTATCGGACCTCAGCTCTGGTCAATGGTTTACACTGGACGGCCATCTTGAGTTTCAACCAGTGCATCCGGCCCAGTGTCAGTACATTTCATTCCCTCTCGACCATTTTTCACAGATTCTCTTTTCTTTGCATTTTTGGGCTATCATCATATTTTCGGAGGGCGGCACCTAAACATGCTCTAGAGGTAGTTCATTAATAGATAATAAGCCACTGGTATGCTTCATTCATCAAGAATTTAAGAAAATGAAGAAAAAAAAAGAAGAGAGAGAGTACATTCATACATTCAGTAGCCTTATTGCCATGGTCAGGTAGTATTGCTGTTCTTTCTTTACTCTTGTTCCTAGTGCATTTCATCTGTTCTATTGATACAGTATTCATGAACATCTTGTAGAGCTTTGTGTTGTTCGGAATGGAGGGAAACCCTTAGTGAGCTGTAATGTTTCTTTAGAACTTGGATTTGAAGTTAGTCCATCAACTATGTGAAAAATGTACAAAATAAGGAAAGAAAAGAAAAGATTCTTGTGTATTCAACAGGGGATGTGACCATGTTTTTATCTGTTTCATGTTTAAGTCAACCACTCTGACCATAGTGTGACCTGATATTGTATATATTCAGTCATTGTAGTGATCCATCCCAAGAATGATATACGCTGATGTTTTTAGTTTCTCTAAAATGTGCCTGTCTGAAACCTGAAGGATGTGTCCTCAGTTCATCAATCAGTGAAAGAGGGCCAGATGACCCTTGATCTTTGACCTTTCACTTTAAGCACTGCAGACCCACCCACAGCTCTGACGTTTTGCATCTTGGGATTGAATCTCAAAGATGAATGACATCAGCATAATCAGGAAAAAAAAAAAAAAAGGAAAAAAAGAAAAAAAAAAAAGCTTCTGAGTCTTTTCGGGGCAAAATGACATGTACGATAAAAGCCATGAACTGAAGTGACAACCAAAAAGGCCTATAATCCATTTCTCTTTTTTACCATTTACCTCTCGCCACCAGTTCTTTTGGGCTTCGCCTCATTTTGATTTACCTCAACTTCATTGACACTTAGGTCGCCAGATCTCCATGTGACCACGAACTCAAATCCATATCAGTCCATCCACCATCCATATTCATTCAAATCTAATTTCTGGTAGTCTCTAGATGTCTCAATGCTCAGAGTAGATCGATGAGTAGAAGCATCCCAACAAAAGCTTCTCGAAGCAATGTTGGATCAGTTCTCGAAGATGTGGATGAGAACTGAATTGCTGAATAACTGGGCAAGGGGACATTTAAAAGTGAGGAGGGTCCGGTGGTGCCTTGGGAACACGAGAGCCCTAGACTTGCTTGAGTTCCTTGAGGAGGATATTCTGAGCAGGCCTCAGACCTCAGAGCTCAACAGAGTCCCTTGGCTCTCGAGCCCCACACCAGACCTCACAAGAGTCTTATAGGTGTGAACCAACCACCAAATCACCAACAGATCACCGAATTCCATTGAGAAACAATGGAATAAGGGGAAACTAGAAGGCTGTACCTCAGGGTACTTGCGAGGTCCTGTGTTACATAGAAGCATATTTGAGGGATTTCCACTTATTGTGTTATTATTATTTGTTATTGTGAGCACGACCATAACACCTGTGCAAGGGAGCCAGTACTCTCAAGTGCAAAGTGAGACATGCACAGTTGCATGCACAGTGTAGCAATTAAGTTAAGCGCAAATCTGCACTAAAAGAGGATGGAGGTCAGAGTGCTTTTCACGAGTAACCCTAGTTACTATGAGTGTAATGGGGGTGCCTTGGCCAATTACAACTCCCAGTTGGCATTCAAGATGCTGCAATGCTTTGCCAATGAGGGTTCAAAGGCAGAGTAGTTAGTTACTGATTTGGTATCATTAGTATACACATTTAATCTATACTGTTTAGATATGAATTTACAATGTAGACCAGACCTTTTAAGCTACAGTATCAATCCAACGCTACTAGTGCAGTGATTAGCGATAAGTTGAAAATGCCAACTCAACCATTAGCCAACATTTCACTTACTGTATTCAAGGGAACCAGATCAGTTAGAAGGAAGAATGTTTTTGTTTTCTGAGACTGGAAAATAGAGTTTGTGTTGCCTTTGACACATCGGAAAAGGTGGGATATACATTGTTTCACTATTAACTGGTAGGACTGCACAATTAAAATGATGTTGATATATTTTTGTATTAGATATTACTGCTCTAAGTTATCAATCGGTGTTAATGTGCGCTCTAATTTTTATCTTTTGAGCGACTAATGATAGAGCAAAAAAATGCATACAGTATATCATAATCATAACCAGTGGTTAGGTATTTTATTCATGAGAATAATTAGAAATACTTAGAAGTAGTTGGTACAATGCACATAAGTTAGCGCCCATTTACTACATAGCGTTCTAGTAGACTTGCTGGCACTATGCAGTCTTTCTCACTAATGATCAGTTTATTGTTCCACAGGGTAACCTGAATCACTATTGGTCCATGCGTCCTGACCAATCACGATAGGCAAGGATTGAGTTTTTCGATAGAGAGGGGATTAGCAACATGCTAATGCAGCCATACTGTGCCACTGAGACATGCTGGATGTTGAATTTGTTCAAGTGGATATTGTGTTGATCATCAACATGTTCTTGTAGCACCAGCACTCTGTTAATTCACAGTGAGCTTACAACTAGAACAGCTTTTTGGAAAGATTCTGGTTTGTGGGCATTTGTCCCTGCAGGATTTGCCTTAACAAGATCACTAAGCATTTTCATGAAATATTTCTGAGCAATACAATGCAAATACAACAAAGTTCATGTGAGAGTGATTCTCTTTTAACTCAATTCAAGCCTTAAACATGGTTACAGAGCATTATAATTTGATCATTGGACATTCGGGGTACAATTCACTTATCAGTTCTAGATCCTTAAAGGAAAATATAGTGACAAAGTAGTTCCCTCAAATGTCTCACCCAGGTACTTTGACTATGTTTCCACTGCTTAACCTCAGAACCATGAAGTGTAGAAGCAAATATTTATCCAGGTTTAGCATTACGTTGTCTTTCCATTTGTCAAACCTCAGAGCAAAAAAGTAAAGAATTTTATTATCCTCGTAATTTACCCTTCGCAGGGAGTTTGACTGACAGGTGATCTAACCAATCATTACGCAGAATCCGCCGTTTCGTTCGACGAAGCAGTCAGGGAAGTTGGTAGAGGAGTCGGTGGACTTGAACTTAAAAAAAAATGGCGTGTACTGACATTTTTCTGCCGTTGAAATAACATTCCTTCTGATGTTCATTCATGTTTATTTGATGCTATAACTTAACTAGTAGGAAGAGATGATCAATTTACGAGGTGCTTGAACTGAGGCGCTACAGTGATCTGTCACGACACATTAAAGAGACACCAAACAGTATTTATTGTTTAAATGTCTCTTAAAATGTACAAAATTTGAGATTTTGTTTCATACCAAAGTAACCTGCTCTCCCGTCTGTCGATGCGTTGTCAGTGTCCTCTTTGCTCCGCAATGTATTTTTCACCCTTTTTTTCACTTTTTCACTCACGGCATGGCTTGTTGGACGCAGCAACAGTAACTAAGGGGGCGGGTCTTTGCGAATGGTCAATTGCATCTTTATATCTCACTTTTATAATTGCGCCTAGATATATATCTTTTTATTCTGTTAATTGCACATTTATATCTAATGTTATTCATAATTTAGCATAATTGTAACATTTATCTTACAATTTCAACTTTATTTTCTGTAATTGTGCATATAGTTCTCGTAATTGCAACTATATCTCAAAATTATCATATTATTTCTCGTAGCCTAACTGCAATCTCACATCGCTGTAAAAAATTCTTTTCAAGATTTGTTATCTAACATTTTTTCTTTTGTTAAATAAACTTAGATAATGTGGTTCAGATAACATAATTTTTTGAGTTTCTGTTGATTAAACCAGTCGCCTTCATTGTATTAACTCAAATTTTTAATTTCAGTGAACTCAAAATTTTAAGGCAACCAGGTAACTTACTTTAAGTTGAACCAACAATTCTTTTTTGCAGTACAGTTGCGACTTTATATTTCATAATATTGACTATTTTCCGTAATTGCAAATTTATTTCTTAGAATTGCATCTCGATGTCTCTCTCTCTCTCTCTCTCTCTCTCTCTCTCTCTCTCTCTCTCTCTCTCTCACACACACACACAAATGAGTTTTATCCAAGATATCTGGTTCTGAGTTTTGTGAGTGGAAACATGGCTAGTGCAGTAGTTCACATTAGAATGTGATATGAATAAAAGTGGATTAGATGACAAGTAGCAGAACAAAATTTTCCTAGAAAATGGACACACAGCCTAACTACTAATTTATTTATAGTTAGCCTGCTTGCCCAGTTTGTTAAGTCTGCAACCTACTGCTGTATAAAAACACTGATAGCTGTATCAGCACAAGTTGCTGTTCTTGAAATACATTCTTAGCTATCAAGGTAATTATACACTCTCACATATGTTCCACTGAGGGAGTTGGTGCATGCAACAAATCATTCTAGCATTTTAGCCTTTTATTTGAAAGTGTATTATTTCACCATAGTGCTAGGATAGATTAATTGTTAAAACCAATTTGCCAGTTTACAAGGGTCATTTGGCCAAAATACTCAGATAAATGTAGCAGCGCTCGGTTAGGGAGGGTGACGGTAGTTGATTCATGGCAGTCTTTGTTCTTTCTTCTTCTTTTTTTTTTTTTCTTTCTTTTTTTTTATTAAAATAATTTAGTTTTTGTAATCTTAATTTCAAAATCACATGCAGACTGAATCCACATGGTTGTCTAT
Organism: Megalobrama amblycephala; assembly: GCF_018812025.1. Lineage (NCBI taxonomy): Eukaryota > Metazoa > Chordata > Actinopteri > Cypriniformes > Xenocyprididae > Megalobrama > Megalobrama amblycephala. The sequence continues at coordinate 6,319,971 of NC_063061.1, forward strand.
TTTTTACTCATACAACTTTTGCTGTGTCTTTTGTTGTGTATTTGTTTTATATGATAATAGTTGATCTTGAAGGTTGGTGAATCTGTTACAAGTCTATCGAAGAATTTGGTTTAAATTTGTGACAGAAATTGCTGCTAATTAGCTAGTGATGAGCAAATCAGGGTTCAGTCGGGACCATCTTAAGATACATGTATAATTTCTAGCATTTGGCCATTATTTGCCACCTTAAAACTGTGTTTGAAAAGAAATGGGCCCTTCATGTCTATATTTGTGACAACTAATCTTGCACACTCTCTGAAGAATAGTGGCTCAGCCATAGATACACTGTTAAAAAAAAGGCAGACTCCATCTATCGAGATGGACGTTATTCAGGAAATAATGGAAATTTAGGGCAATCGTGAACAGAATTGTGTAAAGGTAGCATACTCTTGAGCGTGGATGGGATTGTTGGCCTTTTTTTTTTTTTTTTTTGGAGAATGTGACTCATCGTAATACTAAAGTATGATTTCTTCAGTGTAATTTGATATCTGGTTAGGAGACAGGGGACGCATTTTCCTTTTGCCTTGCACTTTGCTTGAGTTTTAGACAAATATATTGTTTTCGTTCTTTTTTCAAAAGAGCTTTGCACAACTTCTATTGGGACTCAATGCTAATGTGTTCTGATGAAAATGGAGGACATAATTATCTACGCACTTCACACAAATCACCCCATATGCTCACTTCCACATTTTCATACCATTAACATAACTCAACAAATCATCGAATAGCTTTTACTCGAGTACATTGTTTTTGTCTTTTGCTACATCCACCCATGATGCAGGAGAAAAGGAAGTACAAAAACTGTTGAACTGATTTTAATGTGAATTTTTCTTGCCTCTTGTGTATATGTGTAATTACATGTGAATTGTATTGTAAATATGATATCTTTCACTTATATTTCTTAATGCATGAACAAAACAGGGCAGTTGGTAATAACAGCTAGCCTCAATGCTACTGGCATGGACAGCTTTTGCAGCACCGGCATAACTTCTGCAAACGAAACCTATCTCTGAAGAAAAAAAAAGAAAAAAGACAAAGAAGAGGAGAAAAACTCACAAAAAGATACCGGTTTTGTTTTGCATGTCTTACGTTTTCGGAAAGGTTTATTTTCGTAATTTCTTTTCTATTCTAAAATTGGCAATTCATATCACCCTCACATACAAGGAAGGGAAGCGTTTCTTCTTCTTGTACACAGAGATCGAACCAAACACTGTAAATCTTAAATTAAATATAGAAAAGAAAATGAAAAATACTATCTATATCAGAGAATTATGGAGAAAATGATTCATGGAATTCATCCTAAAAAAAACAAAAATTAAAAAAAGAGAAATATGCGAAGAATATGCACATTTTCATCCTCTCTTGCTTTTTTTGAAATATATATATCACATAGAGTCGAGAGTAGATAGACACACCTATTAAGCCATTAGTTCAAACTAGACTAGACCTGCTTACATCTTGTTGAACAAAACAGCAAGTTAAAGTCTCATGCCATGAGAATGCACGACTGGCAATGCAAATTCTCAGAGTTTGTTAAAATGTATGGGCCAGTAACTTTGCTGTGCTGACTTTCTTTGCACCAGGATACTGATATAGCGAATTATAACACATAAACACAGCACACACACACAAGTAAAGTACTAACCTGAAGTGAAAAATCCCCCCCCCAAAAAAAATAAAAAGAAATTGGCAAATATCTAGGGCAACCGCTTCATACCTAATTTGAGAGTTCAGTCGCTATTCAGTACTGTTTCGTTTCATTTCTAGTTGCCTGTATTTGTTGTATTCTTTAAATGAATGGTTTACTCTTATTGTTGATGTTTTCTCATAGAAAGGAAATATATTTCTACTTTACATCCTGCCCTGAAAGTAAAATGCATTCTGTTTATGTGTTGTACTGGTTTTGTTCTCATTAAGCTCTTGGTTTGATTCTGTTGAACTATTGAGGTGTGATGATTTTTGATGATCCATTTGGGGGTATGATTTGTCTTCATGAAATCAACATTTGTAAAGTAAAAGGTTGTATTTTCTTCTTTACTTTTTGGTTTCCTTTTCTTTCTTTTCTTTTTGTCAGTGCCAATTAATGTAATGGTGTCGGTCAGCTTTTCTAGGTGTTTGAGCAAAATGTGTTTTTTACTAATACAAGATGTTACAGTATGTGGTACAAAAAAGGGTTATAAGTAACCAACTGACTTTTTACAAATAAAGGCTTATACAGTAAAGAAAGACAACGCAGAAGTCTTTTCATTTGCCATTTGTGGACTATCGGTTGCATTTCTTTTCTTTTGACTGTTGGTTTAAACTAATTAGTCCCCAAATGGTAAATCATGTATGTTTTTAGAACATGATGTGAGGAGAGACATTCAAACTATTAGAACAAAAGTGGTCTTCACATTGTCATTTTCTTTTCCTTCTGTTTTATAAAGGGCTGCAGAGAAGTATATATATATATATAAAAATATATATATATATATATATATATATAGTGAAGACCATAGCAATGTCTTGTATGTTCACTTTCAATTTAATTATAATCGTGACACATTACTAAAGATACACCTCGCGCCAAAACCCTTGGTCCTGAATAAAATACCATCAGAACACCAGCTGGAAGAGTGTAATCTTTGCCCCATAACAACAATAGTCTGGATGCTCATATTTACCAAAATTCTGCAAGAGAATCAGGGATCCCATATGCCGTAAAACAGTATAAATTCAGGAAATACCCATCTGCAATGCAGTGAACAGTAAAGGCTGTGTTCTTTCATTTCACTTGTCCATTGTTTGTGAAATCTGCTCAATTTAACACTGATTATTGGAGTTGCTCTTTACTATTTTAGCGTCATTGTGTAGATATCTGAAACGTTAAATGAATAGGATACAAACTGGTGTCTTATTACTTGTTTTAATCATTAGATGCACCAATTCCATTTTTGTAAAGTGAGAACAGATATGTTTGATAAACTATCATCTAACAAAATTCTGGCCTGTCCAACCTGTTGTTCATACAACAGTTTCATCATTTTGACATAAATAAGTTTCAAAATTTATTCAAAATTTAATTGAATAAATTTCAAATTGTATTCAATGCATTAAAATAAAAACTATTATTTGTAATTAAATATTATTAATGATCAGAAACGATGTTTAACGCATTTCGTGCAAGACCATTACCACATGATTTACCCTTACAACATTTTTAATAAGTATACAGTAATAAAGTACTTACAAATCAGTTGCAAACTATTAGTTTATAGTTAATTCATAGTTAATATATTGTAGTCTCTACATTGTTAATATATCGATAGGCTCTGAGTTCTTCATTCATTATCACTGTAATTAACACAATTATTATTGTTTATTTAGCTCATATTTAAAGAGTTAGATAATGTTTTTGTATGCTTTGTTAAATAGTTCTCACTTTAGATTAGGTCATGAAAAATTGTAAAAATGTCATTATTGAAGTGCTTTAAACCAACATGTATTAGACATTAATTGCATTAGTATTAAGTGTTCCTTAAAATGTTTACAAATGCATTATGCATATATATAAAAACATAAAATAAATCTTAAGCTAAACATAACCTAAGCGTGTGTGTGTGTGTGTGTGTGTGTGTGCGTGTGTGCTTCATAACGAACACTTAATACTAATGCAATTAATGTCCAATAAAGGTTGGTTTATTAATGACATTTTCCCATTTTCCGTGACCTAATCTAAAGTGAGAACTACTGTAGTCAACATTTGAAGTGGATCAAAACCTTTAATCAAAGTTGTCCTAAAACCTTCTTCAACTTTGATGAAATGTTTTGATCCACTTCAAATGTTGTCTGCTGTATTTACTCTTAATAACTAATTAACAATTTCTTTACTACTGGTTTAAAATACTGTACATTGTTTATAAACTAAAAAATGCCGGGATATTTCAACTCAAATTTGAGTCAAATATGTACACACCCAAATGTTGGGTTAAAAATTTAATGTAAAAAATTAACCCAACAGCTGGGTTTGTCCATATTTGACCCAAATTTTTACCCATTTTTTTAGAATGTATGGTTAATAAGTTGTTATCAAAGCATAAAAAACCTAATATTTTATGAGCTAATTAAACAATAACTTAATTAATTGCAGTGACATGAATGAATGAAGTTGTATATAGCCTATTAATATATTAACAATGTAGAGACTACATTATATAAACTATGGATTTAACTTTAAACTAATAGTATGTTAATGATTATTTTTAAATATATATATGTGTGTTTTTGAATACAATAACTGGTAACAGGGTTTCAAAATGTGCAGACCTCATTTAAAACGTATTAAAAATACAAAAGCTCATGAAGGTTAAGCACCTCCTTTCACTGGCTGTTTGTTGTAAGTTTCAGGCACTATTTTGTACCCTATTCATGGACGGTGCCAGTTGACATTACTAGTGAATCTCTGAAATGGTACAGATGTGCCAGTACTATTTCACTTCAAAGACACTGACTTCTGTACATGCAGAGGTTTGGAATCCCACACAGGACAGGGGGGCTAGGTCAGGTCTCTCTTGTAAAAGAGATCATTTGATCTCAATAGGACTTTCTGGTAAAATAAAGGTATAATAAAATAAAATAAATAGCCATTCTGCCCCTGAGCGGAACATGGTTTCTCCCCATCTACTGTACTTACGGCAGGTTGTATACTTGACTGATGTGCAAAGCACAACGCTATCCCAAAAGAATGCAGTAGTCAAGAAACTAAGACTCTTTCTCAAGACTTTGTTCCTTAAATGTAGCTATCTTCTTTTCATGTCCATGTAGTTAACCAGTGACGCATTAAAGGGAGGGAGGGGGATGCGAGACAGAGGAAAAAGAAAGATCCTATATAGGATCTTGAGGGAAATACAGAGTTGTTGTTTTTTGCGCTCCATCTTGCCTTAGTAAACTTTGAAAATGTTCCCAGTGGAGGAGAGGCACTTATGGGGCTGGGAGTGCAGAGATCTGTTGGGAAGATGGAAGCGGAGCACTGAACTAGATCAGCGAAATGTGCTGGCCATTTCCTTGTTCTATTGTCAGCACTCCATAAAAAAACATCAAATATTGAGAGGGTGCATTAACATGGGCCAGAAATTGATGGCTGCTCCGATGAGGGGTAAAAAATCAGATGAAAACAGTCAAAGAGGTGGAAGATGCCATCTTGGCTCTACTGCTGGACAGTTTTCTCCATCTTGAAAAGCAGAGGTCTGTCAGGTTTGGTATGTGAAAACAAGTAGAAATTCTGTTTATCTATTCTCTTTTTTTTTCATTTTTATTGATAGTATTAAAATAGATGGATGCTTGATAAATACACAATAATCAAATTTTGTGTTTTCTAACATATTAATGCACCATTTGCAACACGAAATGGAATTGCAATTGTTTTCAAACACATTTTCCCCGAACTGTTCCTCTGTCTTCCAATGGTCTGGAAAACTTATAAATCTTATGAATCAGAATGCAGAACTTTCTTAAAGGGGGCCTTGATTATGATTTCACTTTTTTAACTTTAGTTAGTGTGTAATGTTGTTGTTTGAGCATAAACAACATCTGCAAAGTTACAACGCTCAAAGTTCAATGCAAAGGGAGATATTTTATTTTAAATAAATCTCTTTTTAAGTACTACGAAGAGTTGTTGTAGTGGAGTGTTGTTGCCAAACTACATAAATTTATCCACTAACCGTTCAGAAACGTCCAGTTTCATTCTAAAAGTTGTAACTTCTTCCTGAGTCTCTCCATCAGTGTCGACTCCGGTTTGAACAATGTAAGACTGAACACCGTTACTGACAATCCTCATTTTGGCTGCGTGAGATTCTCCAGCTTTGTTGTTGTTGAGCTGTTAAAGCTCCGCCCTCTTTTGGAAAGGGGGCGGGAGCAGCAGCTCATTTGCATTTAAAGGGACACACACAAAAATGGCATGTTTTTGCTCACACCCAAATAGGGGCAAATTTGACAAGCTATAATAAATTATATGTGGGGTATTTTGAGCTGAAACTTCACAGACACATTCTGGGGAAGCCAGAGACTTAGATTAGACATTGTAAAAAGGGGCGTAATAGGTCCTCTTTAAGGATTATAAGTGCACTTGTAATTTTTTTAAAAATGATAAAAATTTTGAATAAACACTGCAACATTGCAAACAAAATATCATTTTTTTTTTTTTTTTTTTCATGGCGACTTTAAGAATGTTTCTTAAAGGTAGGGTAGGTAATTTTTTTTTATAAACATTTTTTGTTATGCTGGATGAAACTCTCTCCACATCCTGATAGCAATCAACAATAGAAGTGGTCTAAATATATAAAAAATAAATAAATAAATAAATCATATTCACGCCACATCATAACCGTAATTACGAGATGGCAACCCGTGACATTCTGCCGAAATGAATCTGCATCAGTCAGATGGTACAAGTGAGAGCTCTGTAAGTTGTTTACGTTCAATATTATTGTAATGTTATGTGCTTTGAGACATGAGGTAATTTAACGGCATCTCTCATGACTCTTTGCAGACTCTGCTGTGTGCGTTCATGTCTTATGAAGGAGGCTTGGCTTTGGGGACGCTCTAAAGGAAGGCGGGATCTTATGCTTTCACAGCTAGCTTGCTATTGCTAACCTCTCTGAAACTGCCTACCCTACCTTTAAGTTGTTGTTTAGATATTTCTGATGGAAAATAAGACAATTTTTCAGAGGATTACTGGGTTTTATCAACAGTAAACATGCTCTGTTTCATACAATTTTGAGATTTCTGGCATCTTATTTTGTTTTATGTATTGTCATTTCATTTTGCATACACATGCTTTATCAACCACTGGCCATCTGTTCTCTGAATATCTGTATTGGTGGCATTGAGCACTAGTGTTGTGATGACAGACAATTCATGGAAAAGCATACGGTGTTGTTAGCAGAAGGACTGATATTTCACTCGATGGTCAAAGCTATTATGTTGTGCCTTTCGATTCAAGTAATGGTGTCTGCTCAAAATGTAAAAGAGAGGATGAAGATTTACTTTGGGCAGTATGACTAAAAATTACGTGCCTTAGAGGTTGTCCCACATATCTCCAATGCACACATTACACGCATGCATAAATATTCGCACACACACACACACACACACACACACACACACACTCACATGTACATGCACTCACACACACTCTGTAGTCAGGGATGAATAGATGAGGAATGCGTCTAATAAAATATTAAGACTTGGTGCTCTTTTATCTATATCATATGACCATTGATGCACAAGTGAATCTATTTCTCTCGTTCTGCATTTTCATGTCTATCTACCTCCACTTCCTCCCACACATACTTATTTGCTCATTTTATTCTCAATTCACAAGTGATCCTCCAAAAATGTCAGCCAATCGCTTCATGTGAAACATAATTGCACTAAAGGAGACTAATGATTCCTAGTAATTCCATGGCAATTTCATTGTGTGATTCAAACAAACATGCATTCCCTTGTGGATTGCATGTAGCCAGACAGATGCCTTTGCATTACACACCTTATTAATCATTTTACTGCTCCTTTGTCAAATAAAAGCAGTTTCACTGGCACACGTTTCCATGAAAAACACTGTGATTTTAATATTTTTGTCTTACACATCGCTCTGGCATGTCACTCGTGTTTGTGACATGCTATGGCACAGCATAAGGAGAGCGAATATGGCTGGAATATAATCACAGCTAACGTCTAGGCTGGTTTCTCTGGAGAACAGGAGATGTGAGCCATTTTGTTGACTGAGGCACACACGTCTTTGTCATCACTTGGCTCCAACTCCCTGCAGCTCTGGCTGCAGATGGTCGACTGTGTTCTTTTAATCAACACCACCCTCTATTGGCAAGAACAGTCGACTGCAACTCATTTGTATTTTTCTTACCAGGAGACATTGAGGGTTCCTAAAAAAACACTGGTAACACTTTGGTATGGGGAACATATATTCACTATTAACTACGACTTTTGCCTCAATAAACTCTTCATTTTCTGCTTATAAAACGTTAGTAAGGTAGTTGCTGTAGCATTTAAGTTATGGGGTAGGATCTAGGGATGTAGAAAATGGTTATGCATGTGCTTTATAAGCACTAATAAGCAACTAGTTAAAAGAACTGTTCCCCATACTAAAGTGTTAACATATTCATAACTTTCCAACACATCCACTGGAAGATTAAGAGCGCCTACAAACTAGAGAATGCACAGATGGAGTGTTTGATGGATGTGCAAGATGCAAATAGAATTTCCAAAAATAAATAAATAAAGAAATAACACTGGAACGGCTCTATTAAATTTGTGTTGGTTAATGAATGACTACATCAGAGCTTGATGCAGCAAAGGTTTGGAATTTTGGTCACAGTAAGAGAGCACCACTTTGGCAAAGAGTTTTCTTCTCTGTGTCGATGTATTTCCTGTTTAAACATGCAGTTTGAAGGGATTTGCGTTTGAACTATGATTTGCAACTTGCTAGAGGCAGCCGGTATTATGGGGAGATGATATTCACCTTTTTATTTTTATTTTTATTTTTTGCTGTGTCTCTGAGTGCTGATCAGTCAATATACTTATTCCAATGTGCTGGAGAATAAAGACTAATGATCTGCTAATTTGTTTTATGCTACACTCGGTTAAAAACAACCCAAGTTGGGTTGAAAATGGACAAACCCAGCGGCTGGGTTAAATGTTTGTTATGTTGAGTCAAATATTTAAATATTTAACTCATATTTAACAACTGTTTAAAAATTACTGTAATGCTTGCTTCAAAGCCCAAAATATGTTGGAAATTAACATTTATTAATATGTTTAATGAATAATAATTAAACAAACATTTATTAAATTGCTTATTAATAAATGTTCACGTTTTGATTATTATTGTTGCCTCTATTAATTATGTGTCTGATTTTTAATTTCCAACCTATTTTGGGTTCATTTTAAGCCAACCATATAGTAATTTTTAAACAATATTTGGGTTAAAGGTGCCGTAGAAACTATTTTTAAAAGATGTAATATAAGTCTAAGGTGTCCCCTGAATGTGTCTGTGAAGTTTCAGCTCAAAATACCCCATAGATTTTTTTTAATTCGTTTTTTTAATTGCCTATTTTGGGGCATCGTTAAATATGCGCCGATTCAGGCTGCGTCCCCTTTAAATCTCATGCTCCCCTCCCCCGGAGCTCGCGCTTGCCTTAAACAGCATAAACAAAGTTCACACAGCTAATATAACCCTCAAAATGGATCTTTACAAAGTGTTCGTCATGCAGCATGTCTAATCGCGTAAGTATAGTATTTATTTGGATGTTTACATTTGATTCTGAATGAGTTTGAGGCTATGCTCCGTGGCTAAAGCTAACATTACACACTGTTGGAGAGATTTATAAAGAATGAAGTTGTGTTTATGAATTATACAGACTGCAAGTGTTTAAAAATGAAAATAGCGACGGCTCTTGTCTCCGTGAATACAGTAAGAAACGATGGTAACTTTAACCACATTTAACAGTACATTAGCAACATGCTAACGAAACATTTAGAAAGACAATTTACAAATATCACTAAAAATATCATGATATCATGGATCATGTCAGCTATTATTGCTCCATCTGCCATTTTTCGCTATTGTTCTTGCTTGCTTACCTAGTCTGATGATTCAGCTGTGCACAGATCCAGACGTTAATACTGGCTGCCCTTGTGTAATGCCTTGAACATGAGCTGGCATATGCAAATACTGGGGTGTACATATTAATGATCCCGACTGTTACGTAACCCGACTGTTCGCCTGTTCTTCGGAGGTCTTTTAAACAAATGAGATTTATATAAGAAGGAGGAAACAATGGAGTTTGAGACTCACTGTATGTCATTTCCATGAACTGAACTCTTCTAGGGCACCTTTAAATAAAAATGCCCACCACGTTGGGCAAACATTTAACCCAAATGCTGGGTTAAAACAACCCAATCACTAGGTTTGTCCATTTTCAACCCAATTTAGGTTGTTTTTAACCCAGCATTTTTAGAGTGTACAATTTACACTAGCATACAAGTCAAATTTGTTTTCATGGGGAATGATGCTATCATCACAGGCATGATGAGAACATTTTTAAAAACATATCCTTTGAGAAGGATTTTTAAAATAAAGCATGCTGCAGTGCTTTGAGTGCTTTTGGAGGGTACACAAAGGGCATGTTGTGACATGTTAACCCAGTTCATTCTTGTGCTTGTTTCGTAACTTGTGAACTTGTTCCTCTACATCCTATCATACTCACAGCAGTTACCGGAAAACAATGCACTGTTAAAATGCTCAGATTCACAGATCATATATCTGCTGCTATTCCTTTCTCCAAAAGTGAATGAGATGTCTTTATTTACTCAAAAATCTCATAGATTATGTAATAAATACAAGATACTTTCAGGTTTAATGCATAGAAATAAAATCTAGAGAATAAAACTACTCAAGTATCTACGTTACAAAGTACTTTAGTATTATTTTTCCTTTTACACAAAAAGAAGCGATGTTAGCAATATTGCTAAACACTCTCATGTAATTGTTCTGTTTCATTCATACTGGAAGCCAGAGGAAAGAATTCAATTGAGATTCAAAGAAGAATTAAACTGTGTTCTAGGTAATCCCTTATGGACATCAGATATGGCTATAGCTGAATAACATGCAGATAGAGATGTTTTGACTGATGAAACATGAAGACAATAAACACACGATTGCTAAGATATATTTGCATTTTTCAAGCCATCTCGGGTATTTATTTCATAAGAATAATGTATATCGATAATGCAACGCTAATTGGCATAGCCTGTATAATAGAATTTTATAACATAGCCTAATATACTGTATTTTCTGCCTCACTCCGTGTTAAGAAGCAACATGGACCACATAAGTTATTTCAAACACTGACGTGTACAGGTCTATATAGCGATTTTGGAGCAAAACATGATATTAATCCCATAAATTGCCATTGTTTGACACTATGCTAAGCAAATGTACTAGCTATCCCTGTTGCTAAAAGCGATTGTTTTATTACTAATTTTGAAAAGTAAGTCCACGTAAGATCATTTGAATGTTTTTAAGAAGGGCAAAAGCAATGAAGGGAGAGGTCCAATCAAAGAAATTAGGATTTAAAACAGTATAAATAGAAAAGTGCCAGTAAAAAATAAAGTGTGGTATGGGTTAACATGTTAAATAAAATGCTCTTTTTTTTTTTTTTATTCTACCGAAAATGTGCCGGGAGCCCACTGTTGCTATAGTAACAAACTACAATTTTACGTGCATCTGACTGACAGAAAAATCATGCGGTCTTATTTCACTGTTATTGCTAATGTTGAGGTTATTTCAGCTTTGTATATTTAGTTTAGCTGTATTGTTAAAGAGGACAAGATTTACCATTCACCTGAACTGTGTGCATGCATTTTAACGTTGTTGTTGCTCCGTTGATGCAATTAATAACCGAGTCCTTGTATGAGCTGAGTTTTCTATTTACTTCAACTGCTCAGGCAATATCAAGTATGACCCATTTCAGGAGCTGCCAAAATTTTATTTAAAATCAAAATATAACCATAGCTCACTTACATTCACTAAAATACTGAAACGTTAGCGATACTGATTCAAAACACGAGCGAAAGCGATTGAATGTCAAAGGGTGGTTTGAACGTTCCGCTTCGCAGATGAACTGGAAGTTTTGATTGGTTTTGCACCTGAGTCAGACCTGTCTGTTTCATTGTTCATTATGTAAAAAAAAAAGAGGGAACTGTGTAGATCATCTGTCTTCCCAATCAAGAGCTTCAACAAGGGATACCATAAGGGTCCTTGGCACTGCTTTAGTTTAATGTCAGAGATGATACAAGATATATGAGCTAATATTAACTGGGAGAATCCTCGACTGTTCTCAGGCTCCCAAAAGGATTTTTTTCATTTGCATTTGTAAACTGCTCTTACATTATAAACATGATTCATGATAAACACACTGGTGCTTAGAGGCTGGAGTGCAAATAAGTAAAGGTTCAATCACAGTAGATTTTGTGTTCCATTCATATCATGGTCCACACTAACCAATCTCTCTTGGGAAGAACAGATTTGTCAGTAACCAGGCTTTGTGTGCACCTGTGCAACCCACACGTCCAATCTCATCTTCTTAATTGAAACCAATTAGATTTGGAGATGTCGTAACACAGAGGTTCACTTAATTTCTCCACCCCACACTGTGAATGTTTACTCAGTGTATTCAATAAAAAATCTGAAAAGTACAATTGTTTGTGTGTTAGTCATATTGTGTTTGTCTATAATTGTGACTTAAATTAAGATCAGACTAGATTTATGAGCAAGCAATGCAGAAACCCAGACGTTTTCAAATGGTTCACAAACTTATTTTTGTTACTGTAAGAAAGAGAAGTCATTTGGTCAATATAGAGAATACAGACATTGGATTATATTATATTGTTACTTGTTATTAATCCTTGAAACCAAAAGATAGAAAGCCTAGAGTGACATCATGTCCTGTTGCACATATTTATTGTGGGGTCAGAAGTAATAATTTACAAATTTCATAAAATTATATTTTATTCACAATAGAATATAGATAACATATCAAATGTTGAAAGTGAAACATTTTGAAATGTCATGCCAAGTATTGGCTCATTTTGGATTTCATGAGAGCTACACATTCCAAAAAAGTTGGGACAGGTAGCAATAAGAGGCCGGAAAAGTTAAGGAACAGCTGGAGGACCAATTTGCAACTTATTAGGTCAGTTGGCAACATGATTGGGTATAAAAAGAGCCTCTCAGAGTGGCAGTGTCTCTCAGAAGTCAAGATGGGCAGAGGATCACCAATTCCCCCAATGCTGCAGCGAAAAATAGAGGAGCAATATCAGAAAGGAGTTTCTCAGAGAAAAATGGCAAAGAGTTTGAAGTTATCATCATCTACAGTGCATAATATCATCCAAAGATTCAGAGAATCTGGAACAATATCTGTGCGTAAGGGTCAAGGCGGGAAAACCATACTGGATGCCCGTGATCTTCGTGCCCTTAGACGGCACTGCATCACATACAGGAATGCTACTGTAATGGAAATCACAACATGGGCTCAGGAATACTTCCAGAAAACATTGTCGGTGAACACAATCCACCGTGCCATTCGCCTTTGCCGGCTAAAACTCTATAGGTCAAAAAAGAAGCCATATCTAAACATGATCCAGAAGCGCAGGCGTTTTCTCTGGGCCAAGTCTCATTTAAAATGGACTGTGGCAAAGTGGAAAACTGTTCTGTGGTCAGACGAATCAAAATTTGAAGTTCTTTTTGGAAAACTGGGATGCCATGTCATCCGGACTAAAGAGGACAAGGACAACCCAAGTTGTTATCAGCGCTCAGTTCAGAAGCCTGCATCTCTGAAGGTATGGGGTTGTATGAGTGCGTGTGGCATGGGCAGCTTACACATCTGGAAAGGCACCATCAATGCTGAAAGGTATATCCAAGTTCTAGAACAACATATGCTCCCATCCAGATGTCGTCCTTGCATTTTCCAACATGACAATGTCAGACCACATACTGCATCAATTACAACATCATGGCTGCGTAGAAGGAGGATCCGGGTACTGAAATGGCCAGCCTGCAGTCCAGATCTTTCACCCATAGAAAACATTTGGCACATCATAAAGAGGAAGATGCGACAAAGAAGACCTAAGACAGTTGAGCAACTAGAAGCCTGTATTAGACAAGAATGGGACAACATTCCTATTCCTAAACTTGAGCAACTTGTCTCCTCAGTCCCCAGACGTTTGCAGACTGTTATAAAAAGAAGAGGGGATGCCACACAATTGTAAACATGGCCTTGTCCCAACTTTTTTGAGATGTGTTGATGCCATGAAATTTAAAATCAACTTATTTTTCCCTTAAAATGATACATTTTCTCAGTTTAAACATTTGATATGTCATCTATGTTGTATTCTGAATAAAATATTGAAATTTGAAACTTCCACATCATTGCATTCTGTTTTTTATTCACAATTGTGTCCCAACATTTTTGGAATCGGGTTTGTATATACAGTATCTATCTCACAGAAGTGAGTACACCCCTCAAATTTTTGTAAATATTTTATTTTATCTTTTCATGTGACAACACTGAAGAAATGACACTTTGCTACAATGTAAAGTAGTGAGTGTACAGCTTGTATAACATGATTGCAAACATGTTCTGTGACAAATTTAGCACACCTGCTCCCCATTCACACCTGAGACCTTGTAACACTAACAAGTCACATGACACTTGTGAGAGAAAATGGCTAATTGGGCCCAATTTGGACATTTTCACTTAGGGGTGTATTCACTTTTGTGGCCAGCGGTTTAGACATTGATTGCTGTGTGTTGAGTTATTTTGAGGGGACAGCAAATTTACACTGTTATACAAGCTGTACACTCATTACTTTACATTGTAGCAAAGTGTCATTTTTTCAGTGTTGGAATCAGAATTGGGTGGGAAAATGAAACAGATTTCATTTATGAAATTAATTTTCATTTCAATTAAATGTTCAACAAGACACAAGCACATCACTGAGATCAGACATTGATGGTTCCTGGATCACTATTCCAATACAGGGAGAACAAGATATATATAGCTGCAAGCAGCAATTAAAGGGGTTCGAGCGCTTTAAGGCCTTTAAGCACTTGTGTAAAATTATATTATGGTTTATTTAGCAAGCATGTAACCACTTGGATAATATATGGTAAAGACCATTTACAGCCAATACAGGTCATTTTCCATCGGAAATATATGGTTTTAAAAGCTTTTTAACAGTTATCGAGGTTGAGCCAAAAACCTGTCTAGTTTGCCAAAGTTGTTTTTTTAAATAATCTCCAATATTTAACGAATGAATTGATGGACAGTGGCGGTCCTAAAGGCATAGTTGCTCAGAATGAGAAGTTCTACCATGTGATATGAATGTTGTGGGCATGTGCGCCAATCCTTTACGCATGTGATAAATGCAAAGGCGCCCCCCCAAAAAATTGCGTTGATCATAATCCTGTGAATATAATGTCTACAATGTCATATCGTCTCGTCTGACTCCAAGTCCTGGACTCCACGGTGAAAAGTGAAGGGAGGATCACAGCGAGGGGGCGAGGCCTGAGAGGATGCACAGGATTGCTTCAGCTAGTATTACAAACAGCCTTCATATTAAATAAAGAAAATGATAACATTCAATTAGTAGGAAAGCCTATTTTCAGACATATCTACTGTAATTTACCTCATCAGAAAATTATTACTGGGGCATAGCAAGATTTTACTGGGGCTCATCTAGCGATGCCCCTGGTTGCATCCCACTATAGTTCTCACATTCACTATGACTGGTACTTTGGAACTTGGTAACAAATGTTACTTTCTTTTATATTCTGCCTTCTTTTTTGAAGCATTTACCCCAATTAGGAGGTATAATCCATTATTAACAGTGACAGCTGTATTCCTCTTCTGCCAGGTTCTGTCACTTTCATACCAACATTTTTGGAAAACAGAAATAAATAGGCCGTGTAATTTTTTCAGGATTCCTCAGACATATTTTCTCTCTTTCTAAGGTTCATACCCAGAAAGTCCTGTGGTGCTTAGAAGTAAAATCGATTTCTAATTCTGAGCCATTATTAATTGTGATATTGCACCCCATTATGAATATAAATCTGTAATTAATGCCTAATAGAGATTAAGTGAGCCACTTTCAGATGTCATTTTGATTCATTGCGCTTCATAGAATCCAATGTAAATGTTTCAAGTGCTAAAGATATATCCACAGGCTCATTACAGCTTTCCCAATGTTCATTACAATATATTTTTAGTAGATTTATTTCAAAGTCAGGGGTGTCAAATCCTGCACCTGGAGGGCTCTGCAGGCAGGAAAATGGCCCTCCAGGAGCAGGATTGGACACCCCTGACTTTGAAATAAAGTGATAAATAAGTAAGTAATAAATACATAAGTGAAGTGAGCAGTTTATGTGCCACCAAACTGACTTTGATGATCAAACAATCAGTTTCAGATAATATGACCAGTAAATTTGATGCATACTTCTAGCAGGTTGGAATGGAGGATATTAGGCAAAAGTTCAAGGGAAAATCGAATATGAATGCTAACATTGCCATCAGCACCTGACATCCACTATGCTTCCACTACAACATTTTTACTATGTACTGTAACCTTAACCCATAGCAAGATAGTTACCTTATATTACTTAAGTAATGAGTATTCGGTTAGTGGACTAGAATAAATATCAGAAGACTATAGGGTACGAAAAAGAGGCGGCGGGTTTTTGCTGAGAAATAACAGGCATAACACTGAATTTAAAGGATTAGTTCACTTTCAAATAAAAAATTCCTGATAATTTACTCACCCCCATGTCATCCAAGATCCATGTCCTTCTTTCTTCAGTCGAAAGTAATTAAGGTTTTTGATGAAAACATTCCAGGATTATTCTCCTTATAGTGGACTTCAATTGGCCCCAAATGGTCGAAGGTCAAAATTACAGTTTCAGTGCAACTTCAAAGGGCTTTAAACGATACCAGACGAGGAATAAGGGCCTTATCTAGCAAAACGATCTGTCATTTTCTAAATAAAAATAAAAATGTATATGCTTTATAAACACAAATGATCGCCTTGCAAGTGCTTCCGCCAGACCGCCTTCGTATTCTTCACGATATCCTACACCTTCCCTATTCAACTTATGGAAAAAATGGAACTGGCGCTGCGTTCATTCCATAAGTTGAATAGGGAAAGTGTTGGACATACAGCATAAGCTGAAGAATACGGAAGGCAGTCTGGCGGAAGCACTTGCGATGCAATCTTTTTTTTTTTTTTTTTTTAGAAAAAGACCCTTATTCCTCGTCTGGTATCATTTAAAGTCATTTGAAGCTGCACTGAAACTGTAATTTTGACCTTCAACCATTTGGGGCCAGTTGAAGTCCACTATAAGGACAATAATCCTGGAATGTTTTCATCAAAAACTTTAATTTCTTTTCGACTGAAGAAAGAAGGACATGGACATCTTGGATGACATGGGGGTGAGTAAATTATCAGGAAATAAGTAATGTACTTTGGTTTACTGCAAATTTTGTTCTTTCTTTTAAATGTAATACAAAAAAAGAACAATGAAGCACAATAACAATAAAATAAGACAAACATGACAATTTGATTATTTTACCTTGGGTGCACCCTTTGATCAGTAGATCAAAGAAAAGAAAATGGATCCTTTCCAAGAAAATAAATCTTCAAGAGTATTCATATTAATCTGTTTCTCAATCAAAATGTATATCAAAGGTGTTACATGTAATTCACAGTACATCAATAGTTCACACTTCAAATGAACAAGATGTTGATCAGTTTCCACTTAGGTGAGGAGGAAAATGAACTTCTGTGATGGAAGTCTCTTACTTTTAGAAGAAAGAGCAGTCAGGGGGTTAAGGATGGGAAAACTTTCCCTTATTTTAGGTTACTGGAGCTTTTAGGATCGTCTGGGGTGGCTCGCCATCAAAAGGAGAAATCCAGTTCAAAGCAAAAAAAAATGTTTAACTCACATTAATATGAAACTAGAGAGGAAAATATAACATACATATAAACAATTATTACTTCAGTATAAGCAACAAATTGTGTTCAGTTACCTCTGTGATGACTTTTCTTTTTCTTTTATACAGGCTCACGTGACTAACAACGTGACTCACGTGAGTGTCGGTGAAAGGCAGTGAACAGATAACCATGCGGATCAACTACGATCACATTTACAACAGATTATCCTCAAAACACGGCATATAAAAGGAATATAGAACAATGTTTTTTTTTTACCAATGGAAGTGTTGTTTAACAACTGAGTTTTATTGTCACATTATTCACACAAATTACATTGGCACCTCGTCTCTGTGTAAACTTTACGTTGTCTCCATGTAAACTACAAAAATGTGAATTTGTGAAAACCGGCACGCCATGCATATGCGTATTATGTGTTCAGTCTATAGTAATACTTTACGCCAACTACCGGCCTGGCATGCAAAATACAGCGTTTTTAGTCATTTTCGCAGATCGGTGTGATAATTTTGACAATGTTGTCACCTGTAAGTGAAATGAGTACCTCATTGTTGTGTAAACTTACCCTAAGTGTTTAAATACACAGAGTAATCCACAGAACTAAGAACAGGTGAGGAACTAATGAGTAACTATGGAAACTGTATAATGCATCTTTGTCCCAGGCAAAGAATTTCCAACATATTTATGTTTCTTTCTTCTCAAATAATAAAATAATGTCCACTCAAATCTATAGTTCACTATAGATCTATTTATTTATTAAAGGATTCGTTCACTTTCAAATGAAAATTTCTGCAAGCCTTACTCACCCTCAAGCCATCATAGGTCTATTTGTCTTTCTTCTTCCTGATGAACACAGTCAGAGAAATATTAATAAATATCCTGACGCATCTGAACTTTCTAATGGCAGTGAGCGATACCAACGAGTATGAGCTGAAGAAAGTGCATCCATCCACATCCATTCATCATAAACATACTCTGGATAGCTCCGGAGGGGTTAATAAAGGCCTTCTGAAGAGAAGTCAGGCGTTTGTGTAAAAAAAAAAAAAAAAAAAAAAAAATCCATATTTCAGCTTCCACCAGAACACCTTCCATATTCAACGTAGAAAGAAAGCACAACACCTCACGCAGTTCAAAAAGCTTGTGCTACGTCCTACACCTTCCCTATTCAACTTATGGAAAAAGCTTAACTGACGTGACGCCAGTTCCATTTTTTCTGTAACTTGAATACGGAAGGCGGTTTCGCGGAAGCTAGATATAACTTTTTAAATATGGATTTTTTTTTTTTTTTTTTTTTTTACACAAAAAGCATCAATTCACTTCAGAAGGCCTTTATTATTAACCCCCCAGAGCCACGTGGAGTACATTTATGATGGATGGATGTAGATGGATGCAGTTTCTTCAGCTTCATATTCATTGGTATCGCTCACTGCCATTATAAAGCTTGGATGCGTCAGGATATTTATTAATATATCTCCAATTGTGTTCATCAGAAACAAGAAAGTCATATACACCTAGAATGGCTTGAAGATGAGTAAAGCTTGGGGTAATTTTCATTTGAAAGTGAACTAAGTTGCTTTGCATTGGGGTGCTTCACACCCTTACTTGGTTTATTGTCCGATGATGTCTAGTCGACTGTATATTATTGTACCTTATATATTTCTCTAAAATAGACTTGTACATACAAATCACAATGTGCAGCCAGTGAAAGTTTTACCATATACTGTGGCTAAATTAGGGTCAGTAGTCGCACATAGTAAATAGGTTTGTTTCAGTTTGTGCTGATGATGTTTGGAATTCATTCTTCACTGAACTTGAGTGCAGTCTGTGGTCCTCACTCATTTACCCAGTTACCAGGACAACCACACTGGCCCTAGTAACCAAGCTGGTTTCCATGGGAACTATTGCAGACTAGTCTCTTCATTGTCAGTGTCAGGAATTAGAAAACAGGAGAAATTATTGCCCAAGTGCACAGGACAAGTGGCTTGCACTCTTACAGAGTCTTTTGATACAGTATTTTCACTAACAAAATTTTTTTTTTTTTTTAGTTTCTATTAACATATATGTCATAGATGCTATTTACACTAAGTGAAAATAGCAGTGTTTTCTTTGCACTAAGTGTAAATAGTAGTTAGATGCTATACTTGCAATACTTTTAACACCTCAGTGTATTGTAGTGTATTATAAAACAGTATGCAATAATAACTGTATTTATTAAATGGATGCTGCCTTAATGGGACATTACTTGTCCCTATCACCAAAGGCCTACACTACACCTAGTCCTAACCCTACTCGTTAAACACTTTGTTCCCATATAATAACAGGTTAGTTCACCCAAAAATGAAATTCGTCATTAATTACTGTTACGACCTAAAAACCTTTCAATTTGCCTAGGGACATTAAGGGAATGCAACATTTACAAAAAAACTAAATTACAAAAATTAAACCTAACCTATTAGTGCAAATCAAACAGTGGGCACGTAGTGAAGAGGAGAACAGAGGTTCAAGCAGAGAAAACATTTATTAATTTTAACCCCCAACCAATATAACAACAACAACAAAAAAAAAACTTTAAATATATACAAAAATATAATTAACAATAAACAAAAGAAAAAAAAAGAAACTTTGAAATAAATACAAACTCACCAAACAAAATAATGAAGAGAGCACAAGTATTGCCAAATCAAAAAAAAAAAAAAAAACAGAATAAAACAAAAGTCTTCTAACTAAGGGATTTAAGTCTATCCTGGAATATTCAAAGGAAAATTTTAAAACAACATCTTCAGCGTGCTATTGGCACGCCCTAACTAAACTACACTAACTAAACCAAACAAAACTTACAGCGGGTGACAACACTCCTATACTAATGAACTAATACATGAACTACGTGAAGCGTGATGTAAGTCACGTGACATGGTATCCTGATCTCTGTCTTAACTTATTACCAGACTGGTGAGCAAAGAGCATGGTTACATTCCACGCTTAAATCAAATAACAAAACAAAATACAAAAGGATGTAACCAAAAATAAAGCAAATGTACAGCTTGGAGGGTAACAAATCAAGCATACATTGGGCTACACAAACATTTCAAAGAGGCACGTAAACACGTAAACACACAAACACAGCCCAGCCCAGCCCTCTTGAAAACAGATGCGACATTGCCTTTTATACTTCCGGTGGGGAGGAGTCAGCGGACAAACCCCTTTTGAATGACAGAAAGCAAAACCAATCAAAATCAAGTGAAAAACACAAACAATGACCATATAAACATAACTAATCGTAACAATTACTCACCCTCATGTCGTTCATCTTCGGAAAAATTTTATCTCATTTTTTTTTTTTTTTTTTTTTTTTCATTGAAAGCAACAAAATTAGCCCATTCAAGGTCCAGAAAAGTTAAGTGAAGTAGTAGAGATATCATTAAAATAGTCAATGTGACTACAGTAATTCAACCGCAATATTATGAAGTGACAAGAATACTTTCTGTGCGCAAAAATAATGATTTTATTCCTTTAATTCATCTCTCACCTACCATTCTGCTAAGCTATTTACGTTGCAGAGCTTCCGTATTTAAATCCGAACGGTGGATCATTATTGGCCGGCCAACACTGAGCCCACATTCAGACGTAAACACGGAAGCTCTGCAATGTAAATAGTGTATGAGAATGACAGGGGAGAGACAAATTTGTTGAATAAAGTCGTTATTTTTGTTTTGTTTTTACGCACAAAAAGTATTCTCGTCACTTCATAATATTGCGGTTGAACTACTTTTTTTAACAATGTCTTTATTACTTTTCTGGACCTTGAATGTGGTAATTTTGTTGCTTTCAATTGAGGATAAAAAAAAAAAAAAAAACTCTAGGATTTCATCAAAAATATCTTCATTTGTGTTCTGAAGGTGAACGAAGTTCTTGCAGGTTTGGAACATGAGGATGAGCAATTAATGACAGAAATTTCATTTTTGGGTGAGTTAGGCAGTTTATTTCCACTTTTTGAATATTTTCTTAATTTTTATTTAAGCACCTCTCTGAGCTTATATGCGATGGGAAAAGGGAGAAGAATGAGTTGGGGTAAAAGGCAGATTCTGTCACGACCATGCTAAACTCATCAGTTCCTCCCATCCGTTCACAATCGCCCCAATACTAATCATAGACACCTGATTTGTGGTCATTATGAACACTATTTATAGGGGGACCTATATATAGCCAGCAATCTTGGCCTAATGGTTATAGAGTCAGACTGATAATCAGAAGGTTGCAGGTTTGATTCTCAATACCTTTGAGACATCCTCACCACTGGCTTTAAACATTTTATTCGCAATTGATCTGCCCATCTTTGAAACCTCACCATTTGTTTGTTTGTTTGTTTGTAGTGGTGGTGGTGATTTACACAAGGACAATTAAAGAGTTTGAATTCATTCATGTCTGTCAAAACTCATATCAATGTGCATGTCAAACTTAAAACTTAATAATTGATTGCATGTGTATTTCAATTTGGAAACACCAAAATGCTTTTGTAATAACAACTGGATTTTTTTGTGTTTATATTGTATGTCATGAAATGAGCACATGTCCACACAAACACATTCACAGACTGTATAAACCCTGAAAAAAATCCCTGTAGAAAATGTCTGTCAAAATTCTCCAGGCTTCTTCCGAATTAATAATAGAGTGCGCAAACTACTTTGTCATTTTGTGTTAGCTCTTAACCTTAGCAATAAATTTTTCTCTGAAAAAGGGAACAGAGAAATAAAATGACATGCGAGGGTAGGGAAAGCTCCAATTATTGTGCAGATGAATGTTTCTTGTGACGGTTTAGTGTGGCTTAGCTATTTTCGGAATGATATCATACCCACCGTCTTCATTAAGTGGCTGCCATTTAAATCAGTGGGTGCTAAAATGGATTGGCAACAGATGGTGAAAGGATATGACTGTTAACACAGTTGCTTAGTAACACAATCAGCCTCTGAAATGAGAGCCAATGGCTTCTTTGCATTTTTCAATGGAAGGTGAGAGTACAATAGGTTCCCATCATGCACAAGAGGCTTGGGTGAATTGAAATCTCTGGCATGTATGTTGTACAAATATCTGTTGCATCTTGAGTGTATAATTGAATGAATTTAAACACAAGGTAAGAATTATTTTCATTTTAGGACAGCTACCTCTAGCTATGAATATATATATATATATATATATATATATATATATATACTTTGTTGTATGTATATATAGTTTAATGTTTGTACATGTACATCAAACACTGTACATTGCATTCTGTACTGTGCAAGACGACCAGCAGATGGTGCCATAGAAAATGAATTATGATACATTGTGATATGTATTTACACTCTCTTTGATTAAAAAAACAACAACAACACTTTGTCATGGTTCAAAGATGATTTTTTTATTTTTTATTTTAAAGTTTAAAAATAAATAATCTTAATAATATATATATATATATATATATATATATATATATATATATATATATATATATATATATATATATATACACTCACTTTTAAAGAACTGACAGTATGATATTGTGTATAACATAAAACAATTAAATCAGGAATACATTTTTTTGTTTCTGCTTTGTTACTATATTATTTTATATTATATTATATTATATTATATTATATTATATTATATTATATTATATTATATTATATTATATTATATTATATTATATTATATTATATTATATTATATTATATTATATTATATTATATTCAAGCTTTAGAAAAGGACATAAGCACACCATAAAAGTATCATAAAAGTGGTCCATACAAGCTAAGTAACTTTGTCTGAGAAAAAGACCAAAATGGACAAAATTCACAGCTAAGTCCTTTTTAAAGCTCGAAAGCTTCAGTACGTGTTCATTATAATTCAGTGCAGGTTCCACAGAAGATGGTGTCAGAATGTCATTGTTGGGGGAACAATTCTTTTAAGGAAGTACAAGAAAGAAGGAACACGTTTAGCGATCAAGGAACTGTTGTATGAGCAGCTCACTCTCTGAGACCGTAATTCTGCAACATATGTGCAAATGCACTGATGACCTCTCACTTCATGTATCCACTTCAGGATCAAAAGAAAAGCGGAGGGTCTGACCAGTCAAGACTTTCACAGATAATTTTCTTTAAAGTCCCACCAAAGTGCCTTGAAACATGCAGCATTATTCAATGTGTAGACGTAATTTCCAATGAAAGAGGAAGACAAGGTTGCACATATCAAACAGCTATTCCCCTTTTTTAAAATAGCGAATAGTGTTTCGTTTCACAGCTTGGCCAGAGCTGCTGAGCTTGTTAAATCTGCAGTTTTCTCCTAATCTCTAACCATTTCTCCTCCTATCTCCTCCATATCGCTTTAAAATATAGCATTCTGTGCAGAATTCAAATGGGTTTGTTATGTTTTGTGGTCTGTGCTCACTCATGCATATGATCTGCTTTGTGTTCTTGTGTCTCTGGACCGGAGCAGACTGTGTAAACACGCACTTCAGCGGTTCACGTGACACCAAAGTGAAACCAGACATCATTCCCCCCAATGGAAAGCATATTTACACCGTCTTATTCATTTCCTATCCCCTATATACTGTTCTATGTGCCATTCACCATGTAGAAAATAGTAAATGTGAGAACAAGTGACCGATTTTAGCCACAGCTTTACCGTAGGGCTGGGTGATATATCGAATATTAGCGATGTAAAATTTGAACAATGTAAAATTTGAAAATATTGCGAATAACGAATATTTCAAACTCAAGCACACTTTCCCAAAAGAATGCGCCGAACATCCAATATTACGTCCCATTAACACTTTGAGTGGTACGGTCCCACATGAATTTAGAACGTTCTATCTAAATTGTTTTTTTAAATGGGGGCAAAGAAAATCATGTTTTTTTTTTTTGTTTTTTTTTTATTATTATTATTTAAAAGCAAATGCAAACATATTGAGATATATATCGAATATAGTAAAAATTTTGACAATAATCGAGATGTCAATTTTTTTTTATATCGCCAAGGCCAACTTCAGCGTCTATTCAAAATGTTCAAAATGGGGCGAGATTTTAGATTCTAGAGACCATTTGATTGGACCGAAAATATGATGAGAAGCTGAAGTGCAGAGTGATGTCATCAAAATCATTGATCCATATTGGTGGTAGTGAGAGTGATTTCACACCTGTCTCATTTAGTTTGGTTGAATCGCACTAGAATTCATTGTGAATGCAGCAGTCGCACTCGGGTGCATACCAAAAGTGGACCAAACAAGTGCACTGAGACCTCCTGGAGTGGTTTGCTTGAGATGTGAAAGCAATCCGAACCAACAAACCAAATGATATCATAATTCATAATGAGAAATGTGTAAAAAGCAGTAATGTCAGTGAGTGAGCACATTAGTTACCGTAGTTGAAAACCAAAGAGCACGTCTTCATCTTAAAATGTTGTGTAATTGCACTTCTCTGTGCAAGAATGCTGCAAGAATTATCTGAACTCAAAACTCATCAAGTCACAAATTGGATCTTGCAAAGTCACCCACATGCTGCAAAAAAAAAAAAAAAAAAGCTTTGAGCATCATATCAAGCTCACTAAACCTGTCATATTTGTCAGGTTACTAATGTAGTATGCAACATGGCTAATTTCTTAATAGTTTTTAGTTACTTATCAACAAAATCAAATCAATTATTTAAATAAAAAGTGCAAATATTGTTTAATCAACATTTAATATTTCCCCACAATTTATCACCACAAGCATGGCTGACACTAATAACACAACAATACTCATGTCAACCACATGGGATCTTTGTCATAAAGGAAAGCCATAACATTTACACAGGTCTTCTTTACATACTTAACTTGCACAAATTGTCATGCTCTCAGAAAACAATGAAAATAAATTAATAAAGAGAAACCCATTCACAAATAAACAGTCAGTGTACTCAAGCTAAGTAGTTCTCAACTGATTGGTAATGCTTCCCATATTTTGTTGTAAAAGTCAACAGCTGTGCATCCAAAAAAAAAAAAAAAAACAGATTAATATGTTACTTGGTAAAAGGTAGTCAAATAATACAGATGCCAAACAACGGACATGTTGCTTGACATCCTCAAAAACTAAAAATATGACAAATGAACAAAAAGTATGACCCACTTTTCCCACGTTCACTTGCGATGAGGATAAACGGTTGAGGATGTTTTTAATTTGTGGCTACCGAAAACATAAAAGTATTGAAATAACACATTTAGAAAAAAAAAAAATAATTAAAAACAAAAAAAAAACAAAAGCAAAAACAAAACAAAAAAAACACTCATTTTCCTATATATTGTTAATAACTGTATATGTTGTTGGGCCTGTGCATTTTCATACATAAATCCATGTTTAATTTTAGAGAAACCATTTCGGTTTTGTTTTTGGAACCACCACAAAATCTGGATCAAAAGCTGTTTGAGAACAACTGCTTTAGTGCATATGCTACAGCTACATATTCAGTATTTACAGAAACACAAGACATGCTTAAATACACTTACACTACCAGTCAGAGCTTTAGACACACCTGCTAATTTTTTTTATTACAACGATTTTGTTGCAGACAAATCATATGGATCATATGAAACATAAATTCAGTCATGTATGCCTAATCTGTCAACCAATAATGTACGTAATTTAAAACTTAATATTTTAATTTGTTGAACCTACAAAATGTAATTTATTTATTCGTCAAAAGTCACAAAGGGAAAAATCATCCATTAAGGCTAAATTTCAGTGAGTGAGCGTTTTTTGCTGATTCTCCTTCTGTTCAACCCCAGGGGTCTGAGTGATTCTGGGGCCCTTGAGATGTTTTGACATGCCCTGACATTTGTGCTTAGTTCAGCTACTTATAACATACTATTGGCCAATATGTAATTTTGATGTATTCAGCACAAACTCTGCTACAATAATATGTGAGCAAAATATATATACATGTTTGCATTTTTTTGAAAATAAAGATTATGCATGGTTAGGAAGTTTTGGGCAAAAAATGTCCTTGCAATAAAGCCATAAAACATATACTGAATAGTTGTTCACAAGACTTTTGAGTTATCAAGCTTGTAGGCTAGAATTTTTACTACACGATTATGTAAAAATTATTCTGAACACTTTAACACGAACAACAATATAATGATTTAAATTTTGTAAGTCAGTTTTTGTGTCAGCACTGCTGTATGTGTGGGAGTGTTGATGGCCACGAATATTTATGTGATTCACACCAGGGGAGACTAAAGACACTCCCTCAGTGGCTAATGACCCATCAAAGTGGAATGCTGTGAGACAGCCTGAACAAAGATTGTGAGGAGATTTAAAGATTTTAATCTGTTTTATTGTACTTAACAAAAAAACACTTTACTTAAAGGTGCCCTAGATTCAAAAATTGAACTTACCTCGGCATAGTTAAATAACAAGAGTTCAGTACATGGAAATGACATACAGTGAGTCTCAAACTCCATTGTTTCCTCCTTCTTATATAAATCTCATTTGTTTAAAAGACCTCCGAAGAACAGGCGAATCTCAACATAACACCGACTTACATAACAGTCGGGGTGTACGCCCCCAATATTTGCATATGCCAGCCCATGTTCCCAACATTATGAAAGACATTAGACAAGGGCAGCCAGTATTAACGTCTGGATCTGTGCAGAGCTGA
This sequence comes from Megalobrama amblycephala, assembly GCF_018812025.1. Classification (NCBI taxonomy): domain Eukaryota; kingdom Metazoa; phylum Chordata; class Actinopteri; order Cypriniformes; family Xenocyprididae; genus Megalobrama; species Megalobrama amblycephala. The sequence goes on from NC_063061.1 coordinate 6,347,237, forward strand.
ATCAACAGACTAAGTAACCAAGAAAGGACAATAGCAAAAAATTTCAGATGGAGCAATAATAACTGACATGATTCATGATAACATGATATTTTTAGTGATATTTGTAAATTGTCTTTCTAAATGTTTTGTTAGCATGTTGATGATGTACTGTTAAATGTGGTTAAAGTTACCATAGTTTCTTACTGTATTCACGGAGACAAGAGAGTCGTCGCTATTTTCATTTTTAAACACTTGCAGTCGGTATAATGCATAAACACAACTTCATTCTTTATAAATCTGTCCAACAGTGTAGCATTAGCCGTTAGCCACGGAGCATAGCCTCAAACTCAATCAAAATAAACACTGTACTTACGCGATTAGACATGCTGCATGACGAACACTTTGTAAAGATCCATTTTGAGGGTTATATTAGCTGTTTGAACTTTTTTTATGTTGTTTAAGGCAAGTGCGAGCTCTTGGGGCGTGGAGCACCAGATTTAAAGGGCCACACACCCTGAATTGGCTCATTTCTAATTATGCCCCAAAATAGGCAGTTAAAAAATGTATTTAAAAAAATCTATGGGGTATTTTGAGCTGAAACTTCACAGACACATTCAGGGGACACCTTAGACTTATATTACATCTTTTAAAAAAAAGTTCTAGGGCACCTTTAAAACTTAAGACATATACTTGGATTTACACATCAAACAACAAGTAGCGGTACAGAAGACAGTGTACATAGGGAGAGACAAGACTTTTTTTACAGATATGGGTGGTTTGAAAAGCCCCACTCACCCACCTGCATACCCTACTCGCTCACATAGTGTTACGGATGCTCATGCAAGGAAAATATCCAGGATGGAGGGGACAAGGACACCAATGATCTTTGCAAACAGTTCAGGAACGACCTCTGCGGTCATATTGAGGCAAACAGGCAGTTCTGGTACAACCTCTATGGTCGTGTCGAGGCAGACAGGAACCCCAGGGACCACCTCCGTGGTCACATCCGGGCAGACAGGGAACTCAGGGATGACCTCCGTGATTGTAACAGAGCAGACAGGGAACTCAGGGACAACCTCCATGGTCGTATCTTGACAGACAGGAAGTTTATAGGTCACAAGGCTGGGCTCTGGGACAGAATCGAACTCTGGAGTGGACTTATGGACTAAGGAGAACTCTGGAGTGGATATTTGGGCTGAGGCAGACTCTGGAGTGGACTCTTAAGCTTGAGTGGGCTCTGGAGTGGACTCTTGGACTGAGGTGGACTCATGGGCTGGAGCGGGCTCTGGAGTGGACTCGTGGACAAGGGAAAGACCTCTAGAAAGGACAGTGCAGGCACTGGCAGGCTTGAGAGTGCTGAGGCTGTTGGGCTACATGGTGCTGGTCTAGGGATGCTGGCTGCACATACCAACATCAATGGTGTGTCCTCCAGACTTGAAGCCAGTCTCAAGAGCTTAGGGAAAGCCTGAACATCTTCATGTGCAGCACTCATGACGACCGGGAACACAGATGTGGCGTCCATGATGACTGAAGACTCTGGTGAGGCACCTGTGAAGTCTGGAGACTCTGGCGTAGCGGCCATGATGGTTGGAGGTTCAGATGTGTCCGAAGACACAGACGTATTGTCCATTTTGTCCGAAGACACAGGCAGAGCGGCCATCTTGTCCGAAGACACAGACGTAGCGTACATTTTGTCCGAAGACACAGGTGGAGCGGTCATCTTGTCCGAAGACACATAAGGAGCGGCCATCTTGTCTGAAGGCACAGACAGAGCAGCCATCTTGTCAGAAAACACAGGCGGAGTGGCCATTTTGTCTGAAGACACAGGTGGAGCGGCCATCTTGTTTGAAGTGACAGGCGGAGTGGCCATCTTGTCTGAAGACACAGGCGGAGTGGCCATCTTGTCTGAAGACACTGGCTTGGCGGCCATGATGGGACGAGACTAAGGAATGGCGGCCATCTTGATTGGGGACTCTGACTTGGCAGCCATCTTGTGAACAGGCTGTGGTGCAGGAACCACAGGACAGGAGGGTACATAAAGCACAGGTGTAGCAAGCATTATAACTGGACATGGTGGTGATCTTGATGTGTCAGAAGATGAAAATGTAGCCAATGTGCAAGAAGGGTGAAAGTGTGCCATCATGAATCTTGCAGGACTCGTACGTGGTTAAACTGCCTTCCTGCAACATTGTGACAGCCAAATAACTGGTGTACACTTGCTGTCCACTGCTCCTCAAAAATCTTGACACAGAGATATTTGGTGGTCCTATTGAAGAATAAGGGGAAAAGGGTCAAAGAATTGTCTGTATTTTGACAGGTTCATACTTGATCTTTCCTACAACTTGTTAAATTGCTTTTGGACAAATGCAAAGATTCCAAGAAAAGAATGAAAGTGTATGTGTAAGTTCTACCAGAAAAACTCTAATGCCACATCGTTAATTCATAATCTGGTGTAGCCAATCACAGCTCGACATTGAATATAAATAGACTGATCTTACCATCCTATTTTGCTGTCTGTAGGTGTCGTAGCGAAGTTCCGCCCTTCCGGTGCATCTTGTACGCAGCCCACTATGTGGCAAAAAGCGAAAAAATTATCACAGACTTTGACTTTGAGTTTCGCCTTCTTCTCAGTCAGTGCGCCGGAGCACCCGTATTCAAACTCGGGAATCTCCTTGGTCCCAATGGCCCTCAGAGAAAATTGTCGCTATCTTGGAGGAGGCCGGTATCCTGGTCAGTAACGACCTTTCACATAATGATCCCATTCTCCTGGCTTCCAAAACCCTAGGCAGCTCCGCTGTCCCAACCATGGATGATACTCCAGCCATTACGGCTCTACCCGCCCAACCCAAACCAGCAGGCAGGAAGCGGACCGCCAAATCTTCTCCACCAGTTCAAGCTAAAAGGCCCAAGTTTCCTGTGTCAACATCACCACCTTCGCCTAATAATGGAGCAGAAGGATTTAATGCCCGGCTTCTTAAAGCCATTCAAGGATTCACAGAAACTGTCAAAGGATTCAAAAGCAGGCTAGGAGCATTTGAGTCCGCATTCACTATGAATGCAGCTGGAAAATCCATGCCATCAACGTACTCTGCCATCTTACCCTTTCCCGGCATGGCTGATCTGTCAACGGAACCCTCCACATCCGCTGCTCCGGCCTTCATTCCACCCTCAGATCGAGCTTCACATCTAAACACCGCCACGTCAGCATCTACTCAGCATTTCAATCTCTCCACGGCTACTCCAGCACAAAATTTTGGTAGGCAAATTTTTCCTCCTGCTGCCGTCACCGTGTCTCTAAAAATGAGATTGGATATAATCTTAGGTAAGGATATTAATTTGGTTGCCTTATTGCTTCCATCGCCAGCAGTTGATCGGCAAATGGCAAATGAAAACCTCAGATCTCAGAGTGCAACGCAACTTGTTGTTCAGCGAATTCATCATCGCTTTTGGGATATACAGAAATATTTTATGTCAAGTTTTCCCCAAACACAGGGGAGAATTAGATCTCTACCTGGCTATTCTGGCAGACTTTAATCAGAGATACGGAGGCACGCTGTTCTACGAATATCATAAATCTTTTGCAGCTAAATCTGCTTCTTTTATTACACTGTTCAATACTAGACTGGACTGGTCCGTGACTGACTGAACTTTTGGTTCGTCATTTCGGGGGGGTCAACGAGCCCTGGCTTGTGCTGTGTGCAGCTTGCATGGGCACTCAGTTGCTTTCTGCCCTAAAAGTCTCAAAACATGGGAGTCACCCATTGTCCATGGTGCTGATCCTGCACACGCCCCATTTGATGTAAAAGGCAGACCTATAATCGATCTTCATTGCAATCCTCGATGTAATCATTTTAATGAATCTGTATGTAATTATGGTAAGTGTAAGTTTTTGCATATTTGCAGCTTCTTCAGAGACCCGCACCCGAAATCTGTCTGCCCACCACACTTCAGACCAGCGTCCAGAGGAAGAGCGCCTCCTCGAAAAAAAATTCTAAAAGGTCACCCCTCTACTCCCATTAACATAGCTACACTCTCCAGCTACCATTCCTCTCACCCTAATTATACTTTTGTCGATTATTTAATCACTGGGCTCTCTCAAGGATTTCAGGTCGGAGTTTGTTCCCCTCTTTCCACCACTTATATAGCGTGAAATCTGCAGTCTGCTCTGGGTGAATCTGACATAGTCTCAAGTCTCCTAGACAAGGAGCTAAATAAAGGATTTATAATCATTCAGCTCATCTCTTTTTCCATGTATCAAGTCAATTCCATCGGTGGAGCTACACGCAAATATTCAGGGAAAAAGCATCTGAGCATCTCAAGCTGCACTTGAGTTATTTGCAGATGCAGCCCCTTCTATTGTTTTTTTTTTTGTTTTGTTTTGTTTTTAAGGGCAGTGGTTCGCAGAGAAATGGTTGCATGAGTTTAATTCTTTGTCTGCAAATTCTTTCTCAATGGCTCTTTATGAAATATACCCCATCGTTGTAGCTAGTGTCTACATCAGATCTGACAAGCAAATACTACTAAATGCTCAACAAGCTCTCTCAACCTACAATCAAGGTAGATCCTTTTTCGCTAGTACTACTGGTGGTGGTTAACTGCAGCCTATATGGCTTTTCACATGTTTGCTGTTCATGGCTTTCTTGTTTCAGCTCTACGTGCAGCCATTAACCCAGCCTAATTTACAGAAAGTAGCTTTTGATTTGTGAACCATATTTATAATGTCCTATGGCTAATTGTAGCCCTTGTTTATAGATGCCTATCGCAGCATATGTTTTCACATTGCCTTTATTAATATCAGCTTAGCCTATCATGGCTTATGAAAAATAGTTTTCACGATAGGCTACTTATCATATTAATGTTTCACGGCTAATCGTAGCTCTAGTTTATTTATGCCTATCATGACTTTACTTATCATGTTAATGTTTCATGGCCAATTGTGGCACTAGTTTATTTATGCCTATTTTGGCTTTACTTATCATGTTAATGTTTCATGGCTAATCGTGGCCCTAGTCTATTAATGCCTATCGTGGCTTTTGTCTTAACATCGTCTGCGATACCATGAACTCAGCCAATCGTGGCTTTACATGATTGCACACCATTGCCTAATATTCATGGCCAATCGCGGCTATCTTTCATCAACGCCTATCGTGGCTTTCTCGCTCATCACCATCTCCAATACCATGAACTCAGCCTATTGTGGCTTCATTGGAAGTCGCTCTGGTGACCGCATATAGGCTATCATAATATATTTTCATAATATATGTTCATGCAAAATTGCTTTTCGGTGATCTACTTTTGCGTTTTTACTTAAACATATCACTATACCATAATATGTAAATTTATAACACAAGAAGCTTTGTCTATATTGTCTTCCCTATTTGATTACTTTCCCACATACTATTTCAGGTAAGCACAGATTACATCTCATATTCCCCTTTTTTGTGGGGTAGGCTCCGCCCCTGCCTTCATCTTCAGGCAGGACCTACCAGTTAACTTCAAGACCTGGACAAAGAACGGGGCCTACGCCAAAGAACTTTGAGACAGAGCTTGTTGACGGTTTATTTATTTATTTTGTCTGCAATTTTACAAAATAAAAATCATACATACATGAATCCTCCCACTGAGTCTTTTTGTAGAAATGAAAGCGTATGCGTAAGTTCTACTAGAAAGACTTTAATGAAACGTTGTTAATTCATAATCTGGTGTAGCTGGTCATAGCGAAGTTCCCCTTCATCCTCCCCACCACCACCAAGTTGGTTCCTGTCTACTCATCCATCATAAAAGTTTTTTTTTTTTTAGTAGATTTAATAAGATTAAACTTTTAAGGAACCCTTTTTTGTTAGATAACTGCAGTATATACTGTTACGATCCTGTCTTTTTCTTCTTTACCTGGTGGTGGCAGTATAACATCCGAATGTGACATCACTGTTAAATGGATAATTTATGGGTGGAGAGTATACAGTATACAGTAGTACAGTTTAGCTGATCTGCCCAACGGTACTTCCTCTGGTGGAATGTGCTTCTTTGGGGAAGTCAATTGCTCCAACCTGTTTTCTTTTTTGTTGTTTATTATTTATCAACATTTCTTGCCCATTGGATTATTATTTTCTCTTGTTTATTCAAATCCCTAGACATTGTGCTTTATTTCTGTAACAGGTAATTTCCTATTAAATAAATAATCTTGCAAGGCAAACAATTCATTTGTATGTGTGGTCCTCTTTATGTGACAGTCGGGAACAAACTGGCCATGACAATACTAGATTTTTACAATTTATGAAGAAAAAATGTGTGATGTGAGTTTTCAGGGTGGTTGTTTACTGGCAGAAGTAGAAGCAGAAGTTTCTTTGATATTATGTTCTCGCTTGGTTCTCTCTTTTAATACAGGTTTTTATGATTTTTTATTTTTTTATTGCCCATGTCATTCATGTCTACCACTGGACAAATGTCAATCATTTATACTAGAGTAAGTACTATATATCACTTGCTATATATATGTGTATGTGTGTGGTCTTGTACATATGCAACATAAACCAAATGGATTAAAAATACTAAACTGTTTTTTTTTTTTTAAATTCATAAAATGCCAAAGGTTTTCTGTGATGGATAGGTTTAGGGGTAGGGTTAGTGTAAGGGGATATAATATACAGTTTGTACAGTATGAAAACCATTACGTCTATGGAGAGTCCCTGTAAATGTCTTGGTTACGTATGTAACTCTCGTTCCCTGACGTCAGAAGTGAACCGATGAATTGGGATATCGCAAGAGAGCCCTATCACCTTTGAGTGTAAACTAAACGAACCAACAGACATTGGCATGTGAGATTTGCGTCCCCACTAGCGGGTAAAAATGCGGAAGCGGGTGCACTCTCACTCTGTTTTTCGCTGAGGAGACAAGCATGCAATCCGCACTCAGTGGAGACACAGGAACTGTGGTGACGGGACATACATCTTCAGGGAACGAGGGTTACATACGTAACCGAGACGTTCCCTTTCAGTCGGTCAGAAGTGAACTGACGAATTGGGATCCCTAATAACACGCCACAGTTACTGACCCCTTCCAGCGCCCAGTGTAAGCTTCAGCAACCCGGCACACCTGAGGGCGGAGAAGGGAGCAAGCTTACACTGAGAGAGTTTACTGCTGCTCCGCATGACCTGTTCAGCAAGACTTAGATAATACTGGGAAGTTTCGAAAGGTCTGGACGCGGGTGCCATAGGGTACCCCGTCTCTGAGTCAGAAGATCCTTCCTCAGAGGAATGGGCCAAGGAGGTGCTGTCGCAAGGAGCATCACTTCTGGAAACCAGGTCTGAGTGGGCCAATAGGGCGGCACTAACAAGACCTGCTCCTCGTCCTCCCTGACTTTGCACAGCAGCTGTGCGAGCAGGCTCACTGGGGGAAACATATACTTGCAAAGTTCCTGGGGCGTCCATGCCGAGAGTGCCCTTGGTCAGGGAGTAAAACAACTGCCAATGGGCTGTGTCCAGAGAGGCAAACAGGTCTACCTGTGTGGCCCCGAAATGCTGCCAAATCCGCTGGACCACCTGGGAATGGAATCTCCATTCTCCCGGAAACGGAGGCTGCCATGAGAGCTCGTCGGCTACACGGTTGAGCATGCCTAGGATGTGAATGGCACAAAGCACCTCAGATGCTTCTGACTTCACAAGAGGAGATGGCGGGCGAGTTGCGACCTGCGACGGGAGTGTAGACCACCCTGGTGGTTGATGTACGCAACTGTCACAGTGTTGTCCATACGGACCAGCACGTGCTTGCCTAGTAGCAACTGTTTAAAGTGGCCCAGTGCAAGGCGCACTCCTAGAAACTCGAGGCAATTGATATGCCACTGAAGTTGAGGCCCCATCCACAGACCCGAAACTGCATGCCCGTTGTACGTGGCTCCACACCCGGTGGTGGAGGCATCTAGGAGACCACAGCATGCCTGGAACACCTATTCCAGGGGAACTCCTGCCTGCAGGAACGAGGGGTCTGACTACTGGGTGAGGGTACAACGGCAGCTCGGTGTGATGGCCACACAGAACGTGCCACGTTGCCACGCCCATCTCAGGACTCAGCCGTGAAACCAGTGCTGAAGCGGCCTCATATGAAGCAATCCGAGTGGCGTGACTGCAGATGCCATATGTCCCAGGAGCCTCTGAAATAATTTCAGTGGGGCCGCCTTCCTGCTCTTGAGCAAACTCAGGCAGTTCAACACTGTTTGGTTGAGTCCAGTTCCATACCGAGATAAGAGATCCTCTGCTCAGGGGCGAGTTTGCTCTTGTCCCAGTTGATCCGAAGACCCAACTGGCTGAGGTAAGCTAACACCAGTTCCCTGTGTTCATACAGTTGTTCTCGCGAGTGAGCTAGAATGAGCCAGTCATCGAGATAATTGAGAATACAAACACCCTGTTCCTTGAGCGGAACAATGGCCGCCTCCACAACCCGAAGGGTAGGACTTTGTACTGATATGCCCAAGCCTCGAACGCAAACCATAGAAAGGGTCTGTGTCGAGGTAGAATCGAGACATGAAAGTACACCTCGCTGCAAATCTTGGGAATGGATGCATTCAAAAATGCATCTCTGCATCAGCATCTTGAATGGCAGCCTGTGAAGGGACCGATTCAGGACACGCAGATCCAAGATTGGCCGTAACCCACCACCTTTCTTGGGTACAATGAAGAAGGGGCTGTAGAACCCTGACTTCATGTCAGCTGGGGGGACCGGCTCTATTGCATCCTTCGCTAGGAGGACAGCAATCTCTGCCCGAAGCACAGGGGCATCGTTCACAGAAACACGAGTGTAGTAGATGAAGGGGCTGTGTCCGGCAGTGGGGTGAGGGCAGCAGCAGGCCATCAGGGCAGGATGTGCTTTATCACCTCCGTCTGCTTCTGTGCGGCCAAGAACTGCTGGGCAAAGCTCTTGACAGCTTCGCCGAACATGACAAACTGCGACACGGGGGAGTCCAGGAACTGATATTTATCGGTCTCCCTCATGTCGGCCAGGTTCAGCCAGAGATGGCGCTGCTGGACCACTAAGGTGGCCATTGCCTGACCAACAGAGCGTGCTGTCACCTTTGTCGCTCAGAGAGCGACAAAGATGGCAGTGCGCAGCTCCCCCAGAAGCTGTTGGTCAAGACCACCCTGGGGCACCTCCATGAGTGCTTTGGCCTGGTAGACCTGCAGCACCACCGCCCTCCTGGAGTGAACCAGAAAAAAACTGTGGAATGAGGCATAGGGGAGGGGACCCCTGCACCCTGAGAACCAAGGAACGTGAGTTTAGATCTCAACACCACGATTTTCATGTTCCCACAATGAGAACATGAACTATCCACAAAAGCTGCCTCAGCATGCTGAACGCCCAGATATGTGACACAGCGATTGTGACCATCAGCAGGGGCCAAGGAACAACCACATCCAGTAACGCACCGAATGACATCTTGAAAAAGACGCAGTGTCTGTCCGTGAAGCTCTTTTAGAAGGGGGAAAAAAAACTCACACTTTGTATTGTGCTGAAGCACACAGGGGATCAGCCATGCTGCGATTGTAGGTTTACACTGGTCGCCTACAATCAGCACACACAGAGATTACAGGCCCAAACCGCAGACCTGACCAGCAAAAATCAAAAGCTTGCTGTGAAAACAGCAGTTGAGAGCTGTGTATAAGCTTGTGGCCACCGCTGTGCCATTTCACCAACATTCTCCAAAAAAAAGGCTCCCAAAGACTCGACTTTACACTGTAAAGGGCTGTACACACCGGGACGAATATCGCACACGTTTATCGCCAGCGTTTTTCGAGACATTTTTTGTGTTCATACCCAAACGATTTTCACTGACAATGCGCAGAGTGGACGTGCAAATTCACTCCCTGACAGTATGTGGCGCTTGTGCTTAACGGTAGTGCACATAAACATATTTATGATATTAATAAAAAGTTAAAGAAGATAAAAATGCAGATATAAAATGGAACACCATACTAATACTGTGTTTGACCCCCTTTCGCCTTCAGAACTGCCTTAATTCTACGTGGCATTGATTCAACAAGGTGCTGAAAGCATTCTTTAGAAATGTTGGCCTATATTGATAGGATAGCATCTTGCAGTTGATGGAGATTTGTGGGATGCACATCCAGGGCACAAAGCTCCCGTTCCACCACATCCCAAAGATTCTCAATTGGGTTGAGATCTGGTCACTGTGGGGGCCATTTTAGTACAGTGAACTCATTGTCATGTTCAAGAAACCAATTTGAAATGATTCAAGCTTTGTGACATGGTGCATTATCCTGCTGGAAGTGTCACGGTTCATGAATCCGCTGTCTCATTCTGGTGTCTGTGTGTTCTGTAGTGTGTCACCTGATTGTTTGTGTGGGCGTCGCCGCTGATTATCTGATCAGCGGCAGCTGGTTGCAATTACACCTGCCTATATAACGCCTTGTCTTTCGTCTCTTGTTTGTCAGATCGTTGTTTGGAGTCCTGGTGTTGTTGTCTCGTGTTTGCTTGTGTTGTTTGTTCCTTGGACTGGATTTCTCGTCGTTGTTTCCTGTTCCCTGTTTCCTCGTTTGGATTGTTCTCTGGATTTCACCCACGGATTACACAGCACTGTTTCACGGACGCACTTCACCAGTCACCATTCATCTGGACTCTCATCGCCCATCGAGGTCCCTGCGTCACCACTCTCCTGCTGTGTTCGTTGTGTTATCTGTGACTGACCATCTGTGTGTGAAGCTCTTAATAAAAGAGATTAACTTGCTATTGCATCCGTCATTATTTACGTGACAGAACGATCTGACCAACTATGGATGCAGCAAGCTCAGCAGCTTTGAAGGAGTTCATCAACCACAGCATTTCTCGCATGGACCAACAGCAGGAGAGTATCTCTTCCACCGGACGCGCTGTTCAAGCGCTGGTGACGCAGGTGTCTGAGCTCTCCCAGCAACTTCAACAGCTTCGAGCTCCCACTGCGCCACCCCCACCGCCGATTCCCCCAACGCCGCTGGAGCGGTGGGATCAGCCAGAACCACGCCTTCCTGTTCCTCAGACTTATGCCGGTGAGCCGAACTTTTGTAGAGCGTTCTTGAACAAGTGTTCCTTTCATTTCTCGTTGCAGCCACGCACCTTCGAGAGGGAGGAATCCAAGGTGGCTTTTGTGATCACGCTCCTGACAGGGAAGGCAGCATTGTGGGGAACGGCGGTGTGGGAGAACCAGGATCCATGCTGCGCCTCGTTCCAGGCACTCGCCGCCGAGATGAGGAGAGTGTTCGACCGTGCGGTGGCTGGCAAGGACGCTGCCCGACAACTCACCGAACTCAAGCAGGGTAACCGCACGGTCGCAGAATATTCCATCGAGTTTCGCACTCTCGCGGCGGAGTGCCGCTGGAACGAGGAGGCGCAGTGGGATGTGTTCCTGCATGGGTTGGCCGACCGTGTCCATCGAGAAATCTATGTCTTGGATCTTCCTCAGACACTCAACGCACTCATCGATCTCGCGCTGCGAGTGGATGCTCGACTTCAGAGGCTGGAACGTCTAGAATCTGCTAACGCTAAGCCTCATGGAGCGGAGGGCCGGTTGGCCAATACAGCGGACACGGTCGGCTCCTCTTTAGATCCCGAACCCATGCAGGTAGGGAGAGCTCGGCTTTCCCGGGAGGAGAGAGAAAGGCGGAGATCCCAAGGCTTATGCCTCTACTGCAGAGCATCAGGTCACTTACTCAGGTCTTGCCCAGTAAAAGATCAAGCCCGGTAGTAAATCTGAGGCTACTATCGGGTGGGATCTCCGCCGAGAAGTCCTCACCATCCACCCTCCTCCCGGTAAGACTGAGATGGGCGACTCACAACATCACCTGTCAGGCACTCATCGACTCCGGGGCTGAGGGGAACTTCATGGACACCAACTTTGCACAACTTAACAGTTTACCCATCATCCCACTCACCCGCCTGATCACTGTCGACGCACTCAATGGACAACGACTTCCCAGCATCTCTCACTCTACGGACTACGTTACTCTCATCTCCTCTGGCAATCACAATGAAGACATTCAGTTTCTCCTCATGGACTCACCTCAGGCACCTGTCGTTCTCGGACACCCCTGGCTCACCAAACACAACCCTCGGATTTACTGGCAGCAGCACACCATCACCGAGTGGAGCACTCTTTGTCACAGGTCTTGTCTGTTGTCTGCTTGTCCCACTGTGTCTGTTTCTGTGTTACAGGAGGAGGCGGTGGATTTGTCTAACGTGCCCGCAGAGTATCAAGACCTGAGGGAAGTGTTCAGTAAGTCCCGGGCTGCTTCTCTCCCTCCACATCGTCCCTATGACTGTGCCATAGATTTAGTACCCGGTAAGTCTCCGCCTAAAGGCAAACTATACTCTCTGTCTGCTCCCGAGAGGGAGGCCATGGAGAAATATATTTCTGATTCTCTTGCAGCGAAATTCATCCGCCCTTCCTCTTCTCCAGCGGGGGCGGGGTTCTTTTTTGTGGGGAAGAAGGATGGGTCTCTGCGACCTTGCATTGATTACCGAGGGCTGAACAACATCACGGTAAAGAATACTTATCCTTTGCCGTTGATGTCTTCAGCCTTTGAGAGGTTGCAGGGAGCATCCGTTTTCACTAAATTGGACTTAAGGAACGCTTATCATTTGGTTCGCATCAGGAAGGGGGATGAATGGAAGACCGCGTTTAACACCCCTAGAGGACACTTTGAATACTTGGTCATGCCCTTCGGGCTGTCCAACAGTCCAGCGGTCTTCCAGGCACTCGTCAATGACATGTTGAGAGACATGGTCGATCAGTTCATTTATGTCTACCTGGATGACATATTGATATTTTCCTCGTCTCTCCAGGAACATGTTCAACACGTCAGACGAGTGCTTCAGCGTCTGTTAGAGAATGGGCTTTTTGTCAAGGCGGAGAAATGCGAGTTTCATGCACAGTCTGTTTCTTTTCTAGGGTACATCGTCTCGTCTGAGGGAGTTCGCATGGATCCTGACAAGGTTAAGGCTGTGGTGGATTGGCCAAGTCCAGATTCCCGTAAGGCCCTACAGAGGTTTCTGGGATTCGCCAATTTTTACCGGCGTTTTATTCGCAATTTCAGCCAACTAGCCGTGCCTCTGACTGCCTTGACCTCCCCCAGAACGACCTTCAGGTGGTCAGATGCAGCGGAAGCTGCATTTGCCAAACTGAAGAGTCGCTTCGTTTCGGCTCCCATTCTCATTGCCCCTGATCCTTTGCGTCAGTTCGTGGTGGAGGTCGACACGTCAGAGGTGGGGGTAGGTGCAGTACTATCCCAGCGTTCTCCCACGGACGATAAGATGCATCCTTGCGCGTATTTTTCCCATCGTTTATCTCCAGCCGAACGCAACTATGACATTGGTAATAGAGAGTTGTTGGCAGTCAAATTAGGGTTCGGGGGTACCCTTTATCGTATGGACAGATCATAAGAACCTTGAGTATATTCGATCGGCTAAAAGACTTAACTCCAGGCAGGCTCGGTGGGCACTTTTTTTCGGACGTTTTGATTTTTCTCTATCGTACCGCCCGGGCTCCAAAAACATCAAGCCCGATTCTTTATCTCGCATTTTTGATCCTTCCGAACGCCCGTCTACTCCCGAGTGTATTCTTCCCGAGACATTAGTGGTCTCCACTCTTACATGGGAGGTCGAATCGAAGGTCCTGTCGGCCTTAGAAGGGGTAACACCTCCGCCCGGATGCCCACCGAACCGTTTGTTTGTGCCGGAGAAGTTAAGGTCCTGCGTTATCAAATGGGGTCATTGTTCCATCGTGGCTTGTCATCCAGGGGTTAATCAGACCAGGTTTTTGGTTAAGCAACGATTCTGGTGGCCAGCTATGGCTCGTGACATTCGCAGTTTTGTTTTGGCTTGCTCGGTTTGCGCCACTGGCAAGACTTCCAATCGACCCCCAGATGGGTTACTCCAACCGCTGTCTGTCCCTTCGAGACCTTGGTCGCACATTGCGCTAGATTTCGTTACCGCCCTCCCACCCTCCCAGGGGTACACGGTCGTTTTGACCGTGGTGGACCGGTTCTCGAAGGCGACTCATTTTGTTCCCTTAACCAAATTACCCTCTGCTAAGGAGACAGCGGTTACCGTCGTAGACCACATTTTTCGGTTACATGGCCTCCCGATAGATGTGGTGTCCGACAGGGGTCCCCAATTTGTGTCCAAATTTTGGCAAGAGTTTTGTAGACTGCTGGGGGCGACTGTCAGTCTTTCCTCTGGGTTCCATCCCCAGACCAATGGGCAGACCGAGAGAGCCAACCAGGATTTGGAGCGAATGTTGCGATGTTTGGCGTCCAAGAATCCTTCCTCCTGGAGCCAACAACTCTCTATGATTGAGTACGCACATAATTCATTACCAGTGTCTTCTACGGGCCTCTCTCCGTTTGAATGTAGTATAGGTTACCAGCCACCTGTGTTTCCCAGTCTGGAATCTGAAGTCGCGGTCCCCTCCGCTCACGCCTTTGTCCAGAGGTGCCACCGCACTTGGAGCAGAGCCCGTGAGACTCTGCTGCAGGTGAGGGCGCGCACCAAGGCTAAGACTGATCGCCACCGGTCGAAGCCTCCCGTATACGTCGTTGGTCAAAAGGTGTGGCTTTCTACTAAGAACATTCCACTCCGCTCCGTTGCCAATAAATTAGCTCCTAAATTCATCGGCCCGTTCCCATTACCTCCAGCGTACAGGAGGATTCATCCCGCCTTTCATGTTTCCAAAATTAAACCCGTTTTTCACTCTCATCTTAATCCGCCTACTCCGGTTCCTCCACCGCCGCGACTCGTAGATGGGGAACCTACTTATTCGGTCAATCGCATTCTGGACTCTAGGCGGAGGGGACGCGGATTCCAGTACTTGGTGGACTGGGAAGGTTACGGTCCGGAGGAGAGAAGTTGGGTTCCTGCCAGGGACATCCTGGATCACTCCCTCATCGATGATTACAATCGACAGGTAAGGAGCTCTGGGAACGCCGTGAGGCGTTCCTAGGAGGGAGGGTACTGTCACGGTTCATGAATCCGCTGTCTCATTCTGGTGTCTGTGTGTTCTGTAGTGTCACCTGATTGTTTGTGTGGGCGTCGCCGCTGATTATCTGATCAGCGGCAGCTGGTTGCAATTACACCTGCCTATATAACGCCTTGTCTTTCGTCTCTTGTTTGTCAGATCGTTGTTTGGAGTCCTGGTGTTGTTGTCTCGTGTTTGCTTGTTGTTTGTTCCTTGGACTGGATTTCTCGTCGTTGTTTCCTGTTCCCTGTTTCCTCGTTTGGATTGTTCTCTGGATTTCACCCACGGATTACACAGCACTGTTTCACGGACGCACTTCACCAGTCACCATTCATCTGGACTCTCATCGCCCATCGAGGTCCCTGCGTCACCACTCTCCTGCTGTGTTCGTTGTGTTATCTGTGACTGACCATCTGTGTGTGAAGCTCTTAATAAAAGAGATTAACTTGCTATTGCATCCGTCATTATTTACGTGACAGGAAGTAGCCATCAGAGGATGGGTACATGGTGGTCATAAAGGGATGGACATGGTCAGAAACAATGCTCAGGTAGGCCGTGGCATTTAAACGATGCCCAATTGGCACTAAGGGGCCTAAAGTGTGCCAAGAAAACATCCCCCACACCATTACACCACCACCACCAGCCTGCACAGTGGTAACAAGGCATGATGGATCCATGTTCTCATTCTGTTTACGCCAAATTCTGACTCTACCATCTGAATGTCTCAACAGAAATCGAGACTCATCAGACCAGGCAACATTTTTCCAGTCTTCAACTGTCCAATTTTGGTGAGCTCGTGCAAATTGTAGCCTCTTTTTCCTATTTGTAGTGGAGATGAATGGTACCCGGTGGGGTCTTCTGCTGTTGTAGCCCATCCGCCTCAAGGTTGTGCGTGTTGTGGCTTCACAAATGCTTTGCTGCATACCTCGGCTGTAACGAGTGGTTATTTCAGTCAAAGTTGCTCTTCTATCAGCTTGAATTAGTCGACCCATTCTCCTCTGACCTCTAGCATCAACAAGGCATTTTCGCCCACAGGACTGCCGCATACTGGATGTTTTTCCCTTTTCACACCATTCTTTGTAAACCCTAGAAATGGTTGTGCGTAAAAATCCCAGTAACTGAGCAGATTGTGAAATACTCAGACCGGCCCGTCTGGCACCAACAACCATGCCACGCTCAAAATTGTTTAAATCACCTTTCTTTCCCATTCTGACATTCAGTTTGGAGTTCAGGAGATTGTCTTTACCAGACAACACCCCTAAATGCATTGAAGCAACTGCCATGTGATTGGTTGATTACATAATTGCATTAATGAGAAATTGAACAGGTGTTCCTAATAATCCTTTAGGTGAGTGTATATATATATATATATATATATATATATGTATATATATATATATATATATATATATATATATATATATATATATATATATATATATATATATATATACGGTAGACGGTAGTGCAAATAAACATATATATGAAACAGACATTCTCAACTATATTTCTTGAATGTAAAAGAAAAAAAACAGTAAAAATACAGAAATAATACACATCTATTTGTTCACTAGTCAGGGCACTGATCAGGGAGTCGGCCACATTCATTTACAAGGTATACTGATATTCCCTAGGAAGCTAGGGAGCTGTTTGAGACACAGGGATAGTTTGTAGCGGTCTTCCTTGTCTACTTACTTTCTCTTGTCGTCTTGGTATCAGTGTGTACTCGGCAAGACTGTTTTGTGCTTGAGCACCAAAGTCGTGTTTTACTGTAACTTCAGCATCTCCAGGCACGTGAACAAAAGTGCCACTCTCATTGGTCTGGCAGTTTTTAACGTGGCGCGTCAAACCAAAAGAGGCGTTTTTTAAAAAAATGACGCTTTTACGCCTCGCGTTTTTCACGTCGGTGTGCACACTCACATTGGCGCCATTTGTTTAGTCACGAGGCGTTAAACGTCGGCGATAATTTCGCGCGATATTCATCCCGGTGTGTACAGGCCAATCTTTTTGAAGCAACAGGAACACAAGAGCTTGGCTCTGAAGCGAAAGACAGAGTGCGAGTGTACCCGCTTCCATATTTATACCCGCTCACGGGGGCAGTGCGCGCGACACAAAGCTTGCACGCCAGTGTCCATTGGCTTGTTTATTTTACATTTGAAGTTGATAGAGCTCTCTTGCGATATCCCAATTCGTCGGTTCACTTTTGATGTACGTCGAACGTGACCAATTGAAAAGGAACAACATATACAAGTGTGTGTGTGTGTGTGTGTGTGTGTGTAGGTTTGGCTATACACCGTGTGCAGAATTATTAGGCAAGTTGATTTTCTGATCATATTTTTTTCCCAATCACATTTTACCAATTCCAATCTGAATAACTACTGTTATGTTTGTATTTAATCATTTATAAATTACATATAATTGTTAAGGAATTAATTGTGAAACCATCAGGAACCCTTTAGTCTCCATCACCACACCATTTTCCAGAACTGTAACCTACCTGGAGTCTCCAGAAGTGCAAGTGGTGTCAGAATCTCATAGACTTAGGTTAGGTAAAAAAATCCTAAAAAAAACTACCCCCACTTAACAAGAATCACATACTGAAGTGATAAAAAAATACACGAAGACTGCTTTTTGAATAACCAGCACCACATCCTCTTGTACCACTCTTTGAAGAATTTATCTTCCAATATCTAGCAGCGAGTTTTGGGAGTTCATTTTTAGAAAAGTCTGACTTGCAGAGATGGACTAAAAATGATCATCCAGAACTTGCTGCCAGATTTTGTGCTCATCTGAACAGCTTCGTGCAAAAAATTTAAATGAACTCTGTCTATTGTTAAGCCACCACCTCCAAATTTTAGTAAACAGGAGAAACACGCTTTAACTTCTTTGAGCAAGGATCAGAACTTCACAATACCTTCCAGTTGATAAGGGAAGATCTACAGTGGTGTTGAATACAGAGGATTATCATGAGAAGATACACTTCTCAATGACCATAACACACATGAAAGGTTGAAACATGATCCCACTGGCAAATATAAGAAACAATTTATCAGTTGTTTGCTTGGTAATACAAATTATCCATTTGTTACCAATATCCAATTAAAAGAGAAGACAGCACACACTATACCTTCATTTTGACTCTTTTGAGTCAACCTTTTACAAACATATTGTAAATACAATTGTTAGGCTTAGTTCTAATTCAATTTATGTTGCTGTCTTATTCAATTTACATTGTTGTAATTACTCTTCCATTCCAACAGGAATAGGAAGGAAATAGGAATCCCTAGCTGTCACAAACTGATGTGGTAGTTCACAAGATTGAAGACAATGTAGATCAATTACTAACTTTCTTTAATAGACATGACGATAATACATAGATGAAGGCACAGAGAATTATGTATATTAATATGGTCTTAAAATATTTTATATGAAGTATGTTGTAGATTACTAGTATCGACAACTAAAACAATTGAATATAATGGGAAATATACTTTAAAGTGTGACAAACTGTAACACTTTAGCTCCGGTATTTCTCATCATTGTCCATTGACTTAGTTGTCTATACTAATAATCTATAACATACATCATATGTACAGTTTGTCAAAAACTTTCTGCTAAATATTCTATATGATGATTTAATTTTAATTTGTGGCTGCAGAATACATAAAAGCATTGAAATAACATGTTTAGTAATCAAACACTCATTTTATTCATCACGTAAACAACTGTACATGTTGGGCCTGTGCAGTTTCATACATAAATCTATGTTTAATTTCAGAGAAACCATTTTGTTATTGTTTTTTGGGACCACCACAAAATCTGGATCAATGCAAAGCTGTTTGAGAACCACTGCTCTAGTGCAAATGATACATCTACATATTCAGTATTTACAGAAACACAAGACATGCTTAAGACATTGCAGAAACACAAGACATTGCTCGTTTTTTATTACTACAATTTTCTGCATTTTAGAATAACAGCGAAGTGTTGCAGACAGTGTTTTTTAGATCATATGAAACATGCCATGTGTGCCCAAACCTCAACCAATAATGTACGTAATTAACAATCTAAATTAACTAAATATTTCAATTTGTTGAATCTACAAAATTTGATTCATGTAGTCATCAAAAGTCATAAATGGAAAAGTCATCCATTACGGCTAAATTTCAGGAAGTTAGCGGTTTATGCTGATTCTCCTTCTGTTTAAAGCATGCATGTTTTTAAACTTGCCCTGAATGGCACAGAGTATGGTTTTCCTGTACACACTGGATAAGAAGTAATAGACAATTGGGTCCAGACAACTATTTAGAGCAGACAGTAACAAAGTACTCTCATTTAAGATGTGCAACAGTTGTTGGCTATGAAGATCCCCGATCACATTCATCTGAGCCAGAATGTATGGGATTCGTATTGCATGGTAAGGCAAGAAACACAAAGTAAAAATGAACGGTACCAAGAAAGTCTTCATGATGACCCTCTGTTTGCGACTCTGTGCCTTAGGGTCACCATTACCCATGGACATAGTCCTGAGTTTATTAGTGATCTTCACATAAAAACAAAGAAAGGCCACATAAAAAACAAGGAAGACCACCATTGTTGTCAGGTTAATGATCCCACCGACGGTCCCCTTGCTGTGGAAGTGGAAGCAAACTTTGTCGCACGGATGTTCCAGGCTGTTGCTTGTCAAAAAGGGGATCATTCCGGAAATGAGGACTACCCAGACGATGTAGCTTGCCATGTGGCTCCACTTGGTCTTTTGGATGCTGAACACCCAAACAGGCTTGATGATTTTCAAGTAGCGATCCAGACTGATGAGGCTGAGGAACAGGATGCTGGAATACATGTTCAAGTAGAAGAAGATGCCCACCACCTTGCACAAGTAGAAGGGACCTACTTTGTTGTGGTAATAAACCCGGACAGGCAAACACAGGACCAGCATAGTGTCTGCCAGGGTAAGGTGTCGCATGTATACGGCCATGGAAGAGTCTGTATGCCACCGAAGGAAAAATATGTAAAGGGTGACGGTGTTGCAGAGCAGACCGATGCAAAAGATGAAAATGTAGCCAATGGGCAAGAGGGGTGAAAGTATGCTATCATGAATCTTGCAGGATTCGTTTGTGGTTAAATTGCCTTCCTGCAACATTTTGTACACTTGCCGTCCACTGCTCCTTAAAAATCTTGACACACAGAGATATTTGGTGGTCCTATTGGAGCATAGGGGAAAACGGTCAAAGAATAGTCTGTATTTTGACAGGTTTTTACTTGATCTTTCTTACAGCTTGTTGAATTGCTGTTGGACAAATGCAAAGATTCCAAGAAAAGAATAGCGCTCTTACCTGTGTGAGTGGTTTGCTTGCTCTCGAGCGAGTAACTAAGTGTATGTCTGTTCAGAAACTACAGCACCTATGCAGGAAATTCTGTCTGTATGTGACGTCTGACCTGGTTGCTGTGGTTGATGATGCTATTAACCCCAGCAGATATGTCAGTGCTAGTTAAACCATGTTTATAGAAAAGCAAAAGTCACTTTCACTCTCAGAGCACAGGTAATGACCATTGCCTTATTTTTACCCCAAAACTGTGCACAGTTGAGGAATATACACTTTAGAGTTCTTTGGCTTGAACCTTAACAAAAACATTTCATCATAAAAGTTTTTTAGTAGATTTAATAAGATTAAACTAAAGAATGAAACCCTGTTTTGTTAGATAACTGCAATATAAACTAGATTTTGACAATTTATGATGAAAATATGTGATGTGAGTTTTCAGGGTGGTTGTTTACTGGCAGACATAAAAGCAGAAGTTTCTTTGATGTTTTGTTCTCATTTGGTTCCCTCCTTCAATACAAGTTTATAGGATTTTTTTTTCTAGTTTTATTGTCCCTGTCATTCATGTCTACTACTGCCCTTACAAAAGATTACTGTACTTTTTACATATAGAAAACTGCAGTACAACTGCAGATTTACTGCTGTTGAACTTCACTGAACTGCAGTTGTACTGTGATTATACTTCATCATACTGCAAATCTATGGTTGTGCTTAATTATACTGCATCTGCTATAAACTGTGTGTGTGTGTGTGTGTGTGTGTGTGTGTGTGTGTGTGTGTGTGTGTGTGTGTGTGTGTGTGTGTGTGTGTGTGTGTGTGTGTGTGTGTCAGTGTGTATCGGTGTGTGTAGGTTTGGCTATACACCGTGTGCAGAATTATTAGATAAATTGATTTTATGATCATATATATATATATATATATATATTTTATCAATTCCAAACCACATCAATCTTAATTACTATTAGGTTTGTATTTAATCATTTATAAATGATGTATAATTGTTACAGAAGGCTGAAAGTGAAAACGCCTTATATTCAGGTGTGCATAATTATTAGGCAGTTTTTCTTTTACAGATAAAATGGGCCAAAAAAAGAGATTTAACTAAGACTGAAACATCAAAAATTATTAAATGCCCATGAGAAGAATGCAATACTAATGCAATACTAGACATTGTAACACAAACAGGTAGAGAAGAAAAGACACATATTAACTGCAAAATAATTAATAAGTAAGGTGGAGAATTAAGTGTGAAAACATCAGGAACCCTTTAGTCTCCAGCACCACCATTTTCCAGAACTGTAACCTACCTGGAGTCTCCAGAAGTGTAAGCGGTGTCAGAATCTCATAGACTTAGGTTACAGTAGGTAAAGAATCCTAAAAAATGACCCACACTTAATAAAACTATATATATATACCATGTACCACTGTTTGGAGAATTTGTACTGATGTAATGTTTGTACATCAAACATTCCACACATTGAATTTTGTACTGTGCAAGACGACCAGCAGATGGCGCCATAGACAATGAATTATGATACATTGTGATACACTCTCTTTGATAAAAAAAAAAAAAAAAACACAGGAATAAATATTTTTGTTTCTGCTTTGTTACCAGAAAGCCAAAATAACAGATCCGGCCATTCTGGACCATATTATTATATTATATTATATTATATTATATTATATTATATTATATTATATTATATTATATTATATTATATTATATTATATTATATTATATTATATTATTATACAAACCCGATTCCAAAAAAGTTGGGACACTGTACAAATTGTGAATAAAAAAAGAATGCAATAATTTACAAATAAACTTATATTTTATTCACAATAGAATATAGATAACATATCAAATGTTGAAAGTGAGACATTTTGAAATGTCATGCCAAATATTGGCTCATTTTGGATTTCATGAGAGCTACACATTCCAAAAAAGTTGGGACAGGTAGCAATAAGAGGCCGGAAAAGTTAAATGTACATATAAGGAACAGCTGGAGGACCAATTTGCAACTTATTAGGTCAGTTGACAACATGATTGGGTATAAAAAGAGCCTCTCAGAGTGGCAGTGTCTCTCAGAAGTCAAGATGGGCAGAGGATCACCAATTCCCCCAATGCTGCGGCGAAAAATAGTGGAGCAATATCAGAAAGGAGTTTCTCAGAGAAAAATTGCAAAGAGTTTGAAATTATCATCATCTACAGTGCATAATATCATCCAAAGATTCAGAGAATCTGGAACAATCTCTGTGCGTAAGGGTCAAGGCCGGAAAACCATACTGGATACCCGTGATCTTCGGGCCCTTAGACGGCACATACAGGAATGCTACTGTAATGGAAATCACAACATGGGCTCAGGAATACTTCCAGAAATCATTGTCAGTGAACACAATCCACCGTGCCATTCGCCGTTGCCGGCTAAAACTCTATAGGTCAAAAAAGAAGCCATATCTAAACATGATCCAGAAGCGCAGACATTTTCTCTGGGCCAAGGCTCATTTAAAATGGACTGTGGCAAAGTTGAAAACTGTTCTGTGGTCAGACGAATCAAAATTTGAAGTTCATTTTTGAAAACTGGGACGCCATGTCATCCAGACTAAAGAGGACAAGGACAACCCAAGTTGTTATCAGCGCTCAGTTCAGAAGCCTGCATCTCTGATGGTATGGGGTTACATGAGTGCATGTGGCATGGGCAGCTTACACATCTGGAAAGGCACCATCAATGCTGAAAGGTATATCCAAGTTCTAGAACAACATATGCTCCCATCCAGACGTCGTCTCTCTCAGGGAAGACCTTGCATTTTCCAACATGACAATGCCAGACCACATACTGCATCAATTACAACATCATGGCTGCGTAGAAGAAGGATCCGGGTACTGAAATGGCCAGCCTGCAGTCCATATCTTTTACCCATAGAAAACATTTGGCGCATCATAAAGAGGAAGATGCGACAAAGAAGACCTAAGACAGCTGAGCAACTAGAAGCCTGTATTAGACAAGAATGGGACAACATTCCTATTCCTAAACTTGAGCAACTTGTCTCCTCAGTCCCCAGATGTTTGCAGACTGTTATAAAAAGAAGAGGGGATGCCACACAATTGTAAACATGGCCTTGTCCCAACTTTTTTGAGATGTGTTGATGCCATGAAATCTAAAATCAACTTATTTTTCCCTTAAAATGATACATTTTCTCAATTTAAACATGTGACATGTCATCTATGTTGTATTCTGAATAAAATATTGAAATTTGAAACTTCCACATCATTGCATTCTGTTTTTATTCACAATTTGTACAGTGTCCCAACTTTTTTTGAATCAGGTTTGTATTATATTATATTATATTATATTATATTATATTATAATATTCAAGCTTCAAAAAAGGACTTAAGCACACCATAAAAGTATCATAAAAGTCTTCCATACAAGCTATACAGTTGCATGAAAAAGTATTGCAGAATCTGTGAAAATGTTTAACAACATAAGAGAGATCATACAACATGCATGTTATTTTTTTATTTAGTACTGTCCTGAGTAAGATATTTTACATAAAAGATGTTTACATATAGTCCACAAGACTAAAAATAGATGAATTTATTAAAATAACCCTGTTCAAAAGTTTGGGAACAATTGGTTCTTAATACTGTGTGTGGTTACCTAGATGATCTACGACTGTTTTTTGTTTGTTTGTTTGTTTTTTGTTTTTGTGATGGATGTTCATGAGTCCCTTGTTTGTTCTGAGCAGTTAAACTGAGCTCTGTTCTTCAGAAAAACCACACACAGTTTTAGAACAAATGGTTCCTGTATTGTTCTTGCGTAGTCACTCAAATTAGTGTTGTACCAAGAAATGAAGTTTTATGTTATCACACAAGTCTAATATGGCACACTTTACACTCAAATTAAACATATCAGGTCACATTAGCAGGAGGCGGAACATTTAGCATTGCACTTATGGAACAGATTAACAATGACACCCTATTACTAAAATTACGTTGGTATATTAGGTACCTTGGAGTAACTAGCTAAAGTGTCGTAACTAATGACATGCAGAACATACTTTCAACAAAACAATCTTTAGACTACAATCCACAATACTGCAATGTTTGATTTAGATCTTACAGAATGTCTGAAGTTCATGTTTTATAAATCAAGAATGTCTCTAGGTTTCATCATGTGACCAGAGCGTGTAAACTAAGGGGGTTTAGCTTGCTGTTGCATATTGCAAGTGTTTTCTTTCAGTCCTCCTGTATCCATAGGTGCATCAATGGGCGTGTTCTCAGATGCTGGCTCCTTTACTTCCGACACTATTTCCTTGGTTTCCATTAAGTGTCTGCGATTGTGGCGGAATACTTGATCATCACGGGTGCGGATAAGGTATGACCGTTGTGTGTCCGCAGGTTGCAATGCAGTGGTGGGCATCCATCGGCCATTGGCTTGTTGAAACTGAACATTAACCCCTTGTGCCAATGCTGACAATGGCTGTGCCTCTGTTTTGCTTGTTTTTGTTTCCTTTTTGCACTCACCAGTTTTTTATCAACAACCTGAGGCTGTAGCTGTTTTCCTGACATAGTTCTGGGATCTGGTGAGAGATAATGGGCTCTTTTGGATTAGATTTTCGGAGCTCTAAGCATGTGGTGCATCTTTCCACTATTTCCTCAATTTATTTGTTCATGCCTGGCCAAAATAAAATATCTCTGGCTCTTTGCTTACTCCTCTCAATTCCCATGTGTCCAGTGTGTATGCACTCTAACATTTCTGCCCTAAGCACATGTGGAATGATGATTTTCTCACCCTTAAACAGAAGCCCTTCAATCTCTGAAATCTCATCTCTGTGATTCCAGTACTTAGCAAGGCTGGAGGGGCACTTCTTCCTCACATCAGGCCATCTGGCTTTTATAACACTTCTCAGGGAGGTAAGCTGTGAATCTTGCTCGGTTGCTTTTCGCATGTCTGTTAGCTTTCTGTCGCTTACGGGGAGGTTAGCTACAACTGTGTGAATTTGTGCATCCATATCATCATACAGACATTCAAGTCTGTACACAATGGACTTCCTGGACAGCGCATCCGCTATTGGAATGTCTTTTCCTGTACGGTGCACAATTTTGATATCGTACCTCTGTAACTGCAAGATCATTCTCTGAAGGCGTGGAGGTGCGGCTGCAGGAGGCTTTCTCAGAATGGGTTCTAAAGGTTTGTGATCTGACTCAACAACAACCTTTCTGCCATAGATATATGCTTGAAAACGTTTGCATCCAAACACCACAGCATTCAATTCCTTTTTGATCTGCGCATAGTTTTCTTCTGTTGGTGTGAGGGATTTCGAAACATATGCGATGGGTTTGAGGTCCTGGAGCAGTACAGCATCTAGGCCACTTTTTGATGCATCTATATGCAGGCGGAGCTCTTTATCAGGGTCGTAGTAAGACAGGACTGGGCCAGGCTCTCGTGGGATTAGCTCTTTCATCTTGTCAAATGCTTTTGTCTGAGTCTCGTCCCACACAAACTCATTATTTTGCTTCAAGAGCAGCCTCAGAGGTGTGTTTATTTCAGACAGATTTGGTGCAAATCTGGACAAGTAATTGACCATACCTAAGATAGTTTCCAGCTCTGACTTATTCTTTGGAGGGCTCATGTCTCTTATCGCGCTGATTTTTTTCCTGAATTAGGTTTGATCCCATAGGAAAGAAAAATCAAAAGTGAGATCTCTTAAACATCTCACACATTTCTCCTTGACAAAAATGAGGTTACTTTAACATCAGATGGAGACTTTTGCTCGAGTCTCCTGTTTCTCACAATTGTCTCCTGAGACAAACACTCTAACACTCTAACAATGGTCTCCTTTAAAGTTTTAGAAGAGATCTCAACAACATCACACATTGTGCTCAGATTTTTCTCCTTAGCTAGTGACTCTGGTGCTCTCACTCTTGTCTCCTCTAAAGTTTAAAAGAGATCACAATAACATCACACACTGTGCTCAGGCTTTTCTCCTAAACTAAAGACTCCGAATCTCCCACATTTGTCTCCTTTAAAATTTAGAAGAGATCTCAACAACATCACACATTGTGCTCAGACTTTTCTCCTCAGCTAAAGACTTTGGCGTTCTCACATTTGTCTCCTCCAACAACTTTGCAATGTGTATACTAAGCTAAATGTCTTAATGTGAACTCAAACATTTCTATCATATACTATATATTAATTATCAAATTTGTCAAGGATTGAGTCATAAGCCCTTTAATGTGCCTTTCAGCAAAGAAAGTGCAGGGATACCTGTCCTGAGGCAATTTTCCTGATAACGGCATCTGGTACATTACTATTTCGAACAACAAATTATTTGCCCTATGCACATAAACTGTACTACTTTCTTATTGTATCTACAATTAAGAGTAACGTTAACCTTATTTCTGCATAATTTCACTCTTAATATAGACTTAAATGCTGAAATTATGGACTTTTTTTTTTTTTGCACACTTTGTAAAGTTGAGATCTCATCTAAACTTTAAGAGGAGACAAATGTGAGAGCTCCTGAGTCTCTAGCTGAGGAGAAATCTCTGAGCACAATGTGTGATGTTACTGAGATCTTTTCTAAAACTTTAAGAGGAGACACATGTTAGAGATCCAGAGTCTCTAGCTGAGCAGAAAAGACACAGTGTGCGATGTTATGGAGATCTCTTCTAAAACCATTGTGAGAGTGTTAGAGATTTTGTCTCAGGAGACAAGTGTGAGAAGCAGGAGACTCAAGCAAAAGTCTCCATATGATGTTAACCTTATTTATGTCTAGCAGAAACATTTGAGATGTTAAAGTTTTTTTTTTTTTTTTTTTTTTCTTCTATCTTATTCATCCACAACACTTCAATCTAGCACAATACACGCATTCTCATATTTGAAGTATAGTGTAGATAGAGTTTTGTTGCACAATGACTTAACAGAGGAAACCATGATGACCTATATTTACATGCATGCAAAATGGGTTGTACAAGACAAACTTTGCAATGTTAAATGAAAAAAACAAAAAGGTTATGCAACAACCATGAAGCACTGGTACACTAGTATTACATTTGTTAAAAAGAAAGCGTTTATCTTAGCCTAAACATTTTACACTTGTCTAATACCTTGTTTGGAATAAGCACTGTACCAAAAGACAAAGCTGATACCTAAATAAAACATATAAGAGAATAATCTTGTCTTAGTATCCTGAGCTTAGAGAAAGCTCTGTCAGAACCATAGCCTTGCGGGCAGCACATCAACATTGAGACACAGCAGCTCCTCAGACAGCATGAGTTTCAGTCCCAGCTAAAGGTACTTTCCTGCTCCTATTCCCTTCTTGCCTCTCCCATTGTTTCCTGTCTCTCATCCTATGGTCCTGGGCTGGATTTCCTGAAACCTTCTTAACTTTACGTCATTCTTAAATTATACCTAAAACTGTACCTTAACGTTAATATGTGTTTCCCGAAATGTTCTTAGTTAAGTAAGTCATACTTTCGTAAGGTTGGTCTGGACCACTCTTAACTACCTTATCACTGTTGACAGTCAATACGAATATAATTCTGAAGCTGTAATACACCCAGTGTTCAATTAGGATAATGACAAAGAATAAAATGCAAAGATTCACTGCTAAATTCAAATGTGCTTTAGCACTGATCCAGAGACAGTTGCGTGCTCCGCGCTTGTCATGTATCACAACTATTTGGTGTTTTTAACCTCATCAGGTTTATTTTAGGTTTCAGACATTTAAATACACATTTGAATTAAGTAGGTTACTGCATAAAAAATACATTTATAGTTTGTTAAAATCAAATTCCATACACTGATGTCTACGGAAGCTGCAACAATAACCCTTTCAATTATATAATATGTCTCACAAGCTTAGAAAGAGCAACCTCTGAGCAATGAAATGGAGTCTTGAAAAAGACTGCATCAAGACAATAAAGAGATGTTCTAAGTTTCTTTCACCACTCTTTTCACCCTTTGTTCTCATGTCTCATTTCTGTCTACTCTTATTTCTCCTAAGCAAATTTAGGAGAAACATCTGGAACTCTATTGATATTAAAATGAGGGTTATATGAGAATCACAACTAAGTTTAATGACCTAAAGAAAAGCAACCACTAAGCAATACATTTTTCCTATGCGAAAATTGCTTGAACCACTGCAGTCACAGACTATTTTAATGATGTCTATACTACTTTTCTGGACAATGAATGTGGTAATTATGGTGCTTTCTATGTGGGATAAAAAAAATAAAATAAAATAAATAAATAAATAAAACTCATCTTTTGGATTTCATCAAAAATATCTTCATTTGTGTTCTGAAGATGAACGAAGGTCTTACTGATGTGGAATGACATGAGGGTGAGTAATTAATGTCAGAAATTTTATTTTTGGGTGAACTAGCCCTTTGAATGGAACATTATCTGAACTTGAAACTCATCAAGTCACCAACAGGATCTTGAAAGTCACCCACACACTGCAGAAAAAAACAACAACAACAAAAAAAACATTCTCATCAGCTCATCATCACCGTGTACAAATCTGTTGATCAGAAACAAGTGACAACTTTTTATTAACAATACAATATTTATTACATTTACAATAATAATGGCTTTGTGTACATACACAGTAATGCATTTGATAACACAAAAAAAAAATGCACCAGTTTGTAGTATTTGTCCGGTTACGGTCCCACTTTATATTAAGTGGCCTTAACTACTATGTACTTACATCAAAAAATAAGTACAATGTACTTATTGGGTTCATATTGAATTGCAAAACACTTTTCCTGATATTGAGGTGGATACGGGTAAGGTTAGGGAAAACTTTGGTGGTATGGGTAGGTTTAAGGGTAGGGGTAAGGGTTAAGGGATGGGTCAACAGTGTAATTATGAATGTAATTACAGAAATTAATTACAGATGTAATTACATGCAGGTGTTTTTAAAATATAAGTACAATGTAAAAACATGTATGTACACAATAAGTGCATTGTATCAAATGATTAATTAAAATGTAAGTACATAGTAGTTAAGGCCACTTAATATAAAGTGGGTCCCTGGTTACTAATGCAGTGTGCAGCATGGCTAATTTCTTAATAGTTTTTAGTTACTTATCAACAAAATCTAATAATTTGTTTAAATAAAGTGCAAATATCCTTTAATCAACATTTAATATTTCCCCACATTACTTTCATGTTTAGAAATAAAGTTTGTGGTTAACACATACACATTTATCACCGTAAGCATGGGTGACACTCATGACACAACAGTACTCATGTCAACCACATGGGATCTTTGTCATAAAGGAAAACCATAAATTTACAAAGGTCTTTTTTTTTACATACTTAACTTGCCCAAATTGTAATGCTCTCAGAAAATAATAATAATAATAATAATAATAATAATAATAATAAAGAGATGTAAAAAAAAAAAAAAAATTGCCAACACGGACATGTTGCTTGACATCCTCAAAAACTAAAAATATGATAAATGAACAAAAATATGACCCACTATAAGTTCACTTGCGATGAGGATAAACTATGAGGATGTTTTTAATTTGTGGCTGCCGAAAACATAAAAGCATTGAAATTTAGCATTTAGAAATAATAATAATAATAATAATAATAATAATAATAAAACTTCCAATATATTGTTAATAACTGTATATGTTGTTGGGCCTGTGCAGTTTCATACATAAAGCTGTGTTTAATTTTAGAGAAATGTAACCAAGGTTACCAGAGTAATATAGAAATAAAGTTATTAATATATAAACATACTAATATATAAACAAAACTATTGAGAACTACTTAAAAACGAGTACTATTATAAAAGAAAATATTAATTTTATATAAACATATATTTTACTTGGTTATTAATGTGACCAATAGAGAGTAGCTTTTAATACAACGTGAGCCAATGAGAGCGCAGAATGTGGCGCAGCGGAGAAATTAGTTTCCGGATTTTGCACGAGGTTTGCTCGTGGAGTCAGAGGCAGCTCTCTCTATCGTGCATAGGTGCTGATGAGCGCGGTGTTTGCTGACGCTCCGGGGAACAGAAACATAGAAATAATCTTCTGGATGTGTTTTATCGATGGATTGATGTAAGTGAAGTGACGCATTTTATTTTCCATTGGTTGTGAATGACGTTGATATTGTAATGTGAGTGAAATGGACATTCAATTTGTAAAATATAAAAGTTAATGGTGATATGCATATACTTTACTAGCGACAGAGTGTTGCTAAAGTGTTTACGAAGTGTATTTTTGATTAAAAAGGTTAAAGAAAAGGGTTTAAATCGGACGCGTTGTAACCGCTCCATTCTGGAATTTTCTGTGAGTTTAAAGATCTCCTTGGTAAGTCAATTTGCCTTGTTATTCATCACAATTGAATCATTATTATTGTTTAAGTGGAAAAAGCAAGAGAAATTGAATTTGTGACTGATTTATATATGAAAAAATGTGTAATGCTGTCTTTAGTACATACGAGCTAACTGTGTGCTCAAGTATGTGACGGAAAGTTGTCAGTTATATAATAATTAGTGCGCTATGTTGGAAAAATAGTCACAGACGTTGCATATATGAAGAAAATATTCTTTATTTGAAAAGATACATGTACATATATTCAGAATACTCAAGTTCTGTGTAATTTGAATGATGTATAGTGATTGATAACTTTATTGTATGTTGTTACAAT
The DNA here is from genome assembly GCF_018812025.1 of Megalobrama amblycephala. Lineage (NCBI taxonomy): Eukaryota > Metazoa > Chordata > Actinopteri > Cypriniformes > Xenocyprididae > Megalobrama > Megalobrama amblycephala. Next base: position 6,378,220 of record NC_063061.1, read on the forward strand.
GAAGATATTCATGATATTTTCATGACCTTGTTTGTTCAAGGTCAGGTTTTTTGTTTTTGTTTGGTTTTGTTCTGTTTTTCTTGTTCTGCCCTTGTCCAAAATTGGATTGCTGTCCTGTCCGATGTGACGAGATGTACCGATGCCTGTATTCTGGATTTGTCCCGGCCTTCCAGTGGTTTTGAGGAGGGTTTGGACTGGCGAGCCTCCCTTGAGTTGTTCTTGGATTTTCTGTGGAAACAAAAGATTTTCTGAACTCTGCGAATGGTAGGAAATCGAATAACTCTTCTTTTTTTGTGTTTTGGATGGAGATGTTCCTCATGGACAAAGAAAAGACATTTGTACTTCTATGGACCATTTGAAGAACTGTTTTTCTTGAAAGACTGAGAAATTGAGGATTTTGAGATCAAAGGACATTATTTTATTTCATTGAGAAGTGTCAATTTTCTGGGTTGACAAGTGATATATTGTTTGGGTTTTGATACTTGAACACTAATTTTTGGGTGAATCGAACACTGAGTTAAAGTGAATAAAGTACTTACCTTGTTGACAATCAAGGGAAAAGTTTCACGAAACCTGTGAAAAGAAAAGATTGATAGGAAAATTCAGAAACAATATTTTCAATTGTGAAAATATATATATATATTTTTTATTATTTCACATTGATTCAACTTACCTTTTGAATGCAGTCAAACAAATACACATTGTGTGTTCAACCAAATTATTCTTCAAGTCTGTTCACTGTTGTTGTTGCATCTTTCTCAGTAGCGAATCTGTCCTTCTGAGACGCTGGTCCATAGATTGGCATATAACAAGTTAATTATTTATTAAATCTACAAGTTATTAGCCAGATAGAAAGCGGTACAAAAACTTGGCGAGAGCCAGCCAGGAGATTGATTGCCTAACAACAACAGTGACCTCTCAGTACGACAAAAAGATAATTCTTTCTGTGAAACAAGCTATCTCAGTTTTATCAGTATGGATATAGTGGAACGAGAAAACGTGAATGTTTCCAATGCTGTCATAGTTGGTGGCATAACATTGAGTGAATCTGACCAAAACTTAGAAGCATGGCTTGTACGGTATGGCAGCATTAGTCGTAATCTGCTTATTGATGACCCAACATCTGAATTTCATCGGCAGGCTATAATAGAGTTTGCACATAGCTCTGCAATGAAAAACCTGAACCCTCTGTTGCCTTTAAGTATTGTTAGCACTTCGGATGCAGATGTCATATTCACTGTACGTGCCCTAAGCAGTGTATACTCACCTGTAGTTAAAGATGACGCTACTAAGGGCTATTTAGCAGAATTGAAAGCCATTGCTAATGCTACTGGCAAATCTTTTGAAGAAGTGCTTCAAGAGGAGTTAGTAAAAATGAGGTCAGTTGGCCCTCCCACCGAACATTTGCCCAGCTGTAATGTAGCAGACTCCCAAACTCAGGGACTCAGTACTGCCAGTTCAGTCAATGACCGTGGGTCACCCGCCACATCACAGAGAATGGGAGAAAGTAGAGATGGAACCTTCTCACCAAATGTTTCTCCATTGCTGGGTGTTGGAAGCCAGAAAACTCAAAACCTGTCCAAGGAGAATGAGATGAATACTGTACCTAATACTGGTAGAATTAACAATCCTTCAGCCACAGGTATACCACATCCAGTTCTGACCATGGATATGATAGATCCTCCTGGTGTGCAAAGAGTCGTGGTTGAGCACGTTGTGAGGACAAGTGATATGACAGCCCAGCATACTTCCCTACGTCTCAGATCCTTCTCAGGGAAAATTCCACGCCCACCCAATGAACCCGACTTTGAAACATGGCGAGCAAGTGTGCAATTCCTACTGGATGATCCATCGGTTTCAGACTTGTCTCGTACAAGAAGAATTCTAGACAGCTTGCTTCCACCTGCTGCTGACGTAATCAAACACATTAGCCCACAATCATCGCCCTCAGTATATTTAGAGTTGCTAGAATCAGTGTATGCATCAGTGGAGGATGGGGAAGAGCTGCTGGCAAAGTTCATGACGATGTTGCAGAATCAGGGAGAAAAGCCTTCCAGCTACCTGCATCGATTACAAGTGATGTTAAGTGCAGCGGTGAGGAGAGGTGGCATTGCAGAGAGGGAGCGTGATCGCAGTTTGTTGAATCAATTCTGTCGTGGGTGCTGGGATAATGGCTTAATTGTCAGTCTTCAGCTGGAAAGGAGAAAGAATAACCCACCTTCCTTCGCTGAACTTGTGGTGTCTGTCAGAGCGGAAGAAGACCGGCAAGCTTCAAAGGAGGATCGGATGAGGAGTCATTTTGGGATGACTAAACAAAGTCTAGCCACTTCCAAGTCACGAGCTGCAGCTCATCAGTTGTCTGCTCACTCACAAGAGGTAGTCAGCGGAGCAGCCCCTGAAACAGACTCCATGAGAAAACAAATATCAGAAATTCATGCTCGACTTGCCTCCATGCAATCATTGACTCACCAGAAGTGCCAGCCTGCTTGTTCCAAAGTAGTGGATGTGACTTCGCTGAAAAAAGAACTGACTGAACTACGAGCCCAGGTTCAAGCTGCAGTTTCCCAAAAGGTCCAGAACAGAAGCTCAGAAGCTGAGGAAATTGTCGAATTAACAAGACAGCTTGCAGAGTTAAAAGCTCAATTAACCGTCTCAGATTCACAGAAACGTCAGCCAGAAAGAACATCCGGGTTCAGGAGCCTTTCTGCTATGTCACAGCCCAAGCAGACAAGACGTGAAGAGAGTAAATCAGTCAGTATGGATGGATTGACCTCAGCCCGACCGCGTCCAGGATACTGCTTTCGCTGCGGGGAAGATGGTCATATCGCCGTAAATTGTGAAAATGATCCAAACTCTGCCAAAGTAGAAAGCAAACGTCGTCAGCTGAGGGAGAAACAGGCTCACTGGGACCTGAATAACAAAGTTGCATCCTCACGGTTAAACTCCAATCAGTCTCTGTAGCAGGGCGTACAGAAACTGAGGAAAGACCCACATGCCCTAATAAACCTAGAAGAGTATTCAACAAGTGTTGTGAAGAAGTAATGCAGAGAAAATTACCAAGAGGATTGGTTGGAATGAAGTGTACTGCCCAGTTGCTTGTTGAAGGAACTCCAGTGAATTGTTTGCTAGATACAGGTTCCCAAGTAACCACCATTCCACTTTCCTTTTACCACGATCATCTATCTAATCACCCGTTGAAGCCACTTGAGTCTTTACTGGAAGTGGAGGGAGCAAATGGGCAATCGGTTCCCTACTTAGGCTATGTAGAGCTCACTCTGATATTTCCTAAGGAGTTCCTGGGAGTAAAAGCAGAAGTTACAACATTAGCTCTAGTGGTCCCTGATTTGATGAACGTGCCCCAAGTCCTTGTGGGAACCAATTCCCTGGATGCTCTTTATGCGAACCATGCTCAAGAAAGCTCAGGAAACCTCAATCCAGCTTTTAATGGATATCGAGCAGTACTCAAAATTCTGGATGTCAGACATAAGCAAATGAGCACTGAAGTTCTGGGATGTGTGACATTGGGAGGAACTACTCCTAAAACTGTGTCAGCAGGGAGTGTAGCTGTTCTCGATGGAGTTGTGCATATAAGTCGCTGTTCTCCAGAAGGCCTGATAACTTTAGGGCAGCCAGAAATGTCTTCTATGCCAGGTGGATTATTAGTGGCTAGCGGATTATATACTTTGCCTGCTAAACGCTCCAATAGTATACCTGTAGTGGTGAGAAACGACACCCAGACTGACATTGCTGTTCCACCAAAAGCTGTGATTGCTGAAATGTATGCTGTTCAGCGTGTGATTGAGACACAGCCAAGACATGATGCTCCTCATACTCAACTGAACTCTGGCAGCTCACAGATAAAATTTGATTTTGGTGATTCCCCTGTACCAGCAGAGTGGAGGACCCGAATATCAGCTCTACTGAACACGATGCCTGAGGTTTTTGCCTTACATGACATGGATTTTGGGCATACAGATAAAGTGAGACATCACATCAAACTTAGTGATGAAACTCCCTTCAAACATCGAGCTAGGCCCATTCACCCACAGGATGTCGATGCTGTTCGCAAACACCTGCAAGACTTGTTGGCTGCTGGAATTATCAGAGAATCTGAGTCTCCCTTTGCCTCTCCTATAGTGGTAGTGAGGAAGAAGGATAATTCCGTACGCCTATGTATCGACTTTAGAAAACTTAACTCCCAAACTATAAAGGACGCCTATGCGCTTCCCAACTTGGAAGAGGTGTTTTCCGTATTAAACGGCTCGAAGTGGTTCTCTGTTCTGGATTTGAAGTCGGGGTACTATCAAATCGAAATGGAGGAAGCGGATAAACACAAGACAGCCTTCGTGTGCCCACAAGGATTCTGGGAGTTCAATAGGATGCCGCAGGGAATCACAAATGCTCCCAGTACCTTCCAAAGGCTCATGGAGCGCTGTATGGGTCATCTGAACCGGAAAGAGGTGCTAGTTTTCATAGACGACCTTATAGTTTTTTCGGAGACACTTGAAGAACATGAACGTCGACTATTGCAGGTACTTACCCGTCTGAAGGAATATGGCTTGAAACTCTCGCCTGAGAAATGTAAATTTTTTCAGACCTCAGTGCGATATTTGGGACATATTGTCTCTCAACGAGGTGTAGAAACGGACCCAGCGAAAATCGAGGCCATTAAAACCTGGCCAAGGCCCCAGACTCTCAAAGAGCTGAAATCATTCTTGGGGTTTGCCGGGTATTATAGGAGGTTCGTTCAGGACTTTTCTAAAATAGTCAAGCCACTCAACAACCTCACTGCCGGATATCCCCCAATTCGAAAAGGGAGGAAGTGTAAAGACGTTAATCGTCATTACTATGACCCGAAAGAAAAGCTGGGAGACAGATGGGATGCTTCTTGTCAGGAGGCATTTGAGAAAATTGTGGAGAAACTAACAACTGCACCGGTTTTGGGATACGCTGACCCTAGATTGCCATACGTATTGCACACTGACGCCAGCACCATAGGCCTAGGTGCTGCATTATATCAAGAACAGGAAGGCCAGTTGAGGGTCCTTGCTTATGCTAGTCGAGGACTAACTAAGAGCGAAGCCAGATATCCCGCTCATAAACTTGAGTTTCTGGCCCTCAAGTGGGCAGTTACCTCAAAGTTCAGTGACTATTTGTACGGGGCTGAATTTACTGTGGTCACCGACAGTAACCCCTTAACTTACATCTTGACTTCTGCCAAATTGGACTCCACCAGTTATAGATGGCTGTCTGGGTTATCAGCTTATAATTTCAAAATCCAATATAGAGCAGGAGCCCAAAACCAGGATGCCGATGGGTTGTCCAGACGTCCAAACGGTCAGCTGTTGAATGATCTGGAGTCTCAAAAAGAACAGGAGAGGATTAAACAGTTCACTCTGAATCATCTAGCTGAAACCAATGAAGATCTGTCGGTGATACTACCAGAAGCAGTGAAGGCTGTGTGTGAGAAGCATCAGGTTAGCCAGTCAAAGGATGGACGCCTTGTCTTGATCACATTAGCAGAGTCCATGATGATGGATGCGAGTGCATTACCCCAAGGATTCCAGGAAGAATATGATCATGGCTTACCTGTGATCCCTCACCTCTCTGAGGAAGATTTAGCAGCCCAACAACGAGCAGATCCAGAGTTGAAAGAGCTCCTGGAGTACCTAGAGTCTGGTGAAAAACCCCTTGGTAGAACATCCCAGTCACCTACCATGGCTATGTGGATGAGAGAGTGGAATAAGCTCGAAATCAAGAATGGAGTGTTGTATAGGAAAAGAATGGATCAAGGTAGAGTGTTGGGCCAGCTAGTGTTACCCAGGGATCTACGACAGATGGTACTCACCAGTCTTCATGATGACATGGGTCATTTAGGGCTGGAGCGGACTCTTGATCTCCTCCGTTCCAGGTTCTATTGGCCTAAAATGGCTGATGCTGTAGAGAAAAAGATCAAAACCTGTCAGCGTTGTATTCGGAGGAAGGCTCCACCACAGAGAGCAGCTCCTTTAGTGAACATACAGACCAGCAGGCCCTTGGAGCTGGTCTGTATGGACTTCCTGTCCGTAGAGCCAGACAGTAGCAACGCAAAGGATATATTGGTCATCACAGACCATTTTACAAAATATGCCATTGCGATACCTACCAAAGATCAAAAGGCTCGGACTGTGGCCAGATGTCTCTGGGATCATTTCTTACTGCACTATGGCTTCCCAGAAAAATTGCATAGTGATCAGGGCCCAGATTTCGAATCCCGAACTATTCAAGAGCTGTGCAAAGTTGCGGGTATCCGTAAGGTGAGGACGACCCCCTATCACCCAAGAGGGAACCCAGTGGAGCGGTTCAACAGGACCCTTCTGCAAATGTTAGGAACCCTGGAAAACGACAAAAAGGCCCACTGGAAGGAATTTGTTAAACCGCTTGTGCACGCATACAACTGCACCAAGAACGATGTAACAGGGTACTCGCCTTACGAAATGATGTTCGGACGCCAGCCTCGATTGCCCGTGGATCTTGCTTTCGGACTCCAAGTCAATGACTCCTCCCAGTCTCACTCACAGTATGTGAAATCTCTTAAGGACCGGTTAGAAGAGAGTTACCAGCTCGCAACTCGCAATGCTATGAAGGTAGCGGGAAGAAACAAGAGGAGGTTCGATCGAAATGTAGTTGCTTCCATTCTGGACATAGGTGACCGAGTCCTAGTAAGGAATGTCCGGCTAAGAGGGAAACACAAAATAGCGGATAGATGGGAACCTGACGTCTATATTGTGTTAAAGAAAAGCAGTGGTATTCCCGTGTATACAGTTCGGCCAGAAGGGAAGGAAAGTCCAGTGCGTACTTTGCATCGCGATTTACTTCTGCCCTGTGGGTATTTGCCCAACACTGAGTTCGAAGAATCTGTCCAGCAAAAAGAACATCGTAGGCCTAGAACCAGAGCCCAATCCAGAATCAAGGATGCTACCGAAGCAGAAACTGTGCATAGTTATTCTGAATCTGAGAGTGAATCTATTCACCTTGATGTACCTGGAGAATCTTTGGAGTTCACTACTAGAGTTATTCCAGAAGAAAGACCAACTCATGAGTCAGAGAGTTCATCGGTTACCAGAAACTTACCTGTAGTTGATTCCGTAAGTCCACAATCCACTGTCCTGGATCAGTCAAGAGATGATTCACCTGTTGAACAAAACCCGATTAGTGATGGAGTTGAGAGGAACTCACCTGTGATGCACCATGCAGAGCCAGACGCCTCTGGAGGTGAACCTGAAAGTAGAGAAGAGGGATTAGCAAAAGTAATCTCAGAAAACGAATGTGATGAATCAAGTGAGCTATCAGATGAGTCATATGATGTGGTCAATGAAACTGGACCAGATGCACATGAAAATAATGTTACTCCTTATCCTGACTCACCCCCTGTCAGACATCTTCCAGGCATTTCAACTGTGCCCAAGGATGCAGGAGATATGGGTCCAAGACGTTCAAAAAGGCAGAGTAGACCACCAGACAAGTTGCAGTATGCACGGCTGGGAAATCCCTTGATTTCAGTCATTCAATCTTTATTGCAAGGATTGAGTTCTGCACTTTCTGAATCAGTGGAGGAATCTGATTATATAAGAAATCATGATGCTGGACTCAATGCAGTCTCACCTGTGTGACTTAACGACTCCCAAGCACAGGGACGTGCTATGATTCAGGAGGGGGAAGTGTAACCAAGGTTACCAGAGTAATATAGAAATAAAGTTATTAATATATAAACATACTAATATATAAACAAAACTATTGAGAACTACTTAAAAACGAGTACTATTATAAAAGAAAATATTAATTTTATATAAACATATATTTTACTTGGTTATTAATGTGACCAATAGAGAGTAGCTTTTAATACAACGTGAGCCAATGAGAGCGCAGAATGTGGCGCAGCGGAGAAATTAGTTTCCGGATTTTGCACGAGGTTTGCTCGTGGAGTCAGAGGCAGCTCTCTCTATCGTGCATAGGTGCTGATGAGCGCGGTGTTTGCTGACGCTCCGGGGAACAGAAACATAGAAATAATCTTCTGGATGTGTTTTATCGATGGATTGATGTAAGTGAAGTGACGCATTTTATTTTCCATTGGTTGTGAATGACGTTGATATTGTAATGTGAGTGAAATGGACATTCAATTTGTAAAATATAAAAGTTAATGGTGATATGCATATACTTTACTAGCGACAGAGTGTTGCTAAAGTGTTTACGAAGTGTATTTTTGATTAAAAAGGTTAAAGAAAAGGGTTTAAATCGGACGCGTTGTAACCGCTCCATTCTGGAATTTTCTGTGAGTTTAAAGATCTCCTTGGTAAGTCAATTTGCCTTGTTATTCATCACAATTGAATCATTATTATTGTTTAAGTGGAAAAAGCAAGAGAAATTGAATTTGTGACTGATTTATATATGAAAAAATGTGTAATGCTGTCTTTAGTACATACGAGCTAACTGTGTGCTCAAGTATGTGACGGAAAGTTGTCAGTTATATAATAATTAGTGCGCTATGTTGGAAAAATAGTCACAGACGTTGCATATATGAAGAAAATATTCTTTATTTGAAAAGATACATGTACATATATTCAGAATACTCAAGTTCTGTGTAATTTGAATGATGTATAGTGATTGATAACTTTATTGTATGTTGTTACAATGAAGATATTCATGATATTTTCATGACCTTGTTTGTTCAAGGTCAGGTTTTTTGTTTTTGTTTGGTTTTGTTCTGTTTTTCTTGTTCTGCCCTTGTCCAAAATTGGATTGCTGTCCTGTCCGATGTGACGAGATGTACCGATGCCTGTATTCTGGATTTGTCCCGGCCTTCCAGTGGTTTTGAGGAGGGTTTGGACTGGCGAGCCTCCCTTGAGTTGTTCTTGGATTTTCTGTGGAAACAAAAGATTTTCTGAACTCTGCGAATGGTAGGAAATCGAATAACTCTTCTTTTTTTGTGTTTTGGATGGAGATGTTCCTCATGGACAAAGAAAAGACATTTGTACTTCTATGGACCATTTGAAGAACTGTTTTTCTTGAAAGACTGAGAAATTGAGGATTTTGAGATCAAAGGACATTATTTTATTTCATTGAGAAGTGTCAATTTTCTGGGTTGACAAGTGATATATTGTTTGGGTTTTGATACTTGAACACTAATTTTTGGGTGAATCGAACACTGAGTTAAAGTGAATAAAGTACTTACCTTGTTGACAATCAAGGGAAAAGTTTCACGAAACCTGTGAAAAGAAAAGATTGATAGGAAAATTCAGAAACAATATTTTCAATTGTGAAAATATATATATATATTTTTTATTATTTCACATTGATTCAACTTACCTTTTGAATGCAGTCAAACAAATACACATTGTGTGTTCAACCAAATTATTCTTCAAGTCTGTTCACTGTTGTTGTTGCATCTTTCTCAGTAGCGAATCTGTCCTTCTGAGACGCTGGTCCATAGATTGGCATATAACAAGTTAATTATTTATTAAATCTACAAGTTATTAGCCAGATAGAAAGCGGTACAAAAACTTGGCGAGAGCCAGCCAGGAGATTGATTGCCTAACAACAACAGTGACCTCTCAGTACGACAAAAAGATAATTCTTTCTGTGAAACAAGCTATCTCAGTTTTATCAGTATGGATATAGTGGAACGAGAAAACGTGAATGTTTCCAATGCTGTCATAGTTGGTGGCATAACATTGAGTGAATCTGACCAAAACTTAGAAGCATGGCTTGTACGGTATGGCAGCATTAGTCGTAATCTGCTTATTGATGACCCAACATCTGAATTTCATCGGCAGGCTATAATAGAGTTTGCACATAGCTCTGCAATGAAAAACCTGAACCCTCTGTTGCCTTTAAGTATTGTTAGCACTTCGGATGCAGATGTCATATTCACTGTACGTGCCCTAAGCAGTGTATACTCACCTGTAGTTAAAGATGACGCTACTAAGGGCTATTTAGCAGAATTGAAAGCCATTGCTAATGCTACTGGCAAATCTTTTGAAGAAGTGCTTCAAGAGGAGTTAGTAAAAATGAGGTCAGTTGGCCCTCCCACCGAACATTTGCCCAGCTGTAATGTAGCAGACTCCCAAACTCAGGGACTCAGTACTGCCAGTTCAGTCAATGACCGTGGGTCACCCGCCACATCACAGAGAATGGGAGAAAGTAGAGATGGAACCTTCTCACCAAATGTTTCTCCATTGCTGGGTGTTGGAAGCCAGAAAACTCAAAACCTGTCCAAGGAGAATGAGATGAATACTGTACCTAATACTGGTAGAATTAACAATCCTTCAGCCACAGGTATACCACATCCAGTTCTGACCATGGATATGATAGATCCTCCTGGTGTGCAAAGAGTCGTGGTTGAGCACGTTGTGAGGACAAGTGATATGACAGCCCAGCATACTTCCCTACGTCTCAGATCCTTCTCAGGGAAAATTCCACGCCCACCCAATGAACCCGACTTTGAAACATGGCGAGCAAGTGTGCAATTCCTACTGGATGATCCATCGGTTTCAGACTTGTCTCGTACAAGAAGAATTCTAGACAGCTTGCTTCCACCTGCTGCTGACGTAATCAAACACATTAGCCCACAATCATCGCCCTCAGTATATTTAGAGTTGCTAGAATCAGTGTATGCATCAGTGGAGGATGGGGAAGAGCTGCTGGCAAAGTTCATGACGATGTTGCAGAATCAGGGAGAAAAGCCTTCCAGCTACCTGCATCGATTACAAGTGATGTTAAGTGCAGCGGTGAGGAGAGGTGGCATTGCAGAGAGGGAGCGTGATCGCAGTTTGTTGAATCAATTCTGTCGTGGGTGCTGGGATAATGGCTTAATTGTCAGTCTTCAGCTGGAAAGGAGAAAGAATAACCCACCTTCCTTCGCTGAACTTGTGGTGTCTGTCAGAGCGGAAGAAGACCGGCAAGCTTCAAAGGAGGATCGGATGAGGAGTCATTTTGGGATGACTAAACAAAGTCTAGCCACTTCCAAGTCACGAGCTGCAGCTCA